>NC_092721.1:136276215-136876215 GCF_047496885.1 Scyliorhinus torazame | reverse complement strand
GGCAGCGAAGAACATCACCTTTGCATAAATAAAATGTCCTTGTAGTTTGGTTGGGGTTACAAATGTAGATAATATTTCCCTTTTCCATGTCCGTCGCCGATAACACTCCAAGCGAGGTGAGGCTGTAGATCACACAGGCACACCCCATCATCCTCCACACCTGTAAAATAGCACTGGAGAAGGGAGGCAGGTTAGTAACCGACCTTTTTACAGTAGTGGAGGTGGACCAATTTACAGTGATGGAGGTGGACCCAAGCACTCCGCCCCTCCACTTTAACTGCTGTGGGGGTGGTAAGGAGAACTTGGAAGGGCCCGTCCCATCGCGGCTCCGACCCCTTCCTAGTCCAATTTTTGACCATGACATAACTACCGGGCTGGACTGAAAGTGAGCTAGGTACTGGGGGCGATGGCTGATGACGCGCGGACCTGGCCATGGAGCTCCTTGAGCACCTGAGTGAGGGCTAGAACGTAGGTGGTCATCTCTTCAGTCATATGGTGAAACTGAACCAGTCTGGAAGCATGCAGGCCCCAGGGAGTTCTAAGGGGCCTGCCATAAAGAATCTCAGCAGGAGAGAGCCGGGCCGGTCCCGCAGGTGTAACCCACAGCTGGAAGAGGGCAACGGGGAGCAACTTAAGCCATGTCAGTCCCGTGTCTGCTCTTAATTTAGCCAATTTAGTTTTGAGGGTCTGATTGTGTCTCTCAACCAACCCGGCCGCCTGCGGTCTGTAAGCACAGTGTAACTGCTGGCGTATGCCCAACTGGGAGCAAAACTCCTTGTTAATTTGTCCAATAAAATGAGGCCCATTATCAGAACTTAACTGAGCTGGTATACCGTACCGGGGAATGATTTCCCGCATCAAAACTTTAACCACAGTAGCAGCCTTATTATCGGTAGTCGTGACCAGGTGCGTCCTCATGGACAGGAGGACCGCTAAGAAAACAGGCTGGATTGATAGTGGTACAGTATTTAAATGTCAGACGTGGATTGTTCAAAAGGTATATCATACCTATTCTGACGAGCTGCGGTAAGATGTTGAGTTTGCAGTTGCCCCAATAGTGCGATTACCGAGTGGGAGCTATATACCATAATATCCTGTTGGAGAGTGATATTGGCAGCAGCTTGCAAACTATTATATATCGCTGCCAAGATCTGGGTGCAAACAGGGTGGCCCAACGCCACTGGGTCGAGTTTGGAAGAGTAATATGCTACGGGCCGGTGCTTGTCCCCATGTTGCTGGGTGAGTACCGCTGTTGAACATCCTTCCAGAACAGTACAGTATATCTGGAACAGTCGGTCGTACAAGGGCCTCCCAAGGGCCGGTGCTTGTAACAAGGCCTGCTTCAGGCAACGGAAGGCTTCAAGTGCCTCGGTGGTGAGAGTAAAATTCCCCCCTTCACTAGTGTAAGGCGTCAGCAGCTTTGTATAGACAGCGATGTTTGGTATCCACTGCCGACAATAATTCACCATACCCAGCCAATGACGGACCTCCTTGGCTATTGTAAGGGCGGGGAATTGGCATATTGGTTCAATCCTACTGGGTTCGAGACTTCTTTCTGTGGCTGTAAGTAAAACTCCTAAGAACTTAACCTTTCTCTGAGCCACCAAGACCTTTGATTGTGAAACAACATAACCCAACGAGGATATGTGGTTTAATAGCTGGATCACATCATCCCTATTACTGGGCTCGTCAGGACTTGCTACCAATATGTCATCTACATACTGCACTAGAGTGGAACCATGCTCCAATGTCAAGGCCTGGAGTTGGGTCTGCAGACATCTGGATAAGAGCGTAGGTGAGTTGACGAACCCCTGTGGCAGTCGGGTCCAGGTATACTGCTGTCCATTGTAAGTGAAGGCAAACAAATATTGGCTTTCAGTTGCAAGTGGGAGGGCAAAGAAGGCGTGCTGAAGGTCAATTATGGCGAAGACCCGGGCTTGAGCTGGAATTTGAGCCAGTATGTGGGCACGGTTAGGGACGAGAGCATGTAACGGCTGTACGATGGCATTGATTGAACGTAAATCCTGTACTAATCGGTACTGGTCTGGTTTGGCTGGTTTAGGCACAGCAAGTATGGGGGTGTTACATTCTGATTGGCAAGGGACCAAAATACCCTGTTGCAACAGCTCTCGAATTAATTTGTCTATAGACGGGGCAGCTTGGGATTTCAGGGGGTATTGCCGAATGGAAGGCAGCTTTACATGGTCCTTAATCATTCTTAACCTTTGTAACTGAGCCTCCTTCCTGGCCTCCACCCTCCTTCCAATAAAATCTGACTGCCCTTGCCAACTGGGAAGGGTCGTTCTCTGTCCAATTCATGTTATTACATTTCACAGCAGTAGCCACGGAAGGTGGTAGGCAATGCATTAACATAGCACAATATTGAGGGGAATTCTGACCATTTTGATATGGCAAGTCGCCTGACTGCCCACGGTAGATTTCATTAAAACGTTCCAGAAATTCCTCTGGCTCTTCAATCTTTTTAGGTTTGAGGTCTAAGATAGCAGAAATATTTATGGGCTTTTGAAATGTGCTATTCAACGCATTCAGGATTTGTGTCCGTCTATCGTCGTCCAACGCATGGGCTTGCTGAAGTGCGGCGTAGCTAGCATAATTCAAGTGATTAAGTTGATTGCGGTACTCTGCTGGGGTTAAAACCTGCTGGACTAGGGCCCAGAGGTCCCTAGAATCAGCTTGATAAATTGAGATGGTAGTTCTCAGGGAATCCACGAAAGCAGCAGGAGATTGTTTTCTATCTGGGATTGTAGCCATAATAGCTATCATCTCACTGGGTGTCCATGGGAAATAAACGTCTATCGTGGGCTGGGCCCCGGCGGTCACTGCGTCAGGGTTTGGTATCTTCCTAATCGGCAACTGTCTCCGAGTCTCACCAGGGGGCACTCTAGCTATTTCCTCTGGCTCTTCCAAGACTTCGACGTCCCTCCCTGTCACTAGAGGGAGCTCTTTCTCTTCAGAACCATCCCTTTCCTCCCCCTTTGTTCTCGGAGTTTGCTGTTTCCCCTTGGTCTGAAGGGATTTAGGTGGTATGCTTGATTATTTCTGGTTAGGATCAGGCCCTTCTCTCGCTGTCCAAGATCGGGTCCTAGATCTAACTCGGCTTGTGGAACAGAGCTCCTCTCTCCTCTTAGATCGTGAAGATGGTAAATTAGGACCCACGCTATCAACCAAAAGGGCTGGAGTGACTGGCATGATTGGAATCTGGGGAGCAGTGACTGGATATAAATTATTATACTCTGGTGGTTCTGGAATTAGTGCAGACAATGCTACAGGTGCAGTCAGAACTTTTGCCGACATAATCAAATCGTCCAATTCGTCATTTTCTGTCAATTCAAGGCCAGCCATTGAACTATGTAGCCCATCTTTTGTTTGACGCGAGCCTTCCCTGTCTTTACTTGCGCGTTTTCTGAATGCACACTCCTTTTTCGAGACCTGTAATGTTTTCTGGTTACCCTGTTCACTAATTGGAATTCCCATTTTAAGGGCATTGTCCTGCCAACTTGATAACATGATCTTATCTCCTTCCTCTTGACAATATTGTCTCCATAATCCAATTAATTCTTTTGCTTTCATACTTTGACTCTTTTTCCAGATGTGTCCCTGAATTTTCTTAATGATTTCTAGGTCTTTGGTGCCTCCTAGTGGCCATTCATCACCCATTTTGCTCCTTAACGTTGCTGACATTTTCCTGAAATCTTTTGCTTTATCCGGATAAATATCGCATAATATTTGCAGTGGCATGCCTGGATCATTTGTGTTATCCAAGCAATTCCCCATAATCTCAACTAGTCCTCAGAACTGCGTTTTTCGCCACTACAGTCCAAGGGTACAATTTTAGCTTAATCAACTATAGATTTCAAACACTCACACATGGAATTGAATCATCTTCAGATTTAAAAACACTCATTGAACTGAACCCTCCTCCTGAGGTCCCATCAGTTCTTTAAAACACTCACATATGGAATTGAATCATCTCTGTTTAGATGTTGCATCAACCCAAAACCTAACCCAAGCCGAATCAGAACTCACACATGGAATTGAACCATCTCTGTTTAGATGTTGCATCAACCCAAAACCTAACCCAAGCCGAATCAGAACTCACACATGGAATTGAACCATCTCTGTTTAGATGTGCATCAACCCAAAACCTAACCCAAGCCGAATCAACAATATGAAATCCCATCAATTAAATTTCTAATCCCCAGACTGACCTTTGATTTCGTCGAGACGATCTTTCCGTACCAACCGCGAGTGGCAAGACTAATCAGATGAAAAGAAGAGGGGAAAAATCAATGCGCGGTCATTTTCCAGCTGTACATTGTGGGCCCTTTTTCCCACTCTCCCTGTTCATAATCAGTCTAATTCTGATTTCGCGGTTGGTCAGAACCGTCTTGAGAAATCCCGGGTTTCGGGCACCAAATGACAAATGCTAAATTTCTTTACCCGTCAGTCTGGCCTCAATAAAAGTCGAGATGGATTTGCAGGTACAGCATTAGTTATTTTATTTGATTTGCAAGTCTGTCTCAATTCACAGTGATACAGAACACATCCTGCCTTCTGCAACCCCGGAATCGAGTGAGTCTGTAGAACAAAGAAGTCTCTACTGATACATTCAAATGGCATCAAGTTTCACATACACGATTCCCATAGGTCATCCTATACCCCACCTGACCTGGCCATACATCCTAATTGGCTCACTTCCAATCCCTTCCTCTGGCCCCCAGCATCCTTTTCCCCTCCGTAGCTAGGCACACCCCCTCCTTGCTTTGCCATGCGTTCTGAAATCCTTTGTCTGTGAACTCACCAGAATGAGACTGGCCTATCTCTACATTACAGTAACTAATATCTCTAAAACAATTATTTTATATCACATTCGTCAGGATAGCTTTGAAAAATTCCTTTCTGCTTCACAGCTCGTAATAGGCATTGTCAAGTACAGCTTAAGCGCAGTAGTAATATTGGGGAACACTTCAATTAGGTGTTGCTCACAAATAAGCGGAAGAACTTCTGCGCATTGCATTTTAGATGGCGTGTTTTCTTCTGTGTTCTGGGATTTCCTAAGGTGCAAATATTCTTTGAACTGATAACACTTGTTTACTAATTTGTGGTCAATATCATCTTTGTAATACGATATTATAAGTTTAATACTGTCCTCATCAATTTCAGAATTGTTCACCAATTCTGAGAGGAACCTGAACCTTTTCGCAATCTGCTCATATGGGTCTTGCGTAACTGGATTATTAAGCAGTCATAGAGTTGATATAGAACTTCTATCCTAAATTTGTCAGCTCCTCTCAATGAAGCAATACCACTTGTTCCATCTGAACATTTTCTTGTAACAATGCGTTTGGAAGCATCAGAATAACTTGAGGTGATATCTTCACACAAACCTTTTGCTTCTGATTCATAGTGTGCAATGCAATCCTATCGGCTGAATTTTCTCTGAGTTCTTTAACTAACAAAACTAAAGATGATGGCAGAAGATAACCTTCAAATACATCAAAACCAGGGGTTTGGAGTTTCTTACTTGTTTTGTTGAAACGCTCCAGCACTTCTTCCCAAACGACTGTTAAAATAGCATATTCCAGCTTTACCAACTTGTGGTATAAATTCTTTGCATCTCGTTTACATTCAGGCTTCTCTTCTGAGTCTTCAAAAATATGTTTGAGAATTTGTAAAATACCCATATAGCCATGTTTAATTGCCCGAACTGCTTCAGTGTGCAGACTATCTAGTTACACTTAAGCTCTTTAGAGAAAAATGTAGATTGCCCTGTGTGTTTAAAATCCCCCACCTTCGTGGAGATCCAGAAAAGAAAACATACAGCTCCTGCAAAATTCCAAAATAGTCAACAACTTCAGGTACAGTAGACACTGCCTTTTCTCCAACAAGGTTAAGTGAATGGGCTGCACATGGTACATAGTCTGCGTACCTGTTAATCTTTTTAAAGAGTGCTTGCAGCCCTTTCTCCGAGCCCTTCATGTTAGATGTATTATCGTAGGACTGACCATGGATATTTTCAAGTGAAAGCTTATGTTCACCCAGGACTTGTATTTTGTTGAACAAGGTCGTGGATGAATGGTTTTCTATCGGTAAAAATGTTAAAAATCTCTCACAGGGTTTTCCATTATAGAAGTATCTAACCACAATTACCAGCTGGTCAACATGTGTCAGGTCAGGCGTCGAGTCAACAATAATAGAGTAGTATTTGGTGTCTAGGTTGTTGATTTAAGTCACAATTTCATCTTGCACGTGTTTTCCCATGATTTCTATCAATTCTTCATACACTGGTTTGGATAGGTAAGTAACATTTACTTTTTCATTTTTACATTTCTCGAGATATTCATGTAAAAATGGGTTGAACTCAGCAATAAGTTCAATGGCCTCCATGAAGTTTCCATTATTTGGTGAGCCCCACTTCTCCTCATGACCTCTAAATGCCAAACCTCTTTCACTTAAAAACGTTATAACAGCTACAACTCTTTTCAGTACTTCAAAATAGTACTTTATGGTTTTTCTCATCTGTTCTTCAAGTTGCTGATCCACAGTATTTTTATTTGACTTTATTTGACCACAGCAGAACAGCCAACTTACCGCGACACTCCATCTTTACAACATCTGTGCTACTGACTCTCAAACTTCGGGATTGTTGAAATATATACAACAAAAAATTAATCAATTTGAGTTGTGCGACTATTGTCGCATGCTTTGAAAGGAAAACATTTTAGGTCCACTTTCTGAGAAAGTTTTTTTAAAAAAACCTTCTTAGAAAGTAAAGCGCCATTTTTAAAGATTTATACTAAATAAGCTAAATAGGCTAAACTAGCTATGTTCAAGCTAGCCTACGCTAGGCCAGACTAAGTTAGGCAAGACTAGGCCACCAAAACACATAGGCTAAGGTAATGTAACACAATTTTACCATTATTTGAACACTTTTCATAATAAACACCTGTAATTTAACACAAATTCACCCTTTTATTACTTTTTCATAACTACTTGTAATATAGTATTAGCCTAAGCTATGCGGTCATCGCCCACCTTCCGTTCACCTCTTCATAAAAACAAAAGGCTTAGGCTAATCTAACACTATTTCACCTTTATTACTTACCTTACTTTTCTAAATATAACATTTCTTTTTGAGGAGGGGTAATTAAAATATTGTATCCTTATGAACACTTTATTGAAAAAAATTCTTGTCTAAATCGCTATCACGAGTGCTATCACGTTGAAAATTCACATTAGCATTGTGATTGCCTTTTCAACGGCTCCCCTTTTTTGTTACGACACGTCATCTACTGTTTGTATTTCTGTCATAAATGTTAATAGTGTTTTAAATTATTTATAATTATTTTATATTAAATATATTTAGAATGAAACATCCTTATTTTGAAGGTTTTTACGTTTACGGCTAGCCTACATGATACTTTAATAACCTTTTCATTTTTATTTTAACTATTATTTTGTATTGAATTACACTATATTATTAATATTATTATTTTTTTAAAACCTCTTCTCATACAGTGGACCCAAAATTTTTAAGCAATGTGGACTAAAGTCGCTTCTGGGGCCCCTCCGGGATTAGGGTCCCTGAAGCTTAAGCTTCATTAGTTTCATAGTAGATCCGCCCCGGTTGGGGGGGTCGACATGGGGCCAGTCGACAAAGGCAATCGGCTCAGTGCTTCGGCATGGTTTGTGCTCCAGAGAATACTCGTAGGCAGCGAGCAACAAAGCCCAGCGCTGGATCCGTGCGAAAGCAATGGGCGGTATTGGCTTATCCTCTCGGAAAAGACCCAGCAGAGGCTTATGATCAGTCATGATAGTGAAGTGGCGGCCATACACGTACTGGTGGAAGCGTTTCACCGCCAGGCCCTCCTTCTCGATCTGTCCGTACTTTTCCGCTGCCGTCAATGCGCGGGAGGCGAAAGTGGCGGCCATACACGTACTGGTGGAAGCGTTTCACCGCCAGCCCTCCTTCTCGATCTGTCCGTACTTTTCCGCTGCCGTCAATGCGCGGGAGGCGAAAGCTACCGGTCGCTCGGCCCCGTTCTCCATCTTGTGGGACAGGACAGCCCCAATACCATACGGGGATGCATCACACATGATGAGCAAAGGCTTTCCATGATCATAGTGGGTTAGTAACCCAGACGACGACAATTGCTGTTTTACCTGCCGGAAAACGGTTTCTTGCGGCTGGCCCCAAACCCAGGTATGATTCTTCTTTAGCAGAAGGTGCAACGGGGCCAGCGTAGTTGCCAGATTGGGGAGCAACTTCCCGTAATAGTTTACGAGGTCAAGAACAGAACGAAGATGCGAAGTGTCAGTCGGGGCGGGCGCCTGTTGAAAAGTCAATGTTGGCTCGGCTAACAACTTTCTTTGGATGGCCGCGTTGTTAATACCGCAAACCAAACGGTCGCGTAACATTTCTGACAAAGTCTTACCATAGTCACAGTACTCCACAAACCTGCATAGCCTGGATAGAAACTCTGCAAGGGATTCTCCTGGGGCCCTCTCAGCGATATTAAACCGGTAACACTGGACTATCGTGGACGGGGTTGGGTTAAAATGTTGTCACACTAAGCTCACAAGTTCATCAAATGTCTTGGTGTCCGGCGCAGCTGGGTACGTAAGGCTCCTAATCACCCCAAACATATGCGGGCCGCAGGCGGTGAGCAGAATGACCACCTGGCACTCGTGTTCGGTGATGTTGTTTGCCCGGTAACGCATCCGTTGTGCGTACTGGTTCCAACTTTCCAGCGCAGCATCAAAGACATCCAAACGTCCATACAGAGGCAAGGTGTGCCAGAAAAAAAACTTCCAACCTATTTCCAAGAAAAATCCAGGGATGTGGCTTCAGCAGCGTAGGCAGCTAGCCACTTTAACCCTCGTCGCCCGTTTTGTGAGGGCCACGAAGAATCCAGCTCGAGTTTGTAGAATAGAAAGAAATAACATTTATTTACAATTACATATTTATACAACAGCAGCAGTACTCTTTTGCTGCTCACTCCTCTCTAGCTGATCCCATACTGGCCAGCTCTATTTATGCAGGGACTCTGCTAATGATTTCTCCGACCCCCTCATTGGGGAAGCTCATACTCCCCAAGGATTGTGGGATAGCCATTAGTCCCCAGCCAGTAGTAAGCAGGCAGGTTATATAGCACAGGGAAGAGTATGACTGAGATTAGATAAGAATGAATAGAGCAGCAGCTCCTAAAAGGCTAATATTTTAGGTGAGCTAGTGCTACCTGAGACCCATTCAGTTTTTTCTTTGTTGGTCGTTCACCAGAGATCCTGGAGCTCTGCACAGAGCTAACACAAGCACTGCTTTGTCCATGGACTCTCCTGAGTAGCTCTGTCCAGCAGATTCAGTTGTAAGTTCTTGGCCTGGAGGTACAACTGCCTGTTTGTGTCTTTGGCCCTCTCGTCCTTATACAAAACGATCCATCTGCAGTTCCTTGCAATGCTTGTTCGCAGCGAGAAAATGGAGGAATCTCTCCTCTGTGATCTGGTCTACTTGTGTCTCCAAACCCCACAGCAATGTGGTTGACTCTTAAATGCCCTCAGGGATGGGCAATAAATGCTGGCCAGTGATGCCCACATTCCATAAAAATCAAATAGGGAAAATAAGAACTGCACTGTGGGTGTTCCTACACCACATGGACTGCAACGATTCAATATGCGACTCACCACCACCTTCTAAAGGGCAATTAGGGATGGGCAATAAATGTTGGCCTAGCCAGCGAAGCCCACACCCCATGAAAGGATTTAAAAAGTCAATGTTTGAGTCAGAGATAAATTGGCAAGAGAAGTTTATGCTTAGGCTCCTCCTGTAGCTGATAAGTTAGCAGGATTTGA
Source organism: Scyliorhinus torazame (assembly GCF_047496885.1). Lineage (NCBI taxonomy): Eukaryota > Metazoa > Chordata > Chondrichthyes > Carcharhiniformes > Scyliorhinidae > Scyliorhinus > Scyliorhinus torazame. The sequence continues at coordinate 136,866,345 of NC_092721.1, read as the reverse complement.
CAGCATCTATGGAATCTATTAAAGTTCAACAAGCTCATCTTATTACTCAGCTTTAGCAATGATTCCAGGAACTTATACGACTTTGACTTTCTAATTTAGCATTGTCATCTTGACCTCCTCTGGGATGATAGCATCTTGAGAGTCTTAAATCTCATTATGTATACTGGGGAAAGGGAAGAAATGGGACAAATGTAAAACAGGCTCAATGAGAACTATTTTCAGGGAATAATGTCCTTGACTCAGGAATGCCCAATATTAGGTTGAGTTATTTTACAGGCTTCTGGTGTTGCTGCCTAAAATAAGTGTTCAGCTCAGTGCATATATTAAAGTTTAAGGACCCCATTGGGAAACTGGCCTGTTCTGAGTGGTGGAGGTGTTGAGCTTGTTTTGCAGACATGGATTTAACCCAGTGAATGATTGCACCAAAATGCTAAGTGAGCTGCTCGCTGACAAACTCTTCCTCCTCCTGTTCTCTCTTCCTCCAGCACTTACCTGTGGGCTGCTACTGGCAAAGGAGATGGCCCAAAATAGGATCCCGTGACATGGGCAAGTTACATGTAGAGGGGTCTCAGGTAGCACTAGCTCACCTAAAATATTAAAAGTAGCCTTTTAGGAGCTGCTGCTCTATTCATTCTTACCTAATCTCAGTCTTACTCTTCCCTGTGCTCAAGTGCAAAATGTGCAAGGAACATAATAATTAGCTGTTCCAGTTGTTCTTGTTTAATTTGGTGTTCCCAATTAGTCGCTCCACATTTGTGATTTTCCCCGCACACACAACAGTCTTAATGGATAGCTGAATTGGCTTCCACATTTTAATCTGTTATAAGTTGCAATATTGATTGCTGTTGTGGTAAAGGCTGGTTTGTCCTCTTTGAAAATTTAGGTGTTGGTTTCTAAGGTGCTGTTTTATTACATGTCAAGCTGCACTGTTAACTGAAAGAAGAGAATCCAATGCATTATTTGAAACTTGCATATTTGCACATAAACAAGCATACAATTTTGTAACACAGAAAATTCTAATGGAATGTGCCTGTAAATTGTAAATGAAAGAACAATAGTAGCACCTATTGGTAAAAAAGCAGAACTACACCAATTTCATTCAGCCTTCTACCTAGTACGTTATTTTTATGCATTTGTTGGTATATGTGTGAATGGCCTTCCCATTTCAAAAACATTTTATTCTGCCTTTTTAAAAATCTTTGATGAGATGAGAACGTCACTGGCAAGGCCAGCAGTTGTGGCCCAGGACTAATTGCCCTTGAAACGCTGGTAATGAGCAGCCTTCTTGAATCACTGCAGTCCACCTGGTGTTGGTACTCCCACAGTGCTGTTAGGAAGGGAGTTCCAGCATTGTGACCCAGCAACAGTGAGGGAACACCAAGATAATTCCAAATAAGAATGGGGTGTGGCTTGAAGGGGAATTTGCAGGTGCGGGTATTCCCGAGCATTCCCTGCCTTTGTCCTTCAAGGTGGTAGAGCACACACCTTTCAGCATTGAAATTAGTCCTGCAGTAATACTCTGTATGTGACCCCCAATATATACAATATATATATTGTATATGTATATAAAAAAGTTAAAGAATAGCTAAAGAAAAAGCATACAAAGTGGCGAGAATTAGTGGGAAGCCAGAGGATAGGGACGCCTTTAAAAGCGAGCAGAGGACAACTAAAAAAGCAATAAGGGGGGAGAAGATGAAGTTACGAGTGCAAGCTAGCTAGTAATATAAAGGAAGATAGGAAAAGCTGTTTTCAATATATAGAAGGTAAGAGAGAGGCAAAAATAGACATTGGACCACTGGAAAATGTGGCTGGAGAAGTAATAATAGGAAACAAAGAAATGGCAGACAAACTGAATAGTTACTTTGCATCAATCTTCATGGTGGAAGACACCGGTGGGATGCCAGAGTTCCAGGAGAACCAAGGGGCAGAGGTGACCATTACTAAGGAGAAGGTTCTGGGGAAACTGAAAGGTCTGTTGGTGGATAAATAACCTGGACCGGAAGGGCTATACCCCAGGGTCCTAAAAGAGATAGCTGAGGAGATTGTGGAGGCATTACTGATGATCTTTCAGGAATCACTGGAGGCAGGAAGGGTCCCAGAGGACTGGAAAGTGGCTAATGTAACATCGCTGTTTTAAGAAGGGAGGGAGACAGAAGACAGGAAATTATAGGCCGGTTAGCCTAACTTCGGTCATTGGTAAGATTTTAGAGTCCATTATTAAAGATGAGATCGCAGAGTACTTGGAAGTGCATGATAAAATAGGACAGAATCAGCACGGCTTCATCAAGGCAAGGTCATGTCTGACAAATATGTTAGAGTTCTTTGAGGAAGTAACAAGGAAGTTAGCAAAGGAGAACCAGTGGACGTGATTTATTTAGATTTCCAGAAGGCCTTTGACAAGATGCTGCATATGAGACTGTTAAATAAGTTACGAGCCCATGGTGTTAAAGGTAAGATCCTGGCATGGATAGAGGATTGGCAGAAGGCAGAGAGTGGGAATAAAGGGGTCTTTTTCAGGATGGCAGCCAGTGACTAGTGGTGTACTTCAGGGGTCAGTGCTGGGACCACAACTTTTCACAATATATAATGATCTGGAGGCAGGAACTGAAGGCACAGTTGCTAAGTTTGCAGATGATACAAACATCTGTAGAGGGGCAGGTAGTATTGAGGAAGCAGGCAGGCTGCAGAAGGACTTGGACAGGCTAGGAGACTGGATGAAGAAGTGGCAGATGGAATACAGTGTGGAAAAGTGTGATGTTATGCACTTTGGAAGGAGAAATGGAGGCATAAACTATTTTCTAAATGGAAAGATGCTTAGGAAATCAGAAGCAAAAAGGGACTTGGGAGTCCTTGTTCACGCTTCTCTTAAGGTTAACGTGCAGGTTCAGTCGGCAGTTAGGAAGGCAAATGCAATGTTAGCATTCATGTCAAGAGGGTTAGAACACAAGACCAGGGATGTACTTCTGAGGCTATATAAGGCTCTGATCAGACCCCATTTGGAGTATTGTGAGCAGTTTTTGGCCCTGTATCCCTGGAATAAAGAGCTTGTTGTATGAGGAACGGTTGAGGACTCTGGGTCTGTACTCGTTGGGGTTTAGAAGGATGAGGAGGGCTCTTAGTCAACCCTACAGGATAGTGCATGGCCTGGATAGAGTGGATGTGGAGAGGATGTTTCCACTTGTAGGAAAAACTATAACCAGAGGACACAATCTCAGACTAAAAGGACGATCCTTTAAAACAGAGATGAGGAGGAATTTCTTTAGCCCGAGGGTGGTGAATCTGTGGAACTCTTTGCCACAGAAGGCTGTGGAGGCCAAATCACTGAGTGTCTTTAAGGCAGAGATAGATAGGTTTTTGATCAATAAGGGGATCAGGGGTTATGGGGAGAGGGCAGAAAAATGGGGATGAGAAAAATATCATGATTGAATGGCGGAGCAGACTCGTTGGGCCAAGTGGTCTAATTCTGCTCCTATGTTTTATGGTCTTATGGTTAATGGAGTACAAGCATAAGAAATGCTGATTAATTTTTACAAGGAAATAAGTTAGATCACAGAGTATTAGAAGTTGTTTTGGACAGCTCATTGCAGAAAGGCCATTGAAAGCCTACACAATAGACTGAACAGGATTCTGCCAAGGATGAGAAATTATACCTGTGAGGTAAGACTTGAAATACTAGGACTACTCCCAGTGAGGAAGGGAAGGCAAAGACAAGATTCAATACAGAATTTTAGAACTATGAAGGGTTTAATAATAATAATCTTTATTGTTGCAAGTAGGCTTACATTAACACTGCAATGAAGTTACTGTGAAAAGTCTCTAGTCACCACATTCCGGCAACTGTTCGGGTACACAGAGGGAGAATTCTGAATGCTTAAATTACCTCACAGCAAGTCTTTCGGGGCGTGTGGGAGGAAACCGGAGCACCCAGAGGAAATCCACACAGACACAGGCAGAACGTGCAGACTCCACACAGACAGTGACCCAAGCCAGGAATTGAACTGGGTCCCTGGCGCTGTGAAGCAACAGTGCTAACTGTCGTGTTGGTGTTCTGGTTCACAAACAAGCCAACAATGCTGGAAGTGGTGTAACGCTATTTTATTAACTGTTCAACTATGCTAACATACTGTAAATGTGGGTAGAAGCAATACCAGCTTAACTGTGGACCCTTCCCTATCACTAGCTATGGTGAGGCACTCAGCACATGGTGAATGTCTGTGATGCAGGCTGTGAGCTCTGTGCTCTGAGCTGGCTGCTAGAATGAGCGGGAACTCTCCTGTCCCCTGTCTTTATAGTGCTTGTGCTCTCACTGGTGATTAGCTGCGGTGTTATGTATGCTGGTTGGTCCCACTGCATGTCCATCAGTGTGTGTATGTGATTGCACTATAATGTACTGATGTATATTATGACACTAACCACTGTGCTACCGTGCTGCCCTAGTTTAGTTAGAACAAATAGGAAAACACTGAAGTCAATTTTCTTCTGCTTTCTGATTGGTTAGTGGTTATCATCCGATAATTTGAAATAGGAATTTCAGAAAAACCATCTTTACCCAGAGAGTGGTGAAAGCGTGAAATTCACTACCAAAGGGAGTAGTTGAGGTGAATAATATAAACGCTCTAATGGGGAGACTAGATAGGTCTGTAAGGGATTTGGGAAAGACGGTTATGCTGATTGCAACGTCCCACGAGATCCCGTTAAATCTTGCAAGGTGTGGCGAGAGGCCTCTCACTAGATTTACCGGCCACATCACGCCCTGAGTCGGGCACAACGCGGCCATTAGATCGCACCCATTACCTTTGAATATATTGCTGAATGTGTATATTAGTCTTATGCATATTAGGATACTACAAAAAGACAACAGTCCTGAAATTACTTGTCTGCCCCTCAGTGGATTCCTGCTTTAACTGCAGTGGGAGTCCAGCTGTAAACTATGGTGGTAATGATATGCGCCAGCTTCCGGACCAACAGGATTTCCAGTGGTCATATTTTGGGGCAGAGTTTCCACCCTCTCGAAACAAGGCTATAGACGTGGAAAGGTTGCTGATGGTGAGGAAGTCATATTTTGTGTGTTCCTGCTTTCTTGGTTTCAAAGCGGCCCAATGTAAGTTTGGAGGCCGGTACACCCAGTGAGGTGAGGCCGACCAGAATTCTGAGGGGGACAATTGGCCCTCAAAGGGAGGCCATGGAAAAATTCTGGATTCCTGCAAAGGATGTAATTAAAAAATATATATTATTGGTCTCTTTATAAGAAAGGCTAATAGAGCCATAAAATTGTCCTTACAGGAGGATTGACCAGCTCCCCAAAGTAGGCACAAGACCCCTTCCCCACATACTCAAGCAGGGTCAACACTGGAGGGTATTGGTAGGCATTATACCAAAAGAATGCCTTCATTGAATGGGTAGGCATTTTCAGGGCCAACAACAGGTAATTAGCTTCATAAACTTAAGATGCTGAACATTTCCTTTTCTGGGAGAAAGCTCTGTTAATGGAAGACACTGGCAAACTCTGCGATCTCTGCCCATACAGCATTCATAGATGGCTTTTGAGAAGGGTGATCCACACAGCCAAAAATTGTAAGGTTTCTTTTCATGATCTCCATTAATGTGATTGGTAGGATCTTGAAACAGAATCATTCTTCTTCCCTTCATGCACATTGAATTCTTCAGCTTGAGGTAAAGAAAAACTCGAAACAAAAAGAAATCAAATGTTTTCACAAGGAAATTTCTTTAAGGAGCTGAACCTACACTTTTAATTTCTTGCCCATATTTAGCCCCATTCCTACTGAGAGTGCAGCATCGCTATGCAACAGCACTAACGATGTAAAGTAACATCATCATTCTGACATTAACAGAAAAATTATTCTGTGATTATTGAATTAAAATGGAATCTTTTTCAGATGTTCTAATGTAATGAAGTATAAGCAGTTGAACATTATAGATTGTCAGTACAAGTCTCAACATTCTGTCCCTCTCTTGCATCTGGTAAATATCTGCGGTGGGATTTTCCGGCTGTTCAAGTCAGCAGAAAATTCCCGTCCCACACCCGTGCACAGATTTCCTGGCGATGAGGTAACGGGAAATCCCGTTGCCAACGGCAGGACCAGTAGATCCCGCTGCGGGGTCGTCTCCGCTGCCAGAAAACACGCGGCGGGGTGGTCAGTAAATCTAGTTTGATTAGATTTGGGTCAGAGGGAAGACTTTCCTAATGATTTGGATATGTGATCCACTGTGCTACTGACTTACAAATACATGAAAAATTACAGCTTTAATTCCTAGTTATATTCATACTTCAGTTAGCAGTTTTGTTAGTTTAAAAATGTCGTCACAGTCCCAGAGGAACATAGGCTGCTCTCCCTTTTTGGGGATTTAACCTGAGGGTCACCACACCTCAGGTGTGAGCAAAGAAGGCAAGGACCTTCACGAATAACCTCAGCCGGTACAGGAATTGAACCGTTGATGTTGCTCCACATCACAAACTAGCCGTCCTGCCAACTGGATACTCTTGCTGTAGGTTCACGTATGAAAATGGTCACTTGGACATGGTTCTGGGAAGTTTCAGATGCACCACAGCAGGAGTATTCCCTTCAGGAGGATGGTGGAGGAAACTAGGGGAAAAGAGAAGAATTTGATTTTGAATTATAAAGGCATCATTAAAACTGCAGTAAAAGTTCAGGTCTGAAAACTGTAACATTGTATTGTCATAATAAGCACATTTTAGCACAATTCGCAAGTTGCGCATTGACTGAAATATTTGTTGTAAACAGGTTATATTATCATCTAACATATAATGACATCACCCTTACATTAATTGGTTGGCTAGTAGCAAGAAATATATTTGTATGGAAAAAGTAAATTTCAAAGGCACAAAATAGGTATTTCCAGGGTTACAGCTGTAAAATTTGTAAAGGGTTTCATTGTGTAATTTTTTATCCCTGCACCATAACGTATATGTTAAATAAATAATAAAACTCAACTGTAAAATAAAATTAATGGATTTTTTAATTGGTTCTTTTGTAGGATAATCAGTAAGTAATACACTTCAAGTTTCGTATTGTATGACTTATTGTTCAATCCATTATACCAAAGGTAAAATGGCAGCAGATGAAAGTGATAAATAACTCTCTCTTAAATTTCTTTATGGCTTAGGAATTTAAATTATCATCCTTACATTGATGGCCCTTACATTTAAAGTAATTCAGAACACTCTGTAGAAAGTAATTTTACAATTTTGTACTGTTGGCGGGGTCTTGGCTATTGATATAGCATAGGATACATGCTGTTGTACATTTTACCCCATTCACTTCCAACAGATGGAAAATTGTATGCAGTTCATCCACACGTTTCTGATATGTGCTACCAATAAGCAAAGCACTCTGCAGATGTGCATACTTGGATGACTGACCGCTGTTAAATACATGCTAGCACTGATCACATCTATAACATTTACGTTATTTACAGTCCACTGTTTCATGGAAGCATATGACGTGAATAATTCCTATGGAAATTCCAGTGTTGAAATTTCCACACTTATCTGTTACACTTACCTGTAATAATGTCATATCAAAGCTCATATCAAAGTTCCAAAACCTAGGACTTGGCTCCTCACTCTGCAACTGGATCCTTGACTTTCTGACGCACAGACAACAATCAGTAAGAATAAACAACAACACCTCCTCCACAATAGTCCTCAATACCAGGGCCCCGCAAGGCTGCGTACTTAGCCCCCTACTATACTCCCTGTACACACACGACTGCGTGGCAACATTTGGTTCCAATTCCATTTACAAGTTTGCTGACGATACGACCACAGTGGGCCGGATCTCTAATAACGACGAGTCAGAATACAGGAGGGAGATAGAAAACCTAGTGGAGTGGTGCAGCGACAGCAATCTATCCCTCAATGTCAGCAAAACTAAAGAGCTGGTCATTGACTTCAGGAAGCAAAGTACTGTACACGCACCTGTCAGCATCAACGGGGCCGAGGTGGAGATGGTTAGCAGCTTCAAATTCCTAGGGTACACATCACCAAAAATCTGTCCTGGTCCACCCACGTCGACGCTACCACCAAGAAGCACAGCAACGCCTATACTTCCTCAGGGAACTTAGGAAATTCGGCATGTCCACATTAACTCTAACCAACCTTTACAGATGCACCATAGAAAGCAACCTATCTGGCTACATCACAGCCTGGTATGGCAAATGCTCGGCCCAAGACTGCAAGACTGCAAGAAACTTCAGAGAGCCGTGAACACAGCCCAGTCCATCACATGGACCTGCCTCCCATCCATTGACTCCATCTACACCTCCCGCTGCCTGGGGAAAGTGGGCAGCATAATCAAAGACCCCTCCCACCCGGCTTACTAATGTTGTGTTATGCTTCTTCATGTATGATGTATGCTCCGACAAAGGAAGGTTCCGACTTGGAGATAGGTTTAACACATTTATTGAACAGTTAACAATTCTCCTACTTGAGTTCGACTCTCCTGCTAATCTTGCTCAAAAACAGCTTCTGCCCTGCTGTTACCAGGCTCCTAAACGACCCTCTTAAGGACGGACCTGATTAACAGTATGCTTCAGCCGATGCCGGTGTTTATGTAGCTCCATTGTGTACCTTGTGTTGTCCTATTAAGTATTTTCTTTTTATTTTCTTTTATTTTCAAATACTTAATGATATGTTGAGCTGCTCGCAGAAAAATACTTTTCACTGTACCTCGGTACATGTGACAATAAACCAATCCAATCCAACTCAATTAGGCCACTGAAGCATGAAGGGATATAAATGGATTAAAGTGGCAAATCTCATAGAATCCTTATAGTGCAGAAGGAGGCCATTCGGCCCATCTGTTCTATGCTGACCTTTCAAAAGACCACCTTACCTAGGCCCAATACCCCGCTCCATTCCTGCAACCCTACCCTAAGGGGCACTTTTGCATAACCAATCCACTAAACTGCAAATCTTTGGACTGTTGGAGGACACCGGATCACCCAGAGGAAACCCATGGAGACACGGGGAGAAAGTGCAAACACCACACAAACAGTCACCCGAGGTCAGAATTTAACCTGGGACTCCAGCAGTGCTAACCACTGTGCCGCCGTTCTGCCCCTGATAATTTTTCTGAGCTGTCAATCACAGAACCACTACTAGAAAGCCATGAATGGATTGCAGACAGTGAATTTATGTGAACCAGACTCAGGAACAGCTGCTCACCTCTGAGGAATGGGCAGGTGGAGCTGCATGGTAAATATTTCACTATAATGCTTCCCACAGCTGTCTGGACTGCTCACTAGCTTCCAGACAGGGGTCTCTTTTCTGGGGGTGGGAGGGAGGGGTTTGTGTGGGGGGTGAATCAGTGAAGGGGGATCCTTTAGGGAGGGGGTCTATGTGGGGGTCCCCCTATTACTGGGGTACCTGAGGGGAGTCTCCTTATTGCAAGGGTCCCCGGGGGTAGCCCTCCATTGCATGGATCCCTGTGGGTGTACCACAATTACAGGGGTCCTTGTGGGGTGGGGGGGCAGGTCGGGTCACCACCATACTTGGGGGTGGGGTGGGTGCTCAGGCAATCCGGAGATTGGGAACTGCTGTGCAGTGCAGGGGGTGGGGGAGGGAAGGGGGGGGGGGCATGTGGGGGTCGGGTCTGATTTGCGGTGCAGGAGGGGGGATGACCTCGGATGGTCTCTACCATCATGGTCCTGCCATGGTGGACCTCACGGTGGGCTAATGACCCCCTTGGCCTACTGCGGGGTCCACCATCTCAAAGCCATGATGGTAGAGGCCACAAGCGAATCTCACCCATGTAACCCCAGGCTGCAAGGACCAGAAAATCACGGGAGGGCGGAGCATAGGGTGCCGGGCCCATTAATAGATGAAAATGGATCATTACAGCTCATTTGCATTTATTGCCGTACTCCTGTTGGCATGCAACGTGGAACCCATTTACGCCGCTAGCGAGGGGTCAGCATAGTGTTCTAGCTAATGACCATCACCTCCAGCTTCAGCACAAGTCCTCAGTACTTTCCATTTCTTTCCCATTCCCGGTTTTGCCCTGAAGCCTGACTCTCCGTCCCATTGGAGAACGCATTCTGGGCATCCTGGGGAGGGAGAATCCCGCCCGCGGCCTTTATAGTTTGTTTGGATGGCTACCTCAGGCTGAATTCTCCGTTCCTGAGACTGAGGGCGTGATTCTCTGGCAACGTTGTGCTCTCGCTTCAGCGCAACGCGACCAGAGAATGTCAGGAGAGCCTTGCAGCGAGCCTCCCGGCGGACTCCGCCCCTCCTCAGAACCCCGCCCCAAATGGACTGGACCAAATGACACGTGGAAGTAGGTCTTAAACCTTCTTATTGTCATGATATTTAGATCAGCATATCATGGTGCAATCACACACACATTGATGGACATGCAGTAGGACCAACCAACACACACACATCGCAGCCAATCACCAGTGAGAGCACACGCACTATAAAACAGGGGACACTACAGTTCCCGCTCATTCCAGCACCAGCTAGCTCAGAGCACCGAGCTCAGAGTCTGCCACTCAGACATTCACCATGTGCTGAGTGCCTCATCCAGATTGTGATAGGACAGGGTCCACAGATTAGCTGGTAATGCACATACCCAAGTTAGCAGTGTGTTGTTACAGTTGAGTAGTTAATAAAATTGAGTTACACCATCTCCAGCTGTGTTGGATCGTTTGTACATCAGAACACCCAACACGACATGATACCAGAAGTGGACGCAAACCAGCGCCTGTGAGACTTACCTGCAAAGTATCAACAATCCGCCGTCCTGCACCATGGAGAACATCAACCCGCCGCCGCCGCTCCGAATCGCTGGCAATCTCGGGGTCAATTGGAAACTGTTCAAGCAGCGGTCCCAGCTCTTCCTCGAGGCCACAGACAGGGAGAATGCATCGGACACCAGGAAGATTGCCCTTCTTCTCTCCACGGTGGGGCAACATGCCATCCACATCTTTAACTCCCTTACATTTGCGGACGGCGAGGACTAAACCAAATACAAGAAGGTGCTCCTGAAGTGCGACGAACACTTCAGCGTTGAAGTAAACGAGAGCTTCGAAAGATACTTGTTCCAGCAGCACCTGCAGGGTAAGGACAAACCTTTCCAGTCTTATTTAACACACCTCCGCATCCTCGCGCAGTCCTGCGGCAATGGGACCACGTCTGACTCCATGATACGCGACCAGATAGTTTTCGGAGTCATGTCGGACACCCTGTGCCAGCAGCTCCTTTGCATCAAGCAACTCACCCTGGCGACTGCCGTCGAGACCTGCGTCCTGCATGAGAACGCCACCAGCCGGTACTCACAAATCCAGGCGGCCGAAATGGCGCGTCACGGGCCCCCCGAGGCGGAGCGGGTCCAGACAATCGAGTACCTCCCGGGCTGCGGCCTGGAGGAGGCCGGCCATTTCGCGCGCTTTCCGAGGCCTCCTGCGCTTGTACGCGCCAAAAGAGGGGACGCTGACGCAAAGGAACACGATGCGCAGGTGCACACTACGCAAGACCGCACCACGCATGCGCGGTGGCGCAACGAACGCACTGACGTCACGACGTGCGGCAACTGTGTCTCCACCCATTTAAAGCGGCAATGTCCTGCCAAAGCGCGTATTGTGGTGATATGCCTTTGGGCTATATCATAGTTGGAAGGTGTGCGACCTTCAATCAACAGGTGGCAGTACAGACACACCATGCGGTCTCTAGACTAAGGTCATATGACCTGTGATTCCGATATAAAGGGAAACACATCCGGCCATCTTCAGAAGAAGATTGAGAGGGTAATAATACATACAAGTGAATGGTCAGTGCTAGGTGCAAGTGCCAGAGGAGTAGTTAGCAGACTCCATGATAACGTGCTTTGTATCAGATTGCTATCTTACCAGACGAGACTCAATTAAAGAATCTGGCTTGGACAAGTCAAAGTGTTTGGTGAGTTCCTTTGTGAAATACAAAGGACCATACACAACATTTACTACCTCCTCTCTCTCCCTCATCAGCCAAGGTGTTTGTTTCACGATTTTTAAAAACACAAGTGAACCTTGCCGTTGGGAATTTGTCCAATGGAGGAGGAGCATCGTGGAGGCCCCGGAGAATAACCGGGTCAGACCGCTAATAATATGCCAACGGCGATTACTATATGTGCGGAGTGGAAATAACTGACACCGTTGTGTCAAGAGTCACTGCAAAGGAACGATCGCCGATCAGCAAGGAGCTTTAGTGCCGGGCCACCTCTGTTCAAGAGCGGGCTGAGGCCAGCGCTAGCAGCCAGTCTGCTCCCCCTGCACCCCCAGAAGCAGAACCCCTTCAGGAAATCCCCATCCAAAAAACACTCAAAGAGAGAAAAATATCAGAGTTATAGATTGCCAGACATTTGTTCATCCAATCCTGGAGTATGCAAGTTGTGTGGGGGATCCTTATATGGCGAGTGACATAAGTAAGATTGAAGAGATCCAAAGAAGTGCTGCGTTATTCTGCATAAATCAGTATCGTAAATACACCAGTGTCATATCCTTAATCCAAAGATTTGGGGCGGGATTCTCCGACCCCCCGCCAGGTCGGAGAATCGCCGGGAGGCGGCGTGAATCCCGCCCCCGCCGGCTGCCGAATTCTCCGGCGCAGGGGATTTGGCGGGGGCGGGAATCGCGTTGCGCCGGACGGGGGCCCGTATACGGCCGGTCCCGCCGGCGTAAATTACAGCAGGTACGTAGCGGCAGGACCTGGCTCCGCGGGTGGCCTCCAGGGTCCTCGGGGGGGGGGGATCTGGCCCCGAGAGGTGCCCCCATGGTGGCCTGGCCCGCGATCGGGGCCCACCTATCCACAGGCGGGCCCGTTCCGTGGGGGCACTCTATTCCTCCAAGAGCGGGATTCTGCGAAAACCGGGGGGGCGGGCAACTCTGGCGTGAAGGAGTGACGTGAACCACTCCGGCGTCGGGTCGCCCCGAAGGTGCGGAGGATGTGCTGGGATGACACCAGCACATGCTGGCGCTCCCGCGCATGCGCCAACTCGTGCCGGCCGGTGGAGGCCCTTCACCGCCATTTGGAGTGGCGCCAAGCCCCTTCCGCGCCGGCCGGCGCAGCGCAAACTACTCCAGCGCTGGCCTAGCCCTCATCCGCACCTTCGGGGCGGTCCAACGCCGGAGTGGTTCACGCCACTCCTTCGTGCCGGAGTTGCCCGCCCCCCCGGTTTTTGCAGAATCCCGCCCTTAGAATTGGAAACACTACAGAAAAGGATGGAGAAAAGTAGACTAACCACGTTCTATAAAATATGGAATGGACTGATTGGAATTGACAGAAACAAGCACTTGCTTCCCTCTGGCAATGATAAAACATGAGGGGGCGGGATTCTCCGTCGGATGACGCCAAAACCGTGGCAAGCGCCTGTTTCACACCAAATCGCACTCCGGTGTTTTTTGAACGCCGATAGTTCCTTTGTAGTGACTCTTGGCACCTAGGCTGGCACTTCGCTCCTTTGGCAAAATGATGGGTGTTCCAATGTAGGCGGTGCCAATTGGAGGCCAGAGCTGGGGTTGCGTTCAGTGATAACCACTGTACTCAGCACCCCTGAGACATAGCTCATACAGCCAAGCCTGACCTGACCACTGCAGCTGGTGGCTATGGATGCCACTATCACTTCTGGTTACTCAATATTAGTAATACTACTAAATAGAGATGTATTATCTTCCACCTCCAGAAATTACACAACACTTTCTGAAAAATATTTTGTCCACCATTTTTCAGAAAAGGATTCAAATTTATATTGCCTAAGAAATCAAAATAATTTTTAAGTTCTAAAAATGTATTGTTCCCAATAGCATGATCTATGCTGTGCCTTTTAATGCCTTCATTAAGATTTTTGCTTGAAGGCTTCAGCATCTCCCTTAAGCTTGAGCTCACATTGTGACACTTATGTTCTCACTCTGACTCTGTGAGCTGAATTTGCACTGTGCAAGCTGAGCAAGTACAGTTTACCCAATTTTTCCAGAATGAGTTGCCACCATTTGTCCTTTGAAATGGAATCTTCCTCTTCAACCTCTTTTTAATTGTTTAAAAAAAAAGCTAGAGGACAAACGATAAAGCCTTTATTCAAATTAAGTCTATGGTGCATTTAATAAAAAAAGATTGTGTGAGTGTGAGAGAGAAAAAGAACACAAAATTCATCTCTATTCAGCTGAATAAATGGTGCTAATGTATTCTGGGAAAATGTTTGGATTTCACAATGCAAATTCATCTCAACAGTATCGCTTCCAACACCGTGAGGATGATGGTGAACTGGAAGTTAAGAAGGGGCATAAGGCAGGAACATAGCATCATCCTCAATGTTCCCAACCATGCTGGATGCCATGGGCTCTGTCATAGCCAGACCCATGATAACCAAAACCAATAACCTCCATGGGGTACAGGGGACCCTTAGGTTTGCCAACCCTCAGAGATTGACCTTCAGGAATTGGCGATCAAATTCCAGGACACTGCTGTGTGCAATCCTGAAGGAGGGTTGCTGATTTAAGGGTCAATTTGTCTTGGTTTCAACCGTATTAAGCTTGATAATATGCTGCACATGCCATCAAACAGTGCTTATGCCATAAAATGGTTAGCATGGGCGGCAGCGCAGGAGTGGAAAGCCTCTTTTCAAAAAAAGTTGAATGTTCAAAGGCAGGGAAGGAAGGGGGACTTGCTCTTCAGAGCTGCCCTTTGCCGATTGTGGGACCACCCTTAAATCGACATGCACCTAAATTTCTTCCTACCCACTCCTTACATTAAATCGAACCTTTCCCCCGTACCCCTCCATGTAACATACCCAAAACCTCCCACACAAGATTCTGGAATTAACCGCTTGGCAATCCTGTGGGCCTTGATCTTCTTATCCTTCTGCAGTCCTGGAAACAGCCATTGACCCCTTCCAGGTGTTGCCAGGGCAAATGGAACAGCTGGCCAATCGGATTAGCCGGCGGCTCCAGCGGGCAAGACTTCTGCCCCAATGAGGGGTGGAGGCCCCACTCGACCTTCATTAATCTGCCTAATGGTGATTTATGGCTCGAGGCCGGGTTGGCGAGAAGCACATTGGCACCATGCCAACATGGTTTCTGTGGAGACAGGGGCCGGAATTCTCCGAAAATGGGGCTATGTCCCTACGCCCGCCAGAAAACGGGCGGGAATCACTCCAGACTTTTTTCAAAAAGTCCGGAGTGCTTCTCCAATTTCAAGAGGGATGGCAGGTCCCCAGCGTGCGCCCCGCAGCTCCTGCTGCCGATACGGGTCCCTGCACTTCCGGCCGTGGGCCTGGCCGTCGTGGAGGCCCCCCCACCGGATGCTGATCTCCCCGCCCCCCACCAGGATGGCCAGCGCAGCTGCGAGTCCGAGCTACCGCCGGGTGGAACCAGATTGGAACCACGCCGCCGATACTCGGCCGGTCGACCGCGGAGAATCGCCGTGGGGGCCTCTTTCAACGGCCCTCGACCAGCGCCGCATTGACCGCGCGCGGCTGGCGGCGATTGTCTGGTCCACGGAGAATCTCGTCCCGGTGTCAGAGCCGATCGGGAGTCTGAGACCTCATTCTCCGCCCTTGCACTGAGCGCGATTCCAGCGCGGAGGCTCGGAGAATCCCGGCCCAGGGCTCTGTATTCTTCCACCCATTTTTTTTGTCATTTTTAACATTTTCCTTTACCAGGAATAGAAATAATGAAAATGGGGGGGGGGGGGGGGGAGGCAAAAAAAAGGTGTTTGGCTGACGTCAAGCAGTATCTAAGTGGGTCATGAGGCTTTTTGCTTTCCAGTTGGTGTAGAAAGGCAGTGCGTCACAAACATGGATGGATTGGCCCACTAATAGCTGGAGAGTATGGGGAAAGTCATGTGATGGAATCTCCATGAATAATTTAATCATACCATGTTAATTCAACCATGTTGACCTTGCCAGCAGTGTGGGAGCCATTTGACTTTCTGCTAGAAACATGAAAGTGAGGTGGCAGCAGAAGTTGTGCAGACACCCCCGGACCCAATTATCAGTGCAATCCAATTTTAGCTCAGAAATGACTGACAGCACTGATTATACAGATGCAAAGTTTTTCACAACATGTAATAGGCTGCCAGATAGTGGGCACAATTCTCCCAAAATATTTCTAAGTGTATCTCCGGTGGGAAACAATAGGGCTGGATTTTTCAAATCTGCGGCTATGTCCGCAGGATCCGTCTGGTCTTACGACCTAAACGTCGGCGCCGTGCCCGCACCAATCCTCCGTCCGGTGGTGGAGGTGGGAGGCTAGTAGCCACGTCAGGTAAAGCTGGCTTTACTTGCGGATACGGCCGCAGAATGGCCGGGTCTGTGGCCGCGCATGCCGGTGGCCTGCGGTGGCCGCACATACAACATGCCCCCCTGTTACCTCCCTCGAGCCCCCCCCCCCCCGGGTCACCCCCCACTAGACCCCCTGCCCCTGCCGAAACCCCCCCCACCCCTGCCAGCGGTACGGTTCCCCCCCGACTGTGGCGCCGCTGGACACAGTCCGCAGCTACCATGCTTGGACCCCGTAAGTTGTGAGGACACATGCCCCACGACGTCGGGGACTTGGCCCATTCGGGGGTGGAGCATCGGGGGAGGGCCTCAGGTGACGTCCTGAGGCCATCCCAACAGCATGCGGCGTACTTGGGAATACGCTGATTTTGAGCGGGCAAAGCATCAGAAAAATGCCACCGATTCCAGCGTAAAAACGCATTCTCCGGCCGATCGCCAAACGCGATTTCAGCGTCGGCGATCGGAGAAAAAGCCTGGTGAGTGGGAGAGAAGCAGTGAGCGGGATGAGAGAAGAAAGAGCTAAATTGAAATGGTAAATTATTTAGAGCTACTAAGAGGATTTCTGAGCCATTTAATAACACTGCTCTAGTAATTCTACTGCAGCAAGCTTTGTAGAATTATTAAAGGGTGATTGACCACAAAGATATTTGGCACATTGAAAAGACAAGAGTATTTCGAGGGAGCTGGTGAAAAGTTTTGGATTCCTATTAATAATGCAAAAGCCCTTATGAGGTTATTTCATGGGACATTGTAAACTGCTAAATTTCAAATACTACCTCTCCCCAATTCACTTCTGTGTGCACTGTTTATTTACTGTAAAAATTGAGAACTGTTTTTTATTTCGCAATTCATATATTTTAACCTGAAAGAAAAAACAGATGGAATAAATGTCACTACATCCCCAAGATCTACTTCAACAGCATTCTCCATTCTCCTTCCTGGGATTCTATTCGCTCTTCAACACAATGCTCTGATCCTCAGTTCCCAGATGTAGGGAGCAATCCAACCAAAAAAATAATCAGAGTCTGTTCTGGGTGGGATTAGCGGGGTCATTCCCAGTGCTAGAAGTGCCAGGAGCAACCCTGCTATCTAACGGCACTCTGTTGCTATAGCCTTGCACGCTGCCAGTGCCCTTGCCAGCTTGGCAGTGCCACATGGACAACCTGGCAGTGCCTGGGTGGCACCAGCAGTGCCAAGGTGCCACCCTGCCTGGAGGCCGACCACCTGGAGGCCTCTGATCACCTGGGAGGTACCCCCCCCCCCCACAAGTGCCTTTCCCCCTGTTCCCCGTTTGTGGGAATCAGTGTTGAACAGTGCCCGCTGGGGTCTCCTCAGCGAGGCCGATAGATGCCGGGTGGCCGTTCGATCCGGCGTCAGCATGACTAAGTGGGTTCTTAAACTCACTTAGTCGTGTGAGACTGGGTCCCATCCATTGTGGGCAAGACTCAGATTACAACGTCTCGTGAGGTCTGGTTAGGTCTTGCAAGGTGTATGGACCGTCGGGAATCCCGGGGGTAGCCTCTCCGGGATCTACCGGCTGCACCCCGCTCTAATTTCAATGGGTCTGGCCGGTAAAGTGCGCCCGCAGTTCCCTCCTTCAACATCACTTAATTTACACAGGCACCAGGTAGAATCTTGTAGAGGCAACAAGGGTCGCAACTGCTGGCTGGAAAGCCATAGAGACCCCGCTTCACTTCATTTCGGGAAAGCAGCATCTTGTTTCACTCAGGCACTTGACAGGCCAGCAGCAGGCCTTCTTGGGATAAAAGGCCCTTCCCATGTATGGCATTGTGGTGGGTATGGCGCTGATTTCAGACCTAGAAATAAAAGTATGAATCAAGCCATTGATTCTTTTAATTCAAAATCTAATTCCTGATTTCTCATTGCTTTTCCAGAATGCCTTTGGATCAGCTGCAATACAGCTTCATGTAGATGCAGAGCTCTGAAATGGACTGTTTCGTCTCCAACTTTCACCCCCTCTGTCAGGTGGCAACAGGATAGTAGTTCAAGTAAAATAACATTGAAGCTCTTGCCACCCTATTCCTATCAACAGCCATGTTTACAATTATGTTTGGGGTCTTGAAATGTGCCTCAGATTCCAACTGGGAGGTGTCGGAAGCCTTATTAGGCAATGTAAATCTGGATCCTCTGAAATCAATAGGACCTTGATGAACTATTAAAGTACCAATCCACATGTGCCATAGGAAGGCACGATGGTATTGTGGTTAGCACTGCTGCCTCACAGTGCCAGGGACTCAGGTTCAATTCCAGCCTTGGGTGACTGTGAGGAGTTTGCACGTCCTCCCCGTATCTGCATGGGTTTCCTCCGGGTGCTCTGGTTTCCTCCCACAGTCCAAAGATGTGCAAGTTAGGTGGTGGTGCGAGGATAGGGCGGGTGTGTGGGCCCAGGTAGGATGTTCTTTCAGAGGGTGGGTGCAGACTCGATGGGCCGAATGGCCTCCTTCTGCACTGTAGGAATTCTATGGTGACCAGACAGGCAGCGCTGATAGAAAATTATTCCAACCCACATCCTGATGTATCTGTGCAACCATTCAGACGACAAGACTCTTAAGGCGCATAAATAAAATTCACTTACATGCTTGAAACATTCAATTCACAACAGACATCCAAAAGTATGCATCATTCATTGTCTAGCGGGATACCAATGCTATTTCCTGGAGTTTACATCAGGACTTGTGAGTGCATTATTTCCCAACTGTCTATTTTTGCTGCATCTAAATGAAACAAATAATTAAATCAGAATAGAATCCCAGTTATCCCAAATCTCATTCACACTAGCATTGCATAATTAGTGTGTTCACAGATTTCTATCCCTGTTTTAAAACATTATTGTAAGTGTGGGCTAAATTTTCTTCTGCAAGTGCCACCCACCAAGAGACAATATAGCGATGGAAATGGTGGGAAAATAGAGCAATTGTGCCTACCCCTGTCTCCCTATCTCATCCTACATTTCTTTTCTGCTCCCCTGCTGGGACCATCACTGGCTTGTCCTTCCCCACAGTCACATATAAATGTTGGCTGCGACAATAAACCAAGGACTCTTAACCCATTCCTATTACCACCACTCCATAAGATTATCTGGTGGAAGGTGCTGGTTGGTTGTGAGAATAGTAACGGCAATTGCCCTCAATGTGCAGGAATGGGAGAAAATGCTCTGGAATGGGCTCCTGTTCCCCTTTCTAGAGCCTCTGCAGCAACAGCTTTAAACCAGCTTCATTGAAAGATCTTTGCCTTGCCTCAACTATTTATCTACCAGGATGGTTTTACAGGTGAGTAGCAGCTTCTTATGAGGTGCCAAATTGCATAATTCAGGTTGAGGTAGCCAATTGGATACAAAATTGGCTTGGCGACCAAAGTCAAAGGGTGGTTGTGGAGGGTTGTTTATTAAACTGGAGGCCTGTGGCCAGCGGTGTGCCTCAGGGATCGGTGCTGGGTCCACTTATTTATTATATATATATAAATGATTTGGATGAGAATGTAGGAAGCATGGTTAGCAAGTTTGCAGATGACACCAAGATTGGTGGCATAGTGGATAGTGAAGAAGGTTATATAAGATTGCAACAGGATCTTGACCAATTGGGCCAGTGGGCCGATGAATGGCAGATGGAGTATAATTTGGATAAATGTGAGGTGATGCATTTTGGTAGATCAAATCAGGGCAGGACCTACTCAGTTAATGGTAGGGAGTTGGGGAGAGTTACAGAACAAAGAGATCTAGGCGTACAGGTTCATAGCTCCTTGAAGGTGGAGTCGCAGGTGGACAGGGTGGTGAAGAAGGTATTCAGCATGCTAGGTTTTGTTGGTCAGAATATTGAATACAGGAGTTGGGACGTCTTGTTGAAGTTGTACAAGATATTGATAAGACCACACATGGAATACTGTGTTCAGTTCTGGTCATCCTATTATAGGAAGAAAATTGTTAAACTGAAAAGAGTGCAGAAGCGATTTACAAGGATGCTACCTGAACTTGATGGTCTGAGTTATAAGGAGAGGCTGGAGAGGCTGGGACCTTTTCCCTGGAGCGTAAGAGGCTTAGGGGTGATCTTATAGAGGTCTATAAAATAATGAGGAGCATAGATAATGTAGATAGTCAATACCTTTTTCCAAAGATAGAGGAGTCTAGAACTAGAGAACATAAGTTTAAGGTGAGAGGGGAGAGATTCAAAAGAGACCAGAGGGGAAACCTTTTCACACAGAATGTGGGGAGCATCTGGAATGGGCTGCCAGAGGCAGTGGTAGAGGCGGGTACGATTTTGTTCCTTTAAAAAGCAGTTAGACAGTTACATGGGCAGGGTAGGTATAGAGGGATATGGGCAAATGCAGGCAAGTGGGACTAGCTTTGTGATAGAAACTGGGCGGCATGGACAAGCTGGGCCAAAGGGCTTTTTTCCATGCTGTTAACATCTATGACTCTATCACTCTATAATCTACAACATTTTCCCACCTCTCCACTCTTATGACACAGTGGATCATGTGTTATGCCGGATCTGATGAGATATTTTGTAAATGTCTTCACATGGCATAAGGTCAGCTTATGACAGTGCAGATGTACACAGCCATTCTGGCACCACTACACCAACCATATTGTCGAAACCTGCATTCACCTGACTGCTATCATCAGTAATTTGATAGCCTCTTCTGAAATGCTATTTAAAAGTTATGTAGCAATGAAACCTTGTTTTCACTATGCTGATGAATCTATAATCAAATGTCCAGTATGGATTTTCCTTAAGGCCTATACTATTAACAAATTTTGCAGTGTGTTTGTAAAAAAATCTTTCATGGCTATGGGTGTCACTGACAAGACCAGCATTTGTTGCTCATCCTTCATTGCCCATGCGAGGCCATTTAAAAGTCAACCACATTGTTGGAATCACACGTAGGCCAGACCAAGTAATGATGGCAGATTTAACTCCCGAAAGAACATTAAGAACCAGATGGATACAAGTGATGACAGTCACAGTCACCATTACTCTGTTTATTAATAGAATTCAGATTCCACCGGCTAGCATGGTGGGATTTGAACCCATGCCCTCACAGCATCAACCTGGCATTACTAGGCCAGTGACATTACCACTATGCCACCATCTTCCCTGCTTAGCGAATGACTTCTAGATTTGTGTGGTTACATCATACCCATCAATAGGTGAACAATGCCTAATGGTCATGGTTTTCAAGAAACATAATTATTAACAAACTGTAACTAAGGAGTGAATTTTATGGTTCCCCTGCTGGCTTATTTGTAGGTGAGGTAGCTCTTAATCAAAATGGATGTCCTGCCTGCTACCTTCCTGCCCACCGCAGTCCTGACTCCAATATTGTGATGTCAGGCAAACTGGCATGCAGCCTGCTGGCCTTTAAGCCAATTGATGGCCTCTTAAGGACTGTGTACCAACTCCGCTGCACTTTTACATGTGGCTGGGGAAGGCAGAGGCTAAGCGAGCAGCTTGGCAGCTTTCACAGTGCAAGCTGCTGTTGGGTGAAAGTGAAGGTTTACCCTTTAGGATGGGTTGGGACACCTTTGCCTATAGGGTCACTCCATCCCCAAGATCAAACATCCCCATCCCCTTTATCTCTCATCCTGTGCCTCTAAAACCTAATCCCGTCATCTCCGTTCCCCACCTTGCTGGCAGACCCAACTAAAACCCCAGTATACAGGAGGTTGAGAGTAGTGAGGTCATGAGTAAGGTTTCAAAGTTGCAGGAGTATACCGGCAGGCAGGAAGGTGGTTTAAATTGTGTCTTCTTCAATGCCAGGAGCATCCGGAATAATGTGGGTGAACTTGCGGCATCGGTTGGTACCTGGGACTTCTATGTTGTGGCCATATCGGAGACATGGATAGAGCAGGGACAGGAATGGTTGTTGCAGGTGTCGGGGTTTAGATATTTCAGTAAGCTCAGGGAAGGTGGTAAAAGAGGGGGAGGGGTGGCATTGTTAGTCAAGGACAGTATTACGGTGGCAGAAAGGACATTTGATGAGGACTCGTCTACTGAGGTAGTATGGGCTGAGGTTAGAAACAGGAAAGGAGAGGTCACCCTGTTAGGGGTTTTCTATAGGCCTCCGAAAAGTTCCAGAGATGTAGAGGAAAGGATTGCAAAGATGATTCTGCATAGGAGCGAAAGCAACAGGGTAGTTGTTATGGGGGACTTTAACTTTCCAAATATTGATTGGAAACGCTATAGTTCGAGTACTTTAGATGGGTCCGTTTTTGTCCAAGGTGTGCAGGAGAGTTTCCTGTGACACGGTATGTAGATAGGCCAACGAGAGGCGAGGCCATATTGGATTTGGTACTGGGTAATGAACCAGGACAGGTGTTAGATTTGGAGATAGATGAGCACTTTGGTGATAGTGACCACAATTCGATTACGTTTACTTTGGTGATGGAAAGGGATAGGTATATACCGCAGGGGAAGAGTTATATCTGGGGGAAAGGCAATTATGATGCGATGAGGCCTGACTTAGGATGCATCGGATGGAGAGGAAAACTGCAGGGGTTGGGCACAATGGAAATGTGGATCTTGTTCAAGAAACAGCTACTGCGTGTCCTTGATAAGTATGTACCTGTCAGGCAGGGAGGAAGTGGTCGAGCAAGGGAACCGTGGTTTACTAAAGCAGTCAAAACACTTGTCAAGAGGAAGAAGGAGGCTTATGTAAAGATGAGACATGAAGGTTCAGTTAGGGCACTCAAGAGTTACAAGTTAGCTAGGAAGGACCTAAAGAGAGAGCTAAGAAGATCCAGGAGGGGACATGAGAAGTCTTTGGCAGGTAGGATCAAGGATAACCCTAAAGCTTTCTATAGATCTGTCAGGAATAAACGAATGACTAAGGTAAGAGTAGGACCAGTCAAGGACAGTAGTGGGAAGTTGTGCTTGGAGTCCGAGGACATGGGAGAGGTGCTAAATGAATATTTTTCATCAGTATTCACACAGGTAAAAGACAATGTTGTCGAGGAGAATACTGAGATTCAGGCTACTAGACTAGAAGGGCCTGAGGTTCATAAGGACGAGGTGTTAGCAATTTTGGAAAGTGTGAAAATAGATAAGTCCCCTGGGCCGGATGGGATTTATCCTAGGATTCTCTGGGAAGCTAGGGAGGAGGTTGCTGAGCCTTTGGCTTTGATCTTTAAATCATCTTTGTCTACAGGAATAGTGCCAGAAGACTGGAGGATAGCAAATGTTTTCCCCTTGTTCAAGAAGGGGAGTAGAGACAACCCCGGTAACTATAGACCAGTGAGCCTTCCTTCTGTTGTGGGCAAAATCTTGGAAAGGTTGAGAAGAGATAGGATGTATAATCATCTGGAAAGGAATAATTTGATTAGAGATAGTCAACACGGTTTTGTGAAGGGTAGGTCATGCCTCACAAACCTTATTGAGTTCTTTGAGAAGGTGACCAAACAGGTGGATGAGGGTAAAGCAGTTGATGTGGTGTATATGGATTTCAGTAAAGCGTTTGATAAGGTTCCCCACGGTAGGCTACTGCAGAAAATACGGAGGCATTGGATTCCGGGTGATTTAGCAGTTTGGATCAGAAATTGGCTAGCTGGAAGAAGCCAAAGGGTGGTGATTGATGGGAAATGTTCAGACTGGAGTCCAGTTACTAGTGGTGTACCACAAGGATCTGTTTTGGGGCCACTGCTGTTTGTCATTTTTATAAATGACCTGGAGGAGGGCGTAGAAGGATGGGTGAGTAAATTTGCAGATGACACTAAAGTCGGTCGGAGGAGATGGTGAGCAATTGACAATCTTTCAGGTTGTGTGGTCCAGGTGAGTAGCCAAAACAACACCATAATGGCACTGCTGGGTTGTGCACGGTTTGATTCCTGTACCAGCCTCCCCGAACAGGCGCCGGATTGTGGCGACTAGGGGCTTTTCACAGTAACTTCATTTGAAGCCGACTTGTGACAATAAGCGATTTTCATTTTCATTTCACATGAGGGTCTTACATATACGCCATTGAACACCCTTGAAGACTGAAGAAATCATATAAAGGTCCAGAATATCGAAGCCTCGGGAGAGACAACCCGGGAGCAAAAACCCTGGGAACAACCATCATAGAAAAAGACCCTGGGCGCGATTCTCCACTCCCACGCCGGTTGGGAGAATCGCCTGGGCCGCCAAAATTTCCGGGGACGCCGGTCCGACTCCCTACTGCAATTCTCCCAAGCGGCGGGAACGGCCCGGTCGAGTTTCGCGGGCCGCAGACCGGAGAATCGCCGTAGACACCGAAAATGGCGATTCTCCGGCACCCCCGCTATTCTGAGGCCCGGATGGGCCGAGCGGCCAGGCCAAAACGGCGGGTTCCCCCCGGCGCCGTCCACAACTGGCCGCTGCAGTCGTGGGCGGTGCGTGAACGCTGGGGGGGGGGGGGGGGGGGGGGCGAGGGGGGATCCTGCCACCGGGCTTTACCTGGAATGGCGGCAACAACATTCTCTGCCTGTAATGGGCCCACATTTTTCTTTACTAACCTGTTCCTTTTTGCATACCATCACATATCATTTACAGCACAGAACAGGCCATTCGGCCCAAAGGGTCCAGGTTGGTGTTTATGTACCACACATGCATCCTTCTTCATTTAACCCTATCAAGATAACTTTATATTCTTTTCTCCCTCATTATTTATCTAAATCCCTCTTAAAGGCTAACTACTCTCCATAATAAATAGTTTGACATTCAAACAGCTCTCTCGGTAATGACATTTCTTCTGAATTCACTATTGGATTTATTAGTGGCTATCTTATATTTATGTCCTCTGCATCTGGTCTCCGCTGCAATGGAAACATTTTATTTACGCCTACCATATCAAACACTCTCATAATCTGACTTCTCTCAGGTCACCCCTAGGCCTTCCCTGTAATAAGACTGTTTCTTTCAAGGCTTATGTAGGTTAATAAAGGGTCTTTAAAGTAATTTAAACCAGAATTTCTGATAATCCTTAGAGCTGAAATCGACTTTCACTATTCGGTATGATTAATTAACAATAACATTTTCCTATAATTACAATCTTTCTTTAGTTCAATTATAACCATACACCAAACTGTTGCTAGAGGGCAGCCTTTCTACACCGAATGACACAATGATGCAGTAGTTGTTTCAAAAAAAACTCTCATTAAAAGCGTTGGCCCTGAAAAACCTTTGTCCCTGATAAACTTTGGGCCCTGATCCTGCCGGAATTTACAGGACCACCAGGAGGCATCTCACCGGCACAACCCAGCAGTGCCATTATGGTGTTGTTTTGGCTACTCACCTGGACCACACAACCTGAAAGATTGTCAATTGCTCACCATCTCCTCCTCCCTCAGCATCCTGTGGAAGGGGCACACCCAAATGTTGCTTATTCAATTAATTTGCCAGTCCCTGTGTTTTTCAAGCACGCTTGTTCTCTGCGGAGTTTTTGGATAGGTTAACACATATAGTGAAATAATTTATACAATTTTAAAAGCATTTTGTTGTCTCCACGTCGGCAACTTAATTTTGGATGATAATCTTTTCAATTTGCTATGCAGCTTTATGAGGACTGCTGATGCATGTAATTCTTCATCCCAAACTGCTTCTGAGCTCACAGCATCAGGCTTGATTTGGATCCTGGCTACCCAACTAGAGCCAATCCTAGAAAATCACTTCTCCCAGAAACTGATGAATGTTGTGCCCAATAATGAATGCTTTGCCAGCTTCTCTGCTTTGCAGAGAATCTGCTACAAAGTTTCACATTACAGGCTAAATGTTACAGTTATATTTAATATATCAGACTGGAGTAATGCCATGGGAAATCTGTGTGGCTAGAAACCTCAAAGTCTGTTCAATGCAATCCAGATATATTTCTAAGAGGGTTAATTGACCCATTACAGATTGTCGAATAATATTAACATCAGAGTATACCTTACACCTTTAGTCTGATTATTTTAGGTTCATTTTCATGCTTAATTGTAAATATATTAATTGGTTGAGTGAGGAACGTTTGAATTCTTGGCAATATTCACCATTTTGAAGAGATTACATGCAGTCTAGTAAGATCACTGCGTGCCAGATAATTGTTAGCTTTTCAGGTACTCATTCCTGTGTTAATACATTATAGAACAGATAAAAGCTTCCAGACAAAGGACAAGAGCTATTTTGGGGACTTGTTTTTAGACCGCTGAGTATAAAACTTTGAAATAGTAACACTACTGAATAACATATCTTCTTCATTGTTATTCTAATTAAAAACTAAGATTTGCATATATATTACCTTTCATGACCATAGGGTGTCAGAAAGCATTTTACAGCCAATGACGCACTTTTGAAATGTAGTCACTGTTGTAATGTAGAAAACATAGCAGCCAATTTGCAGAGAGCAAGTTCCCAAGAACAGCAGTGGGCCGATAGTGATGTTGATTGAGGGATAAATATTGGCCAGAGATAACTCCCCTGACTCTGCTTCGAAGTAGTGCCATGGAATCACATATGCCCACCTGAATAGACAGATAGGGCCTCAGTTTAACATCTCATCTGAAAGACAGCACCTCTGACAATGCAGCAATCCCTCAGTAGTACACAAACTTTTTGTGCTCAAGTTCTGCCTGAGATTTGAGAGTGCTGCCAACTGAACCATGCCACATTACTAAATAACAATGAATATGTGATGAACCCCATTGTTGGTCCAGCCGAGACGGTTTATTCTGAATATAAAATGTATGACATTATAAATGAGACTCTCACTTAACTGAGATATGGAATTTTTTTGCTGGCTGCAGTAACTCTGTGTAGATAATATTAATAGATTTTTTTGCTGAGTACAGTGACTTCCTGAAGTTAATATTAATAGGCAGTATCGATAGCCTCCAGGGCAATACTGATTGAGATTTAGTCTTTAGTTGAAAAGATTCATTTTTCTTGTTGGAACAGAGAAGGGAAGGTTGTCAGTCAGCTTTCAGCGGTCACTCAAATCAAATTAATTTATTTTCTTGCCTGAACTCATGAATGTATAAAACAAAGTAAGATTTCCAAATGTCTTTTTCATTCCTGATAAGAACTAAAGCAATTGCCACATTTTTTTTCAATGTTTTGTCAGTTATAGTCTATTGCCCCTTGATTAAAAATGATGTAAGAATTTAATAGTGGCATCAAAGAACAATATAATAATACTGAACAACTAAAAGTTTAATAATATATCCTGAATAATAGATCACTGGAAAAGATTACAAATCACTAATATATTATGAGATTATTACTTGAATGGCATGTTGCTGCATTAGCATTCTTGCCTGGCTTCTTATGATGAAGCAATATAGTAATACCATTTGTAATGTAACATTCAAACTTAGTTTTGGTGTATTTTCTGCTGTCACTTGCTCTCTGGAAAGTTGTGGAGTGCCCGAGCACTTCAATTTGGTCGTGGGATACTGCCCCCAATTTTTTTTTTTTGGTGTTCATTCTTGGGATGCAGGCATCACTGGCTATGCCAGCATTTATAGCCCATCCCTAATTACACTAGAAAAGGTGGCCATGAGCTGCCTTTTTGAACCACCGCAGTGTATGTGGTGTTGGTACACCCACAGTGCTGTTAGGGAGGAAGTTCTCGGAATATGATACAGCTATGGTGAAGGAATATTTCATAACATTCAATAGCGCTACCATCGCTGAATCCCCCATTATCAACATCCTGGGGTTTACCATTTGTCAACGTATCACCAAGTGTCTGTTTTGGCAATTACATTGTTAAGTTAATTGCCTTATTAAAGACAGGTGACGATTATTAACCCAACCTCCAAAAGAGTATAAATGGACACAGCTGGAACAGTTGGTGTGGGGGAACCATAAGGAGTGTGTATCTTTACTGAGCTGCATGTAGAATAAACTTGCTGACGGTAAAAAGCAAGCTGCTATAATATCCCTTCATCATATACCAGCATTGAAATTAACACTGTTGATCTTAAACTGAACTGGACTAGCCATATCAAAACTGTGGCTACAAGAGTAGGTCAGAGGCGCGGAATCCTGCGGCGAGCAACTCACCTCCTGATTCCCCAAAACCTGCCCACCATCTACAAGGCATAAGTCGGCGTATGATGGAATACTCTCTGCTTTCCTGAATGAATGCAGCTCCAGGACTGTTAGTGTAACTGTTGATTCAGTGTTGGACCTCCGGTGATGTCGATATGCTAAGCGGTCGCACAAAAGGTGGCTTTCCCTCGGGACCTCAATTTAGGCCCTTTTATTCCATAAATTGGATACCACAAATAACAACCCCCCCCCCCCCTCCCCACCACCACCTTCATCGCAAATTAACAACCATCCAAGGTAATGCCTTTGAACCAGCCCCACAGAGCTGGAAACAAAGTAACAGTCAGGAGAGGAAGATTGAAATCTCAGAGCGAGGAGACACATGGAATGGAGCAGAGCTTGGCGGACCAAGCAGGATCGCCAATGCCAACGCCGGCATACCCACCGAGGGAGCAGTGGATGGAGCATCTTTCAATAGAACTCCAAAAGCACAGAGACATGGTCGGGGGGGGGGGGGGTGCGCGCAGAATGCTGGTCACAACAAGTCGCACATGGGAACGGCTGGAACAAAGAAGAACATGGCAGACATTTTGGATGTCCCTCAAAGAAGGGGGAACCGCAGCATGCAGGGGCACGTCTATGTGGTAAGTATAGCTGACCACGTAGGAGTGGGGAGTCAGAAATCCCCCATCAGAATAGTCACCTGGAACGTCAGGGGACTCAAGGGCCCGTTGAAAAGATCCAGAGTCTTTGCCCATCTAAAAAGCCTGAGGGAGACCAAAGTCTTCCTTCAAAAGACACACCTGAGGGAGAAAGACCGACTTGAGGGTAAGAAAGAATTAGATAGGGCAGTTGTACTGAGCGTTATTTGGCATAAGGATGAAGGGGATGGCCTCATTGAGGTACTGGAACAGTTTGGGTTTGGGCCAGAGTTCACCTCGTGGGTGAAACTACTGTACAGCGCTCCCATGGCGAGCATACAGACAAGCACCACCAGCTCTGAATATTTCTGGCTGCACAGAGGCACGAGGCAGGGAATCCTATTGTCCCCACTGCTATTTGTCCTGCTAATCGAGCCTTTGGCGAAATGATGAAGAGGCATCCAGAAGGGAGACAGGGAGAGTAGAGTCTCACTCTACGAGAATGACCTGCTCTAATACATCTCAAGACCCTTAACCAGCACAGGAAGAATAATGGATCTCCTAAGGCCTTAGGGAGTTCAGAACCTTCTCAGATTGCAAACACAACTTGAGCAAGAGTGAAATCTTCCCTGTGAACCCGTAACGGGGTGTGGGGGCATCAGAGCTGGGAAAGCTGCCGTTCAAGCTAGGATATGTAAAAGTGTCCTGCAATGACATTGGCGGCCAATGCAGAAAGGGTACGGGAGTGGACCAAGAAGCGGGAAGCGGAATGGGTGAGAATGGAGGAGACCTTCTGTACAGGGGCGTCCCTCTGAGCACTGGCCATGGCCTCACTCCCATTTCCCCCTGCCAAGTACTCAAGGAACCCGGTGCCACTCTGAGGATGTGGAATCAACTCAGGCACCATTTCCATCTGGTGCAATGTCCATTATAGCTCCACCTGCAGAAACCATAAATTCAGCCCTGCAACAGTAGATGCCTCCTTTAAAAGGTGGAGACAGGACGAAGGGATACTGACTGTAGGGGACCTATAGGTAGATGGCTCTTGGTGAACTAATCGACAAGTTCCAGCTCCCGAAAAGGAACAAGCTCTGGTACATGCGACTAAGCAACTTCCTCTACAAGGAGTCCGCAGTGTACCCCCAGCGACCCGGGCACACCCTACTGGACAAGCATATGACATCGGAAACTAGGGCTGGGATTCTCTGACCCCCCCGCCGGGTCGGAGAATCCCCGGGGAGAGGCGCGAATCCAGCCCTGACGCCAGCTGCCGTATTCTCCGGCGGCGTTTTTCGGGCGGCGGCAGGATGACCGGCGTGCCGTTGACAGCAGCCCCCCCGGCGATTCTCCAGGCCCCAATGGGCCGAGCAGCTGTCCATTTTTGGCCAGTCCCGCCGGCATGAATTACTCACCTCATGCATGGCGGGACCTGGCAAGTGAGTTTGCGGGGGTGGTCCTTGGGAGGGCACGGGGGGATCCGACCTCAGTGTGGGCCCCCATGGTGACTTGACCCGCGATCGGGGCCCACCGATCTGCGGGCGGGCTTGTTCCGTGGGGGCACTTCTTTCTTCCATGCCGGGCCCCTGTAGGGCTCCGCCATATTGCCCGGGTGCCGGCGCGGAGCAGAGAACCCCCTGTGCATGCGTGAAAATACGCCAGCCGGTCTGCGCATGCGCGGAATCACAGCGGCTGTTCCGCCCATGCGCGAGATCACGGCAGCTATTCCGCGCATGCGCGAACTCGCGCCGGCCCTTCGGCGCCGGCTGGAGCGGCGCCAACCCCTCCGCCGTCCACCTAGCCCCCTAGAAAGGTGAGAATTCCTCACCTTGGGGGGCCATTGACGCCGGAGTCATTGGCGCCGGTTTTCCCGCCGACGTGGGGTCTTAGTCCCCAGAAGGGAGAATCCCGGCCTAGGGGACCATAGCTGCACTGACATGTATGGACGACTGCTAGAGATGGTAAGGGCACCACTGGATGAGACACTGGGAAAGTGGGAGGAAAACCTATCCACAGAGATTCGGAGAAGGATTCTAGATTAAAGCATTGCATAGGGTTAACTCCAACTCCTCATGTGCAGGGCTGAGCCTAACACAGCTAAAGATAGTGCACAGGGTGCATGGAGATGGAGGACAAATGTGAACAGTGCCAGGGAGGCCCGGCCAACCACACCCACATGTTCTGGTCCTGTCCCAGACTTGTAGGGTACTGGACCTCCTTTTTCGAGGCCATGTCCAAGTTTGTGGGGGATGGAGCTATGCCCACTAGTGGCGGTCTTCAGGGTATCGGAACAGCCAGAACTCTCTGCGGGGAGAGGGGCAGATGCCCAAGTCTTTGCCTCCCTAATTGCCTACCGGAGACTCTTGCTCGGCTGGAGATCAGCAGCCCCACTCAAAGCCATAGACTGGCTGCCCAACTTTCTCAAATTAGAAAAGATAAAATTCACCATCAGAGGATTGAAGGAAGGCATCCGCAGTATATCCGCCACACGCCATGGAAGCATTTTACCAACCTGTTTGAGGACTCTGTTCATGACCAGCAACCAATAAGGAAGGTGGGGGGGGAGG
This sequence comes from Scyliorhinus torazame, assembly GCF_047496885.1. Classification (NCBI taxonomy): domain Eukaryota; kingdom Metazoa; phylum Chordata; class Chondrichthyes; order Carcharhiniformes; family Scyliorhinidae; genus Scyliorhinus; species Scyliorhinus torazame. The sequence goes on along the minus strand of NC_092721.1, from coordinate 136,834,849 downwards.
GGGGGGGACACCAAAACAAACAAAGGAAAAAGAGACCAAAACAAACAAAGGAAAAAGAGAAGGGAGGGGTGGGGGATGGGTAATATGAGAAGGGAGGAGGGTAAAAGACATCCAGAGTATAGGGAAGCAGGACAGAGGAACCAAAGGGCATCGAAGGAAAGAGAACCCATGGGTGTGGCCATGGCAACAGCAATGGGGTGTGCCTTGGTGGCCACAAACATGCCCCTAGTATGTTTTAATACCATGGGGCCACATGTAAATAGTTAAACAGTTTGGTTGTGGTAACTGATTACTGGGGTCCAATGTTAACGTGCCTCGTAGCTGTACATATGTTTCTTATGTATTCTTACCTGATACCGTGTTTACCCTCTCGTCGTTTCATTTTCCTGTTTGTATTTTTTATTACTTTGCTTTTTTTTGCAATGTTGCCACAATCAAATGGAAAAACCAATAAAAATATATATTTAAAAATAAGTACAGCTCCAGAAACACTCAAGAAGCTTAACACCATCCAGGTCAAAGAAAGGCATTCGATCAACACCTCACCCACCATCTTAAACATTCTTTCCCTCCATCACCAGTGAGTGGCAGCAGTATGTACCAGCTATAAGATGCACCACTGCAACTCACCAAACCTCCTTTGACATCATCTTTCAAACCTGCAATCTCTACCAGTGAGAAGGACAGGGGAGCAGGTGTATGGGAACCTCACATCTTGCAAGCACCCCCCCCACCCCCCCACGCCACACACCATCCTGTCGAGGAACTATATTACTTTTTCTTCTCCGTTGCTGGATCAAAATCCTGGAACTCCCTCCCTAACAGCACTATAGGAATTTGGTGGTAATTATGGGATTAATTATTTACTGCATTACATATATGAAAACCCACATCTGTAGCACATACAGAAATATTGCAGGGAGAACAGAACAATCCAGAGACTGTGATAGCCTGGATGATTGCTGCAACGTCAAGCAGTCAGGGAAAGCTTTTAAGAACATTGATGGCTTCTGCAGTTGCAGCCTCCACTATGTCATGAATTTCTTCAACAGAAAAGTGTCACTGGGATTAATCGCTCTGTGATGAATGTAACTAATGGGAACTCTTGAGCATCTGCCGTGTAATAGATTGCTGCAAGAAGTGTGCGCAGATGTTGCTGTTTCTCTGGAGAGTAGCAGCAGCCCTGCTACTTTAAGGCCTTCTCCAGTACCTTCATGAGGGACCTCCAGCCATGGGTGTAGCACAATTTCCAATTGCAAAAGAAAGGCTGCAAGAAACTGGTCTCCCCAAGACAGCAGCTACTCTGAGATGGCAGTCACCCCAAGGTAATAGAGATGTATCAAGAAGCAAATTTATGAAAGTCTTTGGGAGCTTGAGGGACTTTGTGATGATGTGGAGGAAGAACAGTCAGGTGTGAGGTTCTTTTGGCTTGAGAAGGAAGAGAAAAAGCATAAAGAAGACAGTTGCATAGATGACAGGATGAGCAGAGACTGTAAGCAGCTCCTCGGCCCTATCCACTGGTAATACATACTTTACTGTCTACAGATCCAGTTGGGCAATGCTTATAAATCCTCTTACAAAAGCATAACATCTCATACAGGAGACTTTCAGCTGATTAAGGTCTGTGCACAATGTCAGTTGAGTGCTGTCTCATGCAGCATTATCAATCAGTTGTTAAATGACATATAACTCTCCTCCACAACTTCCGAGGTCACCACTGGGGATCATTCTGCAGCTCCTCAGATATTGCCCAAGCTTACTTCATATCATTCTGTAAATAATCCCATCAGCAATGAAAAACATCTCACTGAAGTTTCTAACTGTTTAAGGCCACCGAGGATCACTCCAGTGCATAGTCTTACATGGCCTTCCAAACCTGCCCTTCTGCTGCTCCAGAAATGAACCTCTGAGCTGACTGACTGATGATAAGCAATAGAAAACGTGTGGAATTGAGTTGATATCTGCTTGCTTTCAGTTGAAGGCCATTTCTACTTTGAGAAAGATGTAGAGAGTGTGAAGACCCTTTCCATGCTGTCATATGGAATACAACGAGGGCTCCTGAAGGGATTCCCTTAATGGCTGTGAGATGTCACTCATTGTCAAGATCATCTTCATCCACAGATTCTTTGTGGGCTTTTTTCCCTGGAGCTAAACTCCGGGTCATCCAATGATGGATTATAAACATATAACTGAACAATCTTCTAAACTAGTCTCAAACATTGCATTAAGCCACAATACAAAACAGGCTGCTTTAACTCTTTCAGCTCTGACAGTAACATTGGCTATTCCTCCCCCACTCCTCACTTCTCATGAGGTAGGGCTACTGTCATGTGAGAGTACCTTTAAGAAATGGATGTTTAAGCAATGTACCTTTAAGAAATGGAGCTGATCATATTACTGAAGTGATATCAGAGGGTGGGGGAAGCTGAGCTCACTTCTGCTTTTTGAGTTTCAGTTTGAGAGAGCAGCTTGGGTGTGTCTGTGTGTTTCCACTGAGCTGCATGAAGAAAACAAAGGGGCTGTAGCTGAAGTAACCAAAAGCAGCAGCACGGTTGAACCCTTTCTCACTATATATATTGAATGTAACCTAATGTGCTCCTGTTTGAAGGTCGGTTAAGTGTTAGGCCACACTTGGAGTATAGTGTTCAATTCTGGTCGCCACACTACCAGAAGGATGTGGAGGCTTTAGAGAGGGTGCAGAAGAGATTTACCAGAATGTTGCCTGGTATGGAGGGCATAAGCTATGAGGAGCGATTGAATAAACTCGGTTTGTTCTCACTGGAACGAAGGAGGTTGAGGGGCGACCTGATAGAGGTATACAAAATTATGAGGGGCATAGACAGAGTGGATAGTCAGAGGCTTTTCCCCAGGGTAGAGGGGTCAATTACTAGGGGGCATAGGTTTAAGGTGAGAGGGGCAAGGTTTAGAGTAGATGTACGAGGCAAGTTTTTTATGCAGAGGGTAGTGGGTGCCTGGAACTCGCTACCGGAGGAGGTAGTGGAAGCAGGGACGATAGGGACATTTAAGGGGCATCTTGACAAATATATGAATAGGATGGGAATAGAAGGATACGGACCCAGGAAGTGTAGAAGATTGTAGTTGAGTCGGGCAGTATGGTCGGCACGGGCTTGGAGGGCCGAAGGGCCTGTTCCTGTGCTGTACATTTCTTTGTTCTTTGTTCTTTGTTCTTTTGGGTGTTAAAAGGACAGCTGAAACGATTACTTAGTCTTTGGGGGTTATCTTTGAATTGATGGGTGGTAAGATATTCAATGGTTGTTTTAAAAAGGTTAACTTGAGTTGATAGAATAAACATTGTTTGTTTTTAAAAACACTTGTCCATTTATGGTGCATCACACCTGCAGAGTGGGCCGTGTGCTCCCCACACCACAATCTATTAAAAGTTGTGGGTCAGTTGAACTCCATGCTACACTTTGGGGTTCTCTAAACTCCGACCCATAACACTACCATCAATGCTTAATAATCTCAGGCTGATGAATGGAAGGCTGCCCTGACCCTCCAGGAACAAAAACAGAAAAATCCAGCCTTCCAAGTCTGGGGCTGTTAAATTTAATTGAGTGATTGAATCTCATGGAGCTTCAATATCTTTAGCACAAACTAGGGTCCAGTTATTAACTGAAGGTGCCTTTTGAGCTGGTGAATGAGTGGGTGGGGTGGGTGTCATTGAAGCTGCATTGATGAAGCCTGACAGTCAAAGGAGTGGGTTAGAATCTACAGTGTCAAGCCAATTGTGCCAATTAATTTTGACATTGAGGTTTTAAGTTTCCCAGCTGTGCAGTAGAAGCCATGCAGGCTGACATGATCTAATCTCAGTTGTATTTAAAGGGATAATCCATGCATGGAAGCTGAAGGATGGAATATGGACAAAGAGAAAAGGCAGCTTCCATATTTGACACTATATTACTGTAATTATTGTGGGGTGTAGTCTGGAGGTGGAACATATTTTTCACCAGCATAAAAAGCAGGGGGAACACGTTAGAAGGCAGAGTAAGATGGGGTAGGAGGAGCTGGAGCCTGATATGGAACACTGGAATGCTGAAATGGAAGGGGGTGGATGGGATTAAATTGCATGAATGTGCAGAGATGCACACAGATTGTACAGTATGAAAAGGGGAGGTTTGTGTGGCACGCTAGGGAAGGGTTGTACACAGAATCATGACTAATGTCAGGGGGAAGGCTTGCACAAAAACGACTCATGGAGGGGAAATGGTCTTGTGGCCAGTCCTGAAGGAAGCGGAGAGCTGAATGAAAGGCAATCGTAGTGCCTGGACTGCGGCAAAGAGGTCTGGTTGGGAGATTAAGGCAGTCCCTGGACTTCGAGGGTCATGCTACAGGGCTATGCATGATGGGTACACTGTGTTTCCACTCCAGGAAGGGGCAAGGCTTGTATGTTCAATAGGGGTGAGGCACTGCTTCATGTGAAGGGCATCGTCATAGTCTCACAGTTGGTGGTAATGGCGGTGTCTGGTTCGGTATTGGGCTGTAGATGTGTTGGTCATGGTTAGGGGAGGCATCTGCAGCCTGAAAATGGGGAAAAGTTCTCCTGAGGGGATAACCTCTGTATGTGACAATGCACACAGCTTCGAGGTGTGGAGGGGTGAAGTCCATATGGGGCATGGAAACATTAACAGTGATGGTCCGGGGGGGAGGGCTGGAATGTCTACCACAATAACAATGGTATCCAGGGTTACTGGGAGAGGCTGGAGAATAACCGGAGGGAGCTCTACCTGCACATCTTGAGGGTCCAGGAAGATCAAGTGACCCAACCTCTGAGAGGAGAGGGTCGAAGCTGGTCTCAAACATTCAGCATCACCATCTTAAGAGACGTTGGGCGAAATTCTCCCGAAACGGCGCGATGTCCGCCGACTGGCGCCCAAAATGGCGCCAATCAGACGGGCATCGCGCCGCCCCAAAGGTGCGGAATGCTCCGCATCTTTGGGGGCTGAGCCCCAACATTGAGGGGCTAGGCCGACGCCGGAGGAATTTCCACCCCGCCAGCTGGCGGAAACGGCCTTTGTTGCCCCGCCAGCTGGTGCGGAAATTACATCCCCGGGCGGCGCATGCGCGGGAGCGTCAGCGGCCGCTGACAGTTTCCCACGCATGCGCAGTGGAGGGAGTCTCTTCCGCCTCCGCCATGGTGGAGACCATGGCGGAGGCGGAAGGGAAAGAGTGCCCCCGCGGCACAGGCCCGCCCGCGGATTGGTGGGCCCCGATCGCGGGCCAGGCCACCGTGGGGGCACCCCCCGGGGCCAGATCGCCCCGCGCCCCCCCAGGACTCCGGAGCCCTCCCACGCCGCCTTGTCCCGCCGTTCAAAAGGTAGTTTAATCCACGCCGGCGGGACAGGCAATTTATCGGCGGGACTTCGGCCCATTCGGGCTGGAGAATCCAGCGGGGGGGGGGGGGCCCGCCAACCGGCGCGGCCCGATTCCCGCCCCCGCCGAATATCCGGTACCGGAGACTTCGGCAACCGGCAGGGGCGGGATTCACGGCAGCCCCCGGCGATTCTCCAACCCGGCGGGGGGTCGGAGAATGACGCCCAAGGTGTGAAATGGGAAAAGAATCTGCAAGGGTGAGGGCATGGAGCAGCGCATGGCTGGATTCAGGCCCTATTAGGAGGCACCCTCAAACTGCTTAGTGTAACACCATGGAAATGAAGTCTGAGCTGGTAGAACTCACAAAGAGTTTATTGAGGAGTGCAATTGGAGCCACTGACAACCATGAAGCTGCCAGATATCTGCAAGATGATCTGTGAAAACCTCTAAGGTGCTTTCCCCAATTGTCTAACGGACCAAAGAACACCCAGTCATTCCAACATTACAGGTTAGGTATAATCAGTATCCCAGATCAGATATAGTAGGTGACCCTTTAGTCAGGTTGCACATATTCTGGATACAGTCAAGCCTCTTACAATCTCTTTGAGATTAAGATGTCAAGTAGCTGGGATGGCACCTTGGTCACCTAGATCTGTGAGGTTGTGTCTCAGCTGGAGTGAGGTCGAGATGCCCTTCCTCCTCTTGCCTAGTCACTGATGGATCCCACTAATCCCGAAAGTGATGGAGTGCAGGTACAAGTGCAAATCCGGAAGAATCTGCTGGACTCAGGTCTCCAAGGCGGCCACCACCCTTCCCATGGAGAGCTTGAGGCACTCACATATCAACGAAAAGACAGATCGCGGATGGACCCCTCTATCTTTTGCTCTAGTCTGTTGACTGCCTCAGAAAGGCAGCCAGCATAATTAAGGACCCCATGCACCCTGGACACACTTTCTTCCACCTTCTTCCGTCAGGAAAAAGATACCAAAGTTTGAGGTCACGTACTAACCGACTCAAGAACAGTTTCTTCCCTGCTGCCATCAGACTTTTGAATGGACCTACCTTGTATTAAGTTGATCTTTTCTCAACACCTTGCTATAACTGTAAAATTATATTCTACAGTCTCTCCTTCCTTACCTATGTACGGTATGCATTGTTTGTACAGCAAGAAACAATACTTTTCACTGTATACTAATACATATGATAATAATAAATCAAATTAAAGCCTCTTGCAACTCTGCCCGATGTTCCACTGTTTTTCTTTTATCTCCAGCATGTTTGTGAAAGCCTTTTCCAGAGGCTCACCATCCAATGAGACTTAGTGGGTGCCTGTTCTCTCAGTCACCGCCTCTGACTGAGGTGTGTGTCTCTACGCTTGTGGAAGGTGCAGATGAACATTGTGATGAATCTTCTTCAAATGGATCCTCATCACCCTCCTCTGAGGTGCTGGGGGCTGGGATTTATTAGCTTGTGCTGGTCTTTCTGGACATATTGTTGCCTGTAAGAGTGAGAATATAAATTTAGTTCATGAACAGACTGAATAAAACATTGCATGACGCTCACTGCAAATGTCAGGATGTGATCAACTCATGGAGGTCTCACCTTTACCGGCCTGCTCCGAGAGGCTGATCTTCCCCACTGGAGTGATCCCTGTCCACCCCTGCCAACTCAGTGGCATTCTCCTTGAATTTGGAGAGCTCTTAGATGATGGCTGTTCCTCCACTCCCAGGATTTCACCCTCTTGTGAGTAAACTTCGCCTGCCTGAAGAGAAATGGATGGGATGAAATGAGAAGGGATGGAGCAGAGGTTTGGAAGCGTACATTCTTGCTTTGTGTGCTGTGCCCTCCCCAGTAAGGGCTGAAGAGACTGTTTTGTGCAGGATAATAAATGAGATGCTGGTGAAGAGGCTTTCAATGCTGAAATCTCGCCCGTTAATATTGTGTGAGATTCCTGAGCTGCGTGGTGCTTTGAATGCATAGTGCCATGATGAATGTGTGCATTTGGAGTGAGCTGAAGGGTGAGTTACCCTGGCGCTGTGGATGACATCATTCATCCTCATCCTGCACTAGATTGCAATTGTCTGGTGGTTGCCTACAGTGCTGATCTCCTTCGCGACGGACTCTCAGGCCATTGAGGTGAGGTTGGTGAACCACCTCGATCAATCCATGGGAAAAAGAACCTCCCGGTGCTGGTGGACACCTGTAACTAAAGCCTGTAACCAAATGCAGCTAAACCTTGGTGTAGTCTCCTTGTTCCTTGGGATAATCTCCAGAACTTCTAACCACCCAGCTGGGGTGCAGAGAGCGATGTGTGTATTCAGGTGGCATTTAGATATGGCGCCATGGACTTCAATTCCATGTGATGATTGTAGACGGATGAAACAGTGCCCGTCCCACCAAGTGATTCAGTGAGCAGCTCGTCTACGTATAATTAATGAGGTTTCAAAGCATGGGAATCTGACCTGCTGATTAGTGGGAAACCCGCCGTTAATCCTACCTGCCACTGTACTTAGTCACTGGAATGGAAAATTCTCCCTTGAAGAGTTGGGTTGAAGGTAAAATAATTTGTTTTCCTTTCTGTTAGAACTATCCCAAAGCATGGCACATTGCAATAGAGATAGTGATCCAGGGTGGAGGCTTGAATGGAAGGTTCTTTTTAAAAATATATCTGCATATTTCCTGATAGAAGCAAGCAATTCAATTTGGGGACAGACAGAGGCAGTTGTATTTTTGCTTTGGCATAGACTGCATCTCATGGGATTAAGTGAGCCAACAGAAAATGATAGTCAGTTCGACCTGCACTTCAAGCAAAGAAAATATTAACTTCTTCATTCACCATGTGGAATATGGATGGGCTCATTCTTAGTTTGGATTTTGTGAGGGCAAAACAGCTATACCTGGAGATTTGCTCTAGCTTGCAGCTACTGGAAGAATTCTGCAGTGGTCCTCACAGAGCCTTGCAGCAGAAAGCAGTGAGCAGAGTTAGCTTGGAAAGACATTGCGGGCAGGATTCTCTCAGCCCGCTCCGGTTCAGAGAATCACCGGGCCGGGCGCGATTCGCGCGATGCTGGTCTGCGATTTTCCGGTGATCGGAGAAACGTCACCATTTGCGCCGGTGCAGTTGGCGCGGTGCCGGTCGGGGGCCACTCAACGCGGCCCCCGCAATTCACAGCCTGGGATGGGCCGAGTGGCCGACAAGAAACCCGAGTCCCGCCATCGCCGTTCATATGTGGTCTTACCCAGCGGGACCTCGGCGTCCATCCTGTGGGGGGCGGCCTGTTGGGGGGGGGGGGTGAGCCTCCACCATTGCCTGGCCCGTGATTGGGGCTTACCGATCGACAGGCCAGCCTCTCCTGGTGGGGGCCTCTTTTACTCCGCGCCGTCCCCGACGCAACATGGCGTAGGGCTACAGGGACCGGCTCCTGTAGCCCTACGCCATGTTGCGTCGGGGACGACGCGGAGAAGGAAGCTACCGCCCATGCGCGAGTTTGTGCGGGTCGCAGCGCACATGCGCACTTTCGCGCCGGTCGCAGTGTGCATGCGCAGACCCGCGGCGTACGTTTGATGCCGGTATCAGCAGCTGGAGCGGCGTGAGTCACTCCAGTGCCGTGCCGGCCCCCTGTACGGCAGAGGATCGCTACACTTAGCGGTCCGATGATGCCATCACTAAACTCTCTGGTTTTTACGACGGCATCAACACTCTGCTGTCAGAAGGGAGAATCCAGCCCTGGGTCTCTGCCATCAACCTGAATAATGAAGTAAGGCATCCACTGTCATGAGGTCGGTAAAGAAAAGTTGTGGATTGCAAACCAAAAAGCTAATGGAAGGACATCCATAGTATTTTACCAGGAATGATAGCTGGAATATTGAGGAGAATTAAAGTGAATCAGAGTGCTGTGACACACCTTTGGGTTAGCCCTAGGAAAGGTGAATGAACTCTCAAAATTTTGTAAGATAAGGGAACTCTTGAAGGTGGAGTAAATGTAGAATTGAAATTTTAGCATACATCTTTATAAGCTTTGTGTTAGGTTAATTGTGCTTACTTTGTTTAATTTGTTTTGATATGCAATAAAGTTACTTTTGTTGAAAAACATGAAGGGGGTGATTCTCCGATTCCTGCGCCGGGTGGAGAATCGCCGCAACTGCGCCACGACGCCCCAACACCGGCGCGCGATTCTCCGAGGTGTGGAGAACCGGCGCCATTTGCGCCGGCGCATTTGACGTAATCAGCGGGGCCACCAATTCATCGGCCCAAATGGGCCGAACGGCCACGCGGATACGACAGAGTCTCGCCGGCGCCGTTCACCCCTGGTTGCTGTCGGCAGGAACTCTGCGTGCAGGGTCGGGGGTCGGCCGGTGAGGCGGGGAAAAGCGCTCCTTCACCGGGGGAGGGGGCCTCCGATGGGGTCTGGCCCGCAATCGGGGCCCACCGATCGGCGGGCCGGCCTCTTCCCCCCCCCCCGGGCCAACCTTGTTGCGTGGCTGGCCCCTGAATCCCCACGCCATGTTGTGTCGGGGCCGGCGCGCTGAAGAAGTCCTCCACGCATGCGCAGGTTGGCGGGCCCCAACTGCGCATGCGCGGGTTGGCGCGGCACCCATTTGGCGGCGTGAACCGCTCCAGTGCCGTGCTGGCCCCCTGTGGGGGACAGAATCGGTCGTCCCCGTGCCAATTTCGCGCCGTCATGAAACACGACGCCGTTCACGATGGCGCGAACACTTCGTCTCCATTTTGGAGAATCGTCCCCGTAATCTTTTGGTATATTTCTGTTGGTGAATTAGGTGTTTTGATTTTTTCTTTAACATTATCAATCCATAACCAACATCCACAAGGATGCTTCCTCAATGGACTTCTTTTCTTCTGAGAGTGCACCATCATAGGAATACAACCATGCAACTGTTCAAATATTCAAACTTTGATGTGTCCTTTTAGACAATTACTAACATTTTCTTCCAATGATTCACACCTCACAAGTAGACACTGATGGTCGGGACAGATGTGGAGAGTTCTCACCAAACTCTGCTCATCTAGACAAAGATGCTGAATCTCGGGGTTTACCCTGAGATGGAAAATGTTAGAGGTGCATTAGATACTTAGCCAGGTACTAACAAAAATGGCAAACACGCTCCACAATAGCAGAGTGGATGAAGTGTCCAACTTGATCATTACTGGAGCTGTGAAAATGTCTGGCATAGTGGCCGCCACCTTGGAGATTCAGATACAGCACTCAAATGAGTCAATGGACTATGCATGCAGGAGGTGCCTGCTGCCTTAAACAGGATGAGAAGTACCTTATCCATGGCCTTATAACAGGTCACTGATATCTAAGAAGCTAATCTGTAGCAGAGCAGTAGGAGTAATGTGGCTCTGGCCCAGGAGAGGGATCATGGTAAAAGTGGACATGAAGGTGGGAACTTCACTCCATTCCCCTCAAATTGGTCCAATTTATTAACCACTGCCCCCACCATATCTAATCGGCCTGTACCCAACATGCTGCCTTATCTCCCACTATCCAAGTCTGGCATAGTAACAGTGGAAAAGTATTTGGCGAGACTCACAGGAACTCCAAAATCCAGAGTGCATAGATGGCAAGTAACTCTTGAATTCAGGTGGAGTTGCGTCTCAGCTGAAGCCACACAGGATGCACCACGTAGAAGGGGCAGGAAGCATAAGGCCAAGAAATTGTAATTCATCAAGAGTATATACATGTGTGTTTCAGAAAACATTCTGCTATTAAGTTTCCTTTACTAGGTAATGACACATAAAATTTATTGATTTGCAGCACTTCCTCATCTTGCCCATTATTGTATTTTGCATGTCAACGCGTGTTTCACTTATTTTCTGATGAATGCTAATACATGGCCATCCATGCAATGGGTGGATTAGCGGTTGAAACACTAGAAATTAGGGTGTCTCTGGTATACAGACAGCAATGTAAGCAGAGAATGCCCCCTTTTCGTTCTCTTCCTTCTCCCCCCTCCTCTATATTTTCCTTATACAAAGATGATAGATGAACCCCACAAGTCTTCACCCCCAGAAATCCTCTCTGCTGCACAATGTTGTCCACACATAGTACACAAATATTGTTCTGGAGTCCCTCAATGGTGAGTAATGAAGGGCACCTCCAGACCTGCCTAGGCACCTGAAGCACATCTTCAACATTTGATTGGCTTGCTCCTATAATGGACCTGAGAGTCATATGGGTCACGTTGGTAGTGCTCCTGCTTCTCATTGAAGGGGTTCCTCATAAGTGTCATAAGCCAAGCCTTCTATGAGCCAGCCCACAAATTGTTTCCTGGAACTAAACATTCCGAAATTTGGACTGCCGCACTGTAAAGGCATCAGAATAGCCACCTGGGAATTTGGTGTCAACTACATAAACCTCTTCCGGTGGTTGCATATCAGCTGTGAACTGATGGAATAATAACCCTGTGGCAGTGCTCAGATTGCTACGTGCGACAGCCTGGGCGGGATTCTCTGAACCTGGGGCGTTTTACGACGGCGTCAACAGGCTCCTAGGAACAGTGATCCTACGCCACACGGGGCCAGCAGCACTGGAGAGCCTCACGCTGCTCCAGCTGCCGATCCGTCGTCAGAACGGGCGCTGCGGATCCGCGCATGCACGCTACGGCTGGCATGAGTTCACGCATGATCGCACTATGACGGGCGTGAGTTCGTGCATGCCGCTACGGCCGGCACGTGTTCGTCTTTTCTGCGCCGGCCCCGAAGCAACATGGCGGAGAGCTACAGTGGCCTGACGCGGAGGAACATAGGCCCCCACCAGGATAAGCCCGCCCGCCGATCGGTAGGCCTCGATCGCAGGCCAGGCCACCGTGAAAGTCCCTCCTCCGGGGTCGGATCCTCCCTCCCCCCACCAGGCCGCCCCCTGCAACATAAACGCCGAGGTCCCGCCAGGTAGGTCCATACCAGAACGGCGGCGGGAATCGTCCTAACACTACGGGCACTTGGCTCATTAGTGAGGGAACCATGGTTGACAAGAGAGGTTGAATGTCTTGTTAAGAGGAAAAAGGAGACTTATGTAAGGCTGAGGAAACAAGGTTCAGACAGGGCATTGGAGGGATACAAGATAGCCAGGAGGGAACTGAAGAAATGGATTAGGAGAGCTAAGAGAGGGCATGAACAATCTTTGGCGGGTAGGATCAAGGAAAACCCTAAGGCCTTTTACACATATGTGAGAAATATGAGAATGACTAGAGCGAGGGTAGGTCCGATCAAGGACAGTAGCGGGAGATTGTGTATTGAGTCTGAAGAGATAGGAGAGGTCTTGAATGAGTACTTTTCTTCTGTATTTACAAATGAGAGGGGTGATATTGTTGGAGAGGACAGTGTGAAACAGATTGGTAAGCTCGAGGAAATACTTGTTAGGAAGGAAGATGTGTTGGGCATTTTGAAAAACTTGAGGATAGACAAGAGCCCCGGGCCTGACGGGATATATCCAAGGATTCTATGGGAAGCAAGAGATGAAATTGCAGAGCCGTTGGCAATTATCTTTTCGTCCTCACTGTCAACAGGGGTGGTACCAGGGGATTGGAGAGTGGCGAATGTCGTGCCCCTGTTCAAAAAAGGAACTAGGGATAACCCTGGGAATTACAGGCCAGTTAGTCTTACTTCGGTGGTAGGCAAAGTAATGGAAAGGGTACTGAAGGATAGGATTTCTGAGCATCTGGAAAGACACTGCTTGATTAGGGATAGTCAGCACGGATTTGTGAGGGGTAGGTCTTGCCTTACAAATCTTATTGAATTCTTTGAGGAGGTGACCAAGCATGTGGATGAAGGTAAAGCAGTGGATGTAGTGTACATGGATTTTAGTAAGGCATTTGATAAAGTTCCCCATGGTAGGCTTCTGCACAAAGTAAGGAGGCATGGGATAGTGGGAAATTTGGCCAGTTGGATAACGAACTGGCTAACCGATAGAAGTCAGAGAGTGGTGGTGGATGGCAAATATTCAGCCTGGATCCCAGTTACCAGTGGTGTACCGCAGGGATCAGTTCTGGGTCCTCTGCTGTTTGTGATTTTCATTAATGACTTGGATGAGGGAGTTGAAGGGTGGGGCAGTAAATTTGCAGACGATACGAAGATTGGTGGAGTTGTGGATAGTAAGGAGGGCTGTTGTCGGCTGCAAAGAGACATAGATAGGATGCAGAGCTGGGCTGAGAAGTGGCAGATGGAGTTTAACCCTGAAAAGTGTGAGGTTGTCCATTTTGGAAGGACAAATATGAATGCGGAATACAGGGTTAACGGTAGAGTTCTTGGCATTGTGGAGGAGCAGAGAGACCTTGGGGTCTATGTTCATACATCTTTGAAAGTTGCCACTCAAGTGGATAGAGCTGTGAAGAAGGCCTATGGTGTGCTCGCGTTCATTAACAGAGGGATTGAATTTAAGAGCCGTGAGGTGATGATGCAGCTGTACAAAACTTTGGTAAGGCCACATTTGGAGTACTGTGTACAGTTCTGGTCGCCTCATTTTAGGAAGGATGTGGAAGCTCTGGAAAAGGTGCAAAGAAGATTTACCAGGATGTTGCCTGGAATGGAGAGTAGGTCTTACGAGGAAAGGTTGAGGGTGCTAGGCCTTTTCTCATTAGAGCGGAGAAGGATGAGGGGCGACTTGATAGAGGTTTATAAGATGATCAGGGGAATAGATAGAGTAGACAGTCAGAGACTTTTTCCCCAGGTGGAACACACCATTACAAGGGGACATAAATTTAAGGTGAAAGGTGGAAGATATAGGAGGGATATCAGAGGTAGGTTCTTTACCCAGAGAGTAGTGGGGGCATGGAATGCACTGCCTGTGGAAGTAGTTGAGTCGGAAACATTAGGGACCTTCAAGCAGCTGTTGGATAGGTACATGGATTACGGGAAAATGATATAGTGTAGATTTATTTGTTCTTAAGGGCAGCACGGTAGCATTGTGGATAGCACAATTGCTTCACAGATCCATGGTCCCAGGTTCGATTCCGGCTTGGGTCATTGTCTGTGCGGAGTCTGCACGTCCTCCCCGTGTCTGCGTGGGTTTCCTCCGGGTGCTCCGGTTTCCTCCCACAGTCCAAAGATGTGCGGGTTAGGTGAATTGGCCAATGATAAATTGCCCTTAATGTCCAAATTGCCCTTGGTGTTGGGTGGAGGTGTTGAGTTTGGGTAGGGTGCTCTTTCCAAGAGCTGGTGCAGACTCGGGGGGCCGAATGGCCTCCTTCTGCACTGTAAATTCAATGATAATCTATGATTAATCTAGGACAAAGGTTCGGCACAACATCGTGGGCCGAAGGGCCTGTTCTGTGCTGTATTTTCTATGTTCTATGTTCTATGCTGGGAGAATCGCCGGTTGGCCGCTCCGGCGCTTTGCTGACCGTGCCGGTACCGATGGCGCCGATTCTCTGGTCATCGGAGAAACGGCGGAACGGCGTCGGAGTGGCGTCACGAGAATCCCACCCCCTGTACCTGTGAGAATAAGAACTTAAGAAGTAGGAGCAGAACTAGGCAGTATGACTTGTTGAGCTTGCTCCATCACAATCCTAACTAATGGGCAGCACGTTGGCACAGTGATTAGCACTGGGACTGCGGCGCTGAGGACCTGGGTTCGAATCCCGGCCCTGGGACCTTGTCCATGTGGAGTTTGCACATTCTCCCCGTGTCTGTGTGGGTTTCACCCCCACAACCCAAAAGATGGGCAGGCTAGGTGGATTGCCCATGCTAAATTGCCACTCAATTGGAAAAAAAAATAATTGGGTACTCTTTTAAAAAAAAAAAAAATTTCAATCATAACTAATCTTTGACCTCAATTTCACTTTCCCACTGGATACACAAATGCCTTGATACAGCTGCAGTGCAAACATTTGCGATTTCAGCCTTGAATATTCTCAACGACTAGACATCCATAACCCTCAAAAAAAAACCTCCATAACCTGGAATACAGGGGTGAGTTACGAGGAGAGATCACTCAAATTATACATGTTTCCGCAGGAATTTAGAAGGTAACAGGAAAAGACAGGGTAGATAAAGATAAACTATTTCCACTGGTTGGAGATTCTTAAACTAGGGGGCATTGCCTACAAATTAAGGCTAGACCGTTCAGGAGAGATGTTAGGAAGAACGTCTTCACTCAAAGGGTTGTAGAGGTTTGGAACTCTTTCCCACAAACTGCCGTTGAAGTTAGATCAGTTGTTAATTTTAAATCTGAGACAGACAGATTTTTGTTAAGCAAAGATATTAAGGGATATGGGCCAAAGGCATATGGAGTTTAAAAAAAAAAAAATTTAGAGTGCCCAATTCATTTTTTCCAATTAAGGTGCAATTTAACGCGGCCAATCCACCTAGCCTGCATATCTTTGGGTTGGGGGGGTGAAACCCACGCAGACACGGGGAGAATGTGCAAACTCCACACAGACAGTGACCCAGAGCCGGGATCGAACCTGGGACCTCGGCGCCGTGAGACAGCAGTGCTAACCACTTCGCCACCGTGCTGCCCACATGTATATGGAGCTAGGTCGCAGATCAGCCATGATCTCATTGATAGGCTGGACAACTCGAGGGGCTGAATGGCCTACTCCTGTTCCTATGTTCCTCTGGGTATAGAATCCCAAAGATTCATGACCTTCTGAGTGCAGAAAGTCTTCTTCATCTTAGTCTTAAATGATCTACCCCACACTCTGAGAAAATGCCTCTCTTGTTGTAGACTCTGAAGTCAGTGAAAGTTGCACCCAAAAGTAGCCCTTTCCGTAGCCATAACTCACTGTGGATGGGTTAACTGAGTGATAGTGAGCCTTCCGCTCCTCAGCAGGAGGAAGTACTGCCTTCGAGAGCTGTTGGCCAATCTGATTGGCTGGCAACTTCAGCAGCCCAGGCAGTGCCAGAGCTTGGTAGTGAGTGCTACTAGGAATTGCAAGCAGGGTCAAGAAGAAGAGAAGATGGAGGTATTGATGAGGAGGTATTGGAGGCTTTGATGGGCTTAAAAATAGACAAATACCATGGCCCGGATGAATTGCATCCCAGGGTGCTGTGGGAGGCGAGGCAGGAATTTGCAGGGGCTCTGACAGAAGTTTTTAATTCCTCTCTTGTCATGGGGGAAGTGCCAGAGGGCTGGAGAACAGCTAAAGTTCCACTTTTCAAGAAGGGTGGTAGAGGGATTACAGACTGGTGAGTCTCCCAACCGTGGTAGGGAAACTATTAAAGAAAATCCTGAAGGAGAGAATTAATTTCCACTTGGAAAGGCATGGATTGATTAAGGATAGTCAGCATGGTTTGCCAGAGGGAGGTCATGGGTAACAAATTAAAATTTTTGATAAGATGACCAAGCGTGTAGATGAAGAAAGTGCCGTTGATGTAGTTTATATGGATTTTAGCAAAGCCCTTGACAAAGTCCCACATGGGAGACTGATAAGCAGGCTGAAGCACATGGACTTCAAGGAAACATGTCTAGTTGGATCCGAAACTGGCTCAGTAATAGGATACCAAGGTGGTGGGAGAAGGTTGTTTGAGTAACTGGAGACTGGTGTCCAGCGGCAAACCACAGGGATCATTGCTGGCTCCCTTATTGATATATATATATATAAATTATATAGACGAGAGCGTGGGGGGAATGATAAGTAAGTTTGCAGACGACACAAGGATTGATAGGGTGGTTAACTGAAGAAGAGGGTTACAGCAAGATATAGATGGGTTGATCAGGTGGCCAGAGCAGTGGCAGATGGTATTTAACCCTGAAAAATGCAAGGTGATGCACTTTGGAAGAAGAAACAGGACAAGGGAGTATATAATGAATGGCAGGACACTAGAAAGCTCAGAGGAACAGATGGATCTTGGAGTACTTGTTCACAGATCCCTGAAGGCAGCAGAGCAGGTGAATACGCTAAGAAGGCATAATGGACATTTGTCTTTATCAGTCATGGCTTAGAATATAAGAGCAAAGAGATTATGTTGTAGTTGTACAGAACGTTGGTTAGGCCACAGCTGGTGTACTGTGTGCAGTTCTGGTCACCTCACTATAGGAAGGAGGTGATTTCACTGGAACGGGTACAGAGGAGATTCACCAGGACGTTTCCTGTGATGGAGCATCTGAGCTATAAGGAGACAATGGATAGGTTTGAATTATTTACTTTAGAGCAGAGAATGCTGAGGAGAGATATGATTGAGGTGTGTAAGATTGTGAGGGGTTTGGGCAAGGTAAATAGGAAGCAGCTGTTCCTCTTAGTTGAGGGATCAATTACAAGGGGGCATAGTTTTAGGGTGAGGGCCAGGAGATTCCGAGGGGATTTGAGGAAATATTTTTTCACTCAGAGGGAGAATCTGGAATGCACTGCTTGGGAAGGTAGTGGAAGCTGGAAACCTCGCAGCCTTTAAAAAGCACTTGGGCGAGCACTTGAAACACCATCACATTCAAGGATATGGGACAAAGTGAGATTAGCACAAGATTAGGGGTAGTTATTGTCGGTGCAGGCTCGATGGGCCGAACGGCCTTTTCTGCGTTGTATGCATCTATGGCTCTATGACCGGAGCAAGGCAAGTTGGGACATTTTGATCAGGCTGCCTGGGGAGAGGGATGAGGGCGGTCAGGTGGGGTGAGCTGGTTTTGGAGCCAGCCAGGAGGGAACAAAAGGGTGGTAACATTTTGGTGGTGCCTTCGGTGTACACAGGGCACTTCTCAAAGGATGTAATCCCCTTCTTTTCCATCTTTTAAACATTTCTGTTTACAAAACACCCTGCCTACTCGCACCCATCTGCCCAGGTATTATGGCAGGCGAAGCACTTTGACAAGCTTAATTGACCCGTAATTATTTACTTGAATCACATGGAGGGCGGGTTGCCAATTTGTGCCTGTCCGCCTATTGTGTTACGAGAGAAGCTCAGAGGTGGGTGGGAATATGATGAGCTTGCCATCCCTCATATTCTATATGCCACCCCACCAAAGACAGTAGTCTGTGAAATATAGCCCCTGATGTGGTCTCACCAAAGTCCTGTAAAATTGTAGCAAGACCGCCTTCCTCTGGTATTCTAACCCCCTTACAATAACGACCAGCATACTATTTGTCTTCCTAATTGCCTGCTGTATCTGCATGCCAACTTTCTGTATTTCTTGTATGTGGAAACTTAAATCTCTCTGAACAACAATTCAAAGTTTCTCACCATTTAAAAATGTTCTGATTTTCTATTCATCCTATCAAGGTGAATAATCTCACATTTCCCCATGTCATAATCCAGGCAGAAAGATGAATCTGAGTATTTGCTCATTCTGGCAATTGTCATCACAGGGTCTTGGTCTGGCAAATAATCCATCAGTGATCTGCCTTATTTCTGTGTAACCAATTAGAGATTCTGGATGTGTCACCAGCACCTCCCTGAAAGGATCTCAAGGAGAGAAAGTTAAGGGCAATGATTACTTTCCAGGTACTGCTGTTGTATGGGCAGCAGGTCTGACAGGGAGAAGGTAGAATTAGATTGATCTGCAGAAGTTTCAATTATCCTTCCTTACGGATCAGATATTTATTTTCCTTTCTGGTGTCAATGAAGTGCAAGCTGTCACCTGTCTTTTCAGAGTCTGCAGATGTCTGCCACCACCTGATGTAACAACACATCATGCGGAAGGATTGATGTTCTGAGAAGTTAATGAAGTTGAATCTCTGACCATAAACCCTGTGACCTTGGCCCTCTTCTGTGCACAGCCCTCGTGTGCATGGGCAGATCCCACCACATTATAGCAGCACTGCTGTGGATGGTGGTGGTCTTCTGATGTGTTCTCGAGCACATCCAAAGTGCCTCCCATTCAGACTTGAAAGCTTCCCAGGTTAGAAAAAAGTGTATGCACTCAAGAGGTCTCTGCCAAATATTTGGCAGAAGGAACAGAGACACTAACCACATTAAGTGAACTTCTATTCCAATGGGGAAATTACAAGTTTAAATACATTTTAAACATAGTGGGGGTGAGAGAGAAGATATGGATAAAGGGTAGCAATAAAGGAATTGATGATTTGATTGTAGCAGGAAGGGACAGAGCTTACAAACTTAAGATTGTGTCAGCAGATAAGGCTAGAGTTTGCAAAAATAATAAAAAGAAAGAACAAAGTCACTCTATTTGAATGCACGCAGTATTCGCAAAAAGCTAGATAAATTGACGGCACAAATAGAAGTAAAAAGTGTATGATCTAATTGCCATTACCAGGACATAGCTGCAGGGTGACCAAGGCTGTGAACTGAATATTCAAGGGTATTTAATGTTTAGGAAGGATAGACAGAAAGCAAAATGAGGTGGTGTAGCACTGTTAATAAAGGAAAGATCAGTACATTAGTGAGAGAGATCTTGATCAGAAGATCAAGATGTAGGATCAGTTTGGGTGGAGGTAAGAAACACCAAGGGACAGAAAACATTGGTAGGATTTGTTTAGGGGCAACCAAATAGTAGAGGTAGTGTGGGGCATGGTATAAATCAGGAAATTAGAGGTGCATGTAACCAGGATATATAATAATCATGCAGGACTTCCATCTACGTATACACTGGGTAGATCTAATTGACACTAAAGCTGTAGAGGATGAAATCCTTGAATGTACACGCAATGGTTTCCCAGAAGAGTATGTTTAGGAATCAACTAGAGAACTAGGTTATTTTAGATCTAGTATTGTGTAATGAGACAGGGATAATTAATCATCTTACTTTTAAAAATGTATTCATGGGATATATGTTTCCCAGGCTAGGCTAGCATTTATTGCCTATCCCTATTTGCCCTCGAGAAGGTGGTAATGAATTGTCTTCTTGAACCGTTGCAGTCCATGTGGTATAAGTAGACCCACAGTGCTGTTAGGAGAGAGTTCCAGGATTGACCCAGAGACAGTGAATGAATGGTGATATAATTTCTAAATCAGGAGAGGGATTGTCTTGGAGAGTAACCTCCAGGTGATGTTGTTCCCATGTTTGTTGCCCTGGAACTTCTAGGTGATAGCAGTCCTGGGTTTGGAAGGTGCTGTCTCAGGAGCCTTGCTGAGTTCCTGCAGTGCATCTTGTAGATGGTACACATGGCTGCCACTATGTGTTGGTGGTGGAAGGAGTAAATGTTTATGAAAGGGGTAGCAATCAAGCAGGCTGCTTTGTCCTGAATGGTGCCGAGCTTATTTAGTGTTGTTGGAGCTGCACTCATCCAGGCAATGGAGAGTGTCATAATATACACCAGTATATCACGGTGCAGATGCACACTGATGGACACACAGTGGGACCAATCAACACACACAACACTGCAGCCAATCACCAGTGAGAGCACATGCACTATAAAGACAGGGGGCATCAGAGTTCCCGCTCATTCGAGTTGCAGCTAGCTAGGAGGACAGAGCTCACAGCCTGCAACACAGACATTCACCATGTGCTGAGTGCATCGACTGGTTAGGACAAGGCAAAGGTCTTTAGTTAAAGCTAGTATCATATTAACCCACAGTCTGAGTATGTTTAAACAGTTAATGATTCAATAAAATAGTGTTGCACTATTTCAAGTGTTGGTGACCTGTATGTGATCCAGAACACCCAACACATCAGAGGGTATTCCATTACACTCCTGACCTGTGCCATGTAGATGGTGGACAGGCTTTGGGGAGTCAGGGGGTGAGTTACCCACTGCAGGATTCCTAGCCTCCGACCTGCTCTTGTAGCTATAGTATTTATATGGCAAATCCAGTTCAGTTTCAGGTCATTGGTAATGCCCAGGATTTTGATAGTGGAAGATTCAGTGATGATAATGCCATTGAATGTCAAGGGGCGATGGTTAGATTCACTTTTGTTGGGGATGGTCATTGCCTGGCACTTGTGTAACATGAATGTTACTTACACTTGTCAGCCAAAGCCTGAATATTATATGGACAGCTTCAGTACCTGAGGAGTCGCAAATGGTGCTGAACATTGTTCAATCATCATTGAATCTCATCACTTTTGGCCTTATGATGGAAGGGAAGTCATTGATGAAGCAGCTGAAGATGGTTGGGCCGAGGACACACCCTTGAGGAACTCCAGCAGTGATGTCCTGGAGCTGAGATGATTGAATTCCAACAACCATCTTCCTTTGTGCTAGGATTGACTCAAACCAGCGGAACAGTTTCCTCCTAGTTGCGTCCAATTTTGCTAGGGCTCCTTGTTGCCAAACCTGGTCAAATGCTGCTTTGATATCAAAGGCAGTCACTCTCACGTCACTTGTAAAGGAACCTATAGGGAATAATTACTATAATATGGAGACGTTTACACTAAGTTTGAAAGTGACATAGTTCAATCCAAAACTAGGATCTTAAAGCTAAATAAAAGAAACTATAAAGGTATGAGGGGCAAGTTGGCTGTGGCAGATTGGGAACCAACAAGCAATGGCCAGCATTTAAATAATTAATACATGGTTTAGAACAAATTTACATTCCTTTAAGGCACAAAAACTCAGCAGAACAATTATCCAATTGTTACTAACAAGAGAAGTTAAGGTTGTATTAATTCAGAGGAAGAGGCTTATAAAGTTGCCAAAAAAGAATAATAAGCCTGAGGATTGGGAGCATTTAGAGGATCAATAAATTGATAAAGAAAGAGAAAATAGGATATGAAAGTAAGTTAGTGAGAAACATAAAAAGGACTGTAAAAGCTTCTAGAGGTATGTAAAGAGGAAAAGTTTAACAAGGACATATTTCCCATTGCAGGCAGAGACAAGAGAATTTATAATGGTGAATAAGGAAATGGCAGAAAAACTAAACAACTTTTTTTGGGGGGGGGATATTATCCTCCCCCATTTTGAGGGTGGTGGTGTCTGGAATGACGGCAGGGGCAGAGAATCAAGCGGGAGACCCAATACGGCTTTTACACTGGTGGGGTTTCCCTGCTCAATTGTCCCCGCCCCCATCAATGAGGAATGGGGATCCCGATTTTAAAAGCCAGGATCTCCATTTACTTCTATTTGAATATGCATATCAGGCCTTTCCGCCATTGATGCACTATCAATTACGACAAGACGAGAGTCGAGAGTAATCAAGGTTTTATTACACAGAGATGTGTGGCCTCCTACAGCTGCTGCTGAAATGGCTGCAGTTCGGAGAGCACACACATTAATACTCCGCCTACTGGGCAGAGCCAGCAGGCAGGGATCTACCCCCATACCTGTAGTACAGGGGCCTTATCGTAATACCCTCGTATGCAGTGCAGTATATACAATATAATACAACAGTGGTGACTACCACAGCCTGATTGTTCCCCTCACGTTAGGCTGTTTATTCACATTGACGTGAAGCACGGCAGGCCCCCCACAATGTGAACCTGGTGAACAGAACGTGCCAGAGACACACAGGGAACAGAGACCCCAGCAGGAGAGGGTCTTGCCCTTCCAGTCCCAGAGGGCAGAGACCAGGGAGGGTTCCGTAGGAGAGGTGCCAGGGCTTTCCGCAGTGGAGTGGAGGGTGTTCCGTGGTGGGGACCAGACGGTACTGTAGTGGGGGGGGAAGGGTTCTGATGGGGGGTGAGTTCTGAGGGGGGTTCTGGAGTTCTGTGATGTCGTGGGGGAGGGTGTTGGGGGAGCGGAGAAATCCGTTTTTAATTTATACATTTATACACCCCTTTAAAAAGGGTGCCCTGATCTTTGAGCCCGTCCCGCCAGAATGACGTTGTGGAATCCGTATCTTGTTTATTTGTGACAAAGTGTCAAAGAATAGGGTGGGAAAAGACAGTCATGCAGCTGGCAGGCTACACTCCACTTTTCCCACCCAAGCTGACACTTTGCCAAAACATGACAAAATTCCACCTTTTATGTTTGCGTTTGGAGAAGGATACAAAAAAGCCTCCCAGAAATACTAAAGAACTAATGGACTAGCGAGATTGAGGACCTAAAAGAATCAGTAAAAAAATTAATCCTGGAGAAATCAATAGGACTGAAAGCTGATAAATCCCCTCGACCTGATGATTTACATCGCAGAGTGTTGAGAAAGGTGGCTGTAGAGGTTGTGGATGCATTGGTGGGCATCTTCCAAAATTCTATTGATTCTGGAATGGTTCCAGATTGGAAGGTAAAAAATGTAACCTCAATATTTACAAAAGGAGGGAGAGAGAAAACGGAACTACAGACTTGTGAGCTTGACATCAGTAGTCGGGAAAATGCCAGAACCTATAATAAAGGATGTGATAACTGGACACTTAGACAGCTTGACACCAAGGGTGAAATTTTCCTAAGAGCCCGCTGATCGGTTCAATGACGGCCGTGGGGAGAGAGTATGACAAGAGGTCCAGAAATCAGTTTCACGCCAGTGTGAATTTGCAGCGGGATCTTCTGCTGGTGGCCACCATGGCTGGACGGAAAGTCCTACGGAGGCCAGCGTGAACCTCATTTGCATCCTGTTAATGATATGCAGGTGATGGCCCAAGGTCCACCCCTTGCCAGATTTTCTGTGGTGCCGGCAGGAAAGCACACCGTGCAAAACATGTCTCGAAGTGTGGCGGCAGATGTCGGGATTTACCTGAACAATGCCTTGGCTGCCGCCTGAGTTCTGATCAGAAGCCTCCCACTACCCTGGACCCTGGAACACCACAACAGTGGGTCTGGGGAGCATCTGCAGATGAACGTTCCAGATTAGGTATCCTGGAGGGAATGCATCTTCTGGACTGAATGTTCCAGGCGATGCATCTTCATTCTCAGGAGGTCTATCTTCCAGTCTCAGCGTGCCACTAGAGATTTATCATAATTTTCAGAAGGTCCACCTTCTTTCTTCAATAGTGGATCAGTAATGTTGGATGCCTCTTCAATGTGCACCTGGATGGGATGGCATACTACTCACCATCAGGCCTTCCCCACCATGGAATACTGCACAAAATGCCCTGGTGCATAATTAATGAGTTTGGGCTGGAAGATTTGGCATGTTTTCTCACTGGCCTCTGAGGCGAGAAATAGAACATAGAACATTACAGCGCAGTACAGGCCCTTCGGCCCTCGATGTTGCGCCGACCTGTGAAACCACTCTAAAGCCCATCTACACTATTCGCTTATCGTCCATATGTATATCTAATGACCATTTGAATGCCCTTAGTGTTGGCAAGTCCACTACTGTTGCAGGCAGGGCATTCCACACCCTTACTACTCTCTGAGTAAAGAACCTACCTCTGACATCTGTCTTATATCTATCTCCCCTCAATTAATAGCTATGTCCCCTCGTGCTAGGCATAACCATCCGAGGAAAATACTCCATGTTCCCTCCTCCACCCCAGGACTTAGTCCCAAAATGGAGAATTCCGGCCAAATTTCTTCGTCCCTCTTTGCTGAATTTGAAAAAGTTCCCAATCCTCAGTCTTACTTTTTTGGCAACTTTATAAACCTCTTTGACCGAATAAAATCCTTAATTTCTCTAGCTAGCTCAGGTTGGATCACTTTTTCTGCTGGGTTTCTGTGCCTCAAAGGAATGTTGTAAACCCAGTATTAAATCTTTAAATGTTTGCCATTGCCTGGTAGGATTGGGAAGAATCAACATGGATTTATGAAAGGGCAATCGTGTTTGACAAACCATTTTGAAATCTTTGGGGATGTAACTAGCAGAATAAATAAAGGGGAAATCTTTGAATTTGGTACATTTGGATTTACAGAAGATTTTTTAAAAAGTCCCATACAGAAGGTTAGTAAATCAAATTGGAGCTCATGGGATTAGGGTAATATGATCACATGGATTGAAAATTGGTTGAAAACAGAGAGTTGGAATAAATGGGTTATTGTCAGGCCGCAGCAAAGATGGTACATGCTCATGGTGTACCGCAAGGAGCAGAGCTTGGGCTCCAGCTATTTACAGTATAGATTGTGGATGATTTCGAGGTGAGGGCCAAATGTAATAACTACAAGTTTGCTAATTACACAAAGTTTTGTGGGAATGTAAGTTGTAAGGAAGATACAAAGAGGCTTCATGGGATTTGGATAGACTCAGTGAGTGGGCAAGAACTTGACAGATGGAATATAATGTGGAAACATGCAAAACCATCCTCTTTGGTAGGAGAAACAGAAAAAAAGAGTATTTCTTAAATGGTGAGGGATTGGAAACTGCTGATGTCAAAGGGACCTTGGTGTCCTTGCCATCAATCACTGAAAGTTAACATGCAGATACAGCTAGGAATTAGGCAAATGATATGATGGCCTTTATTGCAAGACGATTTGAGTACAGGAATAAACATTTCTTGCTGCAATTGTGTGGAGTTTTGGTGTGACTGCACCAGGAATACTGTTTACAGTTTTGGTCTCCTTACCTAAAGAAGGGCATAATTGTCATTGAGGGAGTGTAACAAAGGTTCACCAGACTGACCCCTGAGATGGCGGGATTATTCTGAGGAGAGATTGAGGAGACTGAACCTGGATTCTCCAGAGTTTAAAAGAATGCGAGGTGATCTCATTGAAGCACACTAAATACTTACAGGGCTCGAGGGGGAATGGGGGAGGACACCTGCTCTCGGTGGTTGTCAAGGTGACAGTCGCCCTGAACGTTTTTGCCACGGAGTCCGTCCAGGCGCCGGATGGGGACCTGTCCGGGAACTCTCAGAGCTCGGTGCACAGGTGCATCTGCACCATCATGGAGGCCCTATATGCCCAGTCAGCACAATACATCCATTTCAATGACGACAAAGTCCACCAGGGTGCCTGAGCAGTGGGGCTTGCCACCCTCACCACCATGCTCCAGGTCCAGGGGGTGATTGACGGTTTGCATGTCCCCCTATGAGCACCTGCAGATGGTAGGCCTCTCTACACAAACCGAAAGGGGTTCCGCTCGATGAACGTGCAGCTGGCGCCAATCCGAAGGCCACAGACCGACGCGGAGACCTGCTACAACGACTCCCATGTTGTGACCAGGAGTGTGATTGAACGGTGCTTCAACATCCTGAAGATGCGGTTCAGGTGCCTGGACCAATCTGGAGGGGTTCTCCAGTATAGCACTGGGAGGGTTACCCGCATTGTGGCGGCCTGCGGTGCTGCGCTAATCAGGCACCTCCCCTGCGGGAGTCACCGGTACGGGCCCCATCACCTTCTCCTCCCTTAGGGTGCCTGATGGCCTCCAGGCTACTCCATGGGACGAGGGTGCGAGTGGAGCTAACCCCTGAGGCTCCCCTGCCACCTGGCACTGCCAGTTCTGGAGTCCCGCTGTCGTCTCGGGGTCTGCATGTGCGTGACCATGGAGCACAGGGAATGGACCACCTCCGTCTGGGACTGCGCCACATCATGCTGTGATTGTGCCATCACCTTCTGGGACTGCGCCACATTAACCAGTGACTGCGTCAATTCCCTCTGGGACTGGGCCACCTCTCTCTGCATCGGTGCCAGGTCGGCCTGCGCCTGGGAAAAGCCGCCGATGCTCTCAGTTATGACCTGCTGTGAGTGGGCCATGCTCAGGAGCGTCGCTGAAATGTCCAGGTAACTCTAGCACATGGCTGCCTGTGATTGGGCAGCCCTGTCCTGGGCCTTGGCCACCACCTACACAGAATGCCCCAAGCCTTGGACATCCATGCCAAAACCCTCAACCCCAAGGCCTCCACCGCAGATGCCACTCATGTATATTGGCCTGGGTGACCTTCACCACTTCCTGCTACTGCACGTGGTTGGACTCCTCCTCCTGTGCCTGCAGGGGTTGGATGCTCCCCGACAACCCTTCATGTAGTCTCTGGCTCTGAGACTGCATTTCCACAATCAATGGGATTGTCCGTTCCAGAAGCCCAAAGCCCATCTGGATGGAAGCTAGTCCCTGGGGTCGGCCTGTCCTCCGACCGTCCACCTCCTCAGGAGTCCCTACCTCCAACTGATATGCCAGAGTATTTGTATGGTGAACACCAGACAGTGGTCCAGGAGCCTCTTCACCAAAGTGCCCAACCGAGGTGAGTGTCTCTGGGATGGTGGAGGGTGTTGGAGACAGCTATGATGGGAAATCTGTCATCATCAGACTTGAGCTCTGGGGTGTCCTGGGTCTCGGGTATATGGGTCCCCTCCATATCGGTATCCTCTCGTTGCTCAGCACCAGGGGTTCTTGCTGTGGCTGGGGGCGGGTGACACCAGAAGGGCCCGCCCCATCACCAGCAGGTCCTGCAAGACACAAGACTTGATGCGCATGATTAGACCAGGTGGTAGTGGCAGTGGTGGGGGTGTGGTGGTGGTGTGAGGGGGTTTGGGGTTGAGGGTGATGTGAGGTGAGGGTGGTGTGGGGGTGAGGATGATGTTGGGGAGACTGACACGTGTCACGGGGAACCCCAACTTAGTGGGGTGTCACTTCCTCGCCTGAGGCCGATCTCCATCCCGATGTCGGAGTCTCCCACACTGCCCATTAAGCTTGGTTTCACAGGGCACCACCCTGGGATCTCACAGTCACCCCTGGTGCTGACCCTGTGATTTCTCCCACTCCCACCTACCACTCCAGAAAGGTTGTCTCTCTGAGGAACCATCACTTAGACACCAACAAGGGGGATTCGAGAAGTGGCAACACCACATCAAGTGCCAGGCCCCTTGGGGACATAGAGGTCCACAATAATGAAGGCCCGTTAATGCCTGCGAGCAGCAAACCCAGCCCCGAGAATGACTTCACTGGATATCCCAGGTCGTCTCTGGTGCCCCCTCTCCATTGGACTCCTGGGTGCGCATTCCCCTCTGACACCCCCTTCAGAGGTAAGGTTGCCAGATTCATGTTTTTATACAGCTGATGTAAACTGTGACGCCACGTCAGCACCTAATGGATATTCAGAGGGGGTGGAAGGCCTGGCAGGATAGCTCACAAATTAGATGCTAATGTATTTAAATGAGGCTTCTGATCTTCCTACATGGGAACCTTGTTAACTCACGGGCGAGGGCCATGAAAAATCGGGAAACGAGGTCTTGTCAGTGAGAATCTTGTTTCCCGACTCTAGTGAGATTTTGCATCCGTGCCGCCATTTATGCTGGCGGTATTTGCGGACTCAAAATTCCACCCATGGCGCTCATCCTTGAACATAATATATTTGACACTCTGTGAGGACTATACCACCCTGTAGGGAAATAAAACATCAGTATCTAGCATCAAGTCCAGAAATTATGAACAAACAGATGTTACATGGACACGGATGGTAAGCTACCAGAGGTGCTTTCTGGAGCCAGGTAGGATTACTTGGTACACTTGAGAAAAATAATCTTTCCATCAATGGGTGTGTAGAGCCAGCTGTCTTCATGGACACTGGGCTCTGTGGTAGTTGGTCCATAGAAACTCTACAGTGCCAAAGTAGGCCATTTGGTCCATCGAGTCTGCACCGAACCTATGAAAGAGCACTCCACCCAACCTACTCCCCCATCCCATCCCCACAATCCCACGCATTGATCATGGCCAATCCACCTAACCTGCACGTCTTTTGACTGCGAGAGGAAACCCACGTAGACACGGGGAGAATGTGCAAACTCCACACAGACAGTCATCCAAGGCCAGAATTAAACCCAAATCCCTGGCATTGTGAGGCAGCAGTGCTAACCACTGTGCCACCATGCCAATGTGATATACGTGTATCCTCATGTAGCTCGGGGGGATGCTAGCCTAAAGACGTTATGGCCTGGCTTATCCATTGAGGTTCTCGACTGCAACACAAAGCAAAAATGTTGGCTCATTATTCAGATCTTACTGTGATGTAGATGCTGCACTGTGTCTTTGGAACACAACATTTTCAGTAGCATTTATTCTATGAAGACAAAAATGTTACCTGGTGAGCAGATCCTTCGTTGTTCCTGCAGCTACAGGTTGAGGCCCTGCATGTTGTACGTTTGGTGCTGGAGGTTTCTTTTCATGGCCGTCTCCAGTTCACGGGCGAGGTCTTCCACCTTCTGTTCAAGGACTTTGTTTCCAGCCTTTGGAAGCCCCAGTGTGGCCTTTCCCAACAAGTTGGCCACCTTTGGTGGAGGGCTGTCGTTTTTGACCATCGTTAATAGACGGAGGAGGTGTCTGCCATGTCTCTCTCTCCCCCCCCCCCCCCCCCCCCGGGCGTCACTGCAGCATGGCCTCTGGAGCACTGCACATATCTACTAGCTGCAGGAGACTTTAAAGTTGTTTGCTCCTTCCATTAACATATGAAATTCGAGGTTAGGAACGGTTTTGACACTGTTGACTTACTGTTCATAGAAATGTTTGCACAGTCCTGTTCGAGGACAACGTTAACTATAATGTGAGATGAAACAAGACAAGTTGCTGATGGAGAGCACCTTTTCTGGCTGCACTAGAGGCATCAAAATCCTCTTCAGGGTTGACCTGCACTGGCTACGGGGTAGGCCATTTGGGACTAAGAATCACTCAGAGTGGTGAATCTTTAGAATTCTTTACCCCAGATGCTGTGGATTCAGAGATCAATAGATTTCTAGATATTAAAGATATCAAGGGATATGGGTATAGTGCAGGAAAATGGCACTGAAGCAGAAGATCGCTGCGATTTAGTTGAATGGCATAGCAGGCTTAAGGGACTGAATGGCCTACTCCCGCTCTTATTTCCTATGTTTCTACACAACTGAATTCAGCTTGAACTCGCTTCTGTTCCCATGGTCAATTTCCCAAATCTGTGTAAACTTGTGTTATACAAATTACATATGAAACCATGTTAATAACAGTGTGCAAACAGCTCGTTAACATCTCCTAAGAATATTAATTCTGGCAGAAAGTACCCACTCACCTGCAGTAAGCAAATGCCCAATTTCAGGAAGTAGGGTTTTTGTGGCCAGCCAAATATGTCTCTGTTAAACCCAGAAGTGATTTGTTGCAATCAGGTTGCATTCCAGTTTAGCACAGGGCTAAAGAGCTCGCTTTTAAAGCAGACCAAGGCAGGCCAGCCGCACGGTTCAATTCCCATGCCAGCCTCCCCGAACAGGCGCTGGAATGTGGTGACTGGGGGCTTTTCACAGTAACTTAATTTGAAGCCTACTTGTGACAATCAGCGATTTTCACTTCATTTCAGTTTGAAAAATCCCACCCATCTATTCAAAACTCACCTGTAGTTGAAGTCTAAAACTACCACTTGTCATTCCTGGCGTGAAAATTTATAAAAGTGTTTCTTCTTTATAATATTTCCTGAACTCATTAAACTTAGCATTTGCTGAAGAGAAAGACAAGTAGGCTGATTAGGTACACAATTCACTGGTCTCTGTGCCTTGTTCTAAGTCAAATTGTTTTTTGTTTCTGCTCGTCTCTATCGATGTCCTTGGTGGCTCTGTGCATGCGCACCGATGAGCGGGCATGCATGCGCAGTGTGCTTGCATTTTTTTATATGGCCGCGGCCATTATTTTGAAGGCCGCTCGCAGCCAGCATTGTTAAAAGCCGGCTGCTGTGGCTGTTGCACGCAACTTTTCGCGATCGGGAGAGCTGCGGCGGACGGCTCCGCGACCCTCCCGACACCTGCACGCGACCTACTCGCGGGTCGCGACCCCGACTTTGAAAATGCCTGCCCTAGAGTACAACTCAAGATTGTGTTCCATAGGGGCAGCACGGTGGCGCAGTGGGTTAGCCCTATTGCCTCACGGCGCCGACGTCCCAGGTTCGATCCTGGCTCTGGGTCACTCTCCATATGGAGTTTACACATTCTCCCCGTGTTTGCGTGGGTTTCACCCCACAACCCAAAGATGTGCAGGGTAGGTGGATTGGCCACGCTAAATTGCCCCTTAATTGGAAAAAACGAATTGGGTACTCTAAATTTTTTTTTAAAAGATCATGTTCCACCAATCACTTCACATGTTTATTGCAGTCAGTGATGACCTCTCCTGTCTTTGTTTTTTATGGAGAGATTTTCTTTGCTGGTGGACCTGTTGCCATTTTGATCCTGTTGTAGTCATTGTCACGCTATCTAGCAGTCAGAAAAGAAGAAGAAGAGCAGTGTGTTGGACTTTATTTTGAGCAGTTCTTTGTGCATTCAGAGTTTTGTTGCTTGGATCTCACTTGCATTTAATGAGAACAAACCGTTTATCTTTAATAATAGGGTCCATTACAGGGATGATAGCCTCAAACCAGTCAACATTTTTCTGCTATTGCTTCCAAATGTTGACAGTGTGTTCTTGAAGTTGGTGTCTTGAAGCATGTTCTATTTTGCTGCTGCATTAACTGTGGGAACGCCGGAGAGCAACCGAATCATGGAACTGTTGGTTTTTATCTGGGTAGGTTGCATGGCAACACAGGAGACAGTAGTTCTGAGTGATAAGCCCAAGTTAATTGGAGTAGAGAACAGATGGTACAGGCTGTGTCCAAAGGAGGAGATATCATTATGTTCCACCACTGCCCACCTGAAATCGAGCAGTCCTCGACTAGTAAGGTGCTGGCCCACCATGGTCCAAAGTCTCTGCTCTCAATGATAGAATTCCCATAAATAGTTCAGAACTTGCTCTCTATATCTGCTCTCAACTCAAACAGGACCAGTTATCTATGCTCCGACTCTGTGTTCCACTGTAGAGGTGAAAGACCAGTTACATGAGGAAATTTGTACTGCTTTCAGGAGAATCCCTAAATCAGAACATCTTTGCCGACTGGGAGATTTCAATGTAAGAGTGGGTTGGACCATGAGGCACGGCTTCAGACATTATGGTCTGGGAAAGATAAATGAGAATTGACAGAGACTACATACATGACTGTTGCTGTTACCAGGTGGGCTGATTGGGCTGCTGTGGAATCTCAATATTGCCATGTGAACAAAGAACATTATTTATTACTAACACTGCACTAATAAATAACTAAAATGTCTAAGATGAATACAGTTGGAAATAAATGTCTAACACTAACTTACACAAAGATACAACAGAGCTACTCTAATATGTGACTGCTATCAACTCCTTACTGTGGCCATCTAAAATGGCCACCCACAAAGGATGATGGGAATTGTGGTGAGCTTGGGACATAGACAAGACACAGCTTGTGCGTATTGGTAAACAGCAACCCAGACCCATACAGAAACTCGCACCTCCCATAGGTCACTCACAGATCTCCCCAGGACAATGGCCTCAGATTGAAACATAACAATAGTAGCAGACTCGGGGGTGCCTATTCACCTTATTGGGAGTGCATTAGTACCTTGGACAGTAACAACTAGGACCCGCCCCTAATTGGCCATAATCGATTAGGGTGATTGAAATTCTATCGATCCATTGGATGCCTACCTGGGACTGCCCAAAAGAGCGCGAAAGATCGGAGGATAAGAGGAACTGCGCGACCAACGCTCTGTCTCTTTTGGGCCGGCCTCTGCCCACCAACTGCAAATCGCCCAGCCAAGTTCAAGGAGCCGTCGAACCTCAGCCTAGACGTACCAGACAACTTCCAGCCACCACACGTGGGGAACCAGATAAAGGCCTTATCTAACCTGCACAGAGCCGGTCACTTGAAAGTTAAGTAAAGGTTGTTTAAACTGCTAGATAAAGTCTAATGTGTAGTAGCGTGTAAATTATTAAGTAAAGAACTAAACCTATGTTTAATAATAAACTACAATTGTACTAATAAAATGGTTGTGTGGTCATTTGTCCAATACACGGAACACACTCGCATCTTGTGGTTATTAATAAAGATAGAAGTCCAACATTACAAACAACTTCTGAAGGAACACATAGTGCATCCAGGTCCCGGGACTCTGTACTCGCCCCACCTGCTGGTCAGATTCTAGAACTACAACAGCAAAACATATAACTTATAATACACATGCAGATCATAGATCATAGAATTTACAGTGATGATGAACTATTCATATTATATATAGATGATAGTCTGCCTATCATCACACCATGAGCTTTGTGTAACTAGCACTTTCTTTCAGAAAAGAAAACATACCACATGGAGACTTGGAGACATCCAAGATCAGGGCATTGGCAACAGTTTGGCCTTATCACCACCAGACTTGACTTTCTGAAAAGGATTTTCAACACAGGTAGTTGCCACAGCACTGACAGGTCGCTTCCTGTTGTGAACTAGGGTGAGGATGTAACCCTTGAAGAATTTTCATACAAAGCGAAAATGACAAAGGGTTCTTGTGCAAGGTCAAAGGAAATGACGATGGGATAAATAAAGAAACAAAAATGTGCCTGGAGGAGGTCTGAATGACAGAATCATGAATAACTGCTGTCGGAAAGCAAAAGGATAGAAGAGAGAAACAAGAAAGAAAAAAGCCAACTCAGCAAAGAGAAAGGAAGCAAAGTGGGGACAGAGGCTTTGGTTTGAAAATATCGAGTCCAGGAGGCTGTAAAGTGCTTAGTCGACAGAAGAAACCTGTTCCTTGAGCTTGCGTTGTGATTCATTGGAACACTGCAGGTGGACAAGGACAGGAAACGTGGGAGGAAAGTGGAGAATGAAGTGCGGGGTCATGCTTGCAGACTGAAAAGAGCTGTTCTGCAAAGTGATCACCCATTCTGTCTGTTATCCTCCCTTTGTAGAGCAGACCGCACTATGAGTAGCGAAAACAGTATACTAAGAAGCACAATTTCATTGTCGTTTCACCTGGAAGGGATGTTTTCAGCCCCGGATGGTGACAATTGGGAGATAGTAAATGGCCAGGTGTTCCAACGCCTGTGCTGGGAAGGTGCTGTGGAAGGGGGAGGGAATGTTGAGTGATGGTGAGGCGAGGGAGGGGGGGTGTTGGCGGTGCGTGACCGAGCAGGGACATTAGCACTGAGTGCTCAGCACCCCACTATGGATAGTTTGTGTTATTTGTATCTGCCAGAATCAAAACTAAAATATATAACTTATTCCAATGTAAAATGATGTTGCAGCACTGTTTGTCACAGGAATATATGGCTACCCTTCCCCCCAAACATGTCACCCAATGTGTTACTAGCTGTTTATTTTCCCAACTGAATGCTGTTTTGTAATATCAGCTGAACAGCCAGGATCAGCAGCAGCTGCATGGTACAATGCTCCGAAGATGGGACTTCCGATGAGGAGAATGTACTGAGCGGATGCAGGGAAGGGTGGCTCTCCTCCAGTAACTCAGAAAATCAGCATTTTGTACATAAAAATAGCTTGCCAGATCTGTTAAACCTCCCCCACCCTCCACAAGGCAGCCGCAACTACCGGGAAATCCAGGTAATAACTCCAGGACCCAAAAGGATGGCGGAGCCAGCAAAAGCCTGGAGATGGCTAACACGAGGAACGAGTCGGAACCGGTCACACCTGAGCGGGCTGGGTCGCCGGGATCCACGCCGGACTTTCCACCGATAAGCGGGTGGATGGACCTCCTGACTCAGGAGTTCCAGAAACACAGAGGTGCCAGAAAGACAGGAGGGGTGCGGGGCCCAACAGGGGCACAGAGAGGGGGGGACAAGAGGGGAGGACAGACCCAAGAAGGGGAACCATGGGGCAAGGGGAAGGGTAGAAAGCTGGCTACAACAGGTCGCACATGGAGCAGCGGAACCAAGAGTGGCCATCTTGGTGGACCCCGAAGCAAAGGGAAGCCCCAGAACCCAGGGGCCCTGCCACATGGTAAGTACAGTGAACACGGCCACCCTGGATGGCCCCCAAACAAAGGGAAACCCCTGTGTGTAGGAGCGCATCCACAGGGTAAGTATAGTTGACCCCGTAGGGAGAGGAAGCAGAAACCCCTATCAGGATAGTCACCTGGAATGTCAGGTGACTTAATGGCCCAGTGAAAAGATTTAGAGTCTTCACCCGCCTAAAAAGTCTGAGGGCCGATGTTATCTTCCTCCAGGAGACACACCTGAGGGAGAACGACCGTCTGCGGGTAAGGAAGAGCTGGGTGGGTCAGACATACCAATCGTGTTACGGAACGAGGACTAGGGCTTGCTCAACAAGAGGACAGCCTACATAGCGACAAAGATGGTCATGGACCAGGGGGACGGTATGTCGTGGTAGGGGCACCAGTGGTCCTAGTAAACGTGTACACTCTGTGGTAGTATGTATTAGGGGTCATGTGGGACTGGAATCCCTAATGTCATTGGCTGACAGATCCCGGGTCCTGGTTGGCCGTTGACCTCTAGCTCCGCCCTGAAGGCGGAGTATAAGAAGCCGGAGTCCTCCCCCGCAGGCCAGTCTACTATCGAGCTGCGGGTGAACAGACACGCTTAATAAAGCCTCATCGACTTCACTCTATTCGTCTCACGGAGTCTTTGTGCGCTACAATTTATTAAGCGTGCCTAAAAAGGACTATGGAGCTCAGGATCATCCCGGAATGCCTGAGGATCAGCCCCCACGCAGTGAACGCGGCAGAAGCCTTCAAGCACTGGCAGACTTGTTTTGAGGCCTACCTCAGAACAGCCACCGGCCGGGTCACAGAAGACCAAAAACTACAGGTCCTGCACTCTAGGTTAAGCACGGAGATTTTCTCCCTCATCGAAGACGCGGAGGATTTCCAGACGGCGTTCGCAGCACTGAAAAGTCTCTACGTCCGCCCAGTTAACCAAATCTACGCTCGCTACCAGCTCGCGACGAGACGGCAAAGTCCCGGAGAATCGATGGACGAATTCTACGCCGCGCTGCTGATTTTGGGACGAGCCTGCAGCTGCCCTTCGGTGAACGCAAATGAACACACGGACATGTTAATGCGCGATGCTTTTGTGGCAGGTATTAATTCCTCCCAAATCCGCCAAAGACTTCTAGAAAAAGAGTCGCTAGGACTCTCAGAGGCACGGGCCCTAGCAGCCTCTCTAGACGTGGCCGCGCGTAATACCCGCGCCTACGGCCCCGACCGCGCGGCAGCCCATTGGGCTCCGTACGCACCCGTCGCGACAATCCCACCCCCCCCCCGGACACCCCACAGGCTTGCGCGGTCCAAACGCCAAGTCGCACCGGGGGCGCCCGCTGCTATTTCTGCGGCCAGGCGAAACACCCCCGGCAGCGCTGCCCGGCCCGCGCAGCAATCTGCAAGAGCTGCGGGAAAAAGGGCCATTTCGCGGTTGTGTGCCGGTCCCGCGAGGTCGCCGCGGTCCCGGGAGAACAGGGAGCCCTGCACGCCGCTTACACTCCCCAACCCCCGTCCCCCCCCCCCCGTCCCCACGTATGACCCGCCGGCATTACCAATTTGGGTCCCGACCACCGCTGTCCCCAGAGATGAGGGAGCCCCGCGCGGTCCTAACGCTCCCCAACCCCCCCAGCGCCCCATGTGCGACCCACAGACGCCGCCATTTTGGGTCCCGGCCACCACGAGGGGAGGAAGGGCACCGCCATCTTGGACCACCCCAGACTTGTACGACGCGTGGCGGCGGCCATTTTGTCCACTCCCGCCGCCATCTTGTGACCCCCCCAGCCATGTGCGATGTATGGGGGCGGCCATTTTGTTCATCCCCGACGCCATCTTGGACGGCAACAACGGACCCCAGTGTCGACGACTCCACGGGGTTCGAGGAAGACGCTCCACTACTACAACCACGTCTCGCTTCAATTACGCTCGATCAAGCTTGGTCCCGGACACTCCAGACGACGACGACAACGGCGCTAATAAACGGGCACGAGACACCATGCCTAGTCGACTCCGGGAGCACGGAGAGCTTTATCCACCTCGACACGGTAAGACGCTGTTCCTTGACCACCTATCCCAGCGCACAAAAGATTTCCCTAGCTGCAGGATCCCACTCCGTACAGATCCAAGGTTTCTGCATAGTTACCCTAACGGTGCAGGGGAGGGAGTTCAAAAACTACAAACTACACGTCCTTCCCCAACTCTGCGCCCCCACATTACTGGGATTAGATTTCCAGTGCAATCTACAGAGCCTTATGTTCAAATTCGGCGGCCCAATACCCCCACTCACTATCTGCGGCCTCGCAACCCTCAAGGTGCAACCCCCGTCCTTGTTTGCGAACCTCACCCCGGATTGCAAACCCGTCGCCACTAGGAGCAGATGGTACAGCGCCCAGGACCGGACCTTCATTCGGTCCGAAGTCCAGCGGCTACTAAAGGAAGGCATAATCCAGGCCAGCAATAGTCCCTGGAGAGCACAGGTGGTAGTAGTGAAGACAGGGGAGAAACAAAGGATGGTCATAGATTATAGCCAGACCATCAACAGGTACACACAACTAGACGCGTACCCTCTCCCCCGCATATCCGACATGGTCAATCGGATTGCCCAGTATAAAGTCTTCTCCACCGTGGACCTCAAGTCCGCCTACCATCAGCTCCCCATCCGCCCAAGTGACCGCAAGTACACAGCCTTCGAGGCAGACGGGCGATTATACCATTTCCTAAGGGTCCCATTTGGCGTCACAAACGGGGTCTCGGTCTTCCAACGGGAGATGGGCCGAGTGGTTGATCAACATGGGTTGCGGGCCACGTTCCCGTATCTCGACAATGTAACCATCTGGGCCACGACCAGCAGGACCACGACGCCAACCTCCAAAAATTCCTCCAGACCGCCAAAGCCTTGAACCTCACGTATAACGAGGACAAGTGCGTTTTTAGCACCAACCAGCTAGCCATTCTGGGCTACGTAGTGCGCAATGGGATAATAGGCCCCGACCCCGAACGTATGCGCGCCCTCATGGAATTTCCCCTCCCGCACTGCTCAAAAGCCCTGAAACGCTGCCTGGGGTTTTTTTCATACTACGCCCAGTGGGTCCCCCAGTACGCAGACAAGGCCCGCCCCCTAATACAGACCACGACCTTCCCTCTGTCGACAGAGGCTTGCCAGGCCTTCAGCCGCATCAAAGCGGATATCGCAAAGGCCACGATGCGCGCCATCGACGAGTCCCTCCTCTTCCAGGTCGAGAGCGACGCCTCCGACGTAGCTCTAGCGGCCACCCTTAACCAAGCGGGCAGACCCGTGGCCTTTTTCTCCCGAACCCTCCACGCTTCAGAAATCCGCCACTCCTCAGTGGAAAAGGAAGCCCAAGCCATAGTGGAAGCTGTGCGACATTGGAGGCATTACCTGGCCGGCAGGAGATTCACTCTCCTCACCGACCAACGGTCGGTAGCCTTCATGTTCGATAATGCACTGCGGGGCAAAATCAAAAACGACAAGATCTTGAGTTGGAGGATCGAGCTCTCCACCTTCAACTACGAGATCTTGTATCGTCCCGGAAAGCTGAACGAGCCGTCCGATGCCCTATCCCGCGGCACATGTGCCAACGCACAAATTAACCGCCTCCAAGCCCTCCACGAGGACCTCTGCCACCCGGGGGTCACTCGGTTTTTCCACTTTATCAAGTCCCGCAACCTCCCATACTCTTTAGAGGAGGTCCGTACAGTCACAAGGGACTGCCACATCTGCGCGGAATGCAAACCGCATTTTTTCAGGCCGGAGGGTGCGCGCCTGATTAAGGCTTCCCGCCCCATTGAACGCCTTAGCCTGGATTTCAAAGGGCCCCTCCCCTCCACCGACCGCAACACATACTTCCTTAATGTGGTGGACGAATACTCCCGCTTTCCATTCGCCATTCCCTGCTCTGACATGACCGCGGCCACAGTCATTAAAGCCCTGGACACCATCTTCACACTGTTTGGTTGCCCCGCATACGTCCACAGCGACAGGGGGTCCTCTTTCATGAGTGACGAGCTGCGCCAGTTCCTGCTCAGCAAGGGCATAGCCTCAAGCAGGACGACCAGCTACAACCCCCGGGGGAACGGGCAAGTAGAGAGGGAGAACGGCACGGTCTGGAAGACCGTCCTACTGGCCCTACGGTCCAGGGACCTCCCAGTTTCACGGTGGCAGGAGGTCCTCCCGGACGCTCTCCACTCCATCCGGTCGCTATTGTGTACGAGCACTAATCAAACGCCTCATGAGCGTCTCCTTGTCTTCCCTAGGAAGTCCTCCTGTGGACCGTCGCTGCTGACCTGGCTGGCGGCCCCAGGACCCATCTTGCTCCCAAAGCATGTGCGGGCACACAAGGCGGACCCGTTGGTCGAAAGGGTTCACCTCCTCCACGCGAACCCGCAGTTCGCTTACGTGGAGTACCCCGACGGCCGACAGGACACGGTCTCCCTGCGAGATCTGGCGCCCGCCGGCAACACACACACCCCCCCGACACCAATCACCCAACCCCCCCCCTTCCTGCCACCGCCGCACCCCGCGACCGCCCCCTTCCCAGGAGGATCAGTCCTCCTCCCAGGCCCGACCAGGAATAAAGCCCAAGCTGAAACCGTAAGGCTCCCGGAGACGACAACACCGGAACAAGCACCACCACCACCACCGGGGCCGAGGCGATCGACACGGACGACCAGACCGCCCGACCGACTCGTGGCGTCGATCTAAATCAATATATGGACTTTTCACAAGAACATTTTGCTTTTCTCCCGATACCTTCTGTAAATAGTTGAAACAGGACAAAATTGTACATACTGTATTGCCATATGAATGTTTTCCTCCCAGGACCAGCCCTGTAAACCCTTACCACCATGCAAAGCATCACCCCGCCGGGTTCATTTTTGACAAGGGGTGAATGTGGCAGTATGTATTAGGGGTCATGTGGGACTGGAAGCCCTAATGTCATTGGCTGACAGATCCCGGGTCCTGGTTGGCCGTTGACCTCTAGCTCCGTCCTGAAGGCGGAGTATAAGAAGCTGGAGTCCTCCCCCGCAGGCCAGTCTACTATCGAGCTGCGGGGGAACAGACACGCTTAATAAAGCCTCATCGACTTCACTCTATTCGTCTCACGGAGTCGTTGTGCGCTACAGACTCCAACTGGGACGACACGAATTTCATAAAGAAACCATGGCAGAAATCCCATATAGATACACACCGATTCATTGTGGGGGGCTTTAGATGCGTAAAGGACCCATGGATGGACAGATCCAGCCCCAAACCGGGGTAACTAACCAACATGGCAAAGGAAGTGAACACTTTCAAGGAGCAGATGGGAGCTGTGGACCCTTAAAGGTTCACGCACCCAGGGGCGAGAGAGTTCTCCTTCTTCTCCCAGGTCCACAGGGTCTACTCGAGGATCGACTTCTTTGTAATGGCGAAATCAGTGCTTCCAAGGGTAGTGGGAGCAGAATACTCCACAATCATAATCTCAGACCATGCTCCACACTATGTGGATTTGAGGCTGGAGACAGGCCGGCTCAAAGCCCCCCATGGAGGCCGGACATGGCCCTCCTCGCTGACAAGGCATTTTGCGGTCAGGTATCACAGGCCATAGACAGGTATTTAACCAACAAGCAGAATTGGGAGGCCTCACCCTCCACATTCTGGGAGGGGCTGAAGGTGGTGATCAGGGGGGAAATTATTGCATTCAAGGTGCGAAAAGTAGGGAGGAGAAGGCAGCCAGGCAACAGCTAGTCAACTCTATACTGGAGGTGGACCGGCGATACTCCACGGCCCCAGCTCTGAAACTGCTGGCGGAGAGGAAAAAATTGCAAATGGATTCCGACCTGCTCACCACCGGGAAAGCAGTGCACCAGCTCTGCCAGACACGGGGAACCTTTTATGAACATGGAGACAAAGCCAGTTGTCTGCTGGCTCACCAGCTGAGAAAGCAGGCAGCCAGGTTAAAGACAGAAGCAACAGGCTAGTCGCTGCACCAGAAAAGATCACCAAAGCCTTCGCAACTTTCTACCGAGGACTGTACACCTTTGAGCCCCTGGAGGGGGACTCAAAGATGAAGCAGTTCCTCTGCGGACTAGACATGCCAGTTGTGGGGGAGGATAGGAGACTGGGCCTGGAAGCACCATTAGAATTGGGGGAAGTCATGGAGAGTATCCACTCCATGCAGGCGGGGAAGGCGCCCGGGCCAGATGGATTCAAGCGGACTTCTACAAAGAATGTGCACCAGCACTGGCCCCACACTTGTGGGAGATATTCGCAGGCTCACTAGTAAGGAGCACCCTGCCACCAACACTGGCCCAAGCCTCAATATCGCTGATACCCAAAAAGGACAAAATATGACAGAATGCGGGTCCTACAGGTCCTTCTCACTACTTAACAGGTACTCAAAGATCGTGGCAAAGGCCCTGGTGAGGCAGCAGGAGAGCTGCTTGCCAGAGGCAGTTGCAGACAGGCAGGCTTTGCCAAGGGCAGACAGCTAACATTGAACATCAGGCGTCTGCTGAACGTGTTAATGAACCCATCCGGGGACAGAACATCAGAAGTGATCATCTCTCTGTATGCTGAAAAGGCCTTCGACAGAGTCAAATGGAAATACCTCATAGAGGTAATGGAACGGTTTGGGCCTGGGC
Organism: Scyliorhinus torazame; assembly: GCF_047496885.1. Lineage (NCBI taxonomy): Eukaryota > Metazoa > Chordata > Chondrichthyes > Carcharhiniformes > Scyliorhinidae > Scyliorhinus > Scyliorhinus torazame. Next base: position 136,793,476 of record NC_092721.1, on the reverse strand, counting down.
CAGGGTTTACCTCCTGTGTGAAACTATTGTGCAGCGCTTCTATGGCGAGCGTATGGACAAACACCACCAGCTCTAAATACCTCCGGCTGCACAGTGGCACCAGATAGGGATGCCTGCTATCCCCCTTGTTGTTGCTCTGGTAATCAAACTTTTGGCGATCACCCTCAGAGCGATGAAGGTGTGGAGAGGTATCCAAAGGGGAGACAGAGAGTATTCAGTCTCACACTAAGTGGAAGACCTGCTCCTCTACATCTTGAACCCCTGGACGTGCACAGGGCTGAGTCTAACACAGTTAAAGGTGGTGCACAGAGCACACCTAACCAGAACACGAGTAAGTGGGTTCTTCCAGGAGGTGGAGGACAATTGCGAACGGTGACAGGGAGGACTGGCCAACCACACCTGTGGTGATCCTTGTGAGGGGTTTCCACGATGGAAGGCGTAGTGATCACAAAGACACACAAAGCCCTTTTGAAGAACTAAACTAATTTTATTAACACTACTAAATTTGAGTTCGACACTTATTCTGAATAGCAAACATACATGTAAGAATTAAACTACACTCACTAACACTATCTCTACCTACTAACTATAACTATTACATCTAGCTCAACCATGGACAAACATCACCATGCAATATACTATAAATCTTGTCTTCTTCAGCTCCAAATCTAATCTCCTCCCCGAGCCCAAGAGGCATTGCAATTTATAGTACTGTCCCTTAACTCCCTCTAATGGCTAGGCTTAACATAACATTAACTCTTCACATGCTGTACATTTGTATAATGTAACATCCCCCTTTCTTTGAGAAAAAAATGTTCCACTTTTTTTTTCTTTTCCTTACAAGGTTGAATGGCTATACATTTTCTTGTTCAAAGTAGCATACTGCATGTCAACAATGATAGAACTAATGTAAGATTTACAGATTTAATCTCTTTGGAGGTTTCCTACGTTTTGTAGTCCTTCTTAATGTTACAACATTGTTATTTGAATTGTCTGGTACATTTGACATTATAGCTTTTGGAAAGTAATTTGTAGGAAATATGAGTTGTTGACTCATTGTCGCTGATTTTGTGAATGTAACAGGTTGTTTAAGTTTCAAGAGATCACTTCTGTTTCTACAGAAAATCTTTCCAGATTCTGTTCTGATCACGTACAATCTTGGTGTGAGTTCATTGAGTACTTTTGCAATGTCCATCCATCAACCTTCAGGATTACAAATGCGTACAATATCACCTTCTCTGAGTGTAGATAGTGGTTTGGAGTTTTTGTCATAATATGTCTTTTGTTTATTCTTCAGTTGTTGCATTTTTGATGCACGACTTTGTTTGGAACAATTAAAGTTGTTAACGTCATAAGTATTTTTCGTCCCATCAATAGTTGTGCTGGAGAAAGCCCCAATGACAGTGGTATAGCCCTGTGTGCTAACAGTGCTAAGTCAAAGTCCTTTTGTCCTCTTCACAAAAGCTGCTTCACAATTCCCACCCCTTTTTCAGCTTTCCCATTTGCCTGCGGGTATAGTGGGTTAGAAGTTACATGTGTGAAGTTATAGTCGTTGGCAAATTGTAACCACTCCAGGCTGCTAAAACAGGGTCCATTGTCTGTGAAAACAGTAACTGGTATGCCATGTCTGGCAAATATATTTTTTGTTGCCCTGACAACTGAATGCTTTGTTGAGTTGGATAATTTGATAACCTCCGGAAAATTTGAGTAATCGTCAATAATTATCAAATAGTCACAGCCTTGAAAGTAAAATATATGCATGGCGACTTTAGTCCATGGTTGAGTAACTAGTTTGCTTTCCACCAAGGTTTGCTTACATTGTTCCGGTTGGTGCATTTGGCATACCTGACACTATTGAATGTAGTTGTCTATATCCTTGCTGATTCCTGGCCAATACACTGATTGCTGTGGTCTTCTTCTACATTTCTCAATGCCTTGATGTCCTTTGTCGATTTGTGCAAGAATGTCTTGTCTAAAACATGACGGAATTATGATGTGGTCCCCTTTCAATAGAAAGTCGTCTATGATTGTTAGGTCTTCTCTGACGTTGTGAAAGGTTGCACATTTTCCTTTAGGCCAGTCAGTACATAGATATTGTATCATAGAATCATAGAATTTACAGTGCAGAAGGAGGCCATTCGGCCCTTGGAAAGAGAACCCTACTCAAGCCCACGCCTCCACTCTAACCCCATAACCCCACTTAATCTTTTTGGACACTAAGGGCAATTTAGCATGGCCAATCCACCTAATCCGCACATCTTTGGACTTTGGGAATAAACCGGAGGAAACCCACGCTAACACGGGGAGAATGTGCAGACTCCGCACAGACAGTGACCCAAGCCGGGAATCGAACCTGGGACCCTGGAGCTGTGAAGCAACTGTGCCGCTGTGCTGCCCTGAATCACTTGCTGAAGTGTCGTATCTCGTAGAGTTTCTCACTTGATTATTTGTAGTTTAGCATCTGTGACAGGTAGCATTGCTGTGATGAAGTTGACTTGTGCTTTTATATTGAGTACTAAGTCAACAACTTTGTTATCCTCATGCATTGTGGCTCTGGATAACGTATCTGCAAGTACTAATATTTTGGAACCAGGGAAAGTTTTGGCAATGTGAATTCGCTGAATCAGGTTTGGCTGGATACATGCATCTACTCCAATAAGTGAGGTTTTTGTGTCATCCACAATTTCAAAATCAAGTGAAATTTTAATATCACCACTCTGAACTATGAGGTAGCATGAACCTTTTGTTGCTATTTCATTTCCATTATAGTCTGTCAACCTACAATGTGTCTTTTTATATTTTGGACAGTTTTCTACTTTGCCCAAATCTGATTCTGTTATCAGATTAGCGTGTGCATCAGTGTCCAATTTAAACTGTACCTCTGATCCATTTGTTATCAATGTTTCTATCCAATCTTCATTTCTGGCGGATAGTTGCCTAATTAGTTTATCAGCAGTGTCGTTTCCATTTGTTCTAGTGATTGCTTCTATTATGAAGTTGTCCAGTGAAGTAGGCATAGTGAGATCAATCTTTAATTTTAAAATGTTTTCTTCTTCCATGTTTTGTATACTGTTGACTTTTTTATGCTGTTGAAATGCCCTTTTAAAATAATTCAGCTGTGTTGTTGGGTTAAATCGGCATTGTGTAGCAAAATGATTGCGTTTGTTACATGCTGTACATCTTTTTTTTCCAAATGCAGGACAGTGTTGCCTTAAGTGGGAGTGTCCACATAGTGTACACGTCATAATGTTGGTGACGTCACGCGTAAATCTCTTGTGCGCATGCGCAAATCAGTCAACTTCCAGTTTGCGTCCTTTTTCAAAGTGCGCATGTGCGAACTGACGTTGCACATATGCAGAACATCGAATGTGGTTTTGTGTTTTTTTCTTACCCGCGCCTGCGCAAAACGGCTACCTTCTGTTTGTTTTAACCTGCGCCACAGAGGCAATGGCGCTGACCACGTTGCTGAAGTTCTCGCCTTTTTCACGGGATCTGAATTCAGCATATTCATTGGTGGCTTGGTCACTTGTTTTTTAATAAAACAATTTATTGAGGTATTTTTCGTATCAAAACAACAACAAAATAGACATGATACATGAAACCATAAACATAGTGCAAAAACCGTTTACCTTTTGTACAGGTCCCACCCTTATTGACCCCCTACTCTAACCTAAACTATCCCCCCCCCCCCCCCCCCCCCCCCCCCTCGTCCCCTCGTCTTCTGACGATTAATTCTCCGCAAGGAAGTCGATGAACGATTGCCACCTCCGGTGAACCCTAACAGTGAACCTCTCAAGGCGAACTTAATTTTCTCCATGCAGAGAAAGCTAGCCATGTCCGATATCCAGGTCTCCGACTTCGGGGGCTTTGGGTCTCTCCATGCCAATAGTATACATCTCCGGGCTACCAGGGAAGCAAAGGTCAAAACATCTGCCTCTTTTTCCTCCTGGATTCCCGGATCTTCTGACCCCCCGAAAATCGCCACCTCTGGACTCAGCGCCACCCTTGTTTTTAACACCGTGGACATGACGTCCGCAAACCCCTGCCAAAATCCCCGAAGCTTTGGACATGTCCAAAACATGTGGACATGGTTCGCCGGTCCTCCCGCACATTTTGTGCACCTGTCCTCCACCCCAAAGAATCTGCTCATCAGGGCCACTGTCATGTGAGCCTGGTGCACAACCTTAAATTATATCAGGCTGAGCCTGGCACATGTTGCGGACGCGTTGACTCTAAACGTGTCTGCCCATAAACCATCCTGTATCTCACCTCCCAGCTCCTCCTCCCACTTACGTTTCAGCTCCTCGGTCTGCGTCTCCTCATGGCTATGTTAGCCGCGCAGTAGTAGTTGCTAAAATTTGACAGCGCCAGCCCGCCCTCTCCCAGGCTCCGCTTGAGCATCACCTTCCTTACCCGCAGGGTCTTGCCCGCGGGGTCTTGCCCGCCCAGATGAAGCCCGTGATCACCCTATTGACCCGCTTAAAAAAGGACCGCGGAATAAAAATGGGGAGACATTGAAATACAAATAGGAACCTCGGGAGGATCGTCATTTTCACTGTTTGTATCCTCCCGGCCAGCGACAACGGGAGCGCGTCCCATCTCCGGAAATCGTCCTTCATTTGGTCCACTAGCCTGGCCAGATTCAATTTATGCAGCCGGTCCCATTCCCGCGCCACTTGAATGCCCAGGTACCTAACACTACCCCCTACTGACCTAAACGGCAGCTCCCCCAGTCACCCTCCTATCCTCTTGCCTGAACCACAAACATCTCACTCTTATCCATGTTTAGCTTATACCCCGAAATCCGGCCGAATTCCCCAAAAATCTTCATGATTTCTTCCATGCCCTCTACTGGGTCTGAAACGTACAGAAGCAGATCATCCGCATAGAACAAAACCCTGTGCTCCACCGCCCCCCCCCCCCCCACCCCGCCCAGTCCCCTCCAGCCCCTTGAAGCTCTCAGAGCGATTGCCAACGGCTCTATAGCCAGCGCAAACAATAGTGGGAAGAGGGGGCATCCCTGTCTCGTCCTCCGGTGCAGTCTAAAATAGTCCGAAGTTGTCCTGTTCGTCCGCACACTTGCCACAGGAGCCTGATACAGTAACCTGACCCAGTCGATAAACCCCCGCCCAAATCCGAACCCTCGCAATACCTCCCACAGATAGTCCCATTCTACCTGATCAAAAGCCTTTTCTGCATCCATTGTGATCACAACCTCAACCTCCCTACCTTCCAGGGGCATCATGATCACATTTAACAGCCTTCTTACATTGGCCACCAACTGCCTGCCCTTAACAAATCCCGTCTGGTCCTCACCAATAACTTCCGGAACACAGTCCTCAATCCTGGAGGACAAGATTTTGGCCAGCAACTTGGCATCTACATTCAACAGGGAGATCGGCCTGTAGGACCCACACAGCTCTGGGTTCTTGCCCCACTTAAGAATCAACAAAATCATTGCCTGTGACATCGTCGGTGGCAGCACCCCTCTTTCCCTTGCCTCATTGAACATCTTCAACAACACTGGCCCCAGTATCCCTGAGAACATTTTATAGAACTCCACTGGGGACCCGTCCGGACCCGGGGCCTTATCCGCCTGCATGGCCTTCAAGCCCTCAACTATCTCTTCCAGCCCAATTGGGGCCCCCAGCCCTTCAACCCGCTCTCCGTCCACCGTTGGGAAATTCAGCCCCTCCAAGAAACGCCTCATCCCCTCCGGCCCTGCAGGGGGTTCCGACCTGTACAGCCTGCTGTAGAAATCTCTATAGGCCTTATTCACCCCTACCGGATCACCAACCAGGTTCCCCTCACTGTCCTTTACTTTCCCTATTTCCCTAGCTGCCTCCATCTTCCTAAGCTGCTGTGCAAGCATTCTGCTGGCCTTCTCCCTGTGGTGATGTGCATTAATGTAAATGCATGTAGGCTAGCTAGACACTAGAGGGAGCATCAGAAACATCACACACACACGCTCAACCAATAGATCAGTTAGATAGGACACGACCAATGGACATTCACGATACACAGAGGTGACACCACCACAGGAGGACATTACATATACAAAGGACACCACACACATGATCTTCCTCTTTCCAGTGGAGACAGTCAGTGAGTAGGGACACAGGGTTGATTCAATATTACACCCACCACATGGATTGCAGCAACTGGTTAGTCAGTCTGGGTAGCTGTAGTAGGATTAGCAGTAGTGTCGAACCCGAGTAATAGAAGTGTAAATAGTTTAATAAACGTGTTGAAGTTATCTCCACGTCTTGTCAAGTGCACCACAAGGAAGCTGCTTATGTTACACCTAGACCATAACAAATCATGGTACCAGGACTGAACTGTTTCAATTCATATAGCCATACCTCAGCGTATAGTGACAACCAGCAATGATACCCAGGAAAGATGTTCGAGATCCGGGTTCCGCAGCAGCTCCAGTGCCACGGCGATCTCCGTGAAAACTGGCAGGTATTCCGGCAAATGTTTGAAATCTTCCCAGTAGCAGCCGACCTGGAAGATGTGGCTGATGCTGAAAAGACAGAGCTTCTCCACACCATAGCCGGTGCCAGAGCAGAAGAAATCTTTAAAAAATTCAAGTTCTCCAAGGGGCAAAACAGGAGCGACTTCCGGGCAGTCCTGGACAAATTCGGCAAATACTGTGAGGAAAACACACTCCAACCAGCAAGAAAAGGGTAAGAGAAGCGTCAGTACTCACCACGAGGCCGAGACCCCGGAGCAGAGAACAATTTTGATCGGCGGCCATCTTTCTAAAGGGACTGCAGTTGCACAAGTAGCGCACAGAATGGGAAGGTCCGTTTGCGCATGCGCGAGAAGCCGAGCATGTGCAAATGAGAACAAGGCCCAAAGTAAAGGAACAGCGATCTGCGCATGCGCAATCGCTTCCTACGCGCTACGTCACGTGCGTCATGACATCAGAGGCCCCGGACCACGCCCATTTAAAGGGGAAGCGTCCCAAATCAAAGAAAAAATCTTTTAAAGCCGTGAAACAACTTTCCTTCACCTAGAATGATAGCACAATGCCTCAAATTGAACTAGGAAATGAAATTAACCTCCGAAGAACCCTGCAACAAGCAGTTACCTACACCCAAACTGATGATTCCGACCTTGAATACTTCGAAACCGACCTTTATATTTTCTCTGGACCTCGCAAGCCCAATGCCAGCTCCGACGCAAACAGCGATGATATGGTCTTAGAAGACAACGACTCAGACAAACCTTTCACCTTTGGAGGCTACCCCAGTACCAAAGCCGAACTGCAACTAGACGTGTTGCACATTAGCAACCCCCGTACAGAATCCGATGCAGACGCGGATTCGTCAAACACAGAGAGCGGCCTGCTGCCACACAGAGCGTGGTCCACGCATCGCTCAGGGTTCCCGACTCTACGAAAGAAGACACGCAAGACTCCACACCGCAGTCCTTGCACGAACAAGAAGTGACTCCAGTGTCACAAGCCTCCATAGCGAGCTCGTGGACAGACTCCACGATAGAAGAAACGCTAGACTCCAGAGTGCAGTCATTGCACACACAAGACGTGACTCCAGTGTCACAAGCCTCCGCAGCGAGCTCGTGGACAGCCTCCACGATAGAAGCAACGCAAAACTCCGACGCGCAGTCCTTGCAGGAACAAGACCATGAGGGTCTAGCAACCTCCTCTGACCAACTAGCAACAGACGATGCAAGTCTGCCATGCTCAAGTAAACAGCAAGAAGACTATGACAGACTACCACGCTCCAGTGCACAGCAGGACAACCATGACGGTCTATCATGCTACAGTGAAGAACAAAGCGACAATGACAGTCCAAGCCTAAATGAAGGACAACAGCAAGACAATGAAAGTTCATCCACATTGTTTGCACCACCAGATGAAGACTCTGACAATTTACCCAACCCAAGTGAACAACAAGCAGCTATTGAGGCTCTACCCACGGTATGTGAGATGAGTGACGACAGCATCCCACTTCCCATGCAAGATGTGCAAAGTGACAGACCTCAGCTAGTGTGTACAGAGGCACTCGACGATCACTGTGAGACCACTGGTGACTCCAGTGACACCACGATACTTCCACCCTCATTCGCTCGAACCTCTCCACAAGTCGATGCATTCCTGCATGTTCCGACTCCAGATGTGCAGCTTCAAGAAATCTCAGCTGACTCCAGTGGACCTGCTGAGACTCTGGACGGGGAGAATCAACAAACCAATACTGACTCGGTTAAAACAGACCAGACTCCAGATGGGGAGCAACCAAACGCCAACTCTGATTCACGTCAGCTGGACTTTACTCCAGACAGGGAGTGCCGCAACCTCAGTGATGGCACGCTCAGGGTGACAGCAGATGCCACAATGACAGGAGATGGATCACTTAACAATTACACTGGGTCAGTAATAACAAGCAGTGGCTACAGTCCAAGAGGAATACACCAATATTCACCACAGCTATATCCACACATTCTTTCCACACCAGCAGTGCAGCCAATGACAGCTCATGCTGGACAAACCCAGTATTCAGGCATGCAGCAGCCAGCAGTCTATGCAGCATATTCTCAAACAGGCCAGCACTACGGATTGCCCACTAATGTAATCAAGACCGAAGGAGGACTACCGCAAGCGCAATCTGCACTACAGACTGGATGCCTTAGTTACAGCCCAGGATTTGCTGCACCCCAGCCTGGCCAGACGGCATATTCCTATCAGATGCAAGGTTCTAGTTTCACACCATCACCAGGTATTTATGCGAGCAGCAATTCTGTTTCAAATTCGACAAGCATCAATGGTTCTCAGCAGGATCACCCTTCCTGCACAGCATGTGGCCAGAGCCAGTATGTACAGTCTTATCCAACTTCAACATATGGCACATCCATGACCTCGAATGATACTGTTGATGGTACCTCTTCAACGTCAACACCTTATCTTCTACAAGATGCCATCCGACAGCACCATCACAAACATCGAAAAAAGAAAGGGACTCCAAATCAGACAGCAAAGTGATTTGACCACTTCTTGGTCCCTGTGGCACAGAGACGTTGATGGCGTTCATAACCAAGAGAGACATTTGACCATGATGATTGATGGTTTTTGGACTCACACGAATGATTTGGACTTATTGTTTAATCACTGTTCCCAAGACTTGTATATACCTTACCTTATCAACCTGTTCTTTATTCAATTTTCTCAAAGTATACGGAAAATATGTAACATATAAAAAAGGGGGAATGTGGTGATGTGGATCAATGTAAATGCATGTAGGCTAGCTAGACACTAGAGGGAGCATCAAAAACATCTCACACACACGCTCAACCAATACATCAGTTAGATAGGACTCGACCAATGGACATTCACGATACACACAGAGGTGACACTGCCACAAGAGGGCATTACACCAACCCATATATAAAGGACACCACACACATGATCTGTCTCTTTCCAGTGGAGACAGTCAGTGAGTAGAGACACAGGGTTGATTCAATATTACACCCACCACGTGGATTGCAGCAACTGGTTAGTCAGTCCGAGTAGCTATAATAGGATTAGCAGTAGTGTCGAACCTGAGTAATAGAAGTGTAAATAGTTTAATAAACGTGTTGAAGTTATCTCCACGTCTGAACCTTCCTTTGTCAAGTACACCGCAAGGAAGCCGCTCATGTTACACCTAGAACATAACAAATCACTCCCCATGTTCATAAATCGCCCCCCTCGCCTTTCTCAGCTGTTCCACCGCCCTCCCTATGGTCAGCAAGCTAAACCTCACCTGCAGCCTCCGCCGTTCCCTCAGGAGCCCTGCCTGTGGGGTCACCGCATACCTCCTATCGATCTGTAGTATCTCCTTAACCAGTCGGTCCGTCTCTGCCCTGTCAACCTTCTCCCTATGAGCCCGGATCGAGATCAGCTTCCCCTTCCCACCGCCTTCAGTGCTTCCCAAACCACCGCTGCCGAAGTTTCCCCCGTATCATTGACCTGCAGGTAGCTCTGAATTTCCTCAGCCGCTCGCACACCCCTTCATCCACCACAAATCCTACATCTAACCTCCAGTGCGGGCGCTGGTTACTGTCTTTACTAACTTTCAGGTCAACCCAGTGCGGTGCATGGTCTGAGATTGTGATCGCCGAGTACCCCGTGTCCACCACCCCAGCCAGAAAGACTCTGCTCAAAATAAAGAAATCAATCTGGGAGTACTCTTTATGCACGTGTGAGTAGAAGGAGAACTCCTTCGCCCTCGGCTGCCCAAACCTCCATGGATCCATCCCCAGGCAGCCCCGCCCCGACCTCCTCTCTGTCCCTCAGCCGAAGCCCCTCCATCGTCAGCAGAACATTCACCCCCTCCCCCGCCCCCGAGCAACAACACCCTGTAACCCAATCCCTTTCCTATACCAAACATATGCACACCCTCCACTGTGCTTCCGAGAGCTAGCTCACCCAGCTAGCTTGGTGGCCCCCATCCCTGGCGCCAGAAAATCTCCCACCGATTGTTCTCCCCACCCTCCCCCCGCTCATGCAAACAAACTCCAACATCAAAGAATCCCCACCCAATTACCCAACAGAAAAACACCAAGATCAAAACAAGCACACCTCCGTCACCCAACGGTGCAAATAAAAACCTAAACTCACTCAGCTCCACTGCTGGTTCCAAGCAAAATGAGAAACCTTTTATAAAGACAGAGAGACAAAACAGAGAAAATAAAAACACGAACGTTGCAGCCAAGTTCAAAAGTTCTCTGTCCTTCGTCAGCCCTTTCTTTCTTGCAAAGTCCAACGCGTCCTCAGGCGACTCAAAGTAAAAGTGCTGATCCTCATGCGTGGCCCAGAGAAGGGCTGGGTAGAACAGTCCAAACTTAACTTTTTCTTGAAAAGCATCACCCTGATCTGATTAAAGCCAGCTCTCCTCCTGGCCACCTCCACGCTCAGGCCTTGGTAAACCTGCAGGATGCTATTGTCCCAGTTACAGCTCCTGTCTGCTTGGCCCACTGTAGAATGCGCTCCTTATCCGCGAGCCTGTGGATTCTCACCACCATAGCCCTCGGGGGAATCTCCCATTCGCGGCTTCTTTGCAGGTGCTCTGTGAGTCCTATCCACCGCCAAAGGCCGTCAGAATGCCGCATCCCCAGCAGCTTCTCAAACAGGCCTGCAACGTATGCCCCAGTGTCCGTTCCTTTGGACTCCTCCGGGAGTCCGAAAATTCTTAGGTTCCGCCGGCGGGACCTATTCTCTAGGTCCTCCACCTTCTCCAGAAACTTCTTTTGCTGGTCCCTCAGCATCCCCACCTCCAGCTCCACCGCGGTCTGATGCTCCTCCTGCTCAGCCAGCGCCTCCTCCACCTTCTGGGTCGCCCGATCCTGGGCGTCCAGCCTGAGCTCCAGCCGCTCAATCGATGCTTTTGTCGGGTCCAAGCAATCCCGTTTCTGCGTAGTAAAGCCTTCCTGAATGACTTGCATCAGCTGCTCCATAGACTGCTGGGTCGACAAGCCAGAGGTTCACCCCTCCGCCATGCTGTCCCCTGTTGCAACTACAGCCCAAGTCTTCTCTGTCTTCTTATTTCTGCCCTTACGGACACTTCTAGTCCCTTTTCTCCATGCACCGAAGTGGGAATTCAGTAGAGAATTGCCACTGACATCCGTTCTCCAATTCAATTCCGTTAAAAAAATCGGGGGAAAAGGTCCAAAAGTCCGACCAGAGCTGGATCCACCAAATGTGCGACTTACTCCTTCATAGCCGCCCCCGGAAGTCCCTTGGTCACTTGTTTTTACAGAGGTTGACAGTTTCTTCAAAAATTAAGTTTGGTTTTCTTAATAAATGTTCCCGCATTTGCTCTTACAATGTGCCAAACACAATTTGGTCACTCAGGATTGATTCTGGTGATTGAGAAAAAATTGCAGGATTGCGCTCGGAGTCTCAAATCAGTTAGAAAACAGTCAAAAGACTCCCCTTTTAACTGCACCCTTTTTTAAAAAACACATATCTCTCATACACCTCATTGACTTGTTTTTTGCAATGAGAGTAAAGTTTTTCCATTACTTTCTCATACTTATTTTTGACTTCATTTTCTGAGAAATCAAATGAGTTAAACGGTTCAAATGCCTGCAGACCTACCAGATTTAGTAGGAGAGCTATTTTTCTAGTATCAGGAGCTGATTCAAGCGCAGAGGCAGAGAGAAAGACTTCAAACTGCTGCTTGAGGTTTTTCCAATTCAAATTTAGTTTACTGGACATCTAGAAGTTATCTGGGTTTTGCACAGCATCCATTTTGGTCTCAGTTTTTCTGTGTTCTTTGCAGATTTTGAGATGTGTAGTGATGCGCTGATATATTTTCTTTCTTATTCTTGCTTTTCGGGAATACATGACCTGGTACCATGTGGTGATGTTTGTGAGGGGTTTCCACGATGGAAGGCGTAGTGATCACAAATACACTCAAAGCTCTTTTGAAGAACTAAACTAATTTTATTAGCACTACTAAATTTGAGTTCAACACTTATTCTGAATAGCAAACATACATGTAAGAATTAAACTATGCACACTAACACTATCTCTGTCTATTAACTGTCATGTAAGAGTACCTTTAAGAAATGGGTCTTTCAGAAATGGGTGTTTATCAGTGATGTCAGAGTGTGGGTGGAGCTGGGCTGTCTGTCTGCTTTACTTTTGTTTTTGAGCAGGCTGCTACAGAATGAGTTTCTGGTTTCGTTTTCAGAGAGAAGAACTGCAGTGAAAGCCAGCAGATGTGCATGGATCTCTCTACAAACTAAAGAGTGTTCATTTGGGTGATTTCAAAGGGGTGACTGCTCTCATTAGAGCATTTAAACCTGATCTCTGTGTTAAAAAGGGTCTTTTGTCTTCCGGACGTTGTTTGGGAATTTATTAAGGGTTATCTATAGCGTACTGTATTCTTTAGGGATTTATTGGTGTTGATAGTTGTTAAGATATTTTCTGTGGGTTTATAAAGTGTTAACTGGTTTCATAAATAAACATTGTTTTAATTTAAAAGTACTGTAACTCTCTGTTGAATAACACCTGAAAGACAGACCCGTGTGTTCCCCATAACCACAGTAAATTCAAAGTTAAGGGTCAGGTGAACTCCATGATATACTTTGGCGTTCTCTAAACCCTGGACCTTAACAAATTGGGGGCTCGTCCGGGATAAAAGTCTATCTATTGGATTGGCTTAGTGAACTTAAAGACAGTGAGGGGTGAGCATATTGTGGTTGCTTTTCAGGTGTGGTATTTCAGTTTCAGTAGGGAGTGTATTGTGGACAATGGCTCTTTCAGAGGCTTTGAAGTTTTTGGGGGTGGAGATGGTCACATGCAGTACTTTACGGAGAGAGACTAAAAACACGCTTTTAGAGTTGGCAAAAACATTGCAGTTAACATAACCTGACAAAATGAGAAAAGGTGAGGTAATTATGGCGGTGGCTAAGTATTTAAAGTTGCCTGAGATACAGTTCGACTCATTGGAAATGGCAATAATTCAGTTACAAATTAAACAAATGGAACATGAGAAAGAATTAATGCAGCTTGAATACGAAAGAGATGGGAAGGAAAAAGAAAAAGAGAGAGAAGAAAGGAGAAAAGAAAGAATAGCCCTAGCAGAACAAAAAGAAACAGAAAGGGAGATACAGATCAGGGAAAAAGATAAAGAGAGAGAGTTTGAACTTCAGAAAATGGCAATGAAACATGACAGTCAGTTAAAATTGGCAGACGTAAAGGGAAACGTACAGTTGGATGATAGTGATGAGGATAGTGAGAAAGAGCGTCATAGTTGAAGGATTGGTGGGGATCTATTTAAATATTTCCAAGCATTGCCAAGGTTTGATGAGAAGTTGGTAGATGCCTTTTTCATTTCATTTGAGATGGTAGCTAAACAAATGAAATGGCAACAGGACATGTGGGTATTACTGATTCAAACAAAGCTGGTAGGTAGTGCTAGTGAGGTGTTTGCATCACTACCGGAGGAGGTATCTGGGACGTATGAGGAGGTGAAAAAATCCACCTGAAGCCTACAGACAAAGGTTTAGAAATTTAAGGAAAGAATTTGGTTAAACATACATGGAGTATGAAAGGATCAAACAGAGTAATTTTGATAGGTGGATAAGGGCTTTGAAAATAGACCAAACATATGAAGCTTTCAAAGAAATGATACTTTTGGAGGAGTTTAAAAATTCAATTCCTGATGCAGAGAGAACTCATGTGGAAAAGCAGAGGGTTAAATCTGTGAGGTTAGCCGCAGAAATGGCAGATGATTATGAATTAGTTCATAAATCAAAGCTTGGTTTCCGACATCAGGGTGGAGATTTCAGCCTGTGAGGGATACAAATTGGGGACATGAGAAATACTCAAGTGGTAGAGGTAAAGGTGATCTGATGGGAGATAATAAAGAGAGTGTACCTCAGATTAAAAAAGAAATCCAGGAGGGTGGAAAAGAAATGAAATTTTTCAAATGTTTTCACTGTAATAAACTAGGCCATGTAAAGTCACAGTGTTGGTGGTTGAAGAAAAGCACTGGGAAGGCTGATGTGGGAAAACAGGATAAGTCAGTGGGGTTTGTTAAAGTGGTAAAGGAAGGCCCAAGTGAAGCGAAGGAGGTACAAAAGATTGTACAGCCTGATCAAGAGGTGATTGATAAGAAGGTGCCAGATCTCTTTAAAGAATTTACTTGTGTGGGTAAAGTTTACTCATGTGTACCAGAAGGAGCAGGTAAATAAGTCACAATTTTAAGAGATACGGGAGCTAGTCAATCTTTAATGGTAAGTTCTGTAGTTTGGGAAGAATGTTGCCAGAAAAGGTGGTAATTTGTGGAATTCAGGGTGAGAAGAGTAGTGTTCCATTATATAAGGTAAGGTTGGAAAGTCGAGTGAAGAGTGGTGAAGTGGTAGTAGGAGTAATAGAGAAACTATCTTGTCCAGGAATGCAGTTTATCTTGGGTAATGATATAGCTGGGCCACAGATTGGAGTGATGCCTACTGTGGTTGATAAGCCATTGGAAAATCAGACAACTGAAGTGTTGAAGGACGAATATCCTGGGATTTTTCCGAATTGTGTAGTAACAAGGTCGCAAAGTCACAGGTTAAGACCAGAGAAGAAATCAAAGAGTGAAGATGAAGTTGAAGTGCAATCATCAGAAACGGTTTTTGATCAGATGGTTGAAAAAGAACGAGAACAGGTGGAGGATGAGGCGGATATTTTTAGTTCAGGGAAATTGGCAGAGTTACAACAGAAAGATGTAGAAATAAACCAGATGTAAGCATACACGGAAGAGGAATCTGAGTGTATACCAGAATGTTATTACCATAAAAACGATGTCTTGATGAGAAAATGGGGACATTTACATGTGCAGGCGGATGAAAAGTGGGCATAAGTTCATCAAGTAGTCTTGCCGGTAGGGTATAGAAAGGAGGTGTTGCGAGTTGCACATGAGGTACCAGTGGGAGATCATTTGGGAGTTAGGAAAACTCAAGCTAAAATACAAAAACATTTTTAGTGGCCTGGGCTACATAAAGATGTAGTTACATTTTGTGCATCATGTCATACATGTCAAGTGATAGGGAAACTTCAAGCATTGATAAAACCAGTGCCCTTAATACCCATTCCTGCATTTGAGGAACCTTTTACAAGGGTCCTAATTGATTGTGTAGGATCGCTTCCTAAAACAAAAAGTCGGAATCAATATCTTTTGACTATAATGGATGTGTCTACTAGGTTTCCAGAGGCCATTCCAGTATGCAGTATTACAGCTAAAAGGATTGTGGAGGAGTTACTTAAATTCTTTACTAGATATGGACTACCCACAGAAATACAATCGGATCAAGGATCAAATTTTACCTCAACGTTATTCAAAGAAGTTATGGATAGCGTAGGAATAAAACAATTTAAATCAACTGCGTACCATCCAGAATTGCAGGGAGCATTAGAAAGGTGGCATCAGACATTAAAGACAATGTTGAGGGCTTATTGCCACGATTATCCAGAGGATTGGGATGAAGAAATTCCATTCGTACTGTTTGCAATTAGGTATGCAGCTAATTAGTCAACCAAATTCAGTCCTTTTGAACTAATTTTTGGCCATGAGGTAAGAGGACCACTTAAATTGAGTAAGGAAAAATTGGTGAGTGAGCAGTCGGAACTTACATTATTGGATTACGTGTCAAATTTTAGGGAATAATCAAATAGAGCAGGTGAATTGGCTAGACAACATTTAAAAATTGCACAACATGTAATAAAACGGGTAGCGGACACGAAATCCAAAGTTCGTAGTTTTGCCAGTGGAGATAAAGTTTTAGTATTTGTTACCAGT
Source organism: Scyliorhinus torazame (assembly GCF_047496885.1). Classification (NCBI taxonomy): domain Eukaryota; kingdom Metazoa; phylum Chordata; class Chondrichthyes; order Carcharhiniformes; family Scyliorhinidae; genus Scyliorhinus; species Scyliorhinus torazame. Next base: position 136,777,178 of record NC_092721.1, on the reverse strand, counting down.
GGTAGGTGAACCATTAAAAGCAAGGTTTTGTGGACCTTATCAGATTGAAAGGAAATTAAGTGAGGTGAATTATGTGGTAAGAACGCCAGATAGAAGGAAAACTCACCGAGTGTGTCATGTAAATATGCTTAAAAGGTACTTTGAAAGGGAAGGAGAGCAAACGGGGGCGGTTTTAATGATTCTAACTCAAAGTGACGAACCAAATCCAGATGACTGTGAATTTGACATACCTCAAATTAGATTGGAAAATGAGGATGTTCTTAAAAATTGGGATAAATTGTTGAATTACCTTCAAGGAGAAAAACAGAGTGACCTGAAAGAGTTATTGATATCACATGAGCAAGTTTGTGGAGATAAGTTGGGAAGCACTAAAATGGCTATACATGATGTAAATGTGGGAAATGCTGTTCCAATCAAACAACATCCATGTAGACTTAACCCTTTATAATTGGCATAGGTTAACAAAGAGATTGAAAGTATACTTAAAAATGGCATAATTGAAGTGGGTTGCAGCCAATGGAGCTCACCCATAGTGATGGTACCAAAACCGGACGGTACCCAATGGTTGTGTGTGGAGTATAGAAAGGTTAATGCAGTTACAAGAATGGACTCTTATCCTATCCCACGTTTGGAAGATTGCATTGAGAAAGTGGGACAATCGGCTTTTATTTCCAAACTGGTTTACTTAAAGGTTACTGGCAGGTACCTTTATCCAACAGGGCAAAGGAGATTTCAGCTTTTGTGACTCCAGATATTATATACCAATTCAAAGTTATGCCATTTGGCATGAAACCCCCCCCCCAGCCACATTTCAATGGTTAACTAACAAAGTTGTTTCAGGGTTACCCAATTGTGCGGTATACATCGACGATCTGGTAATTTTCAGCCAAACATGGAAAAAACATTTAAAACATACGATGGAGTTATTCAATCGCCTTCAGGGGGCAGGTTTGGTGATAAACCTAGCCAAAAGTGAATTTGGAAAAGCTCAAGTCACTTTCCTTGGTCATACAAACGGACAGGGTCGAATGGTCACACGGGATGTGAAGGCAATAGTTATTGAAGAGTTTCCAATACCCTTGAGACGAAGGGAAATAATGCGGTTTCTTGGCATGAGTGGATTTGATCGAACATTTGTGCCAAATTTTAGCAACGTGGTTTCTGCACTGATTGACTTGCTGAAAAAATATCGAAACTTTCAGTGGACAGCGGACTTTCAACAGGCATTTGACTGCCTGAAAGCTGTGATAACCAATGCTCTTGTGTTGGAGAATTACAAGGGACTCTGTGATCAGATTGAACTGAAGTATTTGACTTTAAAGTGAAATGCCGAAGCGTAGAGAAATGGACGGATCGTGCAAAGACCTTCTTGTTCAAAGAGACTGTCAATCGAGAAGGATTCCAGTTGGAGGAAGAAGAACAAAAATGGACTGTGTTACTATACCTGTATGCGTGTGTTGTTTTTTGAAATGAAAAAAGTATATTTACTGTGTGCATTTCTTAAAGGATAGTGAAAAGGTGAAAAATGAAGCCATCTTGAAGTTGATGGGTTTTTTTTTCTTGGGGGAAGGTGTCATGTGAGAGTGCCTTTAAGAAATGGGTCTTTAAGAAATGGGTGTTTATCAGTGATGTCAGAGTGTGGGTGGAGCTGGGCTGTCTGTCTGCTTTACCTTCGTTTTTGAGCTGGCTGCTACAGAGTGAGTTTTTAGTTTCGTTTTCAGAGAGAAGAGCTGCAGTGAAAGCCAGCAGATATGCATGGATCTCTCTACAAGCTAAAGAGTGTTCATTTGGGTGATTTCAAAGGGATGACTGCTCTCATTAGAGAATTTAAACCTGATCTCTGTGTTAAAAAGGGTCTTTTGTCTTCCGGACGTTGTTTGGGAATTTATTAAGGGTTATCTGTAGAGTACTGTATTTTTGGGGGATTTATTGATGTTGATAGTTGTTAAGATGTTTACTGAGGGTTTATAAAGTGTTAACTGGTTTCATAAATAAACATTGTTTTAATTTAAAAGTACTGTGACTCTCTGTTGAATAACACCTGAAAGACAGACCCGTGTGTTCCCCATAACCACAGTAAATTCAAAGTTAAGGGTCAGGTGAACTCCATGATACACTTTGGGGTTCTCTGAACCCTGGACCTTAACACAACTATAACTATTATATCTTAAATAGCTCTGCAATACACTATGAATCTTGTCTTCTTCAGCTCCAAATCTAATTCCCTCCCAAGCCCAAGAGCCAGTGCAATTTATAGCCCTTAATTCCGTCTAGTGGCCCGGCTTAACATAACATTAACTCTTCACATGCTGTACATTTGTATAATGTCACAACACCCACATGTTCTGGGCTTTCCCCAGACTTGTCGGGTACTGGACAACTTCTTCGCGGCCATGTACAGGGTTGTGGGAGTGAGGGTGAAGCCATTCCCAAAAGTGGTGGTCTTCGGGGCTTCAGATCAGCCAGAACTCTTCATGCAGAGTGGGCCGATGTCCTTGCCTTCCTCATCGCCCGCTGGAGAATCCTGCTCGGCTGGCAATCGGCAGTACCACCCAAAGCTGCAGACTGGCTGTCTAACCTGGTCAAATTTCTCAGGCTGGAGAAAATAAAATTTGCCATCATGGGTTGGAAGAAAGTTTTCACAGGGTGTGGAAAACGTTCACCAACTTGTTTCAACATCTGTTCATAACCAGCAACCAGTAAAGTAAGGGGGGAGACACAAGCGAGCCACAGGGCAGAGAAGAAAAGGAATGGGGGGAGGGAGGGGGGCAGTGGGGGGAGGCAAGAGGGAGGGGGGAGCAAAGGCACACAAAAGGAACGCGAGGGACAAGCAGGAGGGACAAAGCGCAAGGGAGAGGTCCGAGGGTAAGCTAAGGCCCAAACAAAATTGTATATAAATGCCTGTAAATAATTGTCTGTGTTTTGGCTATATTGGGGAATGTAAGATATGTATGCTAACTAAAAGGGGGTTACGGCAACAGTTGTGCAGATGCTCGCTTGTGAATATATGTGTTGGTATTTGCGCGGTGTCGAAATATTTAAGTTGTTGGATATAAAATATGAAAACCCAATAAAAACATTTAAAAGAATACTCAGAAGATGTAAATCTGCAACTGGAAATAAAGTCACAATACCAAACATATTTCTAATATTATCACCTCAGCACAAATGGTAGAAATACAACAAATTATTTGAATTGCTGAAAAACTCCACATACTCAATTGTGCTTCAAACTTTATACTCATGAATATGTGGCCCACCATAAAACATTGGGGTTTTTGCAATATTTACTGATCAGTGTCATCTGATAAATGTTTACGTTGGATAACAAGTTCTCCCTTCACGTAGATTGAATAGATTGCATTGCAGCGCTGCTTTAAGCTGCAGGAATGCAACTAGCAAATAAAGAAACTCCATTTCATGATAATTAAATTATAGACAGCATGTTATTGATATGAAGTAATAAGAAAATGTATTTTTGTGAGCGTTAAAAGGGGTTCAATGGGTTAAAGGCATCAGACTATTCCTTTTTAACAGCTGAATTGTATCTGACGAGCTGGTCAAAGGTTTCCATAATTTCTGCTGAAAACCATCATTATCATCTGTTCGTGACAGCTATTCAACACACAAGGTTGGCACTAAAGGATTTCAGTTGTCTTGCACTTTCTTTGCCAGCAAACTGACCATCAGCATTCTTGAGGAAAAATGCCCTGGGGGGTCTTAAAATGTTAATTCCTATTATTTTGACTGCTATCCAGTGAGCTGATCTTGGAGGTACAGAAAACAGCAATGTTATTGAAATTTAGTCAGGAATATATGGCTACCCTTTTCCCCAAACAGAGCAGAAATAATAAAGGTTCTGCTTGAAAGACTGCTCACAGTGACAGTGATTCTTAAACAACAGAGCTACGCAGTACACCACCATGTACTGCAATGCAGCTGAGAAGACCAGGAGCCATCTTCATCTTCTAAAGATCAATTGGATGCTGGATATTATCTTCCATAGCCTTAACTTTTTACTAAAATATATACTCAAATGTTCCATGCTTTATTGTTTTATTGTGCGGCAGATAAGGAGAAAGGATGTAGTGTGCAAGTTAAGTAAAACAAATTAATAATACTGTTGTAACCTGCACAGATCCTATTGGCTGGGGGCAATTGGTTACCCCATGGACCTTGGAGAATATGAGCTCCCCCGATAAGGGGCGGGCAGTCATTAACCTTTTCTGTTTCGGCGGGAGAACAGCTGGTTTGTCAATTTCAGCGGGGGCAGTGCGGAAGTGATTGCTGGGAGGTACGTCTGTGCTTTAAAAACACTTGTCTTTGCAGGGGCAGGCCAGTCGATTTCGGCGGGAGAACAGCTGGTTTGTCAATTTCAGCGGGGGCAGTGCGGAAGTGATTGCTGGGAGGTAAGTCTGTGCTTTAAAAACACTTGTCTTTGCAGGGGCAGGCCAGTCGATTTCGGCGGGAGAACAGCTGGTTTGTCAATTTCAGCGGGGGCAGTGCGGAAGTGATTGCTGGGAGGTAAGTCTGTGCTTTAAAAACACTTGTCTTTGCAGGGGCAGGCCAGTCGATTTCGGCGGGAGAACAGCTGGTTTGTCAATTTCAGCGGGGGCAGTGCGGAAGTGATTGCTGGGAGGTAAGTCTGTGCTTTAAAAACACTTACCTGGTCCCGTTTTCGGTCCCTCTTTTCTGTTTTTTTTAATATTTTAGTATTTAAGGCGGGAACAGGAAGTTCGACCCGCGGACCTCTGGGAAGACCCTCACCAATAAATTCTGGTGGAGAGGAAATCCGAGACACTACACGTGTAGTGTCTCCCACCCGCCCTCCTCCTCTAACCTAATAATAAAACCCATTGGTGTGAGGTAAGTACCATATTTTATTATTAACACGAAGAAGGTAAGTAAGTGATTTTTACTTTTGTACCTTTTTCAAATTGTGTGTGTGTCGGGGGGGAAACTGAAGTGAAATCACAGAAAAGCTGTGGCCTGAGTGGCTGGTTGGGATTCTACACTAAATTAAAAAAACTGAGCATTGGTAACTAATTATAATTTAGAGGGATATCTAAGTCAGAGATCGGAGAGTACTATATTTAGCTTTCGCATTTCTATTAGAAATCTAGTGCTAGGAAACAGATAGTCAACAGTAACTTTGAAATTAAAAAAAAAAATATTCAAAAAAAAATATTTTAAAAATTTTAATTTTAATTAATTGACACAATGTCAGTTAGAGGGGTGCTGTGCTCTGACTGTGAGATGTGGCAGGTCCGGGAGGCTTCCAGCGTCCCGGATGGCTTCATCTGCAGAAAGTGCACCCAACTGGAGCTCCTCACAGACCGCATGGTTCGGTTGGAGCGGCAATTGGATGCACTTAGGAGCATGCAGGTGGCGGAAAGCGTCATAGATCGCAGTTATGTAGATGTGGTCACACCCAAGGTGCAGGCAGAGAAATGGGTGACCACCAGAAAGGGCAGGCAGTCTGTGCAGGAATCCCCTGTGGTTGTCCCCCTCTCGAACAGATATACCCCTTTGGATACTGTCGGGGATAGCCTATCAGGGGAAAACAGCAGCAGCCAGAGCAGTGGCACCACGGCTGGCTCTGATGTTCAGAAGGGAGGGTCAAAGCGCAGAAGAGTTATAGTAATAGGGGACTCTATAGTCAGGGGCACAGATAGGCGCTTCTGTGGACGTGAAAGAGACTCCAGGATGGTATGTTGCCTCCCTGGTGCCAGGGTCCAGGATGTCTCCGAACGGGTAGAGGGCATCCTGAAGGGGGAGGGCAAACAGGCAGAGGTCGTTGTACATATTGGTACTAACGACATAGGCAGGAAGGGGCATGAGGTCCTGCAGCAGGAGTTCATGGAGCTAGGCAGAAAGTTAAAAGACAGGACCTCGAGGGTTGTAATCTCGGGATTACTCCCTGTGCCACGTGCCAGTGAGGCTAGAAATAGGAAGATAGAGCAGCTAAACACGTGGCTAAACAGCTGGTGTAGGAGGGAGGGTTTCCATTATCTGGACCACTGGGAGCTCTTCCGGGGCAGGTGTGACCTGTATAAGAAGGACGGGTTGCATCTAAACCGGAGAGGCATAAATATCCTGGCCGCGAAGTTTGCTAGTGTCACACGGGAGGGTTTAAACTAGTATGGCAGGGGGGTGGGCACGGGAGCAATAGGTCAGAAGGTGAGAGCATTGAGGGAGAACTAGGGAATAGGGACAGTGTGGCTCTGAGGCAGAGCAGACAGGGAGAAGTTGCTGAACACAGCGGGTCTGGTGGCCTGAAGTGCGTATGTTTTAATGCAAGAAGTATTACGGGTAAGGCAGATGAACTTAGAGCTTGGATTATTACTTGGAACTATGATATTGTTGCCATTACAGAGACCTGGTTGAGGGAAGGGCAGGATTGGCAGCTAAACGTTCCAGGATTTAGATGTTTCAGGCGGGATAGAGGGGGATGTAAAAGGGGAGGCGGAGTTGCGCTACTGGTTCGGGAGAATATCACAGCTGTACTGCGAGAGGACACCTCAGAGGGCAATGAGGCTATATGGGTAGAGATCAGGAATAAGAAGGGTGCAGTCACAATGTTGGGGGTTTGCTACAGGCCTCCCAACAGCCAGCGGGAGATAGAGGAGCAGATAGGTAGACAGATTTTGTAAAAGAGTAAAAACAACAGGGTTGTGGTGATGGGAGACTTCAACTTCCCCAATATTGACTGGGACTCACTTAGTGCCAGGGGCTTAGACGGGGCGGAGTTTGTAAGGAGCATCCAGGAGGGCTTCTTAAAACAATATGTAGACAGTCCAACTAGGGAAGGGGCGGTACTGGACCTGGTATTGGGGAATGAGCCCGGCCAGGTGGTAGATGTTTCAGTAGGGGAGCATTTCGGTAACACTGACCACAATTCAGTAAGTTTTAAAGTACTGGTGGACAAGGATAAGAGTGGTCCTAGGATGAATGTGCTAAATTGGGGGAAGGCTAATTATAACAATATTAGGCGGGAACTGAAGAACATGGATTGGGGGCGGATGTTTGAGGGCAAATCAACATCTGACATGTGGGAGGCTTTCAAGTGGCAGTTGAAAGGGATTCAGGACCGGCATGTTCCTGTGAGGAAGAAGGATAAATACGGCAATTTTCGGGAACCTTGGATGACGAGAGATATTGTAGGCCTCGTCAAAAAGAAAAAGGAGGCATTTATCAGGGCTAAAAGGCTGGGAACAGACGAAGCCTGCGTGGAATATAAGGAAAGTAGGAAGGAACTTAAGCAAGGAGTCAGGAGGGCTAGAAGGGGTCATGAAAAGTCATTGGCAAATAGGGTTAAGGAAAATCCCAAGGCTTTTTACACGTACATAAAAAGCGAAAGGGTTGGCCCACTGAAGGATAGGCAAGGGAATCTATGTGTGGAGCCAGAGGAAATGGGCGAGGTACTAAATGAATACTTTGCATCAGTATTCACCAAAGAGAAGGAATTGGTAGATGTTGAGTCTGGAGAAGGGTGTGTAGATAGCCTGGGTCACATTGAGATCCAAAAAGAAGAGGTGTTGGGTGTCTTAAAAAATATTAAGGTAGATAAGTCCCCAGGGCCTGATGGGATCTACCCCAGAATACTGAAGGAGGCTGGAGAGGAAATTGCTGAGGCCTTGACGGAAATCTTTGGATCCTCGCTGTCTTCGGGGGATGTCCCGGAGGACTGGAGAATAGCCAATGTTGTTCCTCTGTTTAAGAAGGGTAGCAAGGATAATCCCGGGAACTACAGGCCGGTGAGCCTTACTTCAGTGGTAGGGAAATTACTGGAGAGAATTCTTCGAGACAGGATCTACTCCCATTTGGAAGCAAATGGACGTATTAGTGAGAGGCAGCACGGTTTTGTGAAGGGGAGGTCGTGTCTCATTAACTTGATAGAGTTTTTCGAGGAGGTCACTAAGATGATTGATGCAGGTACGGCAGTGGATGTTGTCTATATGGACTTCAGTAAGGCCTTTGACAAAGTCCCTCATGGTAGACTAGTACAAAAAGGTGAAGTCACACGGGATCAGGGGTGAGCTGGCAAGGTGGATACAGAACTGGCTAGGCCATAGAAGGCAGAGAGTAGCAATGGAAGGATGCTTTTCTAATTGGAGGGCTGTGACCAGTGGTGTTCCACAGGGATCAGTGCTGGGGCCTTTGCTCTTTGTAGTATATATAAATGATTTGGAGGAAAATGTAACTGGTCTGATTAGTAAGTTTGCAGACGACACAAAGGTTGGTGGAATTGCGGATAGCGATGAGGACTGTCGGAGGATACAGCCGGATTTAGATTGTTTGGAGACTTGGGCGGAGAGATGGCAGATGGAGTTTAATCCGGACAAATGTGAGGTAATGCATTTTGAAAGGTCTAATGCAGGTAGGGAAGATACGGTGAATGGTAGAACCCTCAAGAGTATTGAAAGTCAAAGAGATCTAGGAGTACAGGTCCACAGGTCACTGAAAGGGGCAACACAGGTGGAGAAGGTAGTCAAGAAGGCATATGGCATGCTTGCCTTCATTGGCCGGGGCATTGAGTATAAGAATTGAGTATAAGTTTTTTACGCAGAGGGTAGTGGGTGCCTGGAACTCGCTACCGGAGGAGGTGGTGGAAGCAGGGACGATAGTGACATTTAAGGGGCATCTTGATAAATACATGAATAGGATGGGAATAGAGGGATACGGACCCAGGAAGTGTAGAAGATTGTAGTTTAGTTGGGCAGCATGGTCGGCACGGGCTTGGAGGGCCGAAGGGCCTGTTCCTGTGCTGTACATTTCTTTGTTCTTTGTTGTATAAATAGAACCAGCCTGTTAGGTACCGGCTAGAGAGAAGACCAGTAATGAAGCACTGGTGCTATGTAAATATTAATGTAAATAAAGTTAAGTTTTGTTTGGCTCAAAAACTCATGTTGGACTCTTTTGGCCCTCACAGAAAGTGCATTATTAATTTTATCGGCAATTCGCATATTTTGCTACAAATCATTCTTTTCGTTGCTTTTCAAAATAAATTTAGAGTACCCAATTCATTTTTTCCAATTAAGGGGCAATTTTGCGTGGCCAATCCACCTACCCTGCACATCTTTGGGTAGTGGGGGCGAAACACAGGGAGAATGTGCAAACTCCACACGGTCAATGACCCAGAGCCGGTAACTGAACTTGGGACCTCGGCGCCGTGAGGCAGCAATGCTAACCACTGCGCCACCGTGCTGCCCATCTTTTCATTGTTTTTAACACAATGTATATAGGTTATTTTTCTCCGCTAATTACTGTAACAGAGGGAAATTAAAGAAATAATTGCACAATTCCATGCTTTCAAGGTGAGCCACTGTAACAAGTGCTGGTCAGAGAATCCCAGGGTACAGTGTTGTAGAAATATTTCTAAATAATGCTCTTTGAGACTATGGGATCAAGTCATACCTCTTAAAACTCAACATTCTAGGGTTGCTGTAGGTAAATGTATGTTTCTGGTCTAGTAATGCAGAGGATTGAAATAATAACCCAGGGAATTTGCATTCAAATCCCACCATGACAGTTTGAGCAATGGAATTCAGTCTTTAAAAAATCTGCAAAGGAAAAACTGTTATAAGTGAAAGTGCCCATGACATTATTGTTGTAAAAACCCAATTAGTTCGCTAATGTCCTTTTGGGAAGAAAACCTGCAATCCTCACCTATCTGGCTAAATGTGACCTCAAATCACACCAATGAGGTTGGGGTGTGATGGGGTGGGGTGAGGGGATGAGAGAGCTGAGAGTGCACTGTGGCATACATTTGGAGGGGTGGGGGCAGGTTGCTTGACCCTAGAAGTCTTCAGCATTGACTCCGGACATAATGAAGTCGCATGGCTTCAGATAAAGTGTGGACAAAGAAAACTGCTGATTACCACCTGTTGCCTTCACTTGGTAGTGCAATCAGTGTTTCTCCATGTCGAACACCATTGAGAATACATTGAGTGTAGCAAGGTGTGTTGCCTGAAAAGGGACAACACGTTGTTGCATTAAAGGCTGTTCAGAGGAGGTTCACTGAATTGATTCCAGAGATGAGGGGTTTGTCTTATGAAGAGAGATTGAGCAGTTTAGGCATATACTCTCTTGAGTTGAGAATAACGAGAAGCCATCTAATTGAGGTATCTAAGATGAAAAAAGGTATTGACAAAGTAGATGTAGAGCGGATTCTTCCTCTTGTGGGGCAGTCTAAAACGAGAGGTTTTAGGATAAGGGGTAGCAGACTTAAAACTGAGATGAGGAGAAATTACTTCTCTCAAAGGGTCGTGAAACTGTGGAAATCACTCCCCCAGAATGGGGTGGGCAGGATATTGAGTACGTTCACGGAGCTGATAGACAGATTTTTAATTAATAATGAAGGGTTATGGAGAACAGGTGGGAAAGTAGAATGGAGGCCGAGATAAGATCAGCATGATCATATTGAATGGCGGAGCAGGCTAAAGGAGCTGAATTGCCTACTCCTGCTCCTAATTCTTATGTTATCAAACTGGGGTTGGTTTAGCTCAGTTGGCTGGACAGCTGGTTTGTGATGCAAAGCCAACAGCGTGGGTTCAATTCCCATACTGGCTGAGATTATTCATGAAGACCGTACCTTCTCAATCTTGCTCCTCGCCTGAGGTCTGGCGATCCTCAGGTTAAATCACAACCGGTCATCTGGGACTATGGTGACTTTATTTACTCGTATGTTCTTATACAAGGATTCATTGCAGGGATCAGTTCTGGGTCCTCTGCTGTTTGTGATTTTCATTAATGACTTGGATGAGGGAGTTGAAGGGTGGGTCAGTAAATTTGCAGACGATACGAAGATTGGTGGAGTTGTGGATAGTAAGGAGGGCTGTTGTCGGCTGCAAAGAGACATAGATAGGATGCAGAGCTGGGCTGAGAAGTGGCAGATGGAGTTTAACCCTGAAAAGTGTGAGGTTGTCCATTTTGGAAGGACAAATATGAATGCGGAATACAGGGTTAACGGTAGAGTTCTTGGCATTGTGGAGGAGCAGAGAGACCTTGGGGTCTATGTTCATACATCTTTGAAAGTTGCCGCTCAAGTGGATAGAGCTGTGAAAAAGGCCTATGGTGTGCTCGCGTTCATTAACAGAGGGATTGAATTTAAGAGCCATGAGGTAATGATGCAGCTGTACAAAACTTTGGTAAGGCCACATTTGAAGTACTGTGTACAGTTCTGGTCGCCTCATTTTAGGAAGGATGTGGAAGCTCTGGAAAAGGTGCAAAGAAGATTTACCAGGATGTTGCCTGGAATGGAGAGTAGGTCTTACGAGGAAAGGTTGAGGGTGCTAGGCCTTTTCTCATTAGAGCGGAGAAGGATGAGGGGCGACTTGATAGAGGTTTATAAGATGATCAGGGGAATAGATAGAGTAGACCGTCAGAGACTTTTTCCCCAGGTGGAACACACCATTACAAGGGGACATAAATTTAAGGTGAAAGGTGGAAGATATAGGAGGGATATCAGAGGTAGGTTCTTTACCCAGAGAGTAGTGGGGGCATGGAATGCACTGCCTGTGGAAGTAGTTGAGTCGGAAACATTAGGGACCTTCAAGCAGCTGTTGGATAGGTACATGGATTACGGGAAAATGATATAGTGTAGATTTATTTGTTCTTAAGGGCAGCACGGTAGCATTGTGGATAGCACAATTGCTTCACAGATCCATGGTCCCAGGTTCGATTCCAGCTTGGGTCATTGTCTGTGCGGAGTCTGCACGTCCTCCCCGTGTCTGCGTGGGTTTCCTCCGGGTGCTCCGGTTTCCTCCCACAGTCCAAAGATGTGCGGGTTAGGTGAATTGGCCAATGATAAATTGCCCTTAATGTCCAAATTGCCCTTGGTGTTGGGTGGAGGTGTTGAGTTTGGGTAGGGTGCTCTTTCCAAGAGCTGGTGCAGACTCAAAGGGCCGAATGGCCTCCTTCTGCACTGTAAATTCAATGATAATCTATGATTAATCTAGGACAAAGGTTCGGCACAACATCGTGGGCCGAAGGGCCTGTTCTGTGCTGTATTTTCTATGTTCTATGTTCTATGTTCATACACACTCTGGGTAGGACAGGGTGGGAGTAGGACTTTAATGTCCGTCATCAAGAATGGCTCAGTAATATCAACACTAAGTCAGCCAGCTAAGTCCAGAAGGACATAACTGGCAGACTGGGATTGCAATAATTAGTTTAAAAGATTAGAACAGTGAAATAATCTCATCGTCCTCAGTCTATTTGTTGCAGACTTGTCACTCCTGTAAAATAAAACGGAAAACATGTCATTTGAAACATGAAGGTCTGATAATCAACCCGAAGGAATGTGAGAAAATGCAATCAGAAGTCCCTCAAAGGGTTAACAGCTGCAAAAAGTTTTTAGAATACAGACAGACGCTATCACACAGGCTTTAAGATAACAGCTCGAAACAGCTGGGGCGTCATTCTCCGACCCCCCGCCGGGTCGGAGAATGGCCGTTGGCCGCCGTGAATCCCGCCCCCGCCGAAGTCTCCGAAGGGAGAAAAGTCGGCGGGGCGTTAATGGCGCCGCTGCCGCGGAGAATGTCACGGGTCTGCGCAAGGCAGCCGATTTTCGGCCTGCCGATATTCTCCCTTCCGGATGGGCCGAAGTCCCGTCGACGTGATGACCGTTCACGTCGACGTGAATCAAACCTCCTTTTCATCGGCGTGACCCGGTGCTCCAGGCTCACGCCGACCAGCGAGGAGGTGAGTGACGGCCTGGGGGGTTGGCTCTGGGCAGGAAATGGCGTGGCCGCAGACTGATTGTGTGAGGAGAGGTGTGTCTCGGCTTGTGTGTGTGTGCGGCGGGGGGGGGGGGGGGGGGGGGTGGTTAGAGTAGGCTGGGCTCCGGGGGAGTGCCGGGAGGGGGTCCGTGCCGGGGTGGAGGTTGGGGGTTGGGGGGGGTCCGTGCTGGGGTGGAGGTTGGGGGTTGGGGGGGGGTCCGTGCTGGGGTGGAGGTTGGGGAGGGGGTCCGTGCCGGGGTGGAGGTTGGGGGGGGGGGTCCGTGCCGGGGTGGAGGTTGGGGGGGGGTCCGTGCTGGGGTGGAGGTTGGGGGGGGTCCGTGCTGGGGTGGAGGTTGGGAGGGGGGTCCGTGCTGGGGTGGAGGTTGGGGGTTGGGGGGGGTCCGTGCTGGGGTGGAGGTTGGGGGGGGTCCGTGCCGGGGTGGAGTTTGGGGGGGGGGTCCGTGCTGGGGTGGAGGTTGGGGGGGGGTCCGTGCCGGGGTGGAGGTTGGGGGGGGGGGGTCCGTGCTGGGGTGGAGGTTGGGGGGGGGTCTGTGCTGGGGTGGAGGTTGGGGAGGGGGTCCGTGCCGGGGTGGAGGTTGGGGGGGGGGGTCCGTGCTGGGGTGGAGGTTGGGGGGGGTCCGTGCTGGGGTGGAGGTTGGGGAGGGGGTCCGTGCCGGGGTGGAGGTTGGGGGGGGGTCCGTGCTGGGGTGGAGGTTGGGGGTGGGTCCGTGCTGGGGTGGAGGTTGGGGGTTTGGGAGGGGGTCCGTGCTGGGGTGGGTGATGGGAGGGCAAATGAGTTGGTCCACCTGGCCAGGTGCCAGCCTCCAACAGTTGGACCCATGCGGTCCATGCCACCTGGCTGGGGGGAGGAGGGGATATGGGCAATGATGACATGTCGTCGTTCCCCTCCCCCCCACCAGGCCGTCATGTTTTCAGACCATCCAGCGATGTTGGCCGCCGTGGTGGCAGCCGCTCATGTCTATGTTGCCCTGGATGAGGAGGAGGAGGAGGAGGAGGAGCGTGCCAGAGAGGCGGCGCAGGCTGCCGCAGAGGGGCAGGCGGCAGCCGCCCAGGCTGGAGGGACACCTGACCAACAGGACGAGGAGGGGGAGGAGGACGTCGCGGCCCCACGGCAACGGAGGCACCCGAGGGCGCCCCGTGTGTACCGGCCCCGGCAGTCATACCAGGACATCACGGACCGGGAATGCAGGAGGAGACCCGGATGAGCCGGGAAACCGTGGCACACACCTGCCACCTGCTGGCACACCTGTCACCGCGTGGCACTGGCGGGGGACACCCTCTCCCCGTGTCCGTCAAGGTTACGGTGGCCCTGAACGTTTATGCAACGGGGTCATTCCAGGCACCGAGTGGGGACCTGTCCGGCATATCGCAGACATTGGTGCATCGGTGCATCCGGGCAGTGACAGATGCCCTTTATGCCATGGCGCACCGCTACATCCGCTTCCCCGTGGACCGGGCCAGCCAGGATGCCCGGGCCGTGGGCTTCTCTGCCGTTGCCGGGTTCCCCATGGTCCAGGGCGCGATCGATGGGATGCACGTCGCCGTGCGGCCACCTGCAGATAACAGGGCCGTGTTCACTAATAGGAAGGGGACCTATTCAATGAACGTACAGGTGGTCTGCGACCACCGCATGATGATCCTGCACGTCTGCGCCCGTCACCCAGGCAGTGTACACGACTCATTCGTGTTGTCGCGGTCATCCATCTCCGGCATGTACGAGGGACGCCATCCCCGGCTGAGGGGCTGGTTGCTGGGCGACAGGGGCTACCCATTGCGATCGTGGCTGATGACGCCTATACGGAGGCCGCGCAATGAGGCGGAGAACCGCTACAATGATGCCCATGTAGCGACAAGGGGAGTGATCGAGAGGTGCTTTGGCATGCTGAAGATGCGTTTCAGGTGCCTGGACCTCTCTGGGGGCGCCCTCCAGCATCGGTCAGATAGGGTCGGCCGCATCATTGTGGTGTGCTGCGTCCTGCACAACATAGCCCAGCAGAGGGGCGATGTGCCGCAGGCAGAGGAGGGTGGAGTGGAGGAGCAGCAGGAAGAGGCCCAGTCCTCCCCAGATGAGGGGGATGGGGGCAATGGTCAGGGAAGACGGGGTAGACACAGGCGGGTGGCTGTCCACCGTTACCGGCTGGCCCAGCGGGCACGGGACAGACTGATAGACGCCCGCTTCACTGACTAGATGGGCGTGGGAATGGGGTAGTATGGCCACAGACCGCACACCATGACAACAGCCGACCACCCACACCCCCCACCCATCCACCCACCCAGCACCCTCACCCCCCTCCCCAACCCCACACATCCCACCCGCATGCAACCACCACCCCCCCCCCCCCCCCCAATTGCCGATCCACCGGCAGCACAACGGGCCGGGCTCACCCAGTTGCGGGTGGACGCGTGTCTATCGCAGGCCATGGAGGATGATGACAACCCGCCTCCGATGAGCTCCTGGCTCTACATCGTTGGACTATGTCTGACCCATGGCCACAGTACCACCATCCACCCGGACCATCCCTGCATGCGGCTGTGACACTGCAGCGCACGGTCCCGTCCTCTGCCCGGGGGATGTTGATGGCGGCCCAGGGGGAAGGGGGCAGACTCACCTGGGGCTGAGGTAAGACCACCCGTCACACACACACTTGCGCTCAACGTACATGACACCCCCGCACACTTTGGACAGAGCACAAAGGCAGCTTCTGTAGGTGTAACATTGACTTTAATAACCAAACGAGTTCATGCACGTGCCCTAGCCCCTAAAACTCATCTGTGCCCTGCACCCGTACCAACTTACTCAGTGTCTAATTGTTTGGCCTTACGGGCCCTTTGACTACGTCTACGTGGTTCCCCAGACGGTACAGCAGAACTGGAGGTGGACTCCTGTGATTCCTGCCCTCTGACACTGGATCCCTTTGGCGGCCGTTTCCTGGGGCGTCCTGGCCTAGATGGGCCAGGCTGCGGCCCGGGCGACTGGGATGGCGAGCTGCCAGCCTGTCCTGCCCGTTGCCCACCCGATGCACCTGGGACGGAAGGGGGGGAGTCCGAGGTGTCGCGGTGTACCGGGACCTCCCCTACAGAGGGAGCCGGGACGGACCACACCACCTCCTCCTCCCTCGGGGTGCCCGATGGCCCCCAGGCCTCTACATGGGTGGGGGATGCGAACGGACTGGCCATCCGACGCGCCCCCGACATCTGGCGCTGCCAGTCCTGGAGGCCCGTGCTGGTATCGACAGGGGTCTGCAGGTTTGCAGCCATGGAGCCCAGGGGGTTGTCGAACCCTGTCTGTGACAGTGCGACGCCGGCTCGCACATGGCCACTGGCGCCGATGCCCTCAGCGATGGCCTGCTGAGACTGGGCCATGGCCTGCAGAGACTGGGCCATGGCCTGCAGAGACTGGGCTATGGCCTGCTGAGACTGGGCCATGGCCTGCTGAGACTGGGCTATGGCGTTGAGCGCCTCTGCCATCTGGCGCTGGCACTGGCTCATGGCCTCCTGTGAGAGGGCAGCCATTTCCTGGGCCACAGACGCCGCCTGCACGGAAGGCCCCAGGCCTCGCAAACCGTTCCCCATGTCTGACACCGTCGCACCCATTGCCTCCACCGCGGACGCCACCCGTGCGGTGTCAGCCTGGGTGGCACGCATGACCGGGACCACTCCCAGCTCCTGGACGCGGGTGGACTCCTCCACCTGCGACCGCAGCCGCCGCAAGCCACCCGTCACCCTATTCGCTCGTCTCCGTGTCGGTGGTTGCATCGGATCTATGTGTGGGTGTGGTAACTGCAGGAACCCGGGATCCATCTGGGCGGCAGATGTTCGCTTGGGCTGGGCTGCCCTCCGACCGCCCGGTCCCTCTGCTGCTCCTACCTCCACCTGCTGTACCGGGACGGCTGTGTTGTGCGCACCAGTGAGTGTACCAGACGCCTCATCACTAAAGTGCCCAACCGTGGTGAGTGTTTCTGCGATGGTGGAGGGTGTTGGTGACAGCAGTGGCGTTGTGTCGTGCTCTTCGTCCCACTCTGAGTCCATGGCACTTTGGGGTGGGGGTTCGTCTCCACCCATCCACTCTGAGTCACTGTCCGGTATTTCGTCTTCCCGGGTAGGGGTGTCCTGGGTAGTGCTGTCCCGGGTAGTGCTGTCCCGGGTAGTGCTGTCCCGGGTAGTGCTGTCCCGGGTAGTGCTGTCCCGGGTAGGGGTGTCCTGGGTAGTGGTGTCCCGGGTAGGGGTGTCCTGGGTAGTGGTGTCCTGGGTAGTGGTGTCCTGGCTCGGATGTGACGGGGGCCTGTGGCTGCCCCCCTCATCGCTGGGTGGTCGCTCCCGCACGTGACGGGGGTGTCGTCTCCCTGTTGCTCCAGGTCTCTCCGTCTCCCGTGGTGTGCGAGGGGCATCCTGCGGGCGTCGCA
The DNA here is from genome assembly GCF_047496885.1 of Scyliorhinus torazame. Taxonomy (NCBI): domain Eukaryota; kingdom Metazoa; phylum Chordata; class Chondrichthyes; order Carcharhiniformes; family Scyliorhinidae; genus Scyliorhinus; species Scyliorhinus torazame. Next base: position 136,760,032 of record NC_092721.1, on the reverse strand, counting down.
TGCTGGAGGGTCCGGGTCTCTCCGTCTCCCGTGGTCTCCGAGGGACATCCTGCGGGCGTCGCATGCTGGAGGGTCCGGGTCTCTCCGTCTCCCGTGGTGTGCGAGGGGCATCCTGCGGGCGTCGCATGCTGGAGGGTGCGGGTCTCTCCGTCTCCCGTGGTGTGCGAGGGGCATCCTGCGGGCGGTGTGCATATGCGGGGATGGGTGCCTGGACGTTTGGTCCTGCGATACACATTGAAGCATGCATGGTTAGACATCAGGCAGTGATCAGGTGATACGGGGGAGGGGGATATAGGGGAGGGGGGATATGGGGACGGGCTGTTGGTGGCTCACTTGCTCGTGGGGCCCCGACCTCTGCATCAGCAACCTCCTGGTCCTCAGGTCCGCCAGCCAGTTCCAGGGCCCTTTCCTCGTGTACGGTCAGTGGCCTCTCATCAGCGGGCCCTCCTCCAGTCCTCACATGCTCCCTATTGTTGTGTGCGCGCTTCTCCTGTGGGGTGGGGGGGTGGTGGCAGGGGTAATAGGCAACAGTGTTAGGCAGGTATATGAATGCACGCCATCGGTTGCGCGTGCATTGCAGAGGTTAAGGTTAGGGCTGGATTCACTTGGGGATATGGGGGATATGGGGGAGGGGGGATATGGGGGATGGGGGGGATATGGGGAGGGGGGATATGGGGGAGGGGGATATGGGGGAGGGGGGATATGGGGAGGGGGGGATATGGGGAGGGGGGATATGGGGGAGGGGGGTATGTGGGAGGGGGATATGGGGGAGGGGGTATGTGGGAGGGGGGATATGGGGGAGGGGGGATATGGGGGAGGGGGTATGGGGGAGGGGGGGTATGGGGGAGGGGGGATATGGGGGAGGGGGGATATGGGGGAGGGGGGTATATGGGGGAGGGGGATATGGGGGAGGGGGAGGGGGGATATGGGGGAGGGGGGATATGGGGGAGGGGGGTATGTGGGAGGGGGGGATATGGGGGAGGGGGGATATGGGGGAGGGGGGGGATATGGGGGAGGGGGGGATATGGCGTCCCTCCTCTGCTCCACCGCGTCCAGGAGCGCCTCCACATCGCGTGACTCGAACCTCGGGGCTGAGCGACGGCCAGCCATCCAGTCGGGTGTTGCGGTCGGGTGTTCCGGTCGGGTGCGGGGGAGCTGCGCGGCCTTATGAGCCGTCACGCCGTGCAGCGCGTATGACGCTGCACGGCGTGAACCATTGCGCAAGCGCGGATCCCGTCACGTCGCTGCTAGCCCATTTCGGGCCGGAGACTATCGACCCATTTTTATGACGTGACGCAAGTGGGATTTGCGCCGTTTTTTGCGCCGATCGGCGGAGTTTCCGCCGATAACGGAGAATTTCGCCCCTTATGCTGTAACCTGATACCTTTCTTTCAAATCAGAGAAATTCTAGCAAATTAAGTTTTAAAGTTACACAAAGGGAACAAATTTTCCACCTTTTGATAGAAGTTAATTATTTAGCAAGCAATTGATTAGAATTACCAGACTCTTAAGTTTGAATTACTTGAAATAATGTTTATTTGTGAATGATAAAAACTTAATGACACCAAATAAAAGTGGAAATCTGGAGATAACAGTTGAGTTTACTATGGTACAATTCACTGCAGCTAACTGTTTCTCCCCAAGAAGCAGCCATCAGATGTATTAAAGTCTGACAAGCTACGGTAATATTGTACACCAAAGCATTCTCATGTAAGCAGTAAGGCGGCTAGAAGGGTAATAAATATCCTGAATTGCTAGTGGCCAAGGCAGTCAGCTCTCAGGGCTGCTTCGGTGCATGGGGAAAGCTGGACGCGGGAACCAAACAGGAAATCGAAACTACCTGGAGAAAACCAACGGATAAAGAAGCAAGATTGTCAAGGAGGCCAGGAAGGTCTGATCAACCGGAACAAAATTCCAGGAGCAAGATCTTTTTTACTTGTTGTAAAGACGGTGATGCTATCTTTTATAGGGGCTGGTTTAGCACACGGGGCTAAATCGCTGGCTTTTAAAGCAGGCCAGCAGCACGGTTCGATTCCTGTACCAGCCCCCCCGAACAGGCGCCGGAATGTGGCGACTAGGGGCTTTTCACAGTAACTTCATTGAAGCCTACTTGTGACAATAAGTGATTTTCATTTCATTTTGAAGCAAAATAAAGTAAGTTAAAAACCTGAAATAGTGGTTATTACAAAATATCGTAAAGTCTACTATACTATACCTCAGCAAGGCGGTAAGTAGATAAAACCTTCTTTGTGGATATAGGTTATACCGGGAATAACTTGAAATATTAGTTTGACCTGATTAGTCCCTACTTAAGTCTGCATTAAGGAGTCGAGGAGTAAATCCTTGCACCATACAAATTCTTTTTGGCCCTTAGGTTTAGGGGGAGATTTCAAAAAGAAGTTGGTGATAAAAATACATGACGCCCAAAATTTAAAACCTGAAATAGTGGTTTACCCAAAAGACTCACCTATACATCCTCAACAGATCCAGACCCTTAAAGGACATTGAGTGATAAGTGAGTTAAAATTCTTCCTTGTAGATTTGGGATTCTATAATAACTTGAAATATAATTTGAAACAGATTAGTTCCCATCTCGTATCAGCAAGGGAGTCTAAGGGATAGAAGACCTTAGAGTAGCCAACTAGTCAAGAAGGTAGAGGATATGGTAATCCAGAAAGGATTAATATCATTAGTCTTAAAATAGTGGAGCATAAAAATACACTCCATAACGATACTGCTAGGTAATCACAAAGTTCTGTTGTCTCACTGCAGAAAGTTTCCATAATGTTGTGTGGCAGTACCATAGTGCTGAGTCGGATGAAAATATTTAACAACTCAGACACTGCAGGAAAGGATGTCCCAAGGTGTGGTACATTGGTGAGACCATGCAGACGCTGTGACAACGGATGAACGGACATCGTGCGACAATCGCCAGGCAGGAATGCTCCCTTCCAGTCAGGGAATACTTCACCAGTCAAGGGCATTCAGCCTCTGATCTTCAGGTAAGCGTTCCCCAAGGCGGCCTTCAGGACGTGCAACTACACAGAATCAGCAAGCAGAAACTTATAGTCAAGTTCCGCACACATGAGTACGGCCTCATCTGGGACCTTGGATTCATGTCGCATTAGATTCACCCCACACCATCTGGCCTGGGCTTGCGAAATCCTACCAACTGTCCTGGCTTGAGACAATTCACACCTCTTTAACCTGTAATTGTCCCACTCTCCGGGATATGGCGCCATGCCAGCCGGGGCCGGAAGGACTTCGCCGGCCGGCGGAAGTCCGCGCATGCGCGGGAGTGTCAGCGGCTGCTGACGTCATCCCCACGCATGCGCAGGGGGGGGGTTGTCTCTTACGCGTCGGCCATGGTGAAGGCTGTGGCCAAGGCGGAGGGAAAAGAGTGCCCCACGGCACAGGCCCGCCCGTGGATCGGTGGGCCCCGATCGCGGGCCAGGCCACCGTGGGGGCACCCCCCGGGGCCAGATCGCCCCGCGCCCCCCCCCCCCAGGACCCCAGAGCCCGCCCGCGCCGCCTAGTCCCGCCGGTAAGAGAGGTGGTTTGATTCTTGCCGGCAGGACAGGCATTCCAGCAGCAGGACTTCGGCCCATCGTGGGCCGGAGAATCGCCGGGGGGTGGGCCCGCCGACCGGCGCGATTCCCGCCCCCGCCGAATAGCCGGTGCCGGAGAACTCGGCAACCGGCAGGGGCGGGATTCATGCCAATCCCCGGCGATTCTCCGACCCGGCGGGGGGTCGGAGAATCCCGCCCCAGTTAACAAAGCACGGCCGGAATTCTCCGATCCGAGTTCGGCTCGCCACCGCTGCCAGTGAGAACGGAGAATTTGGCGCTCAGCCAAAATTCCATTCACTGCAGCAGGACTGGAGAATCCCGCTGGCGTGAACGGATGGAAAATTCCAGCCCATATAGTATCTTCGGCTACATTAAAAGGGGCTTTGAGCACAAAGGTAAGGAGGTCATGTTGAAATTGTATAAAATAATAGTTAGGCCTCAACTTGAGCACTGCGTCCAGTTCTGGGCACCATACTTAAGGAAGGATGTGAAGGCATTATTGAGAGTATCGAGAAGATTCACAACAATGATCCCAGGGATAAAAAAACTAATTATGAGGATAGATTGGAGGGGTTGGGACTGCTTTCCTTGGAGAAAAGAAGGTAGAGAGGAGACTTGATAGAGGTATTGATTCTGAGCAGCACAGTAGCACAACTGGATAGTACTGCGGCTTCACAGCGCCAGGGTCCCAGGTTCGATTCGCCGCTGAGTCACTGTCTGTGCGGAGTCTGCACGCTCTCCCCGTGTCTGCGTGGGTTTCCTCCGGGTGCTCAGGTTTCCTCCCACAGTCCAAAAATGTGCAGGTTAGGTGGATTGGCCATGATAAATTGCCCTTAGTGACCAAAAAAAAGGTTAGGAGGGGTTATTGGGTTACGGGGATAAGGTGGAAGTGAGGACTTAAGTGGGTCAGTGCGGGCTCGATAGGCCGAATGGCCTCCTTCTCCACTGTATGTTCTATGTTTTGTGAAGGGTATTGAGGGAGTTAATAGTGAGAAACTGTTTTCACTCAAGAGAGCATTAAGAACTAGAGGGAACAATTCAAAAATAATTAACAAAAGGAGTAGATGTGATCTGAGGAAATTTCTTTTCACCCTGAGGGTGGTTGGAGTCTGGAACGAACTTACTGAGAGGGTGTTGAAGGCAGGTTTGTTGAGGTATACAAAAGGGAATTGGATTGCTATCTGAAAAGAAAGAAAGTGCAAGGTAATGGGGATAAAGCAGGGGAGTGGGACTGGGTAGAATGCTCTTTCAGTGAGCCAGTGTAGATTTGATGGGCCAAAATGCCTCTTTCTGCACTGTAAATATTCTGTGATTCTGTGAAATTGAATCAAAAACCTTCATATTGGTGAAAAATGTTATATTGTGTCACATTCCTCTTGGGCTCCTAACAATTCCTTGGTACTCACAACTCTTTTTTGTAAAACAATCAAATAGTTGATGACCACCCATTTGATTTGAGAAATTTCCTTTTTCTCCAGCATAAATTTCAAGCCAGAAAGGTCAATCCATAATCTTTTCTCACTGGCACTTTTTGTAGAGCGTACATTATTCCACAAGGAATAATTACCTACACAACATTCAATGTGTATACTATTTTCAGTGCTCCCATTGTATAGAATCTCAATAAAATCATTTGACAAATGCAATTGCTTATTCACTGCCTCTATCAGAGCCATTGTTTTAGCAGCAAGATTATCCACCTTTTTCATGTTCTTAGTTTCTCAAGCTGAAGGACAACATTTCCAGTTACCACGTGCGGGAACGCCCGGACCCCAGCCAATGCGTGGGGCCCTGGGAGCAGGACCCAGGGCAGTGTGGACTAGGGAGCTGAAGTATAAAGACCAGCGGCTGGATTCTCCTCTGTTCCTGAGACTAAGTGGTGACATTGGGGCAGGATTCGTGGACTTCCATGACATCAAAACTGGTGCCACGCCTGGACCGATTCAGTGACTGTTAAGGGGCTCGCACAGGCGCCACGTGGAACACAATCGATTCCAATGAAAAATAGTGCCAGATTTGCCGGATTCGCATTTGACACTCAGGAGGTGAACAAGCCACAGCTGCATATAAACACTTCACTCTCCTCACATACCAGGCCAGCCAACAAGATGGTACTAGTTGTACTGGAGCGCGCTCATACGGCTGATGTGTGGGCTAGGGCCAGAGGACACCTAGGTGGAGTGGCCTGGGGGGGGGACACCTATACGACCTGTGGCCCTAAGTTGACAGTGGGCAGTCAGCGGCGTGCGCAGCTGCATGTCTGCCTCGAAGGCTCGACAGTGATGTTCCATGCCCATCCACCCTGATCCCACAGCCCACCACCTGGCCACCCTCCGCTACTCCCCCCCGGTCCTGGCAGAAGCCTCCCTGGCCAGCGGCACAACTGTCAGCAAACTATGGCGATGTTGGACACTTTCCGTACCCCCCCCCCCTCGCTCAGCAGCCACGATGCCAGCTTCACAATTTTTAAAAGCACAAGTGAACCTCGTCGTTTGGAACTTGGCCCTTTGGAGGCGAAGAATCGCAGAGGCTCCGGAGAATACTGGGTCAGGTCCGCTAATGATATGCCAATGGTGCTTCCTGTCCGTGCGTTCTGGAACATATTGACGCTGCTGTCAAGGTGATGGAGAATTGCGATTTGGCGTGAAATTGGTGCCCGCCACAATTCGGCTTTGAAACCAGGGGCGGAATCCCGCCCCCACCGTCCTCCGAATTCTCGGGCCCCCCAAATATCCCCCGGCTTGAATCGCGCCGCCCGCCTCGGAGAATGGCGGGGACCGGCGCGCCTCAATGGGCCCCAGGGCCGCCCGAATTCTCCGGGCCGCGATGGGCCGAAGTCCTGCCCGTTTAACGAGGGTCCTGCCGACGTAAATTAAGGTTGGTCCTTACCGGCGGGACCCAGCTCCGTGGGCGGCCTCGGGGGGGCGCGGGGCGATCTGGGCCTGGTGGTGCCCCCACGGTGGCCTGGCCCGCGATCGGGGCCCACCGATCCGCGGGCCGGCCTGTGCTGTGGCGGCACTCTATTCTTCCGCTTCGGCCGCTGTGGTCCATCGCCATGGCTGATGCGGAGACGAACCCTCCCACGCATGCGCCAGCACACGCTGGCGCTCCCGCGCATGCGCCAACTCGCGCCGGCCGGCGGGGGCCCTACGGCGCCAGTTGGCGTGGCGCCAAGCCCTTCCCCGCCGGCCGGCTGGGCGCAAACCACTCCGTGGCGGGCCTAGCCCCTGAAGGTGCAGAGGATTCTGCACCTTTGTGACGGCCCGATGCCGGAGTGGTTCACGCCACTCCTCGGCGCCGGGACCCCCCAACCCGCCGGGTAGGAGAGAATCCCGCCCCAGTTCTCCGTCCAATCGTCTTTCCCGATTCTGTTGTCGGCCGACGGAGAATCCCTCCCCCCGTTGTACAGTATTCTCTTCTCTAACTTCCTTTGCCTTTCATCAATAAATTCCTTTGCTTATTACTGGAAGCCTCCAGTGTATTCAACTGATCAATATAGCTTCACAATTGTTCTGTCTGTCCTTTAGTTATTCAGTCATGATATTGTACAATTAGTAGGGATGACAGTTACGCTCTCTAAAAAGGATTGTTTATTAAAGTTATTCCTGACCTACTTTGCTTAATACCTAAAAAATTAAAATTAAAAATCTCACAAACCTGGCTCCCAATTTTAAATTCTGCTATAACCTTGTAAGTAACTCATATTTCTCAAGTTCCGCAGTACCATGCCATATGAAATCATGAACATGCACCATCAGCACGTCTGAAAGATTTGCTTTATGGTACCAATAAAACATTGCAGAATCTGCTTTTAGTTGAACAAATCCTTTCTTCAGCACAATAGCTCTTATTGAAAAATTGCCAGGGGTCATCAGTGAAGATGCATTTGTTTAGTTTCCATTGTTCCCTTTATACATCTGTTGTCTATTTGGATGGTTTCAGCAAGCATTTTCTTGGAGGTACTGCCCTGCAGAAATGTAGCTTTTATGTCGATTGACCGACACTTCCATGAACATGTGGCCAAAAGAGCTGAAAGAAATTGTTAAGATGACTTTTCCCACTCTAACATCTGTATCCCAATCTTCCACCTCGAGCAACTAACTTTTTGTTTGCCTTATAAAACCCATCTACAAAGACTTTTTCAATACAATCCACCTGTTGGACAAGGCTGTTTGACCATTACCATAGAATTTACAGCGCAGAAGGAGGCCAATCGGTCCATCGAGTCTGCACCGGCCCTTGGAAAGAGCACCCTATCTAAGCCCACATCTCCACCCTATTCCCGTAACCCAGTAACCCCACCTAACCTTTTGGGAGGAAACCGGAGCGTCCGGAGGAAACCCACGCAGACACGGGGAGAACGTGCAGACTCAGTACAGACAGTGACCCAAGACGGGAATTGAACCTGGGATCATGGAGCTGTGAAGCAACTATGCTAACCACTGTGCTATCGTGCTGCCCACAGTATCTGATATTATCTGATACTCAAAGTCTCTCTAACTACATAACTCACTTTGTTCTACCTTTCTTATCCTCAAGTTTATTAGGAGCCATTAAAACCTCCTGGTCACAAGTTTGATCTTAGAGTGTTCTGTCACCTTTATTTCATTGTCTAATCTATGTGAGCTATAGCCTCTACCTCCACTTTTACGTCTGTCAGAGCTACTACTGCAAGACCTATCTCTTACATTATCAGAGGTTCTTTCTCCAGTTTGTGATTGTCACATGAGTCACTTCTAGACTCACTACTGTTGTGTTCTTTGTTATATGGCTGTTGTAATGATGTACACAGAACATATAGTTGTTTAAGTAGAAAGATGATTTATTAACAAATATGTGGAAAGATAACTAACAAACTATAATATAGATGATGGCTATTAAATTAATTCAGTGAATTCTCCTGTAACTCCTCTAAGCACGACTATCCTCTTGTATGTCTTACTACCAACTGGCGGGTGTCTTGAGTCACGTGCTAGATCTCTATCACCACCAACTGGTTGGAGGTCACACTGCTAACTATATACAGAACTGTGCACAGGCATATCACCACAACTATCACTACTAACACCATGCTTTCTTACTTTCCACACTTTCACCCCATTTTACCAGTCCATGTACCTTACTTCTTAACCATTGGCCTGAGTATTTAACCAATATTTGAACTTGCCAGTAGCTTTTCTTGTACATTCTACATTTTCCGCAGCACTCCATTCATTAGACCCTTTAGGAATATATGCCACCCAAGTACTCACTGTGGGAAATTAACCTGTGTATGTGATATCTCTACCATGTGTGGCAGGATTGCACATTACCACAATCAGAACCCAGGATTTTGTTAATAATTCCAATTAGTTGTGAGGAATGAACCTCAACAGTTTGCTAAGTACTTTCTTAACATCATGAGCTGTTACTGTACCTGGGCCTTTCCATTTTTATTGACCCTTTCTTTTTCAGTTTCCCAAATCTCCTGAATTAAACCCTGGCCGGGATTGATCAGGCCTTAGGGGACAGGCCGGGAGACAGTAGTGGTGGGAAAAGCGAACGACATTGGGATGGACGCGACCTATTTACACTGCCAGGGGATTGTCCCAGTGGTGGAAATCGCAGCTGCTCAGCCGCCTACCAGTCAACTGGATGTGGGTTGCCAATTTACAAACTAAAATTTCAATTAACAGTTGTTTTCTGAGGCTGCTGGCATTTTGCAAGTGGTGCAAGACCCTCTGTCGTGCGGTGAGGTCATCGACTGTGTAGGGAAGTGTATTGATTTTTGGAGATATTAAAATCCCTGTAGAGATCAAAAACTTTTAAAACTGAGATATGAATTCCCTAAAGAGAATTATGGAATGAGTCGTAGGACAAGATTTCACATTTTATGACTTTTACTGTAACAGACAAAATAAAATCAACAGAGACTTAACATTAAATAACAGTAACTAATACAGCAAACTAAAGAAAAGGTTCTTCCCCATCAACTAATTAACACAATGGAAAATACTTTAGAACCGTTTTGGACATTGTGCCATGCTCTCAGCAGATATTTGGCCATGTAGATTCAGTTCCAAACTCCTCCCAGATTTTCAGAAGGTTCCCTTCTCCCTGCCATGTTAGGGCAATTCACCTATTGTCCTTTGAAAGCTGCTTCACTCAGATTTCTGAATAATTGTGAATGGTGGTGGACAATTAAACAACTAACTGGAGAAGGAGGCTCCACAAATATTCCCGTCCTCACTGATGTGGGAGCCTTTTATGATCCCAGTTATGTTATAACTGGGCAAGAAGTTCCCAGATGGAATGTTGGCTGAAAGGAATGTAACTTAAAAAATAAAACAGAGAGGAACAGAGTCATAGGATTGTTAAGTAGTTTTAACAACAAAAAAAATCATTTAATAGACATGAAAAAATTGGATTCTGATACAACACTTCTTTACTCCACCCTAACTTCACTATTACACACAGATTTTAAGAATAACATGGATTACAAAGTACATCATAACTTACATTAGTCTCACTAACACACAAAGCCTCTTTTAACCACACAGGATGACTGTGGTCAAATACACACACTCTGCTCTGAACCCAAGTTAGTGTCTGTGGATTTCCCCTCAGAATGATTGTCCCGGATGATTGTCACATGAGAGTTTCCACTCTTCCACTCCTCAAAACACTTTGAAAACATTCTCTCATAATAATGTTTTCCCTTAGTCATTCCAAAATCTCATCCAGGTTTTCCAAATGATAGTTTTAAGCAAAGCTTCTGCTCCATTTTTAACAGTGAATCCAGTCCAGGTTTTGCACTAACCCCATTAGGATTTGTTTTACTTGACTTTTATACAAACTGTTCACAAATGCTTTAACTCTCGATTCCCAGAGTCTAGCAAAATGGCATCAAACATTTCATTTATCTCTGAAGTCTGCTTTCCCACTTTAAATCTGGTTACTGCAATGGTTTCTTTAACTCAGAACACTTTGTTTACTCTTCCTTGAATTCTTCTGAACAATACCTTGGTCTCTGTTCTCATAACTTCAGCCTTCTAAAGACATTCTTTCTGTCCCAATTCTCTGGTTATCTAGATTGTAACTTGTTCCTTAGGAAGCCTGCACCTTTGCAACTCCCTTGTCCTGTCCAGCTTCTCCTGGCAGAGTTGAAAGATGCTCACTCCCCAGTGTCCTGTCTCCAACTGCAATATGGCCAGCTAAAACTAAAACTTGAAAGCTTTTGTTTTACCTGACAGCGGCTAAGTAACACCCACAAGCTCATGGCTTTCATTTATTCTTCATGAACAATAGAATCAAGGTTGGAATTGAAACCAACCCCGACACATAGAAACACCTTTGTCCAGCATGAATCTAACTATAGGCTTTACCCTTCCTTCCAGGAATATTAAATTAAACCCATTTAAAACTATACCTTGGCCGGAATTCTCCGGCTGTTGGGATTCTCTGTTGTCGCCAGCAGCTCACTCTGCCCCTGGGTTTACTGACGGCATGGGGTGGCTTCAAAGGGAAATCACATTGACAAGCGGTGGGAGTAGAGAATCCGCAGCCAGCGAACAGTGTGCTGCTGTGAAACACATGGCTGGGGGACCAGAGAATCCAGCCCCTTAATTCGAATGTTTATCAACACAAATATTATTCCCTTAAAATTACCTTTGTTTACCTAACAGAGCCCAGCAAGTCAATGTAAAAGCTGAAGCATCTGCAACCACCTTCAGCCAGAAGTACCAAATCGATTCTGATGTGTGTGTCTAAGCACTGGGATTCTCCGTTGGCCAATGCAGGAATTGGGAAACATGAATTGTTTTTGATGCCGAAATTGTGGCGGGGCTGGTTTCCCGCCAAATCGCAATTCTCCGGTGCCTCGATAGCAGCGTCAATATGTTGCACTTTGTATATACAGTAAACACCATTGGCATATCATTAACGGACCTGACCTGGTATTCTCTGGGGGAAGGCGATGGGGGGAAGCTAGGGTTATGGAGAGGAAGGAAGGTGAAGGAGGGAATGGGCCGTGGGGCCGGGGGGGACTAGGCCGGTGTCCAGGCATGGGCCGCCATTGTTGTGGTCTGCAAGGCAGCAACCTTGCTGTGCACCCCACTGATCACCCACCTTGGTTCTGCAGAGTGACACCAACTTTATGGGTGCACCCCACCCTCTGCCATACCACCCTCAACCGGCAGCCATTTGCCCGAGGGGCATCACGCGGCCCGCTAAAGGGCAACGCCCACAGTAGCCCCTACAGGGGGACGCTGGAAAGAGTCCGAAGATGGTTCACTGGCATTGGCAGCGCCAGCCAATGGTACCCCTGGCAGCAGGGATAGGCGCCAGGGCCAGAGACCCCATGGTGCCGGGCACCGGCAGGGCCATGGGGATGGGGGAGGGTGGGGACGTGCGGGGGAAGGGTCCGCAGTGCAAACCGGGTCCACCAGGTAGCCGTTGGACCGGGTTGGACACGGGGGTACAGACCATGCTACTATGTTGGCCTTTCATCCCCTGCAGACAATGGATATTGGAATACAACCAGCAATGGTGGTCTTCCTCCTAGTCGCTGCAGCCCTGGGGCATGCACTGCGGCTGTACGAGCTGGAACTGTTCAAGGCGGAGGAACCTGCAGCAGCGGAGTCTGCCTTAGAGGAACAGGAGGCAACCGCTGAGGATGGAGAGCCAGCCGCCCAACAGGCCAAGGAACAGGAGGAGGAGGTGCAAAGGCAGCACCGCATGAGGCCTCGTGTACCGGCACCACCTGTCATTCGAGGACCTGCCTGACCGGGCATCCGGCTGAGAAAGGGGACCGTGCGACATATCTCCCAGATGGTGGCTCACCTGGTACCATGGGGGAATGGGAGAGGACACCCGTTCCAGGTGGCCTCAAACGTGACGGCCACCCTGAACCTTTACGCCACGGGGTCCTTCCAGGTCCCAAGTGTCCGGAATCTCATAGAGCTCAATGCACAGGTATTGTGCCCTGTCGGCACAATAGATCCATTTCGATGTGGACCAAGCCCACCAGATGCCCGGGCAGGGTTCACTGCCATCGCCGATATGCCCCGGGTTCAGGGGGCGATTGACGGGATGCATGGTGCCCTACGAGCATCTGGAGATGACAGGCCGCTCTACACAAACCGAAATGGGTTCCACTCGATGAACATGCAGCTGGATTTTGACCATCAGAAGCGTATCATGCACGACTCAGCCCGACAGCCGGGCAATGGGCATGATGCCTTCATCCTGGCACATTTGATAGTTACTGACCTCTTTGAAGCGCACCCTGGCTGAGGGGTTGGCCCCTGGGCGACAGGGGTTATCCGCTGCAGTCATGGCTGATGGCGCCTTTCCGGAAGCCACAGACCGGTGCAGAGACCCTATACAATGGAGCCCATGCAGTGACCAGGGGCCTGATCAAGCAGTGCTATGGCATCCTGAAGATGCGGTTCAGGTGCCTGGACTGCTCTGGAGGGGCCCACCAGTATGATGCTGAGAGAGTCGCCCACATCGTGGCGGCCTGCTGCATCCTCCACGACATCGCGCAGCAGAGGGTCGGCGTCCAGGGGGAGGAGGATCAACGCCAGGCCTCGTACGACGAGGAGGATGCAGGGGTGTCTGAGAATGGTCAGGGATTGGGGCCTGGGCAGGCAGGGGTGGCCGCACAACTTGTGCACCAAGGCCAACACGCACAGGAGGCTCTGATCGGCTCCAGGTTCACCGATTGGGTGGCGGACTGGCCAGGGACACGGCTCCGCATCCCAACCCCAGACAGAGCCCAAGGCACTCCCTGCAGCCCGCAACCCCTCCATGATGCATACATGCCACACTATGGGGTACGGCCCTGGGTTGGCAGTAACACCGGGTATGATCCTTGGGATGGAGGATGATGACAACCCACTCTGTGATGAGCCCTGGTGCTCCACCTCCTTTGACAATGTCTGCCTCCTGCCCATGGTAGCACTTCCCACCGTTCATCTGGGTGACCCCTGCATGCAAGTTGGTCATTCCATCACACGGTTCCATTGATTCCCTGGGTTGGCGGAGATGGGGACGGTGGGGAGGGGATGGGGCTGGGACACCAGAGAGCTCACTGAACTGCGATCCCTGAGCCAAGCTCACCCCGACGTCCATCCATTCCCTGCCAGTCCTGGAGGCCCCTGCCGTCTCAATCAGGGTCTGCATGCACGCTGCCATGGTGCACAAGGAGTGAACCACCTTCATCTGGGAATGTGCTGCATCAGCCAGTGACTGGGCCATCTCCCTCTGGGACTGGGCCACCTCTGTGTCTGCGCCATGCGGCCAGCGTCTGGGCAATGTCACCGACGCTCTCAACCATGACCCGCTGTGACTGGGCCATGCTCAGAAGCGCCGTTGCAATGTCCAGGTGACTCTGGCACATGGCTGCCTATGGGAGGGAAGCCCTGTCCTGGGTCTTGGTCATCGCTTGCACAGAGTGCCCCAGGCCTTGGACATGCTGATCCATAGTCAAAATGCTCATCCCAAGGTCTCCACTGCAGACTTCACCTGTGCAGTGTTAGCCTGGGTGGCATGCACAGCCAGCACCATCCCCAGTACGCAGTTGGACCCCATCCTCCTGTGCCTGCTGGTGCTGGAAGCTCACCGACAACCCCTCATGTAGTCCCTGGCTCTGCGGCTGCATCTCCACGATCGATGGGACTGTCCGTCCCAGAAGCCCAAAACCCGTCTGGATGGCAGCTAGTCCCTGGGGTCAACCCACCCTCCGATCGTCCGCACCCTCAGGAGTTCCTACCTCCATCTGCTGTGCCGGAGCATGTGCATGGAGCAAACCAGATAGTGTCCCAGAAGCCTCTTCAATAAAGTGCCCAACCGAAGTGAGCATCTCTGAGATGGTGGAGGGTGTTGGAGAAAGCTATAGCGGGAAATCCGTATCATCCTCAAACTCGAGCTTTGGGGAGTCCCGGGTCTCGGGTCTCTGGCTCGCGTCCGTGTCGGTGTCATTGTCTCTGGTCGGCACCAGGGGTTCTTGCTGTGGCTGGGGGAGAGGGACACCAGAAGGGCCCGCCCCATCAACAGCAGGTCCTGCAAAACACAAAACAAGAAGCATGGATACGTCGCAGCCCGGGGGATTAGTGGGGGTTGTGGGGATGTTTGGGGGCGTGTGTTTGGGAGGAGGGAGTAGGGGTCGTGGTGGTGGAACGGGGGTGGTGTTGGTGTGGGGGTGGTATGAACGTGTTGTGGGGGTGAGGATGGTGTGGGGTGGGGTGCGGGTTAGGGTGGTGTGGGTGTGTGATGGTGTGGGGGTGAGGGTGGTGCGGGGGTGAGGGTGGTGTGGGGGTGAGGGTGGTGTGTGGGTGAGGGTGGTGTGTGGGTGAGGGTGGTGTGTGGGTGAGGGTGGGGAGGGGGTGAGCGTGGTGTGGGGGTGAGGGTGGTGTGTGGGTGAGGGTGGTGTGTGGGTGAGGGTGGGGTGGGGGTGAGCGTGGTGTGGGGGTGAGGGTGGTGTGTGGGTGAGGGTGGTGTGAGGGTGAGAATGGTGTGGGGGTGAGGGTGGTGTGGGGGTGAGGATGGTCTTGGGGTGAGGGTGGTGTGGGGGGTGGTGTGCGGGTGAGGGTGGTGTGGGGGGTGGTGTGCGGGTGAGGGTGGTGTGGGGGAGATGGTGGTGTGGGGCTGAGGGTGGTGTGGGGGTGAAGGTGGTGTGGGGGTGAGGATGGTGTGGGGTGAGGGTGGTGTGGGGGTGAAGGTGGTGTTGGGGGTGAGGGTGGTGTGGGGGTGAGGGTGGTGTGGGGGTGGAGTGGGGGTGGTGTGGGGGTGAGGGTGGTGTGCAGGTGAGGGTGGTGTGCGGGTGAGGGTGGTGTGGGGGTGAGGGTGGTGTGGGGGTGGTGTGTGGGTGTGGGAGTGTGCGGGTGAGGGTGGTGTGCGGGTGAGGGTGGTGTGTAGGTGGTGTGCGGGTGTGGGTGGTGTGTGGGTGAGGGTGGTGTGGGGGTGAAGGTGGTGTGGGGTTGAGAGTAGTGAGGGTGGTGTGTGTGTGAGGGTGGTGTGGGGGTGAGGGTGGTGTGGAATGAGGGTGGTGTGGGGGTGAGGGTGGTGTGTGGGTGAGGGTGGTGTGGGGGTGAAGGTGGTGTGGGGGTGAGGGTAGTGAGGGTGGTGTGTGTGTGTGAGGGTGGTGTGGGGGTGAGGGTGGTGTGCGGGTGAGGGTAGTGTGGGGGTGAGGGTGGTGTGGTGGTGAGGGTGGTATGGGGGTGAGGGTGGTGTGTGGGTGAGGATGGTGTGGGCGTGAGGGTGGTGTGGGGGTGAGGGTGGTGTGCGGGTGAGGGTGGTGTGGGGGTGAGGGTGGTGTGGGGGTGAGGGTGGTGTGGGGGTGAGGGTGGTGTGGCGGTGAGGGTGGTGTGGGGGTGAGGGTGGTGTGGGGGTGAGCGTGGTGTGGGGTTGAGGGTGGTGTGTGGGTGAGGGTGGTGTGGGGGTGAGGGTGGTGTGGGGTGAGGGTGGTGTGGGGGTGAGGGTGGTGTGTGGGTGAGGGTGGTGTGGGGGTGAGGGTGGTCTGGGTGTGAGGGTGGTGTGGGGTGAGGGTGGTGTGGCGGTGAGGGTGGTGTGGGGGTGAGGGTGGTATGTGTGTGAGGGTGGTGTGGGGGTGAGGGTGGTGTGGGGGTGAGGGTGGTGTGGTGGTGAGTGTGGTGTGGGGGTGAGGTGGAGTGTGGGTGAGGGTGGTGTGGAGGTGAGGGTGGTGTGGGGGTGAGGGTGGCGTGGGGGTGAAGGTGGCGTGGGGGTGAGGGTGGTGTGTGTGTGAGGGTGGTGTGGGGGTGAGGATGGTGTGGAGGTGAGGGTGGTGTGTGTGTGAGGGTGGTGTGGGGGTGAGGGTGGTGTGGGGGTGAGGGTGGTGTGGTGGTGAGTGTGGTGTGGGGGTGAGGTGGAGTGTGGGTGAGGGTGGTGTGGAGGTGAGGGTGGTGTGGGGGTGAGGGTGGCGTGGGGGTGAAGGTGGCGTGGGGGTGAGGGTGGTGTGTGTGTGAGGGTGGTGTGGGGGTGAGGGTGGTGTGGAGGTGAGGGTGGTGTGTGGGTGAGGGTGGTGTGGGGGTGAAGGTGGTGTGGGGGTGAGGGTGGTGTGTGGGTGAGGGTGGTGTGGGGGTGAAGGTGGTGTGGGGTGAGGATAGAGAGGGTGGTGTGTGTGTGAGGGTGGTGTGGGGGTGAGGGTGGTGTGGTGGTGAGGGTGGTGTGGGGGTGAGGGTGGTGTGTGGTTGAGGGTGGTGTGGAGGTGAGGGTGGTGTGGGTGTGAGGGTGGTGTGCGGGTGGGGGTGAGGGTGAGGGTGGTGTGTGGGTGAGGGTGGTGTGGGGGTGAGGGAGGTGTCGGGTGAGGGTGGTGTGGGGGTGAGGGTGGTGTGTGGGTGAGGGTGGTGTGTGGGTGAGTGTGGTTGGGGGTGAGGATAGTGTGAGGGTGGTCTGGGTGTGAGGGTGGTGTGGGTTGAGGGTGGTGTGGTGGTGAGGGTGGTGTGGGGGTGAGGGTGGTGTGTGGGTGAGGGTGGTGTGGGGGTGAGGGTGGTGTGGTGGTGAGGGTGGTGTGGGGTGAGGGTGGTGTGGTGGTGAGGGTGGTGTGGGGGTGAGGGTGGTGTGCGGGTGAGGGTGGTGTGGGGGTGAGGGTGGTGTGGCGGTGAGGATGGTGTGGGTTGAGGGTGGTGTGGGGGTGAGGATGGTGTGCGGGTGAGGGTGGTGTGGGGGTGAGGATGGTGTGGGGTGAGGCTGTTGTGGGGGTGAGTGTTGTGTGGGGGTGAGGGTGGTGTGGGATGAGGGTGGTGTGTGGGTAAGGGTGGTGTGGGGTGAGGGTGGTGTGGGGGTGAGGGTGGTGTGCGAGTGAGGGTCGTGAGGGGGTGAGGGTAGTGAGGGGGTGAGGGTGGTGTGGGGGTGAGGGTGGTATGGGGGTCAGGGTGGTGTGGGGGTGAAGGTGGTGTGGGGGTGAGGGTCGTGAGGGGGTGAGGGTGGTGTGGGGGTGAGGGTGGTGTGGGGGTGAGGGTGGTATGGGGGTGAGGGTGGTGTGTGGGTGAGGGTGGTGTGGGGGTGAGGGTGGTGTGGCAGTGAGGATGGTGTGGGGTGAGGGTGGTGTGGGGTGAGGATGGTGTGCGGGTGAGGGTGGTGTGGGGGTGAGGCTGGTGTGGGGGTGTGTTGTGTGGGGGTGAGGCTGTTGTGGGATGAGGGTGGTGTGTGGGTAAGGGTGGTGTGGGGTGAGGGTGGTGTGGGGGTGAGGGTGGTGTGCGGGTGAGGGTCGTGAGGGGGTGAGGGTAGTGAGGGGGTGAGGGTCGTGAGGGGGTGAGGGTAGTGAGGGGTGAGGGTGGTGTGGGGGTGAGGGTTGTGTCGGGGTGAGGGTGGTGTGGGGGTGAGGGTAGTGTGGGTTTGAGGGTGGTGAGGGGGTGAGGGTGGTGTGGGGGTGAGGGTGGTGTGGGGGTGAGGGTGGTGTAGGGGTGAGGGTGGTGTGGGGGTGAGGGTAGTGTGGGTTTGAGGGGGTGAGGGTGGTGTGGGGGTGAGGGTGGTGTGGGGGTGAGGGTGGTGTGGGGGTGAGGGTGGTGAGGGTGGTGTGGGGGTGAGGGTGGTGTGGGGGTGAGGGTGGTGTGGGGGTGAGGGTGGTGTGGGGGTGAGGGTGGTGAGGGGGTGAGGGTGGTGTGGGGGTGAGGATTCTGTTGGGGGGTGTCACATGCATCATGGGGAACTGCAACTCAGCGGGGTCTCACTTCCTGGCCTGACGCCAGCTTCCACTCCGGTGAATGCCCTTTCCTCGAGCCCGCCAACCATGTCCAGGGCCTGCAAGTCCAATGGCCCCCTTCGAGTCTCCTTCCACTCCTGGCGGTTATGGGCTGCCTTCTGGGGGTGGGGGAAACAGAAAATGCGCTGTGATAGACCGTTCGACACTTGCAGCCCAGGGGGTGGCTAGCTGGTAGCTTCGGTGGCCAGGCAACCCGGCCATGGCCGCTGCTGTGCTGCCGGCATATGATGCAGGGTGGGGGTTCAGCCGTCCTCCTGGTGGGGGGTGGTTCTGGGTGTGTGGGACTGGGGTTGATGCCTGGGCACAGTGCTGCCTACTCAGCCTGGCTGCCCTGAGGAGGTTGTGCAGTTTCTTCCGGCACTGCTGTCCGGTGCTGACAACTTTGGCCACCTGCGCCCAGGCACGGCAAGCTGCGTCAGCTGGCAGCCTCTTACCCGGGTCAGGGTACAGGGTTGCCCGCCTCTCCTCCAGGGCATCCAGCATGGTCTCGAGCTCAGCGCCCGGAAAACGGGGTGCCGCTCTCCTTGCTGCTGTCTTGTTGGCTGGGATGGTGTGTTTGGGGAGTGGCGTATGTATGTGCAGCTGTAGCTTGTCGGCCTCCTGAGTTTCAATCCCGAATCCAGCGAATCCCACACCTTTTCCCATTGGAATCGATTGTGTTCCAACATGGCACCGGTGCTCGAACCTTAATGGTTGTAGAATCGGTCAAGGTGCGGCACCAGATTTGCTGTTGTAGAAATCCATGAGTCCTGCCCAACATCAACGGAGAATTCCGTTATATGCTTTTGTAAAAGGACAGTTTAGTTATAAAGAAGTGCTATATAAAACCTGCCAGTAGGGTTGCTAGAGGCGGAGTCCCAATTCTATTTCTCTTTCATTCACAATAGAATAAAAGGGGCTTTCCTGTTTTGGCAGGCAGTTCACTTCACAAACAATTGTGTCTTTGTGCTTGTATTCTTCATTGTTTATAAGTGGCAAAACACTCAAATGGCGACAAAAGTGGTATTATTAGGGGCTTTAGATCCAGCTATTAGGGGCTTTGTAGTTTATGTTTGTGGTTGCAGTCATTGGAATGAAAAGCTTCACTTTAGAGAGAATTCTTATTGCCTCCCACAAGCCAGCAGATAAAAGCTCTAAAGATGTTGTGAACATTTTGAAAAGACACTTAGATCCCAGATCAGCAGTTATTGCTGAGTGATTCAAGTTTCACCGAAGGGAACAGCATGAGAGTGAGTCAGCTTCTCAATTCCTGGCTGAGTTGTGAAAATTAAACATTACCTGGAAGTAGCTTTGCCTGATTGCTTGGTTTGTGGACCAGGAAATCAAAGAATTCAGCGTAGATTGATAGCAGAGCAAGAGCTGACACTGAAGAAAGCATTCAAGATTGTGCAATGTATAGAAATGGCAGAGAAACAAGCTGGAGATTTAATTTAATATTTAATAATCTTTATTATTGTCACAAGTAGGCTTACATTAACACTGCAATGAAGTTACTGTAAAAAGCCCCTAGTCGCCACATTCTGGCGCCTGTTCGGGTACACAGAGGGAGAATTCAGAATGTCTAAATTACCTATCAGCACGTCTTTGGGGACTTGTGGGAGGAAACCAGAGCACCAGGGGAAACCCACGCAGACATGGGGAGAACGTGCAGACTCAGCACAGACAGTGACCCAAGCCGAGAATCGAACCTGGGACTGTGGAGCTGTGAAGCAACAGTGCTAACCACTGTGCTATCGTGCATTCTAACAACGCTGAAGGTAAAGGAGTAAAGTCAGGGAATATTTGCTTCCAAATATAATACCGCTGTAATGGAAAAGGGCATAATGCAGAAGTCTATAAGTGGAAATCCATTGAGTCTCGCTACCATGGGAAAAAGGGACACACACAGCATGCAATGCAGATTGAAAGTAAAACAATACAAGGAAATTGTATCGTGAAGTGCACACGGACTGTAATGATATGTAGACAGACATGTAACTAAGGGGTTAATCACAACACCCAGCTGTGGCATAACCACTAGAGGGCATTACACGACCCACTATATAACCGGCGCTCCCAGAAGCTCTCCCTCTCACTTCCAGCAGGAGTTACAGGAAGAACATCAGTGTAGCAGAGAGATCTCAGTCCAGCCACCACGTATAGCTTAGATACAGTTTGTACAGTTAGTCATTTTTACTTTGTTGCTAGAGTTAGATCAGTAGAGTGTCGAACTCATTTATTAGTTTTGTCATTACTTAATAAATTATTTCAGTTACTTTGAAGACTCGCGTGTTCTTCAACATCGTCTACAGTTAGTAACGACATATATTACTTGAACCAAGTAATACAATAGACAATCCATGTATGAAGATAAACAGGCAGTTGAAAAAGATGCACTACTTGGAAACAAAATACAAAAGTCCAGACGAGACAAAAAGTGAAACTAACAAGGACAATTGCACTGCACTCAGGCTGATCTGAAACTTGATGAAGGACTATAACTTGATGAGGGACTATAACTTGATGAAGGACTATAAATTGACATTACCTTAAATAGAAAAATAGTTGAAATGGAAGTTGACACTGGGGAATCTGTTTTTATGCTTCTGGGAAGACGTGGGAGAAAACTTTCAAGAAATTCCCATTGGAGAAAACCCTCCTCCAGCTTAGCACCTACACTGAACAGCCTGTGAATATACTTGGGAAAATGTCAGTTCAAGCTAAATATGGAGATAAGATAGCAAAGTTACCACTTATCATTGTGAAATTGGATCACCCATCAGAAACCAGCTAAAAGAAATTCAGCTGGACTGTGTTATTTTACTCTTTGCTAATATATCGTTACTGCTTGCTTCGCAATCCAGAATGGTCTGATGGTGTGATTATAAATAAACCACCAATCTCTAACTTGAAGCAAAACTAATTTATTGAATAATGATTGATTAATATTGAGCTCGCACACTCCACAGAACTATGACTAGTAATCAAGTAATCTATATTAACGTAATAACTAATTTAAACTACATGTGCTGCTTTATCTATGCTGTGATCAATCTCTCTTACACACTACTGTCTAGACTCTCCTGGTTAGAAGACCCAAGATCCTCTGAGTTCTCATATTTATAGTGGGGACCAGTGGTGCCCTCTAGTGGTTGTGTTACACTGAGATGTAATAATTAACCCTTTACTTGTCTACATATATACATATCATTACAGACTGGAATAAAATAAATCTTTTTTTTTAATTTAGAGTACCCAATTAATTTTGTTTCCAATTAAGGGGCAATTTAGTGTGGCCAATCCACCTACCGTGAACATTTTGGGGTTGTGGGGGTGAAACCCATGCAGACAAGGGGAGAATGTGCAAACTCCACATGGACAGTGACCCAGGGCTGGGATTCGAACCCGGGTCCTCAGCGCCGCAGTGTCAGTGCAAACCACTTCGCCACATGCCGCCGGAATAAAATAAATCAAGTGTATGGCAACATTATGTTGCTGTCCTTGATATACAAGCATCCTGATGTCTTTAAGGAAGGTCTTCGAGTTATTAAAAACATTGAAGCCAGGCTTGCTATGTTGGCTGAATTTATAGTTCTCTAAGGTTCTTCAGACCATCCCTACTCAATGCAACAGGAAATCAAGAATGAACCGGAACGACTTGAAAACTTACAGATCATTGAGAAAGTTGTTTATGCAGAGTGGACAGCTCCCATAGTCCTAGTTGTGAAGGATGATGGAGATATCAGAATATGAGATGACTATGAAATCACCACTAATCTTTTCCTGGAAGTGTATCAGTACCCGCTATTGAAAATTAAGGATCTGTTTGCTGCTCTGAATGGAGGTGAATTATTCACAAAGCTTGACCTAT
This sequence comes from Scyliorhinus torazame, assembly GCF_047496885.1. NCBI lineage: Eukaryota > Metazoa > Chordata > Chondrichthyes > Carcharhiniformes > Scyliorhinidae > Scyliorhinus > Scyliorhinus torazame. Next base: position 136,737,909 of record NC_092721.1, on the reverse strand, counting down.
CGCAGGAATTTTTGGAAATAAGAACAAAGAACAAAGAAATGTACAGCACAGGAACAGGCCCTTCGGCCCTCCAAGCCCGTGCCGACCATGCTGCCCGACTAAACTACAATCTTCTACATTTCCTGGGTCCGTATCCCTCTATTCCCATCCTATTCATGTATTTGTCAAGATACCCCTTAAATGTCACTATCGTCCCTGCTTCCACCACCTCCTCCGGTAGCGAGTTCCAGGCACCCACTACCCTCTGCGTAAAAAACTTGCCTCGTACATCTACTCTGAACCTTGCCCCTCTCACCTTAAACCTATGCCCCCTGGTAATTGACCCCTCTACCCTGGGGAAAAGCCTCTGACTATCCACTCTGTCTATGCCCCTCATAATTTTGTATACCTCTATCAGGTCTCCCCTCAACCTCCTTCGTTCCAGTGAGAACAAACCGAGTTTATTCAACCGCTCCTCATAGCTAATGCCCTCCATACCAGGCAACATTCTGGTAAATCTCTTCTGCACCCTCTCTAAAGCCTCCACATCCTTCTGGTAGTGTGCCAACCAGAATTGAACACTATACTCCAAGTGTGGCCTAACTAAGGTTCTATACAGCTGCAACATGACTTGCCAATTCTTATACTCAATGCCCCAGCCAATGAAGGCAAGCATGCCGTATGCCTTCTTGACTACCTTCTCCACCTGTGTTGCCCCTTTCAATGACCTGTGGACCTGTACTCCTAGATCTCTTTGACTTTCAATACTCTTGAGGGTTCTACTATTCACTGTATATTCCCTACCTGCATTAGACCTTCCAAAATGCATTAAATCACATTTGTCCGGATTAAACTCCATCTGCCATCTCTCCGCCCAAGTCTCCAAACAATCGAAATCCTGCTGTATCCTCCGACAGTCCTCATCGCTATCCGCAATTCCACCAACCTTTGTGTCGTCTGCAAACTTACTAATCAGACCAGTTACATTTTCCTCCAAATCATTTATATATACTACAAAGAGCAAAGGTCCCAGCACTGATCCCTGTGGAACACCACTGGTCACAGCCCTCCAATGAGAAAAGCATCCTTCCATTGCTACTCTCTGCCTTCTATGGCCGAGCCAGTTCTGTATCCACCTTGCCAGCTCACCCCTGATCCCATGTGACTTCACCTTTTGTACTCGTCTACCATGAGGGACCTTGTCAAAGGCCTTACTGAAGTCCATATAGACAACATCCACTGCCCTACCTGCATCAATCATCTTAGTGACCTCCTCGAAAAACTCTATCAAGTTAGTGAGACACGACCTCCCCTTCACAAAACCGTGCTGCCTCTCACTAATACGTCCATTTGCTTCCAAATGGGAGTAGATCCTGTCTCGAAGAATTCTCTCCAGTAATTTCCCTACCACTGAAGTAAGGCTCACCGGCCTGTAGTTCCCGGGATTATCCTTGCTACCCTTCTTAAACAGAGGAACAACATTGGCTATTCTCCAGTCCTCCGGGACATCCCCTGAAGACAGCGAGGATCCAAAGATTTCTGTCAAGGCCTCAGCAATTTCCTCCCCAGCCTCCTTCAGTATTCTGGGGTAGATCCCATCAGGCCCCGGGGACTTACCTACCTTAATATTTTTTAAGACACCCAACACCTCGTCTTTTTGGATCTCAATGTGACCCAGGCTATCTACACACCCTTCTCCAGACTCAACATCGACCAATTTCTTCTCTTTGGTGGATAGTGATGCAAAGTATTCATTTAGTACCTCGCCCATTTCCTCTGGCTCCACACATAGATTCCCTTGCCTATCCTTCAGTGGGCCAACCCTTTCCCTGGCTACCCTCTTGCTTTTTATGTACGTGTAAAAAGCCTTGGGATTTTCCTTAACCCTATTTGCCAATGACTTTTCGTGACCCCTTCTAGCCCTCCTGACTCCTTGCTTAAGTTCCTTCCTACTTTCCTTATATTCCACGCAGGCTTCGTCTGTTCCCAGCCTTTTAGCCCTGACAAATGCCTCCTTTTTCTTTTTGACGAGGCCTACAATATCTCTCATCATCCAAAGTTCCCGAAAATTGCTGTATTTATCCTTCTTCCTCACAGGAACATGCCGGTCCTGAATTCCTTTCAACTGCCACTTGAAAGCCTCCCACATGTCAGATGTTGATTTGCCCTCAAACATCCGCCCCCAATCTAGGTTCTTCAGTTCCTGCCTAATATTGTTATAATTAGCCTTTCCCCAATTTAGCACATTCACCCTAGGACCACTCTTATCCTTGTCCACCAGCACTTTAAAACTTACTGAATTGTGGTCACTGTTCCCGAAATGCTGCCCTACTGAAACTTCTACCACCTGGCCGGGCTCATGATCTATAGGTATGTCAGGAATAAGCGAATGATCTATAGGTATGTCAGGAATAAGCGAATGACTAGGGAAAGAGTAGGACCAGTCAAGGACAGGGATGGGGAATTGTGTGTGGAGTCTGAAGAGATAGGCGAGATACTAAATGAATATTTTTCGTCAGTATTCACTCAGGAAAAAGATAATGTTGTGGAGGAGAATGCTGAGCCCCAGGCTAATAGACTAGATGGCATTGAGGTACGTAGGGAAGAGGTGTTGGCAATTCTGGACAGGCTGAAAATAGATAAGTCCCCGGGACCTGATGGGATTTATCCTAGGATTCTCTGGGAGGCCAGGGAAGAGATTGCTGGACCTTTGGCTTTGATTTTTATGTCATCATTGGCTACAGGAATAGTGCCAGAGGACTGGAGGACAGCAAATGTGGTCCCTTTGTTCAAAAAGGGGAGCAGAGACAACCCCGGCAACTATAGACCGGTGAGCCTCACGTCTGTAGTGGGTAAAGTCTTGGAGGGGATTATAAGAGACAAGATTTATAATCATCTAGATAGGAATAATATGATCAGGGATAGTCAGCATGGCTTTGTGAAGGGTAGGTCATGCCTCACAAACCTTATTGAGTTCTTTGAGAAGGTGACTGAACAGGTAGATGAGGGTAGAGCAGTTCATAGAATCATAGAATCATAGAATTTACAGTGCAGAAGGAGGCCATTCGGCCCATCGAGTCTGCACCGGCTCTTGGAAAGAGCACCCCACCCAAGGTCCACACCTCCACCCTATCCCCACAACCCAGTAACCCCACCCAACACTAAGGGCAATTTTGGACACTGTGGGCAATTTAACATGGCCAATCCACCTAACCCGCACATCTTTGGACTGTGGGAGGAAACCGGAGCACCCGGAGGAAACCCACGCACACACGGGGAGGATGTGCAGACTCCGCACAGACAGTGACCCAAGCCGGAATCGAACCTGGGACCCTGGAGCTGTGAAGCATTTGTGCTATCCACAATGCTACCGTGCTGCCCCAGTTGATGTGGTGTATATGAATTTCAGCAAAGCGTTTGATAAGGTTCCCCACGGTAGGCTATTGCAGAAAATACGGAGGCTGGGGATTGAGGGTGATTTAGAGATGTGGATCAGAAATTGGCTAGCTGAAATAAGACAGAGGGTGGTGGTTGATGGGAAATGTTCAGAATGGAGTACAGTCACAAGTGGAGTACCACAAGGATCTGTTCTGGGGCCGTTGCTGTTTGTCATTTTTATCAATGACCTAGAGGAAGGCGCAGAAGGGTGGGTGAGTAAATTTGCAGACGATACTAAAGTCGGTGGTGTTGTCGATAGTGTGGAAGGATGTAGCAGGTTACAGAGGGATATAGATAAGCTGCAGAGCTGGGCTGAGAGGTGGCAAATGGAGTTTAATGTAGAGAAGTGTGAGGTGATTCACTTTGGAAGGAATAACAGGAATGCGGAATATTTGGCTAATGGTAAAGTTCTTGAAAGTGTGGATGAGCAGAGGGATCTAGGTGTCCATGTACATAGATCCCTGAAAGTTGCCACCCAGGTTGATAGGGTTGTGAAGATGGCCTACGGAGTGTTGGCCTTTATTGGTAGAGGGATTGAGTTCCGGAGTCGGGAGGTCATGTTGCAGCTGTACAGAACTCTGGTACGGCCGCATTTGGAGTATTGCGTACAGTTCTGGTCACCGCATTACAGGAAGGACGTGGAGGCTTTGGAGCGGGTGCAGAGGAGATTTACCAGGATGTTGCCTGGTATGGAGGGAAAATCTTATGAGGAAAGGCTGATGGACTTGAGGTTGTTTTCGTTGGAGAGAAGAAGGTTAAGAGGAGACTTAATAGAGGCATACAAAATGATCAGGGGGTTGGATAGGGTGGACAATGAGAGCCTTCTCCCGCGGATGGAAATGGCTGGCATGAGGGGACATAACTTTAAACTGAGGGGTAATAGATATAGGACAGAGGTCAGAGGTAGGTTCTTTACGCAAAGAGTAGTGAAGCCGTGGAATGCCCTACCTGCTACAGTAGTGAACTCGCCAACATTGAGGGCATTTAAAAGTTTATTGGATAAACATATGGATGATAATGGTATCGTGTAGGTTAGATGGCTTTTGTTTCGGTGCAACATCGTGGGCCGAAGGGCCTGTACTGCACTGTATTGTTCTATGTTCTATGTTCTATTCCCCAATACCAGGTCCAGTACTGCCCCTTCCCTAGTTGGACTATCTACATATTGTTTTAAGAAGCCCTCCTGGATGTTCCTTACAAACTCTGCCCCGTCTAAGCCCCTGGCACTAAGCGACTCCAAGTCAATACTGGGGAAGTTGAAGTCTCCCATCACAACAACCTTGTTGTTTTTACTCTTTTCCAAAATCTGTCTACCTATCTGCTCCTTTATCTCCCACTGGCTGTTGTCCCCCAACGTTGTGACTGCACCCTTCTTATTCCTGATCTCTACCCATATAGCCTCACTGCCCTCTGAGGTGTCCTACTGTAGTACAGCTGTGATACTCTCCCTAACCAGTAGCGCAACTCCGCCACCCCTTTTACATCCCCCTCTATCCTGCCTGAAGCATCTAAATCCTGGAACGTTTAGCTGCCAATCCTACCCTTCCCTCAACCTGGTCTCTGTAATGGCAACAGCATCGTAGTTCCAAGTACAAATTCAAGCTCTAAGTTCATCTGCCTTACCCGTAATACCTCTTGCATTAAAACATATGCGCTTCAGGCCACCAGACCCGCTGTGTTCAGCAACTTCTCCCTGCCTGCTCTGCCTTAGAGCCATTCCCTAGTTCTCCCTCAATGCTCTCACCTTCTGACCTATTGCTCCCGTGCCCACCCCCCCTGCCATACTAGTTTAAACCCTCCCGTGTGACACTAGCAAACCTCGCGGCCAGGATATTTATGCTTCTCCAGTTTAGATGCAACCCGTCCTTCTTATACAGGTCACACCTGCCCGGGAAGAGCTCCCAGTGGTCCAGATAATGGAAACCCTCCCTCTTACACCAGCTGTTTAGCCACGTGTTTAGCTGCTCTATCTTCCTATTTCTAGCCTCACTGGCAAGTGGCACAGGGAGTAATCCCGAGATTACAACCCTAGAGGTCCTGTCTTTTAACTTTCTGCCTAGCTCCCTGAACTCCTGCTGCAGGACCTCATGACCCTTCCTGCCTATGTCGTTAGTACCAACATGTACAACGACCTCTGCCTGTTTGCCCTCCCCCTTCAGGATGCCCACTACCCGTTCGGAGACATCCTGGACCCTGGCACCAGGGAGGCAACATACCATCCTGGAGTCTCTTTCACGTCCACAGAAGCGCCTATCTGTGCCCCTGACTATAGAGTCCCATATAACTATTGCTCTTCTGCGCTTTGACCCTCCCTTCTGAACATCAGAGCCAGCCGTGGTGCCACTGCTCTGGCTGCTGCTGTTTTCCCCTGATAGGCTACCCCCCCCCCCCCCCCCCCCCCGGACAGTATCCAAAGGGGTATACCTGTTCGAGAGAGGGACAACCACAGGGGATTCCTGCACTGACTGCCTGCCCTTTCTGGTGGTCACCCATTTCTCTGCCTGCACCTTGGGTGTGACCACATTTATATAACTGCTATCTATGACGCTTTCCGCCACCTGCATGCTCCTAAGTGCATCCAACTGCTGCTCTGACCGAACCATGCGGTCTGTGAGGAGCTCCAGTTGGGTGCACTTTCTGCAAATGAAGCCATCTGGGACGCTGGAAGCCTCCTGGACCTGCCACATCTCACAGTCAGAACACTGCACCCCTCTAATTGACATTGCGTCAATTCATTAGTAAATTAAATTTAAAAGTTTTTAAAAGTTTCTGTTAACTATATGTTTCCTAGCACTAGATTTCTACTATAAATGTGAAACCTAAATACAGTACTCTCCGATCTCTGGCTTAGATACCCCTCTAAATTATAATTGAGTAATTATGTTGAATTAGTTTACCAATGCTTAATTTTTAAAATTTAGTGTTGATTCCCAACCAGCCAATGAAATCACAGTTTTTCTGTGATGTCACTATAATCCCCCCCCCCCCCCCCCCCCCCCACACACACACACAATTTGAATAGGGAATAAAAGTAAAAATGAGTAAAAATCACTTACTTATCTTCTGAGGGTCTCAGATGCTCTCTGATTCTCTCCCTGCAGATTAAAAGTTACAGGCCAGAAGAAAGAGAGAGAACAAAACAGTAGGGAAAAAGCACTTTCTCCAACTCTGCACCGAATTACCTCACTGCACCAAATTACCAAGTTCCAAATTCCCACTTTTACATGAATAAACTTTACCCACACAAGTAAATTCTTTAAAGACATCTGGCACCTTCTTAACAATTACTTCTTGAACAGGCTGTACAATCATTTGCACCTCCTTCGTTTCCCTTGGGCTTTCGTTTACCACTCTAACAAACCCCACTGTCTTATCCTGTTTTACCACATCAGCCTTCCCAGTGCTTTTCTTCAACCACCAACACTGTGACTTTACATGGCCTAGTTTATTACATTGAAAACATTTGAAAATTTTCATTTCTTTTCCACCCTCCTGGATTTCTTTTTAAATCTGAGGTACACTCTCTTTATTATCTCCCATCAGATCACCTTTACCTTTACCACTTGAGTATTTCTCATGTCCCCAGTTTCTATCCCTCACAGGCTGAAACTGATGTCGGAAACCAATCTTTGATTTATAAACAAATTCATAATCATCTGCTATTTCCGCTGCTAATCCCGCAGTTTTAACCCTCTGTTCTTCCACATGAGTTCTCACTACATCAGGAATTAAATTTTTAAACTCCTCCAAAAGTATAATTTCTCTGAGAGCTTCATACGTTTGGTCTATTTTCAAAGCCCTTATCCATCTATCAAAATTACTCTGTTTGAGCCTTTCAAACTCCATGTATGTTTGACCAAATTCTTTCCTTAAATTTCTAAACCTTTGTCTGTAAGTTTCAGGCACTAGCTCATATGCACTTAAGATGGATTTCTTCACCCCCTCATATGTTCCAGATACCTCCTCCAGTAGTGATGCAAACACTTCACTAGCTCTACCTACCAGCTTTGTTTGAATCAGTAACACCCACATGTCCTGTGGCCATTTCATTTCTTGGACATATTTAAATGGGTTCCCACCAAGCCGTCGACTATGACGCTCTTTCTCACTATCCTCATCAGTATCATCCAACTGTACGTTTCCCATTATGTCTGCCAATTTTAACTGATTGTCATGTTTCATGGCCATTTTCTGAAGTTCAACCTCCCTCTCTTTATCTTTTTCCCTGATCTGTATCTCCCTTTCTTTTTCTTTTTGTTCTGCTAGGGCTATTCTTTCTTTTCTCATTTCTTCTCTCTCCTTTTCTTTTTCCTCTCTCTCTCTTTCTCTTTCTTTTTCCTCTCTTTCTCTTTCTTTTTCCTCTCTCTCTCTTTCGTTTTCCAACTGCTTTAATTCTTTCTTATGTTCCATTTGTTTAATTTGCAACAGAATTTTTGCCATTTCCAATGAGTCAAACTCTATCTCAGGCAACTTTAAATGGTTAACCACCGCCACAATTACCTCATCTTTTCGCAGTTTGTCAGGTAATGTTAACTGGAATGTTCTTGCCAAATCTAACAGTCTGCTTTTCGTTTCTGTCCGTAAAGTACTACGTGAGACATTCTCCACCCCCAAAACCATCTGAGCCTCTGAAAGAGCCATTTTTCACAACACTCTCCCCACTTAAACTAAAATACCACACTGGAAAAGCAACAATCCTTCACTGTCTTTAAGTTCACAAAAGCCAATCCAATAGATAGACTTTTATCCCCCTCGAGCCACCAATTGTTATGGGCGAGGTGTTTTCAGAACCCCAAAATGTATCATGGAGTTCAACCAACCTCACCCTTTAATGTATTTGTTGCTTTACCTAGCACACAGCTTTTTCCCTAGGTGTGGGATTACAATTATGGACACGTGGGTTTTTTAAACACAAAACACTGTTTATTCCATGAACTCAACTTAACATCTTAAATAAACATTGGATCTCTTAACACCCCTTACTTCAAAGATAACTCAGAAAATATTGCAACAGTAAATAACTCCTTAAAATGTTCCTTCAAACTTCCAAGAGACTTAACACCTTTAAACAGTATCACATCAGGTTAAAGGATATATATATTTTCTGTAGAATGGCAGAGACATATTAGCTTGGTTGACTTCAGTTCCAGCACCTTGCTTTCTTCCTGCAGCTCTCTGGACACACACAGACACACCCAAGCTGCTTTCTCAAACCTGGCTTTCTCCCTTCAAGCAGATCACAGCAAACCAGAACTTCTCAAGCTGCTGTCTCAAACTGGCTTTCTACTTTTAAACTGCTCTCAGCAAAACCAGCCAGGCACTTTTCAAACTGCAAAACTAAACTGCAAAATGGCTGACCTGACCTCAGTTCCACCCACTCTCTGACATCACTGTTTTCTGAAAGGTACATTGCTTAAACATCCATGTCTTAAAGGTACTCTCACATGACAACCAGGCTTTGTCCAGCAGGCCAGAGACAAAATACTACAAGGCCTCTCTGTTGTAACCTGCTTCCACGATGACATGCTTGTAACCCAGAAAAACCTCCATACCCCTTTAGAGAACTTAGGCAAGATCCTGCCTAGACTGAAAAAATATTACATCGCTGTAAGAAATCAAAATGCTCGTTCCTGAAGCCTACAGTGGAGTACGTGGGACATGCGATCGATGAAATGGCCTCTCAACCTCACCCAAAGGTGGAGGCAGTGGTAAATGCACCACAGCCCAGAAATGTGAGGAACTTTGTGCATTTTTGGGACTTGTGAATGACTACGGCAAGTTCATTTCCAGTATGGCTACCAAGGCAGCATCAGTGAATAATCTGCTGAAGAAGAATGCAAAATGAGATTGGTCACAAGCCTGTCAAGAAATGTTCAAACAACTCCAACAAGAGCTCACCTCTACTAAAGTCCCAGCGCAATTCAATGATAAGCTGTCTGTTAGCCTGGCTTGTGACGCGTCTGGATGTAGTGTTGGAACTGTCATCTCATACACATTTCCTGATGGCAGTGAAAGGCCATTGCATATGCCTCACACACATCATCCAAGGCAGAACAAAATTAAACCCAAATTGGTAAAGGAAGCTCTACTAATCTACGGAGTTAAGAAGTTCCACCATGGGTGTAAATTCTCATTAATACAGACCACAATTCTTTGACCTGGTTGCTTAGCCAAAAGTCACAAACCCTGACACTTGCCGCTTCATGCCTACAAAGGTGGGCACTGATCTTATCTACTTATCAATATGAAATTAAATTGCACTCTGCTGAGAATCATGATAGACATGTTCCCTGTTAAAGCGGCTCAAATTCGACTTGAAATGCAAAGGGATGCTGCCCTCTCCAAAGTTTACCTGTACACATAGAAAGGTTGCTGTACACCCCAAGAGGTGACTACTGAGTTTAGACCTTACGACAGATTTGGGATGACTCTGCAAGATGGTGATTTGTTATTTAGAATCAGAGTTATTATTCCCCCAAAATTCCAAATACGAGTGTTCGGATTACTTCACCTCAGTAACATAGGAATCGCCAAAATGAAAGGCATTGGCTCATTTACATGTATGTTGGCCTCACCTGGATAAAGACACTGAAGTTATGGTCAGTGACTGCCTTCCATGCCAAGAAATGAAGTCCCCTCCTGTACCTGCCGCATTGCATCCATGGGTTTGGTCTGACCGCCTTTGGCAGAGATCTCATGTAGACTTTGCCGGACCACTTCTCTGACATACATTCTTGATTGTGGGTGGATGCCCACACAAAGATGCCTCATGTCATTCCCGTGAAGTTGACCACTTCAACTAAGACCAATGATGCTCTCCAGAATGTGTTCTCTATTTTTGGATTGCCGGAGCAGATTGTGCCTGACAATAGAATTCAGTTCACATCATGCAAATTTCAAACATACCTGAAAAACAATGGGATCAAGCAGATTCTCATCTTCCAAGCCATCTGCAAATGGTGAAGTGGAGCACTTCGTCCAGACATTCAAAACGATTGTATTGAAGGGGAAGATGAAAACAGATTGGAAGTTGAAGTTGAAGAACTATTTGATGATGTATTGTAACACTCCATGTTCAACCATAGGTGTACATCCTGCTGAGCAAACGTTTGGAAGACGTCTGCATACCAAAATGGAATTGTTGGGTGTGATTTACTGGCTCGCTACGCCGGGCGTGGATTAGGGCAAGCTGGTTAGATCCCCAAGTGGCCAAAATTGGGAACCTTGCCTGACGCCAAACAGTTTGCAATCTAACCGGCTTGCTTCTGTTGGCAGATTCAGGATCCCGCCTAGACATGACGAGAAACCAATAATCACCAACTAAGTACAATCTCCATCCCATTAACAAGACACTCACCTTATCGAATGGCCTCCTGGGATCTAACCAGCTACCCAGTGGGGCATCATGCCAGTGCTGAGTAGTACACCTATTTCAAAATGTGAGCCTAGCGCTGAGGGGATTGTAGGAGGTGATAGCCGTCCTCGAAACCGGGCCACCTCAGTGCTGGGGGGGGGGGGAGCCCCTAGAGGGGAACAGGTCTGGTCAGGGGTGACAGAACGACATCGATCGGGGGTCGCCCCTGAGCTGGGGGGGGAGGGGGGGGCAGGGGCTCAGCGCTTGTGGACTGAACACCAAAATATGCGTGTGTACCCTCAGCTGCCCGTCAGTCCCACCACACACGCCCAGGACTGAGCCCTGTTCCTGGCTGTAGGCGGGACGTCACTTGAACCCCCTCTGAGTCTGAGCAGTCTCTGGCCACATAACTGAAGGCTATTGCTGATAAGGAGTTGGCATTGTTAAGTATACGAGCATTACACAGCTCTCGAATGCATTCCCATGGGTACATCTGCCATGCCTCAGACAACGATTACTGCAATGCATTCCAATCTAACTGTGAGGCCTGTTCACTTTGCCCAAACCATGGAAGCCGTCAACACCATAGAGGCAGCAGCCAACTTCAAACATACAAAGGTTGGGGCATGATACAGGGAATCACCCCGCAAACAGAGGGTGAGCGTGTGCATTGTAGGGGAGAGGGGTGGACATGAACATGCAGCTTAAATAAACAGGCAAAGGCACTACTTACATTTAACAAAGCAATTTTTCTTCTGTTAGTGACATTCGTTCAAAACCCTTTTTCAAAGCCTGCCTCGGTGGGAACTTTCATGACCTCCCGCGACCGATTTCCAAAGTCTACTGCCTGTACCTGTTCAAAACAGGATTTTCTCTCTCTCTAAACTCCATCCAGTCCCTCCCACAAAAGAACAGTGCCATGGCATTGATATGCAACTAAACTTTCAGTGACGGACAAAGAAGCCATTAGACTCTGTAATGGGCTAATCGCTGGTCAGACAGGTATGTCACGAAGGACAATGGATCTTGGGCATCCTGTGTATTCCCACTAACGAGTTTAAGTCTGACTGGGACAATGTAATTTGGCCAGGTTTTAGTGTATCCCTCTGACCCTGTGCTAGCAGGTTTTTGTCCTCAGCCTCTTTAACACCAAATATTGGGGTCTCATTTCTGGACCTCATTTCCTAATATCTCTCACATGACAAGTGACCAAATTTCTGTATCTGTTTCTCGGTCCTATAGATATTGTAGTCAGTGTTGGGATTGGTGACTGCCTGCTGCCCAGCATAGTGCGTTCCCACCTCCTGAGTGAATCCCCTGCAATGCTAAAGAGGGGGCAGAATTTAATGTTGGCCTTGGGGAACAAGTCGGGAGTGGGGTGGGGTGGTCATTGAATCGTGCAGGAAGCAACATGTCAGTTCCCTGACATTGGGATAAAGGCCCATATCATCCTGTTGGTGGGGAAGAAGTGATTTGGCAGTACTGAGGCAATGTATCTGAAAGGTCATTTCAATGACTTTGCATATCATCATTGGCTATTAACATGGAACTTTTAGTGATTCAATGTTACCTTTTGAATTGGTGTGAGGTGCACAGGAATCAAGGGTTCCTGGCTGCAAAAGAGTGGTGCGGAGGAAGGTTAGAGTTGATTCCAGAAGCACAACTGGCAGTAGGTCATCAAGGGGTTCAACCTGCAGCTGGACCAAATACTGAGCCAACCACGACCCAGTCTGATGAAGATCATCACCACATCCCAGATTATACAAATCTCACCTCAACTATCTCCAAATGTCTGAGGGACATTCCCAGTTGGGAGGCCATTGCTCACCTGTTTGTTCTGCTAAAGGATGACCTGCTGCTCCTTGAACTCAGAAGCAGCCCAGTGCCAGTGGGGTTGAATGTGATGGTGGCAAAAGTTCTACGTCAGCAGCTCCTCCCAGGCCTCCAAGGGCGACATGTGCAGTATCTCCTAGGCACTTCTTATCACTGCATCAAAGAAGTGACAAATGCCCTGTTAAAAAGGGCTAAAGAGTGTGTGTGATATAGAACAGATAGAGGGATTCAGGCCCATGTAGCTATGGGCTTAGGGGCCATCAAAGATTTCTACAAGTGTAGGGGGTTACTGACTGCACGCATGTGGTGGTCAGAGCATTGTGGGACCAATCTGCCACCTTCATAAACAGTTTAGCTGCTTTAGTGGGGTTTAGCTCAGTTGGCTAGATAGCTGGTTTGTGATGCAGAGCAAGGCCAACGTCACGGGTTCAATTCCTGTACCAGGGGCCATTATTCATGAGGGTCTCGCCTTCCCAGCCTTGCCCCTCGATTGAAGTGTGGTGATCCTCAGGTTAAAACACCACCAGTCAGCTACCCCCTCAAAGGAGAAAGCAGCCAATGGTTATCTGGGACTTTGGCTACTTTAATTACTTCATAAACAGTAGAAGGTTACATTCCATTAATGTGCAATTGGTCTGTGAGAAAAGGAGATGGGTCCTCCAGGTGTGTGTTCATTCCCCAGGGAGTTCTCATAATTCATAATCCCTTTTCCCATCCCTCTCTGATACATGTCTCTGTTCTGCTCACTGGTCAACGTTAAACTCAAGGGGCTGGATTCTCCGATTTGGAGACTAAGTGCTAATGTCAGTGTCGGAACAGTGGCGTTTTACGCCAGAAAAAATGGCGCAAAAGCTGCACCGATCCTCCCCCTGGTGGGAGGCTACCAGTCCCCGGCTTTACCTGTGGATACGGCCAGAGAATGGCCGGTTCCATGGCTGCGCATGTGCATGGCAGCTTCAGTCGCAGCCGCAACGACGGGTTCTGGAAACAAAAGGATAAATGTTCCACGTTGTGGGAAAATCGGCCCATCGGGGCAGAGCATCAGGGGGAGGGCCTCAGGTGATGTCCTGAGGCCGTCTCGACGGCGTGCGTCATGCTCACAGAGTACGCTGTTTTTGATGGGGCGGAGCACCGCCGTCCCCGATTTTGCCGCAAACGGGGATTCTAAGGCCAATCACCGAACGCGATTTCGGCTTCGGCAACCGGAGAATCCCACCCAAGGTCTCCTCACTTTTCTTGCTGAATTCCAGTCTCAATGACCATTACTCAGCCATGCTCTCTGACCAAATCCACTGCCTCCTCCTCTGTTGGTGTGAATGTTCTTATGCCGGGCCCTCTCCACCCATCTTTGCACATCCTTTGGCATTATGTGCCAATTTCTCCAGCAGACACTTGCACTCTCCTGGGACCTTTACTGTGATGTAAGCTTGAAGCTCCAGTTTCACACTCACATGCATCCAAGCCTCACAATGCAACTGCTGCTGTGCCTTCCACTTCTTTCACCCGCCTGCCCGCTCCTCCCCTCACATTACCTTTAGTCCTCCTGAGAGACATGGTGTTTTAATGACAACGTCATACTCACCCTGGCAGTGCGGAGGAGGTCATTGGCCCTCTTTTAATATTGCACGCAGGTGGGCCTGTGGAACCTAAGGCTGCTATGCTCCACTACAATCTCCATCCAGGCTTCTTTGATCAGGCGGAAGGGTCTTCTGATGCAATCAGTGGGGAAGAGCACTTCCCAATATTCCCAGGCAGTCTGGAGAAGAATTGCAGGGAAACATTGCTGAACAATGGGCCACCCTTTTTCTGCCCTGAGCCAGGGACATTCCCTGTTCAAGGCCGGTCACAACTCAGGATAAACAAGGTTAAGTCTGAAGGTCTGTCTGATGATCTTGGGATTCAGCGCCAGGGAATAAGACTGAGTCTAAGGTTCTATTCAGGGGTTGGATTTGTCTGACTGCAATATCAAAGCTTCTGTCTTGGAGCACATGCAGGCATATCTGGCTGCTGCTTAAAAATGGTGCCTGTTCCTCCAACCCCATCATCTGATGGCGGGCTCAGAGATTTCCCACCCGCCCCACCACGTAACGGGCTGGACCCCATGCCTTCAGTGCATTTATTGACCGGCTGCCCCATGATCGCAGGCGGTCACCATTCCCGCCATGTGCAGAGGTGCCACCCACTTCCCAGTCTGCTGCTGGGATCCGCACTGGCATGCCTGAATTCCACACAGGGAGTCTGTCCTTCCCCAGCTTATGCATCAGTGCAGTACTTAAACAAGGTGCTGCATACAGCACTGATCCATGAAACGCTGAACCATCACACATCAGGATGGATACATTGGCCTGGCAGGGGCTGCAGCACAGATTCACCAGAATAGGACTGTTGCTCTTGTGTCAAATTATTAGGACAGGTCATGCAGACTAAGCTTGTATTCCTTAGAGTGTAGAAGATGAATAGGTGATCAAATTGGGGTGTTCAGGATGACGGGAGGATTGATTGAGTAGACAGACAGAAATTATTCCTTCCGTGGGTGAGTCCAGAATAAGAGGACATAACCTTGAAATTAAAACGAGGCTGTTCAGAGGCGATTCAGGAAGCACTTCTTCACAGAAAGGGTCATGGAAATCTCAACTTTCCCCTCAAAATGCAGTCTGAGTGGCTAATTCATCACTTTGCAGAATGTGATTTGAGCGACATGTAGAGGCCCTTTGAACTTTCTCGGATCAGCTGATAGCGAGTTACTTGGCTTTGTAGCCACTTAAAATGGCCAACTCCCGATTCAAAATGGCGAACGGCAAAGGCTGATGGGAAAGTCAGCCAACAAGACAAAAATGAGCAGCTGCAGGTTGGCTGTGTATTTACCTCTGGAAAGGCCAGACAAGATTGATACCAGCAACCATCAGCATAACAAAACACCAGCCATCTGCATACTAATGAGCAATCCCCGGGAACAATAAGCAACATTTAGACACACAAAGCAAAACCAGACTCTTCGGCGCCAGCAGGAGCCTACACAAAAGGAGGTGAACGACCACCTCAAGACCACCCATCGATCAGGGAACCGCTCCAGCATTGGAGAAAATCAAACCAATCACTTGGGACCAGGTACAGGGTCCGCCCCGAAAGGCAGGAAGCCCCTGGGGACTATAAGAATTGTGCCCCAAGTTCAAATCGCTCTCTTCTTCAGCTCTTCACCACCGCTTCGCCAGCTCCTCACTCTTCAGCAGCTGGTCGAAACTGTAAGTCTTACTTCAACGCTCGCTACGAGATAGGCGCTCCTAGCTATCAATCTGTACCAACTTCGAATCCCGCAGGCTCAGAACCCGAACGAAAGGCCATTTATTTCCCTGACCTGGTGGGCCAGTTCCAAGTTAAGTATCGGCCTGTTAGTTGTAGAAGTAGCTTAAACGTAGAATTTGTGCATGAGTAGCGATTACTGTGTATAATAAATGTGCTTTGATTTAAATCTTACTAATCGGTGTATTGGGTTATTGATCATTACTCGGACTTGAACCACATGGCGGTATCATAAAGATACCTGGCGACTCAAGAGCAAAGGTGATAAAACAGAGCAATTAAACTAAGGCAAAGTTAGCAACATTATTTGGCGACATCCTGACGGGACCCGATCTAGAAGTGGAAAACCACTCCGGGAGAACCCAGAATTTGAATTAGAAATCCAATTGGAAACAGAAAACCACAAGTGTTCAAGCAGTTCTGATCAATACTCATAATTTGGAAGTGTGTGTATGCATGCGTAACTAACAGGGCGATAAGGTAAAACTGATAGATGTTTTGTTGCGACAAAACTGTCGGAAGTTTGTATTTCGGAAAGTAGCGAAAGCCGTACCCGTATTTACAGCACCGCCATAATACCCCGTCCCAAATTTGAAGAGCAGCATTCGGATTAATACCCCTGTCCCAAATTTGAAGAGCAGCATTCGGATAGGAAAGATGGCAATGCAGGCAATGCAGCGCCTCATGAACCCCAAGGAATTTGCGGTCGCAGCGACCAGCAGCAGTAGAGTGGGACAATGTCCCATTTGGGAGGAAGAGATCAGGAAATATCTCAAAGGGAAAGGATGGCCCCTTTGCAATGAATTCTGTGACAACGAGGAATCAGGCCCCGGGAGTATAGGACATACTTGGTGGGAGAACCTGAGCGAGATCCACAAAAAGAGCTTAGGGAAAGCTCGCAAGCCGATGGCAATCGTGTCCTGCTTGGCACAATTGCGAGGCACCGAGGAGGTCGTCAGGACGCTCCTGAAAGAAGTTGAGGGCATACATCGAATGAGTAAGGTCGATGTAAGCGAGGTAGAAAAGGAGAATTTGGAATTGAGAAGGAAGTTGGCAGCAAATGATGGAGAGGTGGAGGATGCCAAAAGGGCACACCAGTCTTGTCTGGCGCACTTAAGCAGCTTCCAGTCTCAATACGAAAAGGCCTATCAGGACATGCAACGTGCCATCCTGGTACGTGAGGAAACGGAAAAACAGGTAGAGGCATTACAGAAACAGTGTAGTGACCTCAAGGCAGCATTAAGAGCACTCCATGCTGCCACCACAGAACAAAGACAAAGCACGCTAGATCACGCAAAGTGCCGGAAGCAGATTGCAGAGCTGCAATCGCTGCTTTCTGTTCAGAAAGGTTTCCAGGAAACTTTTGGAGAAAAATTAGATCAGGAAGACGGCCCTGATTGGGAAGAATTGAACGAAACAGCGCAGAGATATGTTCAGGGAACATGTGCGCAGGGAAAGCCACAAAAGAGAAAAGCGCCCCAACCCCCCACACAGCAGATAGTTCAAGCTCCAATGAACCGAGTAACCATCCACCGCACAGCCACATCGGACGATGAGGAATTTCTATATTCCACCCCCTTAACAGTGACCCAATTACGGGACGCGTGCGATAAGATCACACCGTTCCTCCCCACCTCAGACCCCCACCATTTCTTTGCCACAGTTGAGCATCAGGCGACCATGTATGGCCTGGATGGGCGAGAGCATGTAAAGCTCACAGTTTTAAGTTTAGACCCTTCAGTAGCAGCAGCCCTTCCCGACCCACAGAATGTAGGAGGAGGCACCCTTGCAGAAATGCATACCGCGATCCTGGATGCGATCGGGTATAACCGGAGTGACCCCGTAGATGGCCTCAACAAATGTAGGCAAAAGAAAGCCGAGCACCCCACAGCGTTTGCTGGACGCCTGTCGATTCACTTTGCAGCAGTCTTTGGAGACTTAGACCGCGCCCATTTGTCCCCAGACAACATGGCCAAATGGACCCACACCCTTATCTCCCATGCCACAGAAACAGGACAGAAAGCCTGCACGTGTTATGATCCCTCAGAGGAGGCCCATAACGAGAAGTGGGTAGTGAAAAGATTGTCCCGCACTTGGGAGCAATCTGTTCAAAGCAAACCCGCAGTTAAGAATACTGAGGAAAAGCAGGCAAAATATTTGTTTTAATCGTTGTTGACTAGAACAGGGGTAATAAATAAAGCAATTTCTGAAAGTTTGCATCTGAGGATACCCACAAGAATATGAAGGTTGCCCTCAGATCAGTTACGAACTATAGAAAAATGTCCAGCAAATATTGTTACAATATGAGCATGCCATATTTCACTCTTGGGAATAGCGTCCCCTGTGTTGCACGAATGAAGTCTTCATATTCGACAACCTGCACACTTCGTGAAGTGATTCATTTTTGAGCATGAATTACACACTTTCCCTCAAGCTGATGTTGTGAATGGATGTGCACCTCCACAAAGTTGAGCACATTTTGAAGGTTATTAAAATAAAAGCAAAATACTACAGATGCTGGAAATCTGAAATAAAAACAGAATATGCTGGAAAAGCTCAGCAGGCCTGGCAGCATCTGTGGGGAGAGAAACCGAGTTAGGGTTTTGAGTCCATAAGACTTTTCTTCAGATTCATACGGACTTGAAACGTTAACTCCATTTCTCCCTCCATGGATGCTGTCAGACCTACTGAGCTTTTCCAATATTCTCTGTTTTCAATATTCATTTTTGATGTACCTGACCATGATGCAGCAAGTGTTGATGAACTTGCTGAGGTCTCTTATTCCATAACCCTTATACTTGAGCCAGCTGGATAAGTTGTGTGCGTGACCCTAAATCTGAGGGTGCATCTTCGTGTGACATCTTTGAATCAAACATGGTGGATCTGATTTGGACTGTCCAGGTTGTAGCTTTTTCCAAGGTTAAATCATCATCTTGCATAACTAGGCATTCTCAAATTTGTGGAATTGAGGTTTTTTTCAATAAGTTGATCACTAATTATTTCATTAGTTTGTGTGCCAACTCCTGTTACAAATAGTTTTATGGGCTCATCATTTCCCTGATATCTCTGGCAGAATGTATATCAGTCAATCGTCACATTTTTCCTTGGCCCAACTTTTTTGGGAGCAGTTACCACAGTATCAAACATAGACCCGTCTTCAGTGAGCTGCTTGAATACCCCCTGGCCTTCTGCCCTGAGGTAATGGAAGGGCATCACCTCCTTGCAGTTGCCCCCACCTGTGACCGTCTATACCCATCAGAGAAAAACATGTTCATCAATCCCATGTCAAGGCTGGATCTCCCAATGAAGAAAGGAAAGGTGCTGGAAACAGTAAATTTACACAATGTTCCATCCACATTGACAGTTAGTTATTATGTTCTGTACCTCGGAGATAGACAAAGTTTTTACCGAATGTGGCATAATAATAATATAATATTATTATATCAAGGAGCGCTAGCAAAAATTGAGATACTGGGAGTTGGGGGAAACTGGATGGGGTCATACCTAGCACAAAAGAAGATGGTTGTTATTGTTGGATTTCAATCATCTCAGTTCCAGGACATCACTGCAGGAATTCCTCAGAGTGGTGTTCTAGGCCCAACCATCTTCAGCTGCTTCAGCATTGACCTTCCTTCCAACACAAGGTCAGACATGGGGATGTTTGCTTATGATTGCACAATATTCAGCATCATTCATGAGTCCTCAGACACTGAATCAGTCTATGTCCAAATGCAGCAAGTCTGGGCAATATCCAAGCTTGGGCTGACAAGTGGCAAGTAACAAGTAACATTCGTGCTACACAAGTGCCAGGAAATGACCATCTTCAACAAGAGAGAATCTAACCATCACCCTTTGACTTTAATGGCATTGCATCGCTGAATCCCCCACAATCAACATCCTGGGGCTTATTATTGACCCAAAACTGAACTGAACTGGCCATCTAAATACTGAGGCTACAAGAGAAGATCAGAGACTAGGAAACCTAAGGTGAGTAACACACCTCCTGACTTCCCAAAACCTATCCACAATCTACAAGTCAAGTGTGATGGAATACTCTCCACTTGCCTAGATGAGTGCAGCTCCAACAACACTCAAGTAGCTTGACACCAACCATGGCAAAGCAGCCTGCATGATTGGCATCTCCTCTAGAAACATTAACTCCCTCTCCCACTGATACACAGCAGGAGGAGTGTGTACAATCTTACAAGATGCAATGCAGTAACTCACCAAGGCTCCTTAAACAGCATCTTCCAAACCCATGACTACTACCATCTAGAAGGACAAGGCAGCAGACACATGGGAACACCACTACATGGAAGATCCCCTCCAAGCCACTCACCATGTTAATTTGGCAATACATCATTGTGCCTTTATTGTCACCAGGTAAAAATCCTGGAACACCTTCCCTAGCAACACTGTGGGTGTACCTACACCAGATGGACTGCAGCAGTTTAAGAAGGTGGCTTAACGCCATCTTCTCGAACGCAATTAGGGATGGGCAATAAATGCTGGCTCAGCCAATGAAGGCCACATCCCAAGAATTAATATAAAAAGACACACAAGGTTCTATGTTAAAATAGCACTTTATTAAAAAAGCTTTTAACATGTCTGAAACTACCGGTTTACGTTCAGTTTCTCTTTCTTGATACCCATGCCTACAAAAGAACACAGTACAGGGAATAGTCAACATTCATACACAATCAAGCACTGAACAATTGCACAACTGAACACAACAATGCTCTGTGAAGTCCCCAACCTAGAGTACATTCTGTTCCCTCGCGACCCTCACTGCTTCTTCTAAGTGATGCTTGACATGGAGGAGTATTGATTTATCAGTAGAGGTAGGGTGGTAGGTGGTAATCTGTAGGGGTTTTTATGGGCCATATTTGACCTGATGCCATGAGAAATCCACAGGAGGGGGCGCCGCGGGAGGGAAAAGTGAATCGCAATGGCCGGTGAATTCCAGCCCAGGACTCCCAGGGTCACTCCCTCCAGCATTTACACCACTTTACGGCCATCTCTGGTGGGTCTGCCCTGTCGTAAAACAAGACTTTTATGACTTTATGCATATCAAATATCTTTTTTAAAAAGTATGAATTAAAAATAATTTCATTTTTAATTAAGTTACACTGCTCCAAACTTTGTAGAATAATAACTTATTGGAACAGTGGAGAGATTACATGATGAATTATCAGAATACAATTTCAAGTGGTTTATAAACATCTTCCAATGGTAAACTGAATAGCAGGATAAGCAGCAGATATATGAGTGGGCACCTTCAAAGCATCTCCTTACTGGGCCTGTCTGGTTGGACATATGGGCAGCACGGTAGCACAGTGGTTAGCACAATTGCTTTACAGCTCCAGGGTCCCAGGTTTGATTCCCGGCTTGGGTCACTGTCTGTGCAGAGTCTGCACGTTCTCTCTGTGTCTGCGTGGGTTTCCTCCTACAGTCCAAAGGTGTGCAGGTTAGGTGGATTGCCCATGCTAAATTTCCCCGAGGTACCAAAGGGGTTGGGTGGAGTTACGGGGTTGCGGGGATGGGGTGGAAGAGTGGGCTTGGGTAGGGTGCTCTTTCCGAGGGCTGGTGCACACTCGATGGGTTGAGTGGCCTCCTTCTGCACTATAGATTCTATGATTCTATGATATAAATCCTCCTCCCGATTCACGTGATTAAGTTTTCCACACACAAACTCAAACCTTCTCAGAAGAAGCCTGTGTATGAATGCTAAACTATACTAGAATTCACATTTCTCCCAGTTAGAATCCAATGTTGCGTGGCTGCATTTACTGAATTACCATTACATTTTTAAAATGTTATTAAATCAGAGTCCTCATCACATTCAGCTGATCTCCCTCAGTTGCAACCTAATCAGAGTGTTGGATATAGCACCATATGGCAGGAACTGGATTGCATACATTGCAGTTTAATGCCAGTTCCTTCACTTTATTGTATACAGTACACCACAAGAACTATTTAGCAATATTTGTATGCTACAGTGGAAAGATTCCTCGCCCAAGGCAAACTCAGTGTTCACTGTTGTAATTCGATCAATATTTTCTTCAAGTAGAAAATAGCATGAAAATACAAAGAAGCATGAGGAAAATAAAGGGAAAAACATGAAGATAAAGCTAATGGGGAGATTATGTTCATTAGAACTGCCTATGTATGATCATTTAATTCAATTTAATGGTGAGTGTAACATGTCTAATTTCAAAAACCAATGTTAATTTTTTTTTCAATTAAGCATGAGCTATCCCAAGCAATCATCAACAAATGCACCAGTCATAATCAGATCTGCTAATTCAAGTGGTTTAATTTACATTAATCAATCTTTGTGAACGGTGCTGATGGACACAAATTAAGTAGCAAGATAATTGTCAATTCTTTGTGTTAAAAAAGCATCTGTAGAGGGAAATATAATTGGAAATCTTTATTTGTTCCTAACAAGCTTTAATTTGTAGATAAACCAGAATAGCAATTAGTAATAAATACTTGGATTAAAGTCCGTGATGACATGTAATACCATGGTGATTTATTCATGAGTTTAATCACGTTCTTCTGTCAGTGATATCTGTCGAGAACATCGGATAAACTACATACAAATCCGAGCAACCTTCTTCAAAATAAATTTGAATATTTATTCTGGTTCCACTACTATTCTATCATCCACCAGGCAGGAAAATGATAATACATTTTGCTAATTCCTTTCACCTTTGCAGGCTGGATAGAAAGTCAGCAGACAATAACAATCATTTCAAACATTTGTTGTTAGAATTAAGGGCAAAAGGAAAAACTTATTATACCTGTCTTTATTTAATTACCAGTCAACATGGGACTGTCCGACTGCCCTCCTGAGGTTATGGATATTGGAGGGTGCATTCCCTGCCGTATCTTACTCATGTCAGTCTTTTGGAATTTTGCTGCTCAATGCAGAAGTGAAAATTGCTTCACTCCCCATCACAGTCATTGCTTATCTGGGAAAGCAGCCGTGTCTCAAACATTGAACTCGAAGACACAGTATTTGGGAAACAACATTCCGTTTATATATAACAGTATTCTTAAAAACACTGCTTTTATGGATTTATGTGTCTTCACATTCTGGATAACAAATACATTGAAACATAATTTATTTTTCCCAGTTTGGTTGCATGCTCCTAATTTGGGAATAATCAGTGATATTTTCATTTCTTTCCTTCATTTGAAATGAGTTCAAATTTGCATGCTTGGCAGCAATCAGCAACGACTGCAGGTTTTACTGTTGATGGTAATCGGATACGACAGTGTAATCCGATATACTTAAGTTGATACAATAGCACTGCTAGCTAAACTTCATGTATGCTGATGTTATATATCTTGGATCTAATTGTTGTGAATTAGTTTTGCCAAATGAAAAACAAAAATACTATTACACTGCTCTAGTTTATAAGAAGCAGCATGGTACTGGGGGGAGTGGGAATGGAAACGGGAGTGTGAGGCACTCCACCCACAAACATTCACTCCCTCCACCACTGACGCACAATGACAGCCATGTTTACCATCTACAAGATGCACAGCAGGAACTCACAAGGGTCCTCAGACTGCACCTTCCAAACCCATGACCACTACCATCTAGAAGGACAAGGGTGTCATGATATTCAGGTAAACATCATAGCACAAACATACATACATACTGATGGACAGATCAACGGACCAATCAACACACACAACACGACAGCCAATCACAGGCAAGAGCATACACAGTACAAAACAGGGAACACGACACTTCCTGGGCACTCGAGCATGAGACGGCTCAGGGCACAGAGCTCATGACAAGCCACTCAGACATCCACCATGTGCTGAGTGTCACTACAAGATAGAATTAGGAATAGGTCCAGAGAATCAAGGGTCATGATCGAACCTCAGTAAACAGTTTACCAGTGTAAATAGATGTTTGAAATAAAACTGCGTTGTACCATTCGCAACCGTGTTGGTTCGTCTGTGTAGCAGAGTACCCAACACTTCATAGGGCAGGAGATACATGCAACACCATTGGGCAGGGATGATGGTACAGTGGTTAGCACTGCTGCCTCACAGTGCCAGGGACCCGGATTCAACTCTGGCCTCGATTGATTGTCTGTGTGGAGTTTGCATGTTCCCCCCATGTTTGCCTGAGTTTCCTCTGGGTGCTCCGATTTCCTCCCACAGACCAAAGATATGAAGGTTATGTGGATTGGCCATGCTAAATTGCCCCTTAGAATCCCGAGATGTGCAGGTTACAGTTTGCGGGGGAGTGGGCTAGGTAGGGTGCTCTTTCAGAGGGTCAGAGCAGATGCAATGGACCACGTGGCCTCCTTCTGCACTGCAGGGATTCTGTGGATTCTATGGATCACACATGCAAGTTCCTCCCCAAGCCACTCAGTATATCAACATTTCTTCACTGTTGCTGAGGCAGAAATCCTGGAACTCTTTCCCAAACACCACTGTGGGTGTACCTACACCAGCTGGACTGTAGTGGGTCAAGAAGGCAGCTTACCACCACCTTGTCAAATGCAATAAATGTTGGCCTAGCCAGCAACGTCTACATCCCTTTAATGAATAAAAATATATTCACATATGGCAATAACGCAAATCAACCGAAGCTGATAGTGATATTGGGTGGAAATTTGAGCCCACTTTAGCCGTCAGCGTAAATTGGCTTGTGGATCCATAGTCTCACGAGAGTTGGAAAATTAGATTCTCGCCAGAGAGAGAGCAAGATCTTGCTTCCCAATTTTTCCTGCCACTTGCCAGTGATGTTTAAACATCATTAAAGGACTTCCTAGACACATATTCACTGAATATTCATACTTCACTGATGTGACATCATGTTGGCGAGATTTACAACAGGTACATAAAAATGGGAATTGGTCAAGGGGAACCCACCGGGGGGGGGGCGCCAAGGTAGGTCACTGCCCCCTTCACTCTGGCATTGCCCTGGCACAGATTGGCACTTCCCTTGGCACTGCTCCTGAAACAGGCCACCCGGGCAGTGCTAGTCACGCCGGGGGGGGAATGCCAAGGTGGCAGTGCTGGGGTAGGGCCATTGGAGAGCCCCTTTGGAGGGAATTCCCCTTATATGTGGTGGGGCAGGGGCGATGTTTGTAAGGGGAGGAGATCACCCCGATGCTTGTGCGGGGTGGTTACCCAGATGCCAGAGGAGGGGGGGGGGGAGTTTGCCCTGATGCTTGTGTGATGCAGATCACCCTGATGTGTTCAGTTGGTGGGGGGGGGGGGCATGCTTGTGGGGAAGTTCCCCAATGCCTTTGTGGTGGTGGTGGGGGGGGGGGTCCCCTGCTTGTGTGGGATTCCCTGAATGTCTTTGTGGTGTTATGGGGAGGGGGGTACCCCAATATTTTTGTGGTGGTGAGGGGTCCCAATGCTTGTGGGAGGATGGCCCAATGCATCTGTGCTGGGAGGGCTGATGCTTGTGGGGAGCGTTCCCCGATGATTTTGTGGGGGAGCCCAGACCACCCACAATGTCTGCCCATTTCCCCCCCCAACGTTCCCCATTCTACCCCCCCTCCCTGGCCAGCCCAGACCAGCCCATCCCTCACATCCATCTGACAGCACAAAGTAGGTTGTAAGAGTGTGAACAGGTGCTTAATGTGACAATGTGTGGTGAACGTATTGTTACTGCAATTCACCACTGTATTATACTGTACTATGTTGATGCCCCTGTGGGCTCTGCCTGTGGCTCCGCCCCCTCGTGGGTGGTATATAAACCTGCAGCCTGTAGGCGGCACTCAGTACAGAGCAGTCCCAGGCAGTCACAGATCTAGCTTATTAAAACCACTGTTCACTTCTACTAATCGTCTCATGTGAAGAGACCGGAGAATCGCCGGCAATTGCGCGCGCGCGGTTGACGCAGCGCCTGTCGGGGGCCATTGAAAGAGGTACCCGCGACAATTCTGCACCGACAACCGGCCGAGTTTCCGCTGGCGTGGTTCACTCATGGTTCCACCCGGCGGGAGCTCGCAGTGGCGGCTGCGCACTCAGTCTGCGGCCGCCCTGGTGGGGCGCAGGGGGATCCGTCACCGGGGGGGGTTGGGCCTCCAGGATGGCCAGGCCCGCGATTGGGGGCCACGCGATCTGGGGGGGGGGCCTATATTGTTGGGGCCGGCCCGCTGTGTGGGTCAGCCATGTTGCGCAGGGACGCCGCTGCAGGTGGCCACCGCACACATGCGCGGACCCACGGCCGGATGTGCAGGGCCCTGTATCGTCGGCCGGAACTGCGTGGACTACTCCGGTACCCCGCCAGCCCCCTTCAAAACGGAGAATCATTCTGGACTTTCTCCAGGAAAGTCCAGAGTGATTTGCACCCGTTTTCTCACGGGCGTGGGGACATAGCCCCATTATCAGAGAATTCTGCCCCTTGTTCTCTGATCAACACTACACATCAAAGCCATCTGATTATAGCTAAGGCAGAGAACAACACAGATGGGGTGAGGGTGAGAGTGATGTGGGGGTGAGGGTGGTCTGGAGGAGGTGTTGGGAGGGGCTTGACACACGTGTCACAGGGACCGCAACTCAGCAGGGTCTCACTTCCTCGCCCGCGGCCGAACTCCAACCCAGCAAGCTCCTGTTCCTGCGGGCCACCGACCACGTCCAGGGCCCTCTGATCTGCCATGGTGAGGGGCCACAAGTCCGCCTGTCCCCTCCTGTCTTCTGCCGCGCCTGGAGTTTATTGGTGGCCTTCTCCTGGTGGGGGGTGGGGGGAAACGGAAAACTACAATGTTAGACAGTCCAAAGCATGCAGCCCAGGAGATGGGTAGCTGGTGGCCTCAGTGGCCAGGGCACCGGCCATGGCGGCCGGTATGGGTGCTGGCATGTCGTGCAGGGTGGGGGTTCGCCCACTCTCACGGGGGGGGTGGGTGGGTGGGGGGGATGGTTACAATGTGTGGAACGGGGGTTGGTGCCAGGGGCACAGTGTTGCCTACTCACCTTGGCCACCCTGAGGAGGTCGTGCAGTTACTTACGGCAGTGCTGGCCATTCCGGAAGGTGCTACCCATGGCGCTGACCGCCTCTGCCACCTGCGCTAAGGCATGGCAGATGGCGGCTGGCAGCTTTCTTCCCGGGCCGGGGCACAAGGTCATCTGCCTCTCCTCCATTGCATCCAGGAGGGTCTCCAGCTTAGTGTCGGTGAATCTTGGGGCCGCTCTCCTGGCTGCCATCTTGTTGGCTGGGATGGTGTGTGTGGGGAGTGAAGTGTGTATATGCGGCTGCAGCTTGTCAGACTCCTGAGTGTCACTCTCTGACCCGCTGAATCCCTCACCGTTTCTCATTGGAATTGATTGTGGTCCACGTGGCCCCCGGTGCTAGTCTCTTAACAGTAGCCGAATCGGTCCAGGTGTGGCGCCAGTTTAGCTGTCGAGGAACGCCACAAATTCTGAAAATGGAGAATGCTGCCCATGGTACGTGTACCAACAAGAATGCACTTGAGAGGTGTGCAGTGCTCACATAATTAACATGCCAATTCCTCATCAGTAATGGCCATCAGCTGTGCAGCCAGAGGGAATTAAAGTGACCTTCACCATATAACCACAACAGGGCTCTGTCCTGGAAGTGTTTGGTGGTGCAGTCAGGCAGCAGCTGTAGTTGCCGCTGTTATGTGTAGATACAATTCAGGGAACCAGCAGGCGCTGATCCCCTCACCTTCCCAGGCCTAGGTGCAACCCTTGACCGATGGCACCCAGTGCCCGACCAGGCCCGTCCCGGATCCCGATTACCGTCTTTCTTGTGATTTAACTGGTACATACGGATCCGCGCCAGGTGCAACGCAGCCATTAAATCGCGCCTGAGATATATACGTTGCTTTTCTTTTTAAAGTATGTTTTATTCTCCTCCTTTTTCACATTTTCTCCCAAATTTACACCCAACAATAAACAATAATCAGTAACGAATGTAATGTTAATCCCCATATCAATAACAATGATCCCATCCTCCACCAAACCCTAAACATTGGCCCGCATGTTAACATAAACAAATGACAAAAAGGAATCAGGAATCACCCATAGCCACCATTAACACACACAGTCCCCCTCCCCCCAACCCTCCCAGCCACCCCCCGCTAATGTTCGATGCGATCCAATTCTCGAAAGTGCATAATGAATAACGCCCATGAATTGTAGAACCCCTCCATCCTTCCCCTCAGTTCAGATTTGACCTTTTCAAGCGTTAAGAATACCAGCAGGTCCCCCCGCTACGACAGAGCACAGGGCGGAGAGGTTGACCTCCACCCTAACAGGATCCGCCTTCAGGTGATCAACGAGGCGAAGGTTACAACATCTGCCTCCCCGCCCGTTTCCAACCCCGGCTGGACCGACACCCCGAATATGGCCTCCCGAGGGCCCGGGTCCAGTTTCACGTGCACCACTTTAGAGATTACCATAAACACCTTTTTCCAGTAATCCTCCAATTTTGGACAGGACCAAAACATATGAACGTGGTTTGCGGGGCCTCCTTCTACCCCCTCAAAGAGCCGGCTCATCCTCGCTCTTGTGAGGTGTGCTCTGTTCACTACCTTCAGCTGTATCAGCCCCAACCTTGCAAACGAGGTGGAGGCGTTCACCCTCCAGAGCACCTCATACCAGAACCGCTCCTCCATATCCTCTCCCAACTCTTCCTCCCACTTTGCCTTGATCCCTTCTAGCGGCGCCTTCTCCTCCTCCAAAATAGCCCCGTAAACCGCCGATACTACCCCTTTCTCCGTTCCCCCTGTCGTCAGCACCTCCTCCAGCAATGTGGAAGCCGGCTCTACTGGGAAGCTCTGTATCTCCTTTCTAGCAAAGTGTGCGTTGCTTTTCTAATAATAATCTTTATTAGTGTCACATGTAGCCTTACATTAACACTGCAATGATGTTACTGTGAAAAGCCTCTAGTCGCCACATTCGGGCGCGCCTGTTCGGGTACACAGAGGGAGAATTCAGAATGTCCAATTCACCTAACAAGCTCGTCTTTTGGGACTTGTGGGAGGAAACCGGAGCACACGCAGACACAGGCAAAACGTGCAAACTCCGTGATGCACTATCAATTACGACGAGACGAGAGTAGAGAGTAATCAAGGCTTTATTACTCTCTACAAGGGCAGCACGGTAGCCTTGTGGATAGCACAATTGCTTCACAGCTCCAGGGTCCCAGGTTCGATTCCGGCTTGGGTCACTGCCTGTGCAGAGTCAGCACATCCTCCCCGTGTGTACGTGGGTTTCCTCTGGATGCTCCGGTTTCCTCCCACAGTCCAAAGATGTGCAGGTTAGGTGGATTGGCCATGATAAATTGCCCTTAGTGTCCAAAATTGCCCTTAGTGTTGGGTGGGGCTACTGGGTATGGGGATAGGGTGGCGGTGTTGACCTTGGGTAGGGTGCTCTTTCCAAGAGCCGGTGCAGACTCGATGGGCCGAATGGCCTCCTTCTGCACTGTAAAGTCTATGTAAATTCTATGATGATTAAGCAGAGATGTGTTGCCTCCTGCAGCTGCTACTGAAATGGCAGCAGGTTGGTGAGCACACACATTTATACTCCGCCTACTGGGCGGATCCAGCAGGCAGGGATCTATCCCGTACCTGTAGTACAGGAACCTTACCGTATTATCTCTAATACACGTATTATACAAACAGTGGTGACTACCACACTCCGCACAGACAGTGACACAAGCCGGGAATCGAACTTGGGTCCCTGGTGCTGTGAATCAACCGTGCTAACCTCAGTGCTATCGTGCCACCCCTTTTGCCGTGGTGAGGATATGTTGACATTCTAATGCATTGATGAGGTCAAGTTGGAGAGAAGAGGTTGGTTACTTTGGTCAAAAATTTAAGTTTAAGGTACTTAGAACCCAGTGTGGATGGAAAATGTAAAAAGATAATGGTACATTGAAATTGTGACAAATTGCCAATCAACATGCACGAGTTATCCTCATCAAACATTCCATGTGGTAATTAGCATGTCTTTCTACTTATACCTTGTAATATTGTGGCACTTTTCAACTAACTTTCAAAGCAAGTGTACATTCTTCAAAATAGTGTAGAAAACCAGATAATGTTTTGAGTGAAAGTTTCAGTTTATCTTGTTGCAGTGAGGTGATCACCTTTTTTTAGTTTCTGCAAAATGTTCTTCACATGTCTGTCGTATTCTGCTATCACCGAGGAACACAATTTCTTACTTTCTTCCCTAGAAATCCTTGATTTGAATTTCTATAACTTTCCTGATGCATGTTTTTATTAATCCCATGTGATGTGTTTCCAGACTTTTAATTCAATGTTTCACTTACATTACTTGCTTCTACAAATAACTTATTCACAAATACACGTTTTAAAGTTTAGCTAGTTCCGCAAAGTAACTACCATGGCTGATGGCATCAATTGGAAAAGCATGAGATGTAGTGTAATCTGGCACTGCATGTCCGGCATAGAGCAACAGTGAAATCATCAAACAAGCTGAGCAGCCAATTAGAATTCCCACCAACAGCAAAGCAGGAATTAAAAAGCTTAGGGTATAATTCACATTTTGATCAGTACAAGGTGAAATATTGGGTGGGATTTTCTGGACCCACGGGATGTGTTTTTCTGGGGGCGGAGACGTCTTGCCATTGGCTGCTGATGGGATCTTCGGGTCCCGCTGATGTCTATGATATTCTGTGTGGTTCGCTTGTTCCGCCATTGAGGAACTCACTGCAAGGGATCATCTTCTGGCAGGAAAGGTCAGAAAATCCCACCCATTTTTGGCCATCTAAAATGGCCGCCCACAAAGGATAAAGGGAATTGTGGTCAAATCAGGACAGAGACAGTCCACAGCCTCGGTGTATTGAGCAAAGGAAAACCAGACCGAATTGAAACTTGCACCTGTTAAAGGTCAATGACCGATTTCCCCAGGACAATAGACTCAAATCAAGAAATAGCAACAGTAGCAGACTCCCCGGCGCCACCTCCCCTACGCACTTGGAACAATAATGACTAAGACCCGCCCAGCCATCAAGGTACCCGCCCCTAATTGGCCGGTATTAATCAGAGTGATCGAGACCCTATCGATACATTGGATCCTGAGTTAACCCCGCCCAAAAGGGCACGAAAAAGAAGAAGGATAAGAAGCCCTGCGCAACTAGGGATCGGCCTCTTTTGAGACCGGCCTGTGCCCACACCAACTGCAGCATAATGACCAGCCAAGTTCAAGACCCGCGATCGCTACCTGAGAGAGACGAGCCGCAGCCGAGACGAACCTGACGATTTCCAGCCGACACACGTGGGGACTCAGATAAAGGCCTTATCTATCCACACAGAGCCGGTCATCCAGAAGTTAAGTAAAGGTCATCTTAGTTGATAGGTGTAGTTTAATATGTAGCCGGTATCATTGCACAGAGAGAGAAGTCTTGTGTTTAATAATAAACTGTCTTTTGAACTAACATACTGGTTGTGTGGTCATTTGGTCAATACAAGAAACGTACTCGCTGCTTGTTGTTTGATAATAAAGTGGCAACACATTAAAACAGTAAAAAAATAATTTAGTGTACCCAATTACTTTTTCCAATTAAGGGACAATTTAGCATGGCCAATCCACCTAACCTGCACATCTTTGGGTTGTGGGGGTGAGACCCATGCAGACACAGGGAGAATGTGGAAACTCTACACAGACAGTTACCCGGAGCCGGGATCGAACCCAGGCCCTCAATACCGTAGGCAGCAGTGCAAACCACTGCGCCACCATGCCGCCCCCATTAAAACAATTTTTAACATAAAAATCAAGTTCCGCATTCAAGGCCATAGAGCTTATTCACCAGTAATCATGACTCAGTACTCCACTAAAAGCTCAGTTACTCTTCATTCCACAAAGCTTATTAGAATGGAATTGAAATGCACGATGAAAGGTCATCAAGACAAAACATGTATTGTTTCTCGCTCCACAGATGCTGCCAGAGTTGCTGAGTTCCCAGAATTCCCTGATTTAATTTCAGACTTCCAGCATCCACAGTAGTTTGCCTATAGGTATGTAAAGAGAAAAAGATTGACAAAAACAAATGTAAGCTCCTTACAGTCAGAAACGGGAGAATTCACAAGAGGGAACAAAGAGATGGCTGAGGAACTAAATTCGTACTTTGCTTCTGCCCGCACAAAGGAAGACCTGAATAATGTACTGGAAGTTCTGAGAAACAAATTTTAGTAAATCAGTCTTAGTTGAGAAATGGTTTTGGGGAAATTAATGGGATTGAAATCGAATATATCTCCAGGGCCTGATAATCTTCATCCCAGAGTACTTAAGGAAGTAGCCTGAGAAATAGTAGATCCATTGGTGGTCATTTTCCAAAATTCTTTGGACTCTGGAATAGTTCCTACAAATTGGAGGGTAGCTAATACAAACCCGCTATTCAAAAAGGGAGGTAGAGAGAAAACTGGAAACTATAGACCAGCGAGCCTAATGTTGGTAGTAGGGAAGTTGCTAGAGTCCATTATCAAGAATTTGATAGCACAGCATTTGGAAAGCAACGGTATAATCAGACAAAGTAGGCATGGATTTATGAAGGTTAATAATGCTTGACCAATCTGCTGGAATTCTTTAAAGATGTAACTAGTGGAGTGAACAGGGTGACCCGGTGGTTGTAGTTTGTTTAGACTTTCAGAAGGCTTTCAATGTGGTCTCAAATAGCAGATTAATATGTAAAGTTAAAGCATATGGGATTGCGGGTAGTGTCTTGACATGGATAAAAAGCTGGTTAGCAGACAGGAAGTAAAGAGTTGGACTAAATGGGCGTTTTTCCGATTGGCAGGCAGTGACCAGTGGGATACTGCAGTAATCTGTGCTAGGACCCCAACTGTTCACATTATATATTAATGATTTGGAGGAGGGAATTAAATGTGTTATGTCCAAATTTGCAGATGATACAAAATTGGATGGGAGGGTGAATTGTGAGGAGAATTCAGAGATGATTCAGTGTTATTTGGACAGGTTGAGTGAGTGGACATATGCATGGCAGATGCAGTATAATGTGGATAAATGTGAGGTTATCCACTTCGGTATCAAAAATAGGAAGGCAGATTATTATTTGAATGAGTGTAAATTGAGAGAGGTGGATACTCAGTGAGACCTTGGTGTCCTTGTTCATCAGTCACTGAAAGTAAGCGTGCAAGTACAACAGGTAGTAAAGGCGGCACATAATATGTTGGTCTTCATAGCGAGATTATTTGAGTATAGGAATAGGGATAACTGCATTTGTATGGAGCGTTGGTGAGGCCACACCGAGAGTATTGTGTGCAGTTTTAGTGTTCTCATCTGAGGAAGGATGTTCTTGCTATGGAGGGAATATAGCGAACGTTTGCCAGGCTAATTCCTGGGATGGAGGGACTGTCATACGAGGAGAGACTAATTGAGTTACGATTATATTCATTGGAGTTTAGAAGAGGATCTCATAGAAACTTATAAAATTCTAACAGGATTAGACAGGGTAGATTCAGAAAGAATGTTCCCGATGATGGGGGAGTCCGGAATTAGGGGTCATAGTTTGAGGATAAGGGGTAAACCTTTTAAGATTGAGGTGAGGAGAAATTTCTTCACCAGAGAGTGAAGAATTCACCTGTGGCATTCACTACCACATAAAGTAGTTGAGCCCAAAGCGTTGTGTGATTTCAAGAAGGAATTAGATATACCTCTTAGGTTAAAGGGATCAAGGGATCTGAAGGGAAGGCAGGATCAGAGTATTGATGATCAGCCATGATCATAATGAATGGGAGAACAGGTTCAAAGGGTTGAATGGTCTACCCCTGCTTCTATTTTCTATGTATGTTTCTATGTATGTGTTATAACCTGCCTACTTACGATTGGCTGGGGACTAATGACTATCCCACAATCCTATGGGAGTATGAACTTCCCCAATGAGGGGGGCGGAGAAACTCCTAGTATAAATAAGCTGGCCAGTTCAGGAACCAGCAGGAAGGAGAAGGTAGCAAGGGAAGTTACTGCTACTGTTATGTATATATTGTTATAGTAAATAAACGTTATTATTTTGTATCCTTAAAACTCGTGCTGGATTCTTCGTGGACCTTACAAAACTGGCGACAAAGGTAAAAGTGAATAGCTGTCTACACTGCTGAAGCCACCTCCCTGGATTTTTGTTGGATACAGGTTGGAAGTTGTTTTCTATTATACCATGCCTCTGTACGGACGTTTGGATGTTTTTGATGCTGCGCTGGAAAGCTGGAACCAGTACACACAACGGATGCGTTACTATTTCCGGGCAAACAATATCACTGAAAACGAGCGCCAGGTGGTCATATTGCTCACCGCCTGCGGGCCGCATACGTTTGGGGTGATTAGGAGCCTTACGTACCCAGCTGCGCCGGACACCAAAACGTTTGACGAACTTGTGAATATAGTGGGGCAACATTTTAACCCAACCCCGTCCACGATAGTCCAACGTTACCGGTTTAATACCGCTGAGAGGACCCCTGGAGAATCCCTTGCCGATTTTGTATCCAGGCT
This sequence comes from Scyliorhinus torazame, assembly GCF_047496885.1. Taxonomy (NCBI): domain Eukaryota; kingdom Metazoa; phylum Chordata; class Chondrichthyes; order Carcharhiniformes; family Scyliorhinidae; genus Scyliorhinus; species Scyliorhinus torazame. The sequence goes on along the minus strand of NC_092721.1, from coordinate 136,703,525 downwards.
ACGCGGGATTGCGGAATACTGTGACTATGGTGAGACCTTGTCAGAAATGTTACGCGACCGTTTGGTTTGCGGTATTAACAATGCAGCAACCCAGAGAAAGTTGTTAGCGGAGCCAACATTGACTTTTCAACAGGCAATACAAATAGTCTTGTCCCGAGAGAGCGCAGAGCGAGGAGTACAGGAGCTACAGGGAATGGAAGTGCATGCCTTGGGGCGCAACCCTTTCCGCCCAAAAACGTCCCCCCGCACTCCTGCGGTACCTCGGGCGAGGCAACGACCGGATCGACGCCAGTGGCCATCGGACATTCCTCCCCGAAGGGAGCCTTCTCCAGAGCCAATGGATGAGGAGCCATGTCCGTGTCAGACTTGTAGGCGCCGACCCCGTCGCGGAATGCGGTCCTGGGGACGCCAGAGGCGCCGTCGTTCCGACCGTAACTGGGACCAGCCCAGAGGCCGTACCTTCCATGTGGATGAACCTGCGGCGACCACTCCTGAGGACGTGGAGACGGAGGACGACTGCCTGCAGCTGCATTGTGTGGCAGCTCCCCGTGTGGCCCCCATTAAGGTGACAGTACGGGTCAATGGCCACCCGCTGGAGATGGAGTTGGATACTGGCGCAGCGGTCTCCGTGATCGCCCAGAAGACATTCGACCGCATCAAGCAGGGTATACAGACCCTTACATTAACTGACTTACAGGCCAGGTTGGCCACCTACACGGGGGAACCACTGGACATTGCAGGAACTACAATGACCCCTGTTGTCTATGGACGCCAGGAGGGGCGTTTCCCACTTATCGTAGTGCGTGGCCATGGGCCCAGCCTGTTGGGTCGGGACTGGTTGCGCCATTTGCGGTTGCAATGGCAGCACATCCTCCAAACAGTTTCTGGAGGGTTGATTGAGGTGCTAGGACGATACCCAGAGGTATTCCAGCCTGGTTTGGGGAAAATAAAACACGTCATTGACACGCCGTAGCCCGTATCCAAGTTGAACCAGGCGCCACGCCGCGCTATTTCTGGGCGCGCCCAGTGCCTTACGCTTTGCTTGAGAAGGTAGAAGGGGAGCTCACTCGTTTGGAGAGTTTGGGTATTATCAGGCCCGTCCGTTTTGCTGACTGGGCAGCACCAATTGTACCAGTAATGAAGCCAGATGCCACAGTTCGCTTGTGTGGCGACTATAAACTTACAGTGAATACAGTTTCCCGACTCGACCGATACCCAATGCCTCGCATAGAGGATCTCTACGCGAAGCTTACAGGTGGACTCTCATTCACAAAATTAGATATGAGTCACGCCTACCTGCAGTTGGAGCTGGACCCTGCCTCCTGACCATATGTAAAAATTAACACACCGGGGCCTGTATGAATATACACGGTTGCCCTTTGGAATATCCTCTGCCTGCGCAATTTTTCAACGTGTTATGGAGGACATTTTGAGAGGTTTACCACGTGTGGCTGTCTACCTCGATGACGTGTTGATTACAGGGACGTCGGAGCAAGAGCATTTGGAAAATCTGGAGGCTGTCCTTAGACGCCTTTCGGAGGCTGGAGTCCGTTTACGTCACACAAAGTGCGTATTTCAGGCAAAACAAGTAGTCTACCTAGGTTATCGGGTGGACCGCGAGGGTCTGCACCCCGTCGCAGAGAAGGTGCGTGCAATTCAATATGCCCCCACCCCGACTGACACTTCGCATCTTCGTTCTTTTCTCGGTCTCGTAAACTATTACGGGAAGTTCCTCCCCAATCTGGCAACTACGCTGGCCCCCTTGCACCTGCTGCTAAAGAAAAATCACACCTGGGTTTGGGGTCAGCCGCAAGAAACCGCTTTCCGGCGGGTAAAGCAACAATTGTCGTCGTCTGGGTTACTAACCCACTATGATCCGGGAAAGCCGTTGCTCATCACATGTGATGCATCCCCGTATGGTATTGGGGCTGTCCTGTCCCACAAGATGGAGAACGGGGCCGAGCGACCGATAGCTTTCGCCTCCCGCACATTGACTGCAGCGGAGAAAAAGTACGCGCAGATCGAGAAGGAGGGCCTGGCAGTGGTTTTCGCGGTGAAACGCTTCCACCAGTATGTGTACGGCCGCCATTTCACTATCATGACTGATCATAAGCCCCTGCTGGGACTCTTCAGAGAGGATAAGCCAATACCGCCCATTGCTTCTGCACGGATCCAGCGCTGGGCTTTGTTGCTTGCTGCATATGAGTATTCTCTGGAGCACAAACCAGGTACGCAGATAGCAAATGCCGACGCACTGAGCCGATTGCCTTTATCGACCGGCCCCATGTCGACCCCCAAGACCGGAGAGGTGGTTGCAACCCTAAATTTTATGGACACCTTGCCTGTCACGGCATCACAGATCTGTGAGTGGACCCAGACGGAGCCAGTCCTGTCAAAGGTTCGGCACATGGTGGGCAGCATAGACAGCTCCCAGGCGAGTTGCGGGCATTTTCCTCCAAGCTGTCAGAGTTCAGCGTGGAAGGCGGCATCCTCTTGTGGGGGACGCATGTGATTGTCCCGGAAAAAGGCCGGGAGCTGATATTATCAGACTTGCACAATGGGCATCCGGGCGTGACCAAGATGAAAATGTTGGCCCGGAGTTATGTCTGGTGGCCAGGCCTCGACACCGACATTGAGAAGGTGGCCCAAAACTGCTCCATTTGCCAGGAGCATCAGAAGCTTCCGCCGGCCGCGCCCCTACATCACTGGGAATGGCCAGGGCGGCCTTGGGCACGCTTACATGCAGATTTCGCAGGCCCTTTTCAGGGATCCATGTTCCTTCTACTAATTGACGCCCAGTCCAAATGGCTGGAGGTGCATAAGGGGACAACGTCCTGCGCAACAATTGAAAAGATGCGTTTATCATTTAGTACGCATGGCCTCCCCGAGGTGCTGGTCACGGATAATGGCACTCCATTCACGAGTGAGGAGTTTGCTAGGTTTACAAAGATGAACGGCATCCGCCATATCCGCACTGCCCCTTACCACCCGGCTTCAAATGGGTTGGCAGAGCGTGCAGTGCAAACATTCAAAAGAGGCCTAAAGAAGCAGAACTTCCGGATCAATGGACACGAGACTGGCTCGCTTTTTGTTTACGTACAGGACCACCCCCCATGCAGTGACTGGGGTAGCTCCCGCAGAACTCCTAATGGGCCGAAGACGTTGCACCCGCCTTAGTCTGGTTTTCCCGGACATTGGCGCAAAAGTACGCCGCACACAAGGGACAGGGATTGTCTCGGCATTGTCCGATTCGGCAGTTTGCGCCCGGTGACCCAGTATTCGTGCGGAATTTTGCTGGTGGTGCCCAATGAGTTCCTGGTGTAATCTTTCGCCAAACGGGCCCTATATTGTACCAAGTGCAAGCCCAGGGTCGTCTCCAGCGAAAACATGTAGACCACATCCGGTCCAGAAGATCATCCCCTCAAAAGATTCCCCGCCCCCGGAGCTCAGTTCAACAGCCGCAAAGACCAGAGACAAGGGAAGGTAGTCCTCAAAATCTTCCACTGGTGCCTCACTCGAAGCCTGCGCAGGTCGTTACGGGACCGAATGAAGATAGAGACGCTGACATGATGGAGGCAGCAGACTCTGACTCCGAGATGGAGACACAGGATGAATCAGAGGGGGAATCCTCGGGTCCACAGGCCGTGGATGTACAACCGCGCCGTTCATCACGGAAGCGCCGGTCTCAGTCTCGTTATACGCCGCCTGATCCAGCGCCGCGTGAAAATGGCGTCCGGCCTGCGGCCAAACGAGTTCGACGCCTTCCTTCGCCAGGGTCTTCGGTGGATTCCTTTGACTTTGGGGGGGAGGGATGTTATAACCTGCCTACTTACGATTGGCTGGGGACTAATGACAATCCCACAATCCTATGGGAGTATGAACTTCCCCAATGAGGGGGGCGGAGAAACTCCTAGTATAAATAAGCTGGCCAGTTCAGGAACCAGCAGGAAGGCGAAGGTAGCAAGGGAAGTTACTGCTACTGTTATGTATATATTGTTATAGTAAATAAACGTTATTATTTTGTATCCTTAAAACTCGTGCTGGATTCTTCGTGGCCCTTACAAAAGTATACCTTTGTGTTAACAATTTAACTGGCTTTTCTTGTCAGTAAAGTGCGTTAAAAGTTGAAATTCACATCAGATCATGATTCTGTGTTGATGCAAGGACTGCAACAGTTTACCTTGTGGGAGAACAGTGAGTCAGTTACAGCAACTCCCTGACTTCCACATTTAATTGTGCATGTGTGTGGATGGCAAATGTTGCTGCTAGTTTTGTACAGTAATGATGTTGAGCGCGGATCATTTCACCATCAGTCCAACCATTATGCCCCATACACTCAATAATTAATTAGATTTCTGATGATGGAAGTGAGGGATTGACTATGGAAGCTTTCTGTTATAACTCCCATGGAGGTCGCAAGATAAGGACCGTCCAGTTTCCTGTGACCTCCACAGAATACGAACATCCCCAGTAAGGGGGCAGGCTTTCCCTTAACAAGGAGAGCCCTGGGTGAGGGTCGGGGAAGGAGACTCTTAGGGGAGTGGAAATGTGCTGTATTGCTATTAAACCTTTAGCCAGTATTTCCTACCTGCCGTTTAAGCGTGTTACTTTATGCAGAATCTACACTTTCCATTTGTGATGAGGAGAAGAAAAGCATTGGGAAGTCACTGTCATGACAAGCAGACTTACAATTGTTTTATTTAGTCATGAATTTAATTTAATCTTCTATCCAGGAAAGATCACAGAACACAAATAATGTTCTATCTATATTGATTTTGCCTACTCCAAATAATTAACATTGTTAGTGGAAAGCAGAAGCCTCTGAAATCGGCTGAGAAAATGCATCTTAATAATGTATAGAAACACTTTTAAGGCAATCTTGCTATTTTCCAACAGAATTAAGCAAGCACAAAAATCAGCAGGCATCAGAAAACAGCTCCTTTCATCAATTCTCAAAGGATTAAGTGCAAGCTTGTGGCATTTAAGTCTATCAAAATTCAGTAATTATTTTTAGAGGTGGTTCTTCAATTGTGTTCAGGGATTTCCAGGCCTACCCAAAGGCAGGCATTGTCGCTAGCATGGCTGGAAATGTTTAATTTTAAGGTTGGTAATGGCACAGAATTGAAATGTATAATATCCACCTCGGTCTCCTCCAGAGGTGCCAAGCATCACAGATGTCAGTCGTCAGCCGATTCGACTCACTCCACATGATATCATGAAACAGCTCAAGGCACTGAATACTGCAACGGTTATGGGCCTTGTCAATATTCTGGCAATAGTCTTGTGATCCTAGCCAAACATTTCCAGTACAGCTACAACAACGACATCTACCCGCCAATGTAGAAAATTGCCCAGTTGTGTCCTGTACACAAGAAACAGGTCAAATCCAACCCAGCCAATTACTGCCCTATCAGTCTACACACCATCATCAGCAAAGTGATGGAAGGAGCCATCAACAGTGCTATCAAGCTGGCACGGAGGTGCAGTGGTTAGCACTGCTGCCCCAAGGCGCTGAGGACCCAGGTTCGATCCAGACTCCTGGCACTGTCCATGTGGAGTTTACACATTCTCCCCGTGTCTGCTTGGGTCTCACCCCCACAACCCAAAGATGTGCAGAGTAGGTGGATTGGAAATTGTTTTTAAAAGTGCACTTTCAAGCATCATTTACTCACTTACTCAGTAATCACCTGCTCACGGACTCGCACTTTGGGTTCTGCCAGGGTCACTCAGCTCCTGACCTCATTACAGCCTTGGTTCAAACATGGACAAAAGTGCTGAATGCCAGATGTGAGATGAGAGTGACTCCCCTTGTCATCAAGGCAGCATTTGACCGAGTATGGCATCGAGGAGCCCGAGCTAAACTGGAGTCAATGGGAATCAGGGGGGAAACTCCATGCTGGTTGGAGTCATGCCTGGCACAAAGGAAGATATGGTGATTTTAGGTCAATCATCTCAGCTCCAGGACATCCAGAAGTTCCTCAACGTAGTGCCCTAGGCCCAACCATCTTCAGCTGCTTCATCAATGACCTTCCTTCCATCCTAAGGTCAGAAGTGGGGCTGTTGGCTGAAGACTGCTCAATGATCAGCATCATTTGCTGAATCAGATACTGAAGCAGTTCGGGCGCGATTCACTCAAAAAAACGTCTAGGGCACAATTCTCGAGAAAGATTTCTAAGTGTTGTAGCGAGCGTGAATTGCAGCGAGCTTCCCAGCGCCCGGTCTAGCGAGGCTGGCAACGCTATTCAACGTTAATTGGTCCACTTAACGAGGCCTCACGGGTTCTGCTGCAGATGAAAGCTCACCAGCTGATTCTCCAGGACCGAGCTCGCAAGCCTCCTGCTCACAAGGTGAAGCAGCACTTAAGCTGCACTTGATCAGCCAACCCCAGCCAGCTCGCAACAATGGCGCCGAGGAGACCAGCCCCAAGATTTGGGTACGCTATCCTGGGGAGGCTGCTGGACGCCCGGATGGATGCCATGAGAGATGTACTGTTCCCCCGAGGTTCCAGAAGGGTCAGCCATAGGGCAGCCAGTGCTGGCTGGGATACGGTGGTGGTGGCAGTGAGCTCGGGGAGTGCGACCAGGAGGACTGGCCTCCAGTGCCGATAAAGGGTCAATGACATACAGCAGGCAGCACGAGTTACTATACCTTTCCACCCCTACGGGAGCATCCACCCCCCAACTCTCCATGCGACCCCCAACCCTCCCTCCAAACCCACTTCCCTCAACACCCAAGCCCTTTCTCTATACCCCCTTCCCCTTCAACCTCTCCCAAATCTCCGTTCACACCCCACCCCCACCACTGTGAACCACGCAAGCTGGCAGATATCAAAATGCTCACCAGCTTCGAGGAGCGTGCCCTTGAGGTGACGACTGGTGTGGCCGAGAACAGAGCGGTCACCACCGCGGAGGCTGGCAGACGCCGCAGAGTTGAGGAACCACCGTGCTCCATCCGGAGGACCTGTCAAACGTGAGTTCTTATTGCCTTACTGACTGATCCATCCCTTCCACTGACCACATGTCCATTCTCCCGCAGGTCCTCCAGCCGATGGGGCCGGCCGGCTCGGGTGGACCCCTCTCCAGTATCCCGTAAGATCACCTTGGATGAGAACTCTGAGGGTGCCACTGTAATGATCACGTCATAGCCATCATCCCCACCCTCCACCAATGCAGATTCACGCACCTCGGTTGGAAATGTTAATGGTCAGGCATCTGCAGCACAATCTGGTGAGCACCACTCTGCTACTGATCTCCATCAGGTGGAGGCAGGAACCCCAGGCGGGACAGCAGTGGGAGGTCTGCTGGATCCCAGGACCCAGCTGGATCCCAGCCTGATGCTGAGTCTGTGGAAGATGTCATCCCGGCGCTGATGCAGACGATAGGGAGCGGCCGAGACATTCAGAGGGAAATGTCAGCGTCACTCCAGCAGAATCATAGCCGCTTGGAGGAGTCCCAGAGGCGATGGGCACAGGAGATGCCACCGGCAATGAGTGGCACCGAGGCCAACATTGCCAGGGTGGTGACCTCAGTGGAGAGCCTGGTGCACGACATCGGCAACATGAGTGAAGGTGTCCAAGGCATTACGCAGTCAGTGAAGGCCATGCTGAGGGTCTCGGCAGTATCTCCGCCTCGCTGGGGAATGTCACTCAGTACCAGGCTGACCTTGATGGGGTTCTGCGTGACATGTCCCACTCTCAGATGGGCATTGCCAAGGTGCTGCAGAGCATGTCCCAGTCACTGATGAGCATCACCGAGGACGCTGACACCATGATACTGATCACGGGGAGTCACCAGGGCTGGCAGAGCCAGATGATGCAGGGGCTGCCGGGGCTCGAACCAGCAACCCCTCCACCCCAAGGTGAACCCCATGGGCCTATGGGTATCGACTGGGAGGAGGGGGCGTGGGCGCCAACCGGGAGCCATCCCATGGAGTGGGGTTGGCGGCCATCAGCTCCCCCGGGTTCCACCACTCTGATGAAGCCGCGTTTTGCAGTCAGCACATGGGACAAGTGAGCCAGGTTCGTCCGGCCCCAGAGCTTCCAGAGGACACCCACTAGGGGCACGAAGGCCACAGGATGAGGTAAGCAGCTGTCTGCCTCCACCTCAGGTATGCATCCTGGGGAGACACCTAGACGTAGCAGTAGGGCTAAGAAGTCAAAGCTCACTGAGGGCACTGGGAGAGGGGTGACAGGGTGGGGGGAGGGGAGGTAAGGGGGTGGGGGTGACACCTTCAGAAGAGTGGGGAATTGTAAAACGCAATAAACACCCTTGAGCACAACCAGTATGATGCCTCTGTCACTTTCTTCTGCAATGTGGGCCGACCTCCGAACCCTTGGCCCATCTCTCCAGGCATCCCCCCTCTCCTTGGGCATACCGCGTGCAGGTGATGGGTGTGAGCGATCACTCAGCAGACAGGCAGGAGTCAGGCTATGGCACAGATTGAGAAGCACTGGCGCTCAGCTCTCTGTGAGTTATCATCACCCTTTGCCCTCGACAGTGACCCGCTGACAGTGCCAACACAGTCCCGGCACCCTGGAGTGATGTGACATACCTGGGAGGGTGAGAAATGGGAGCGGGGTTGGGGGGGGGGGGGGGGGTTGATGGACCAGGCCACGTCCTAAATGAATCAGGAGAGTATCTGGGCCTTCCCGGGCTTACCAGAACCTCGCCACTGCCGCCTGTCCTGCAGACTCCAGCTGGTCCTACGGTTCCTGCAAGGCCTCATCCTCCAGCCCCTGCTGGTCTGGCGCCTCATCATCATCCTCGTCCTCCTCGTCAGAGGTGGTTACATGTTCCTCATCAGCAACCTCCATGATGACGCCCTGCTGCTGTGCCAGGTTGCGGAGGGCTTGGGTAGCCTGTCTCTCATTGGCGGCATCGAGAAGTCTGGCCAGGTCGGCATCGCCAAAGTGAAGAGCAGGTATACACGCTGCCATGCATGCGTGGTGATTGGGCGTGAGCGGTGAGGGAGCGTTTAAAAGCAGCTCCCCCTTGTTAACGGTGAGCAGCTGATATGTGAGTCTGGTGAATCATATGGCGAAGGAGCCAGTAATGGCGAGAATCTCGTGGGGACTCATTTTTGGCACAATGTGCAGTTGAATATGGACCGCAATCTTGCCAACGTGGCGCGACGGAGAATCCCGCCCATGATCTTTGGAATTTTTTACCCTAGAGATCTGTAGATGGCCATTTGTGACTTTGTTCAAGCTTGAAATCAATGGATTGTTAAACACTGGGGAATTAAGTGATTTGGAAAGAGGGCAGTTGATTGAAATTGATGGAGCAGTCCAGCCATGATATTGTGGAATTGTAGAATGGGCTCGAGGGGCAGTATGGCCTATTCCTGCTTCTATTTCAAATGTTCTTGTAACATAAATTGATAATTAATTATTACTGAGAAATTGAGTTAAAGGTTCCAAATTTGAAAGTTTCTCTAATTATGTTTGGTTGTCACAGAGCAATTCACATTAAATTTGAATATTCTTTAGAGCAACTTAAATAATTTAAGGATAATTCACCATATTATAAATATTGCACAATATTTGGAAGGAGTGAGTTCAGCAAGGTCAAATGACCTCCACCTCTTGGTTTTAAGCAAACAATTGCAGTCAGTTCTGTAAAAGTTCCGACCCGGCGCGGGGTTGGAGAATTCCAGGGGGACGCAAGAATCACGACCCGCCGCCCCGACGCTGGCCTCCCCATTCTCCGGCGCCATTTTACGGGCACCAGCAGGATTGCCTCCACGCCGGTCGGGGGCCGTTGACAGCGGCCCGCCCCGGTGATTCTCCGGGCCCCGATGGGCCGAGTAGCCGACGGGTTTGGCTGAATCCCGCCTGTCATGTGACAGTACCTTTAAGAAGTGGGTGTTTATTACTGCAGTGATGTCAGAGAGTGGGTGGAGCTGGGCTGCCTGTCAGCTTTTTACTTTCGTTTTTGAGCAGGCTGCAGGGTGTGTTTTAGTTTCGTTTTCAGTGTTGGAGCTGAAGCCAGACCAAGTGGTGTACTACTGTTCTCTCTGCCATCAAAAGACTATCTCTTGATCATTTGGTGAATTCAGAATTACAAATGTTCTCAGTAGTGAATGTAAACCTAATGTGCTTCTGTTAAAAGGTGTTTCTTTTGTCTGGATGTTGTTTGGAAAGTTATTAAGCACTACTTAGTGTTATATTCTTTGGGGGTTGTATTTGAATTAATGGTTGCTAAGATGTTCACTGTATGTTTTAAAAAGGTTAACTTGAGTTCATAGAATAAACATTGTTTTGCTTCAAAAACTACTTTTTCATTTCTGCTGTTCCACACCTGTAGAGTGGGCCATGTGTTCCCCATACCACAATCTAGTAAAAGTTGTGGGTCAGGTGAACTCCATGCTACACTTTGGGGTTCTCTGATCCCTGGCCCATAACACGCCGGCGTGGATTACTCACCTCCCACACGGTGGGACCTGGCAGGTAAGTGTGCGGGGGCCGTCCTGGAGGGGAGGCGGCTGGATCCAACACCATGGGGGGACCCCCCACGATGGCCTGGCCCGCGATCGGGGCCGACCGATCGGAGGGCGGGCTAGTTCCGTGGGGGCCTACTTTACTCTGCGCCGGGCCCCTTGTAGGGCTCCACCATATTACCCGGGGGCCGGAGCGGAGAAGGGAACCCCTGCGCATGCGCGAAAATACGCCGGCTGTTCCGTGCATGCACCGAAATACGCTGGCCGTTCCGCACATGTGCGGACTCACGCTGGCCGTTCCCCGCCAGCTGGAGCAGCGGGGAAGACTACGGCGGCAACCTAGTCCCCTAGAAGGGTGAGAATTCCTCACTTTCGGGGGCCGTTGATGCCGGAGTCGTTGGCGCCGGTTTTCCCGCCAGCGTGGGAATCCTGCCCTCTCTCTTTGGATTAATGGCGTGATTCTCCCAAAAACGTCTAAGTTCATTTGTGGCAGGTTTTTCAGGGAGTTTCCCGCCGGCTCTGCCGGCGAGTTCCCCATCGCTATTCACTGACACTCGGGGCCGGATTCTTCCACCCGGCCTGTCGCAAGATCGCAATGGATGATTGACCTCAGGTAGGAATTCCCGGTCACCGAGTGGGCGCGGCTGGAAAATCCCTGCCTTAGTCACTTTTTTGCGGCCCTGGGGAGTTTCTCACCGGTTTCGCCCTCACTATTTTATTTAGCACTGGGGAGCTGAACTCAGAGATCGGGTCTGATCTCGAAATGAGCTTGTGGGCCCTCACTCATGGGCGATGTCACCCCCCCCACACACACACACACACACACATGGGCATTACCTCAACCCCCCTTTCATGGGCATGGCCTCCTGCCAGCTTGGCAGTGGCACCCAGACACCTTGGCAGTGGCAGGGTGGCTGTGCCAGCTGGGTCTGCATTCCAGGGGAAGGGCCAGGGGGCCACCCTGCACTGAACCTGACCACTCAGAGGTCTCTGATGGCCCAGAGATCCCCTGGGTGCCACCCCACCTGGTCCGTTTGTGTGGACCAGTGCTGAACGGCGCCCGTCTACGGCCTCACTGGGGAGGCCGGTGGATCCCGGGTGAGCTGGCCGAAGTTGGTTTAAGATCGGCTTCAGCGACCGCCATTTTGTCATGGCCCTTGGTGGGCATGTTTCTGACTTGGATGCCTCATGGGATGTGGTCGAAGACTTCCGGGAAGCCTGAGAGAGGGCTCTCCCAGCATTCACCTCTCTCTCTCTCTCTCTAGAGAGAGAGAGAGAGAGAGAGAGGGCAAGAGAAAGAGAGCGCAACGCAGCCGGTGGATCGTGCCCTTGATCTGTGCATGCTGTAGTTTTAAATGTGTCACGATATACCAGAAGAGTTTGTCATAACATACATCTATGTATATAATTGAGTGCAGACAGGCAGTCATTGACACACAGGATGACCAGTAAGCACACAGAACAGAGCAGCCAATCACTAGACAGGACACGACCACTATAAAGCCAGAGGGCACCAGTTTACCCTCTCTCTCTCAGGACCCAGCCTCTGAGACAGTCAGAGTTAGTGAGCTGGCCAGTGCAAACACCATGTGGTAGCGAGTAAGTCTGGTTAGGCTAGTATCAGGTCTCCAGTCAAGTCAGCATAGTGTCAACCCACAGTTGAACATGTATAATAGTTTAGATGTTAAATAAAATCGTGTTGCATCTTATCAAGTGTTGGAGGTCTGTCTCTCACTACACTGCATCAAGTGCAGTTCACATCGACCCAGCCTACCCAACACATCAGCGTTAACATACTAAATATAAGCTCAGTCCCAAGGCATCAAATTCCAATCTTGAAGATATTTTACGGAATGATTTCTATGGCTAAAATTACATCAGCTGGTAAGGGTTCAGTAGTACATTTCCAGTATGAGCTAGTAATCATGATTATTCAGCTGCAAAAAATCCATGATCTGTCAGTTTGTTTTATTACAGGAGAACTATCTAAATAAAATAGTTAAATCACAAAGGGATGTGTCGGTTACACCTCCTGCTGTCAATCTAGTGGCAGGAAAGTTGTGCTTGTTATTCCTAAAATCTGACCTGTTTTTGTCTTAGCCAGTAACAGTGTGTAGGGAGACAATTGTCCTGCTTCAGTCCAACATAGTGTGCAATCTGGTTCATGTAAAGAGTGTTAATGTGTATAATTCTCACACACTGAAATTATGTTTCAATATGATTTTGGTTTACTAACACCCAAGGGAGTTGATTATTGCAATTTTGGATTTCAACAGTGCCATCAGCCCCATATTCAACAGATTCCTCAGAGGGAAGAGCAAGCGGAAAATCTCCATCCTGCCTTAATTAAGAGCTATTTCCACAAAATAGGAATAGTAGATGAATGGCTAATGCAAAGGCCTCACCGAGGGATTATGCTGCTCCCATACTCATCAGTTTTACACCTGAATTGATTACTTTTGATGTCCACGAATAATTTCTGTAGGGTTCCTCATCATTTTAATTGGTTTGTAAAACTGAACACACAACAATTTTTGACTACATGCAGCAATTTTTGCACTCCAAATTGTACCTTTTAAACCTGAACATTTCTGTTTCTAATGACCTAGATTTCCTCCTTTTTAATCAAAGACTTGATTTGATCTCAATACACTCAATGCGCTTCCGTTGAAGTTGGTTGCGTGAGAACTGAGCACTGTGGGGAGATCAATCAAGGTGCAGCTGAGGAGACTGAGAAGAGTCGACTTCACAAACAAAGCTGTGCAGATTATTGTAAGTAACGTGAAGGAATTGCAGAATACCCTCTGTAGTGCCAAAATCTTCATCCAAGGTCCAACAGTCCTGAAAGGCAGAGTGCACACTGATGTTTCCAACGCACTGCCTGTGGCAAGATGTGAAGAAGAAGGTGCCTGGCCTGCCAAGGTAAGCAGTTACATTGTTAATCTAAATTAGCCAACAAAATACTGGCGGTCTATTACAAAAGAGAAGTCATGAGAATATTTCAGAAATATTATAGAAGGTCAAAAAAAGAACCCAGACTTCCATTTATGAGGCAACTAACAGCATTTCTTCAAAACATCTCAAAGTCCTCTGGTATAACTGAATGGCTTTGAAGTGCAGTAACTGTTAAATATGCAAACACATTTCCCAAACTGTAAGATCTAACAATAAAACAAAGGATGCGATTTTCCCACCGGTTTGCGCGCTGATCCTGTTGGAGAGGCCCAAAGCGGGGTTTGAGCCCGGCGCAAAACAATGCGCACGTCACCCGGCGCCATCTGGAGCACACTCTCGCTGGGCATGATTCAGGTAATATTTAAATGAGCCATTTGGGTTGAGGCCGCATTCTCCCGGTTCTCGGAAGTCACCGGCTGCACTGGAGAGGCCTCACCCGGGCATTGATTACTGGTCTCCATAAGCGGACACCCAGATGTGATGGTCACTCCGGGGGTCACAGAAGGTATTGTCCAGTCCTCCTGGTCACAGAAGGAGCCGCCAGGTAGTCGGGGAAGGGCAGGGCAGTGTCCTGGTACTGCTGCTGGCACCTGGGTATCATGACACCCAGGCACTTTGGAAGTGCCAGCCTGGCACTACCAGGTTGCTAGGTTGGCACTGTCAGGGTTTCAGGGGAAGTGTCTGGGTGCCAAGCTGGCAGTGCAAGGGTGCCAGGGTGGCAAATAGGCACTGCCAAGGGGAAGGACCTGAAGGGGCCTTGCCCATGAAAGGGTGGCTAATGGGGGGGGGGGGTATGAAGGGTGGGGAGGTGAAGGGCATCATGAAGGTTGAGGCGATGAAGTGGGGGGCCCTGAAAGGGATGGGTGCTGAAAGAAGGGGATTGAAAGAGGGGGGCCCTAAAGGTGAGGAGGGCCCCTCAGCGACCCCATATCGGGGTATGCTCACTTGGGGTGGGGATATCCCGATGCCCACAAGAGTGGATCGATGTGGGGCAAGGTAACTCTCATGACTGGGAGGGGGGGCTCACGCTAACCTTTATTGATGGGGGGAGCTTGCCCCTCAGGGGTCGAGGGTTGTGGTTGTTCACCATGTCTATGGAGGGTCACATTGTCCATAGGTGGGGGTCGTTGGGGGGCCCTCAAGCACATCTTGAGATGAGGGAACTCTTTGAAAAAGGCTCCCCGATCTCTGAGGAGCCGGTTTGGCCAGCAGCTTTAGTTACCCACTGCAGAACAATTTCTAAGTGTGGACTTGACCGGTGAGAACCTCCCCAAGCCCCAAAAAAGTGACTTAGGGCGCAAATACTGGCCTCGGTAGGCTCCTGCTCAAGCAAAATGAGGCCGGTGAATAGCGGGAGATGCCAAAAACGAGAACTGTGCTAGATGTCAAACAGTTTGCGATGCAACCGGCCAGCTCCCGAAGGCGAAATCGGGATCTTGCCGTTGCGTGGTGAGAAACCACTTAAGCCCCATTTCCTTGCAATTAACGAGAACGACCCCATATCCAACAACCTCCCGTCATTCAGCGGCCTCCCCAGCAAGTACCCATGTTGGCGCTGATAAGTACTCCTTTTGATAAACGTGAACCTGATGGAAGGAGCCGAGGAGGTGAGTAGCCATCTTTGCTCATAGGCAAAGAGCCCAGGGGCGCTGGACGTGCTACCCCAGTGTGCGGTGGGGTTGGGGACCCACAGCTGGGGGTGAGGGACCCTCGGCTGGGGTAGGCCGCAATGGGATGGTGGGGGTGCACTGGAGGGCAATCGGTGGGCAACCACACGTGGCACCACCATGCCAACCTCTGGATCGTGTGTACCCGTTCCTGGGGCACACTTGTCCTTGCCTGTCTGCCCCACTGACCACCCATAACCCCCTCTGACTGCAAGGACTCTGACCATAAGGCTGAAGGCTCTCGCTAATAGGGAGTTGGTAATCATGGTTAAGAGAGCACTTCACACAACCCAAGTGGATCCCCATTGTGGGAGTCATTGCCTAGCATCCCAATCACACCTTGGTGCATGGACATTGTCCTGAACACTGCGGGAGGCAACGCCCAGGGGATGGGACACAGCTACAGAGACATGTCCACTGCCGGGGGGTGGGTGCATGCCACGGGGAGGGGGGAGATGCCTGGAGAGATGGGCCAAGGGTTCGGAGGTCAGCCTGCCTGGCGGAAGAAGGTGGCAGAGGTTTCACACTGGTTGTGCACAGAGGTGATTAATGTGTTTGACAATTCCCCACCCTCCCGATGATACTGCCTCCTCCCCCCCACTTGTCGGCAGCACATACACAGTGGTGTTGCCCTGTCCCGTGTGCTGGCTGTGAGACACAGCCTCATCAGAGGGGTGGAACCCGAGGGACCTGTTGGCCACCATTGCCACTCCATGGGACGGGTCCGGGTTGGCATCTGGCACCCCCTCCTCCTGTTCCATGCCCACAAGGCCCTGGGGTTCACCTTGGGTTGGAGAGGCATTTGGGTCGAGCCCTGGGTGCATCTGCATCATCTGGTGCCTCCCCATGGTCTGCACCATTCTGTCGATGCCCTCGGCGATGCTCCTCAGTGACTGGGACATGCTTCGCAATATGTCGGCCTTGCCCATCTGAGAGCGGGACATGTTGGCCAGAATCTCATCAAGGCCGGCCTGGTACTGGGTGACATCCCCCAGCGAGGCGGACATTCTGTCAAGACCCTCAGCCATGGCCGTCACCGACTGCGCAATGCCTTGGACACCTTCTCTAATGGTGCCGACATTGTGCACAAGGTTCACCAGTGCGGCGGCCATCCTAGCAGTGTTGGCCTCGGTGCCACACATTTCTGGCGACATCTGCAGCATCCATAACCTCGGAGACTCCTCCAAGCGGCTGTGCATCTGTTGGAGTAGAGCTGACATCTCCCTCTGAATTTCCTGGCTGTAACTTAACATCTCCATCAGCTCCGGGATGACCTCTTCCACAGGCTCAGCATCAGTCAGGGACCCAACTGGGTCCTGGGATCCAGTAAACCTCCAACTGCTGTCTCGCCTGATGTACATCAACAGCAGTGTGGTGCTCACCAGATTGTACCGCAGAAACCTGAACATTTATATGTCCCACAAGGTGCGTGTATCTGCACTGGTGAAGTGTGGGGCTGACAGCTGTGACGCAGCTAGCACGGTGGCATCCTCGAAGCTCTCCGAGGTGGTCTCCTGGGAGGCTGGATAAGGTGCCACCTGGGATGAGCCGGCACTGTCGGTTGCAGGACCTGCGGGAGAATGGACATGTGGTCAGTGGGAGGGATGGGTCAGTCAGTAAGACAATCAGTAATCACGTTTGACAGGCCCTCTGGATGGGACCCGATAATTCCTCACCTCTGCAGCGTCCGCCAGCCTCCGCGTGGGTGACCACCCTACCCTCGGCCTCCACAGTCACCTCTAGGGCTCGCTCCTCAAAGGTGGTAAGGATCCTGATGTCCGGCACCCCATTGCCAGTCTGGGTCTTTCCCAGCAATTATGGGAGAGCTTTTCCTGAGGAGTCAAAGAGAGGGCATCGTTAACCACACAAGTGGTTCAGAGTGGTGAGGAGGGGTGTGAAGGAAGGGTTTGGAGGGTTGAAGAGGGAGGGGTTGGAGTAGTTGAAGGGGGAGGGGTGGACGCTCTCATAGGGGGGAAAGGTCTAGGGGTTGGATGGGTGGGGGGGGGGGGGGCGGGGGCGGCGTTGGTGTCTACTCACTCGAACTGCCCGGTGCAGTTCATTGACCTTTCTGCGTGGACGCCAGTCCTCCTGGTCACATTCTGCGTGGACGCCAGTCCTCCTGGTCACATTCTGCGTGGACGCCAGTCCTCCTGGTCACACTCCCCAAGTTCACTGCTGCCGCATTCTCGTCCCAGGCGGCACTGGCTGCCCTATGGCTGACCCCCCGGGACCCTTGGGGGGAACAGGACATTCCTCCTGGCCTCCACAGCGTCTAGCGGCCTCCCCAGATCAGTGTCCCTGAATATCAGGGCTGGTCTCCTCAGCTTCATTGTTGCAAGCTGGCTGGGGTTGGCTGAGCAAGTGCAGCTTAAGTGCTGCTCGACTTTGTTAGCAGGGGCTGGCGAGCACAGTCCCAGTAAATCAAGGCAAGCCTTCATTTGCGGCGAGAAGCCCGCGAGGCCTCGTTAAGCGTATCAATAAACATCAACTAGCATTGCCGGCCCCGCTGGACTGAGCACCGGGAAGCTCGCGGCAATTCCTGTGCCCGCTTGCCACAACACTTCGAAATGTTTTCGGAGAATCGCACCCTAAGTGTGGCTGAATACAGGTCAGCATCTCACCCGAAACGCTGGCGGGAAGCACCCTGCCAAACCCGCCCAGTGTGACATAGAGTTTTGGGTGAACTGTGTCCAAAGAACCAATTCATCTGTTTTTAGCAGTAATGGTTGAAACAGGAGTGTTGAACCAGGGTATAAAGAGAACATATGACTCTTTTCAGCCTATATTCTTGGCTGCTTCGTTTCCAATATAACCTGCAGGCAGCACCCCAATTTGATAGAATGGACAGCCTCTGAGAATATAGGCCGGGATTCTCCGATCCCGTGGCCAAGTTCTGACACCGGCGTCAAAAGCGGCACGAGTGACTCCAGTGTCAATGGGCCTCCAGGCCCAAGCATTCACCCATTCCTAGGGGGCTAGTACGGCGCCGGAGTGGTGTCCGCTGTTCGAAAGCCGGTGTGCCACGGCCGGCGCAGGTCCGCACATGCGCTCCAAGGCCGGCGCAGGTCCGCACATGCGCGTGGGTTGCCGTCTCCGCGCCGGCCCACAGGCAATATGGTGGAGCCCTACAGGGGCCTGGCGCGGAGGAACATAGGCCCCCCCACGGAATTAGCCCGCCCGCCGATCTGTAGGCCCCGATCATGGGCCTGGCCTCCGTGGAGGTCACCCCCCGGAGTCTGATCTCTCCCCCCTCCCCCTCCCCCCACCAGGATGGCCCCCGCAGCCAGAACACTGAGGTCCCGCCAGGTTACCATACGTAACCCACGCCAGCCGGACTCGGCCAAACCCGGTGGGCACTTGGCCTGTCGAGGTGCGTAGAATCGCCGGGGGACCACTTTCAACGGCCCTCGACTGGCGTGGCAGTGATCCCGCGGGCGCGTTTGGCGCCGATTCTCCGGTCGGCGGTGAATCGGCGACCCAGTGTCGGAGCTGCGTGGTGCGATTCCCCCCCCCCCCCCCGGTGATTCTCTGACCCGGCGCAGGATCAGAGAATCCCGGCCATAGTGTCCCTATGATATTGAAGTGTTGGTTTCAGAATGCCAGGCTGTTACTAGTGGGTACCGCAAGGTCCGAGCTAGGGCCACAGCAGTTCACAATCTACAGAAATTATTTGGATGTGGGGACCAATTGTAATAATTGGGACCAAACTGGGTGGGAATGTGAATTGTGAGGAGGATGCAAGGAGATGTCAAGAGGACTTGGACATGCTCGATAAATGGGCTGGAACATGACAGATAGAAAATAATGTGAGTACATGTGAGGTTATTCACTTTGGCTGAAAAAACAGAAAGGCAAAGTATTTCTTAAATGGCGGGAGGCTGGTAAGTGTGGGTATACAAAGGGACCAGAGTGTCCTTGTTCACGGGTCACTGAAAGCCAGTGGCAGGCGCAGCAAGCAATTAGGAAGGCAAATGGTATGTCGGCTTTCATCGACCGGAATGAAAGGTGTCTTGCTTCAATTGTATAGACCCTTGGTGAGACCCCATCTGGACAGTTTTGGTCCCCTTGTCTAATTAAGGATCTACTTGCCATTGAGGGAGTGCAACAGAGGTTCATCAGATTAATCCCTGGGATGGAGGGATTGTCCAATGAGGAGAGATTGAGCGGACTTCTGTATTCCCTGGAGTTTTGAAGACTGAGGGGGTGACCACATTGAAACTTCAAAAAGTCTTACAAGGCGTGACAAAATAGATGTAGTTGCTTCCCTTGGCTGGTGAGTCTAAAACCGGGGGACATAATATCAGGATAAGGGGCAGGCCATTTAAGATTGAGATGAGGAGGAATTTCTTCGCCCAGTGGGTGGTGAATCTTTTGAATTTTCTACCCCTGCGGGCTGCAAAAGCTCAATCACTGGACATGTTCAAGGCAGAAATCTGCTGACTTCTGCAGACTAATTAACATCAACGGATATGGACAAGTTTGGGAAAGTGACATGTCACATGACCTAATTGACTGACAGAACAGGCTCGATGGCCTGAATGGCCTACTCCTGTTCAAATGTTCTGATGTTAGCTTAAAATATGAGTTCACCCTCCTGGTCTGTGTTTGACACAAAGGTGGCCCAGAGGCAAGAGTGGTACCAATTGAGCCAAGTTGACACACATGTGTGACATGAAAGTGGCAGGTGAGAAAAACGTGAGGTGATCATTCTTATGCAAAGATTGATCAACATAAAAGTAAGTATTATTCTTTCAAACTTAAGATACAAAAGTCTTTAAAATCTCATCCTATCGTGCCTGGCAACATAACCACCGTGCTACAGCCATCTGGCCCTTCTGTAAAATTCCTTCTCTTGCATTTAAGCATCGGTGATGGAAATATACAAACAGGACTCCTTGCCCATGAACAGTGGGCCACAGCAGACCAGCCATGTCGTTTCTGGGAAACATTGAAGGTTGTAGAAATATGACCTTGCTTATGCATTGAAAATTACAGTCATTCACTATGCAATGATTTTTGACCTTTATCACATTAAAATTGTGTGTGTGCCACAAAACAGCACTTAGAGACAAATTTTGCTGTAGAAATAATGGTGAGGCTAACAACATCCTCAGTTATTTATATAGAAATTGGATAGCAGCTTCTGGCAACTACAGAAATCCAAATGTTGTCTGAGGTACAAAATTCCTCCAAACATTTCTCAAAAATGGGGTTACACTCTCTGGCTGTCCCCCTTCTAATACATTGGACAGTAGGAAATTTGCCGCACTTGCCTCATAGCTATGAACTAACTTGCAAAAGAAAATGTAAGACCTTGTCCATTGCAGTGTAAGCAAATTATTAATGGTATTGATAAGTCTTAACTGCTGTCAGACAACCTCTCTGGAACTGAAAATTGCCTTTTACAATTGCAGAGTCAATCCTTCAGATTTTAATTATTGTTGGATATATAAAAAAAGTAAATAAAAATCTATTTTCACTTCTTTCTTGTAACTCTTATCTCTATCTAAATTTTATCTTTTTCCTTTCTTATTTCAAATTTTGCAACTGATTTGAGTTTGAATTCAGTATTCTAATTGATGCTTCCTGGTTCAAGGCTTGTGCTGCTCATTAACAATTCATCAATCTGAGTGCTTTAGATGATACAAAGTTGCTTGTCTTGTTCACACAGTTGCTGCTTGAGGGCACTTTTTGACTCTCTAAATTACTGTGTTGCAGGCAAAACCTAATTGCAAGTCTCTGGGCAGGTTCAAGTTCAATGAAGAATGCCACTGAAAGCAAAACGTGAGCTTCAATGGGCATGTGCTCATCCTGTGCTCTCTTTACTTCACAGAAAATCCATCAGTTGGCAGAAGGAGGCCAGTCTGTAAGAACGCAAGGCCCCTCCCAACTCTGAGATGTGCTTGCTTTAGAGGGCCTTACTGAGTCTGCCATGGTCCACCAGTGAGAGGGCGGCAGGTTTGGAACCTGAATATGGGCCCAATACTGCTAATTGGGAAAGCTGTGGATGATAAAAAATGTTCTACTGCATTTGATGCTGGTCAGGGACTATAAGAACCATGCTCCAACCTGTTCCATCCTAAAATAAATATCATGTGAATACTAAAGGGAACCTACCTCCTATATCAACAGTACGCCTCTGTGAAAGTGGCAATTATACATTTATCTTATCGATCCGGCTAGATAACCATTCAGCAAGACCACCCTGTGAGCACGATTTAACAGAAACATTTCGAAGTGTCATTTTGGGTGCGATTGGTGGGGTGTTTCTCGACAGCCACATTGCCGAGATCGCGGCCCACATTTAACGGCACTTAGTGCCGAAAATGAACCCCAGCGAGCTTCTTGCGCCATTACTGGTGGTCTTGCCATCTAATTCGCCGTAAATGTGCCTCAGCGTCTTGACGCTAACAAGAGGGAGATGCTTTTAAATTCTCCCTCACCACTCACTCGCAATCGATGTGAGAAGGGCATCCTGTTCCCCTGAGGGGGTCAGAGGACCGGCAGCAATGTGAGCAATGCTGCTGAGGAGGCAGTGGCAGCAGCTGTCAGTTCAGGCAGCATGTCAAGGACGACCACCCATTGTCCAATGTCAGAGAAAGAACCATGACCTCTACCAAGCTGCAAGGGTAAGCTATCACCTCTCTCCTGGCATCACTTCCATCTGCCACCCCTCAAATTCCCAGACCCACCTCCAGCAAATCACTGGCTGACACCTTGCATTCTCCCCACATCCAATCCTCGCGCTTGTTCCTCAGAACCCCCTGGCATCCACCAGCACAACCCCTTCATGACCAGATCCAGTGCCCACACATGCCACCTGCTATAGAGCTCCCTGATCCATCAAGCATGTGGCTTACAAAGCCCTCTCTTTGTCCCCGCTTGAGAAGATAGCCCATAATAAACAGGAAAGGGCCAAGACGTGGGGCGGAGTCCCAGAGATCCAAGTCCTCAACCACGAAGAGGAATGGGCCCTGAAAATAGCAGGGTTATCGAGGAGAGAGCAGTCGCCGACAATAAGGTTGGCCTGCGTGAGAGAGGTGAGGCACCACTGCCCCTTCACCCAGATGACCTGACTCAAGTGAGTTGTTCATGTCAGACTTCTCTCTCACTGACCACATGTCCATTGTCCCACAGGATCTCCATCTGCCGGAGCCGACCATCCGGAGTCGTTTTCCCACCCCCGCACTGGCCACCCAAGAGAACACCTCGGAGGAGAGCTTTGATGAGAATACCATTGAAGCGTCACAGCTGCCATCCCCACCTTTCACCAGCACAGGGCCACACACCTTGGTGGGTAACATTACTGGACAGGCTTCTGGGGCACAATATGGTGAACACCACACAGTTGTTGGTGCGCATCAGGTGGAGGGAAGGATATCCTGGGGAGACAGCAGTTGGAGGACTGCTGCGTCCCAGGACTCAGCTGGGTCTTAGTCAGATGCTGGGCATCTGGAAAGGTACTCCCAGAGCTGATGCAGATGATAAGACACAGTGACATTTAGGAGGGTATTGTCAGTGACATTCCAGCAAGTGCATAGCCAATTGAAGGAGTCCCAAAGGCTATGGGCACAAGAGGTGATACCGACAATGCATGGCACTGAGGCCAACACTGCTAGGGTGGCAACCTCAGTGGAAAATCTGGAGCATGATGACCGTGCATTGAGTGATGGTGCCCAAGGCATGGCTCAACCTGTGACTACCATGGCTGAGGGCCTTGACATCATGTCCCAGTCGCTGAGGGACATGTCCCAGATGCAGGTAGACATTTCTGGGGAACTGCAGAGCATGGTCCAGTCACTGAGGACCAATGCTGAGGGTATCGATACCAAGGTGCAATCAATGGGGAGCTGCCAAGGCTGGCAGAGTCGGATAACTCAGAGGCTTTGGAGCTCACTCCAGCTGCCCCTCTGTCCCATGAAGACCCCCAGGGCACTACGGGCACCGATAGGGAGGAGGAAGCACTGGAGGCCAACCCGGGACCTGTCACCAAGGTGACAGCGACAGTCTCCAGTTCTTTCACTCCTCCTGACACCGGCGAATCTCAAGGGCAGTGTGCAGAACAGGGTGGCATGGCAATGCCTGAGGCACCAGTAAGTCGGCCAGGGTTGTCTGACTCCAGCACCTCCAGAAGACGTCCACCAAGGACATCAAAGGCCACTGGGCCCATGCTGCCTTCACCTCTGATATGCATCCTGCAGACACACCTAAACGTAGCTATAGAGCACAAAAGATCAAGAAGATTGAGGAACACTGAGTGGGAGCTGGGAGTGCGGGGGAGGACTATCTGTGGGTAGGGGAAATGGAAGTGTCAAATGTTCACAATTAAAACTTGTCACACTATGTGCATCCTCTGGCACGTTAA
Source organism: Scyliorhinus torazame (assembly GCF_047496885.1). Taxonomy (NCBI): domain Eukaryota; kingdom Metazoa; phylum Chordata; class Chondrichthyes; order Carcharhiniformes; family Scyliorhinidae; genus Scyliorhinus; species Scyliorhinus torazame. The sequence continues at coordinate 136,680,101 of NC_092721.1, read as the reverse complement.
TCTTCACAGCGGGCCTGCCTGCACTCCCACCTCCTGTTGCTCTCGGCTCCTCCCACCCTCTGCCCCGAAGGCACAGTGGTCCAAGATCAAATGACCCCATGCAGACCCTGTTCAGAGGATGGGTGTGAACGCGCTGTCAGCAGACAGACAGGGGTCAGACATTGGCATAAACTGAGGAGCATCAGAGCCAATCTCACAGCGAGTGATCATCACTCTCCTGCCTTGTATATTGACCCACTGACAGTGCCGACACAGGCCCATCACCCTGGAGTGAAGTTAACAGACCCTGGGAGAGGGCAAAAGGGTGGTCTGGGGGGATGAGAGAAATGGGGGAGGGAGAATGGGGAGGGTGGAAGGAGGTAAATGGGAGTGAGGGGGATTGTGGGTGGGTGAAATGAGGGAATGGGGGGAGGAGAGAATGGGGAGGAGGGAGGGAAATAGGGGAGGGGAAAATGGGGGAGGGGCAGACTGGGGGGGAAGGAGGGAAATAGGGGATGCGGAAGTGGGGAAGGGGGAAACTGGGGGGAGGGGGGGAGCTGATGGACACAGCCTATTCCTTTGAGAATCTGGTGAGGATGAGGCCCTCCCTGGTCCCCCGGCCTTGCCGGAGCCTGCTGCCACCTGCCCTCCATCCTCTGGCTCCTCCTGTGACTCCTATCTCGGTTCGACCTCCAACCCCTCCTGGCCAGCTCCTCAGATGAGGCCACTTGTCCCTCCTCCAGAATGTCGTCCTGTTGCTGTGCCAGGTTGTGGAGGGCAATGCATACCATCACAAAGTGGGCAGTGTACTACAGGGCACCACTGGAGCAGTCCAGGCAAAATAACTGCATTTTTAGTCAGCCGATGCACCGCTCAATGACAGCACAGGTGGCAGCATGGGCCTCATTATCTCAGGTCTCCGCCTCAGTCTCCGGCCTCTGTACTGGCATCATCAGCCAAGACCTCATCAAGTACCCCTTGCCCCCCAAGAACCAACCTGTCATCCTGGGATGGTCCTTGACGACACCAGGATCTCCAAGCGTCCCAGGATGTAGCTGTCATGCGCGCATCCTGGGAAGCGGGCACACACGTGCATGATCCAGAGGCGGTAGTCGCACAATATCTGAACATTCAGGGAGTGGAACACCTTCCTGTTAATAAAGGGCACTCCCTGATGCTCCGGTGCACACAAGTCGACATGCATGTCATCGATGGCCCTAGTCCGAGGGTATCCCGACGATGGTGGAGAATCCTGCAGCCCGGGCATCTTGGTGAACCTGATCCAGCTCAAAGGTGATGTAGTTGGATGCCTGGGCGTACAGAGCATCCGTGATCTCCTGGGGTGTTGCTTGTGAAATACTGCACAGATCCCCGCACCAGCCTTGGAATGAACCAGTTCCATAGCAGTTCAGGGCTGTGGTGACCTTCACAGCCACCGGGAATGGGTAGCGTTCTCCTCCACAGGGTGCCAAGTCCGTGAGGACATGGCACAGGTGCTACACTGTCTCTTTGTTGACACGGAGTCTCCTGCGGCACATGCTGTCCGCCATCTCCTTGAAAGACCAATGATGCCTGTACACCTTGTGCCATTGCTAGCCTCCCAATCTTGGCTCGGCCTCGGCCTGATTGGCAGCCGGGTCTTTGATATGTGCGGCGGCCCCCTGCACATGGGGTGCCGCCTCCAGCCTGTGTTGTTGCTGCTGCCGCCTTCTCCAGCATCTGGCAGACTGGGCTTCCATCAGCAACGCGATGGCAGCTGCTGCGGGTCCGACACCACCATCCATTTTGGTATCTGCAAGGAATTGGAGAAGGAGGTGGACCGACAATCAGTTAGAGCTTCAATCCCAGGACCCCCAAGTTCCCTCAGCCTCCCCCACCCTTACTTATCCCGCCTTCTCTCAGAGTGCCATCCAATGAGCCAGTTGTACTGGAAAACCTCAGTTTGCACTCTCAACCCCGGCCACATCAGGAGCCTCTCGACCCCAGACCTCTACCGGGAACGTTAGCGAGGCCGCGCTCAGGTGCCCTCCTCGGATCCACACACTCACGCTTTGGTCACGAGAATATTCCCAGTGCTGAAGCCCAGCTCTTTAGTATTTGATTGTTCACTGCTGCTTCTATGGTGCTGATGCTCATGGAGCTCAGGCAAACTGTTCAGGCTTCAAAGTGCTGTGCACTGATCATTCTCTGAGACCTGGCACGTGTGCCCTCAAGAAACCACTCGAGAGTAGAGGAGTATGAAGTGCTCTCACAACTAACAATGGCAATTCCTCTTTTGCAATAACCCTCGACTGTGAAGCTAGAGGTTGCTCACAGACAAAGGGAGTTAAAGTGACTTTCAGCATACAACCAAGAGCAGGACTCTGTCCTGGAAGTGTTTGGTAGGACAGACAGACTGCAGCTGCAGCTTGCCCCTGCTATGAGACTCCACAATATTTAAAGATGGCTTGAAGGCCTCACAGACGCAGAGCATCTCATCCCCACCGCCCAGAGGTGACCCCCTCCGAGAATGCTTCAGCCCCCTGACCAAGCCCAACTCCATCCCCACCCCTACCCCGAGCACTAGGGCAGCAGCACCCGTGCCCTGGAGCTGCATGTCAGAAAATGCAAAGAGCCACTCACCTCCTCACTTCCCCTCAGTATCCAGCTTCACATTTTAAAAAACGAGTACTTAATGACACCCGTGTGATTTCTCGCTGGGGAGTCAGTTAATTCCTGGGAGACTGCTGCATTCAACTTCAATGAGATTGAAATGAATGCAAGCCAGGGTAAATGATATGCTCGTCATCTTTGAACGAGATCCAGAACTTGACATCGGGAGCGGCCCAACAAAATTACAAACTGGTTCGCGTCCAGCGTAAATCTCGCTTTTGGCCTTTCATGCTATTTACCCGGTGTGCCACATCCACACCGGACGCAACACAATGGTTAAACCGCGCCTTGTGTCTTTTTCGGCTAGTCTCGATAGTGCTTGAAAATATGAATCCAGATATTTGTAGCTTCATGTTGGATAGTCAATATTATAAAAACTTTCCATATCAATCATTTCCTCTTGTTTCTAAGCCATTCTGATTACCTTATCTAGATGATTAAAGAACAATAAACTCTTAAAATAAGACATTGGCATGATCTAATGGCCTTGTCATGCCCGAAGAGGCCGTTAAATCTTGCAAGAGGCCTCGTCGTAATCTGAATCTAGTCCTCGCCGGGCACGATCCAGATTTATTTATTTAAATGAGCCATTAGGCTCATGTAAGTATGTTTATGCAGGATTCTACCGAGGCCCGGGAGCTAACGGCCTTGTCTGGAAGACCTCGCCATGGCACCGTTTAGCATGGTCCACACTAATATGGACCAGATGTAACGGCACCTGGGGAGGGAGTCTCCCAGGCCATCAGAGGCCCCTGGCGTGATGGGCTCTTGACAGGGTGGTACCTTTCCACTCCAACTGGCACCTTAGTACTACCACCCAGGGACTACCAGGCTGGCAGGGTTACTGCCAGGGTACCAGGCTGGCAGTGCCAATGTGCCCAGTTGCCAGGTTGCCCGTGCCAGGGATCAGGACTGGGGGTTCCCTCCCCTTAATAGGTGAGGTGAGGGACGACTCAACGACCCCCTAAGATTCAATTTGGGCAGAGGGGGTGGGGGTCACAGTAGAGGAGCAGAAGGTTGGTTGAAAGATTGGGGTGACATTTACAAATGGTGCCAAATCCGCATGTCATCTTCCTACACGGAGGTAAGTGTGACCTCAGTGGGACGTTCCCCACCGAGATCAAGAAAAATGGCAGAGTGCTGTCAGACAGCGGGGTTGATCTTGGCACCCAAACACCATGCTATACGTGCCCAAAATGGGACTCTTTTTGGCACATTAAATTGTGCCCTTATATTTGTTAATTTTAATATTGCACTCAACAATTTGTAAGAATATGTATTATAATTCCACTTTCCCTAGCTTGTTAAGGTATTTAACACCAACATTTTCCAATCAACATTATTATAAGTGCCATTTGTTTTAAAATATAGAAAATCACAATTGTGTAGAGGAGAGAAGACAATGTAATCAAGAAATATTAGGTTAAATGATATATATTTATGCGGTTGTGCAATCTGTTCCAAGACCTATTAATTAATGCTTTGTTGATTTTTTGAAATGTCTAAGTATGGCATTTAGACAGTTTAGGTGATGTAATAATAATTGCAAATTGGTCTCAAAAAGTCTCTAAAATTCAGCAAGCTTAAAGGGCTTTCTCTGAAGAACTGTGATTATTCGGCAGCAGAGATGGAGGCTGAGATTATTTGATGTTTGTTCCCCTGGGAGTGCTATTTGGCTTTATTTGACATCCTATATGTCATTTATTGATTTTCTCAAGTCCTTTCTTAGGTTGAAAAATCTTTCAGTTGTTCTTTTTGTTCTGTATATTTGCATAAATGTGCATACACTGTTGATATTTATATGGACATCTGACTCTTTTACTTTGCCCAAAGAATGGTTGAAGGCAATAAAAATGTACCCATGAGACATACTACACAAGAATATTTCCTCTTTAAGAAATGCCACACATTACAAATTTATTTCATAGTGACGATAGAGTTGGAGAGGTTGAGAGAAATTATATAAAGCTAGAACGTGTTGAATTAGCACACATGTGGAATCCCAACCCATAATTAGCAAATTATGTTGCCAAGGGACTTCCTTTTCTTCTTCACCCACCCACACCTCCATCATTTCACTTGCTCAAACCCTATCAAATCCTTTTCCAATTCTAATGAAAGGCCATCACCCTGAAACATTAGCTCAGATCTCCAAAATGAAAAGCCTCTCTGTCATTGTGAAATACCCGAAAATACTGGGCACGGTTTAACGGAAATGAAACAGAGTCTCGTATCAAAGGCGTTTAACCGGGTGTTTCCCAATGCTTGCAGCGCAGAGAAAGATCCCACTATCTAACGGGACTCTATTTCACTTTGGGGCCTCAGCAGGGAGCGCCCCACCGAGGCTGCACTTGGTCCAATTTCCTGCACTGATGAGCTTCACTCGCCAGTGCAGGAAGAGATCAGGGCATCATTTTCAAATGGCACTCCAATCTCGAGACCCCCCGAACACAACCCCCGGACCCCCCCCAATGACCCAACCCACCTATAAGGGGTCATTGAGCCCCCTACACCCCACCTAATAAGGGTATCCCCATCATGGGCAAAATACCACCCGGGAACCTTAGCACTGCCAACCTGGCACCATGGCAGTGCCTTTGCCAGCCTGGCAAGGCCAGGGTGGCACCCAGGTTGCACTCCAGGGTGCCCAGGTGACTCTGCCATGGTGACAGGCTGGCAGTGCCAGGGTGCCCAGGTGGCATCAGATGTATAAAAGGACCCGTGTGTCCTCATCAATAAGCCAGTGAAAGCTAACATACAGATACAGTAAGCAATTAAGAAGGCTAAAGGTGGCCTTTATCTCAAAAGGATTTGAGCACAGAAGTCACAAAATCATGCTTCAATTGTATAGAGCATTGGTTACACTGCAGTTGGAGTACTGTGTCCAGTTTTGGTCCACTTAGATTAGGAATGATGTTATTGCCATAGAGAGAATGCAACAAAGGTTCACTAGACTTGTTCTGGAGATGGCGGGACTGTCCTATGAAGGGAGATTGGCCAAACTGGACCTGTATTCTTTAGAGTTTCAAATGAAAGATGATCTCATTGCAACCTACAAAATACTTAAAGGAATAGACAAGATAGATTCAGGTATTAGGTTTCCCCTGATTGGTGAGTCTAGTACCACGGATACAATTTCAAAATAAGGGGGAAGCCACTTCGGAGCGAGATGAGGATAATTTATATTTACTCAGAGGGATATGAATCTTTGGAATTCTCTACACCAGAGGGCTATGGAAGCCCATCATTGAGGATGTTTATAGCAGTCATTGACTGATTTCTAAATACCAAAGACATAAAGGAATATGGTATTGTGTGGGGAAAAGGTATTGGAATGCACGATCATGATTGTAATGAATGGTGGAGCAGGCTTGGTGGGCTGAATTGCCTAATCCCGTTCCTATGTTCCTATGACCCTAGGATTGAATCCAAGATTATGATTGGGCAGATGTATTGTGGGGAAAAAACGCCAGCAGAAACTTAATACGGCCAATGAATGACCCGTTTCAATACTGTAACATTACATTATTCTATGCAGTGAAGTGACTTTTGTTATACAGGCAAATGGAGATAACGCATATTATAGAACCGAGAGATCTGTCTTACTGTTTTATTTGGATACTGGTTGTTGAAAGTTAAAACCAATGAAAACCAAATGACTGAAATCATTTCATTTTATTTTCTCAGCAGGCTCTCTGACAGCACTGTTGTCCTGCTGATATAACTTTGGCTTTCATGGAGCATGATCAGATTAAAAAGAATCCCTACGCTGTCAAGCAGAAGCCAAATTTATTATCGAGCGTGGCCTGCTCAGCATTTCAATAGACCACAGTTGTTACTAGCATTGTCAATGTCAAATGATGGATATATATATATTTTTATTAATTTACGGGATGTGGGCATTGCTGGTTAGGCCAGCGTTTATTGCCCATCCCTAGTTCCCCTACAGAAGTTGGTGGTGAGCTGCCTTCTTGAACCACTGCCATCCTTGAGTTGTAGGTACACCCAATATGCTGTTAGGTTGGGAGTTCCAGGATTTTGCCCCAGTGACAGTGAATTAACGACAATATATTTCCAAGTCAGGGTGGGTGAGTGACTTGGGAAAATCCAGGTGGTGGGGTTCCCAGGTTTCTGCTGCTCTTGTCCTACTGGATGGTAGTGGTCATGGGTTTGGAAGGTGCTGTCTAAGGAACCTTGGTGAGTTACTGCAGTGCGATTTGTAGCTGGTACATACGGCTGCCACTGTTCGTCGCTGGTAGAGTGTTTGAATGTTTGTGGAAGGGGTAGCAAACAAGTGGGCTGCTTTTTCCTGGATGGTGTTGAGCATCTTGAGTGTTCTTGGAGCTGCACTCATCCAAGCAAGTGGAGAGTATTCCATTACACTCCTGATTTGTTTCTTATAGATGTTGGACAGGCTTTGGAGGGTCAGGAGGTGAATTACTCACCATAGGATTCCTAGCCTTTAACCTGCCCTGGTAGATACAGTATTAATGTGGCTAGTCCAGTTCAGTTTCCGATCAATGGTAACCCCCAGGATGTTGATTGTGAGGGATTCAGATGGTAATACCATTGAATGTCAAGGGGCGATGGCTAGATGCTCTCTTGTAGGAGATGGTCATTGCCTGACACCTGTGTGGCACGAATGTAACTTGCCACTTGCCAGCCTAAGCCTGGATATTGTCCAGGTCTTGCTGCATTTAGTCATGGACTGCTTCATTATAGTGGAGAGAAATTGTGTTGTACAATGAAGGAACTAGCTGAAGGGCCAAACAGATACCATTAGTTAAATGTGTAGGCTAAAATTGTTAGGTCTGTTAAGGTCTATGGGTATTGCAATGTACGATTAGCTTACACCTGCTGTAAATAATGCAGGCAATATGTACATTTTGTGCTGCCTGCTCATTTAACCAACAGAGGCAGGTAACAGCACAGTGTCTACTCAGCGGGGGCCCAAGTTAGTGTGCACCTTGCCTCAATTAAAGCAAGACTGCATTCCTTATGCAGGAGCTGGCTGAAACACTTGTGAAGCAGGAACAAACTGGAGTGATGGTACTGAAGGTCAGAAAGATGACTCTTTGATTAACAGATCTAGGCCTTTGTCCAGGAGATCAGAAGGAAGAGAGAGGTGCTCTCACCACAGAGGATCAGGGCGCCCTCCAGATAGTGAAGTACATCATCATGAAGGTCAATGTCTAGTGTCTGCCTCTGAGGACCTGGCTGCAATGCTGCAAGTTCATCCCTCTAGGATGCAGCTTGGGAGGCCAAAACCGCACATTACACTCCAGCTGTGGCCTAACCAATGTCCTGTATAACCGTAGTAGACTTCTTTACTCTTTTATTCTAATCCCTTTGTGACAAAAGGTAACATCCCATTTGCCTTCCTAATTGCTTGTTGTAACTCCTTGTAAACTTCCAATGATTCATGGACAAGGTCCTTCTGATTGCCAACATTTCTCTGTCTCTCACCATTCAAATCATGTTCTGTTTTTTCCACGCAAGTAGATAACTTCACACTTTGGCATGGGGCTGGTTTAGCTCAGTTTGCTGGACAGCTGGTTCATGATGTAGAGTGAGGCCAACAGCGCAGGTTCAATTCCCATACCGGCTGAGGTTATTCATGTAGGCCCTCTTCCTCAACCTTGCCTCTTGCCTAACCTGTGGTGATCCTCAGGTTAAATCACCACCAGTCAGCTCTCTCCCTCAAAGGGGGTCATCTGGGACTATGGTGACTTTATTATATTCCATTTATCTTCGTGCCCACTCGCACATCTGTCTGCATTCCTCTTCAGTCTCATTGTATCCTCCTCACCATTTACTTTCCCATCTAATTTTGTGTCATCAGTAAACGTGAAAAAACATTATTGGGATGGAGGAATTCTTGTCCTTCCCTAATTGCGCTTGGGAAGGTGGTGGTGAGCTGCCTTCTTGAACTGTTGCAGTCCATCTAATGCAGAAAAAGTGCTCTCTGCTCAGCCCTGCTCCTCCTCTTGCTCTAAAAAAAGGGTCCAGCACCACTCTCTTTTGTCAACTCTGCCGGTATGATAGCAATCTGTTATTGGCCAGAGTTTAGAGAACACCAATGCATATCGTGGAGTTCACCTGACCTACAACTGTTTATAGATTTTGGTTATGAGGAGCACAAGGGCCTACCTTTCAGGTGTTATGCAACAGAGCCTTAAGCACTTGTAATCAAAAACAAAGTTTATTTTACGAATTCAATTTACATTTTATAAACACACAGTAAACATTTTTATCAACTACAAACATAAATACCCCACACAGCTACAGTACTCTATATTTAATCCTGAATAACTTGCCTTTACTGTTTCACTCAAGTAACAACACCCATAAATCAGACAATCCCTTTTACCACAAAACAGTAGGTTTGAATTCCTTCCAGAACACAGAACACTACTTTGAAGTTATCAAATGATCTGGAGACACCTTTTTAACATGCAAAGAGAGAGACTCCAAGATCCTTGTAGTCTGAATACAGCTTCCAACTGTCTAAACCGAAAGTAAAACTCAGAGCCACAAACAGGTTCCAGCTCAAAACAAAAGTAAAAACCAGAGCCACCGCCCTGCTCCACCCATACAATGTCATCACTGCAGCCATTTGAGGAGACAAACAGTTCTTAAAGGGACATTCCCATGAGAAATCCACTAACAGTGGCAGCAAGTAGAAAGTCAAATAAAAGCTCAGTTGAAAGTAGGATGGTGATGTATCCCTCATATTCAACTGTGTGTTTAAGGGTAAAACATTGACAGGATTGGCACGATTGAAAATGGCAGGTTTTGAAACAAATCATTGTTAGATGCTGCCTGATGTCTGCCTACTCTGCATTATTATGGTGCATGCAAGGACATAGAGCTGCCAACTGTGATTAAATGCATTCCTGAAGGTTTTATCACGTGACTTGCCCCCATGCGTTCGAAAGTAGTTGGCCAACACCTCCATCCAATGATGAACTGCCTTAATTCTTACGTCAACTGGAATCAAAAAGGCTCATGACCTAATTGGATGGTGCTTGATTGTCAGCCAAAGAGGCTTTTCCTCCTGCTTTTACAATGTTCTTATATCTGGTAAAGAGAATGTTCAAAGAAGATGACCAAAAAACAATCTTTTTTAATGTTCCAATGGTTTACCTCCTGGGTTGCCCACAGCAGTGTCCTGGAGATTGATCTTCAATTGGGAAGACTCCCAGTCAATCCTGGAGGTTTCGCAACCCTAATGGGACGCCTGGACTATCACCCCTCAAAATATGGAAGTCGATGAGGGCCATATTGGAAGAGACAGGCACATTGTATCATAAATAAGCTCCCGTAGTGCCACAGAGCCCAAATTTCACAACTATATCTTTTAAACATACTGACAATATACTTCACAACTTTACTCACTGTGTCCTTTTAAAACGTAATTCTTTGTAGATTTAAACTTATTCCAACTATGTATTTAAACATTTTTTGATATGTGATCACAATGTTCACGGGGGTGGGGCAGATTAATAGCTTAACTAATCATTCATTTAAACCAATTTGGCCAAGGACAGTTTTAATAGATGAGAAACCAGCAGTTAAATTATTGGTATGCATGAAGTAATTTCACCTAACTGAGCTACATCAACAGCATAATTCATCCTGAAAATGTCAGCATACCAAGTTATTAGGGGAAACAATCTGTTATTGACGTACATTCATTACTGACCATTAACAAACCATAAGAGATTGGGCATTGAATGAATGAATTGCAAAAGCAGACTCTTGCCAGGTGTGAGTGATTTGATAGATGTATTTACGGTTCTAATATCGACTCCTAACAGTGCAGTAGTGTTTCAATTCTGAACAGATTGAATTTCCTCACATCGTTATCTTGAATGAAGAAGGTTGAGATGAACATTCATCCCATCATTTATTTTGTGCTTTCATCTGTTGAAGACATTCTACAACATTTAGCTGTCACATCAACTTAAAATAACTGATACTTAAAGGGAATAACTGTAAAAATAATCACATTTTGAAACACAGTGGGTGGGATTGTCCGTCCCGCCAGACCTCCCCCCCCCCCCCCACCCCGCCCCACCCCGGGATTCTCAGTCCCAGCAGGCGGCCAATGGGGTTTCCCATTGTGGCCACCTCCAGGCGTTGGGAAATCCGCGGGCGTGAGTGCGCTGCCGGCGAAGCGGAGGATCCCGCCGACGGAGAATCCCGCAGAGTATTTTTCATTCATTCATTTAATTCATAGTATGCTGGCACAATATACTGGCCTTCAATATTTGTGCCACAGGCTTGTACAATATGGATTCAGGGCCTAGGCTTGTAATAAATTTTCCATTTACATAGATTTTACACCACAAATAGGAGACCCCCTGTGGTAATTGTACTGTTTTGACAGTTGAGTGCTGTCAATTTCCAGCTCAGCATTTCAAAATCACTCAGGCCTGAAGGGGGTGATTGGAATGCACTTAACTTTGAATTGGTTGGTGTTTGTAAATTTTGTGGTCAGAGCACTTCAGAGTTACTGAACCACGAAAAAGATGAATGAAGCAAGGCCCATAGATATGCTTGTTGAAGCTGTAATCACTAGGAGAATGAATGGCCTGCACCTAAAGGATCTGAGGGGTTTAAACACAGGTCACTGTTTTCTCTTTCCAGAAATGCAAACGTGGTGCTTCCTCTGTCTGAGTCTGTCTCTGTCTGAGCCAGCAGGTGTATGCCAAGGTGAGTGTTCACTGCACCTGTCATGGGACTGCTGTCTAGCTTCCAGACAGGGGTCTCTTTTCTGGGGAAGGGGGTTCCTTTAGTTAGGGGGTCTCATGGGGTCCCACTCTGTGAAGACTCGGGGTCCCCATCTTCAGGGGGTCTCTGGGAATGTGTCCTGTTTTAGGGGTCTTGGGGGGAGGCGGTGGGGGGGTCTGGTAGGAAGCGGTGGACAGATCGTGCAGAGTGGGTGGGAAGATGGTTCTCAGGTGGACTTTGGGGGCAGCTCCTTTAAGGTTACCCCCTTGGCCCACAGCGAGGTCCACCACGTCAGGTACTCAGTTGGTAATATCTTTCAGCTGGTTGCCTGATTCTTACCCAACCGCGATCTGAGTTGGGTGAGGTGGGGAATCCAGGTCAACCACATTGCTGTAGGTCTGGAGTCACATGTCAGCCAAACCAGGTAAGGGTGACAAATTTCCTTCCCTAAAGGACATTAGTGAATCAGATGGGATTTTATGACAATCGGCAATGGTTTCATGTTCATCATTAGACTTTTAATTCCAGATTTCACCATCTGCAGTGGCGGGATTCGAACCCGGGTCCCCAGAGCATTATGGGTCACTAGTCCAGTGACAATACCACTATGCCACTGTCTCCCCATCTCATGTCACCACATCAGAAGTCACCATAACACCTAGAGGAACAGTGCTGAAACAAGTCAGTATCAAAAGCCTCTCATTTATGCTATTACAAAACCTTTCGGTCTTACTCTCTGTTAAATGGAAAATAAAGAGGCAGCTAAAAGGCTGTTCTGAAGCAGAGAAGCATCAACAAAACGAAGGAGAGAAGGTTATACCCCAGTTGTTGAGTTATTCTATTTAAAGGAAATAGGGGAACCAACTGATGTGGGATAATTCAGTGAATTGATTATTTGATATCATTATGCAGAGATCATTTTTATTGATTGAACCAACTGAGTTTGATCATAGCTTTTGTTCTGTATATTTATCTGATGGAAAATAATGGATTGTGCTTAAGTGGTGACTTGGTTTGCGATGAAGAGTTTGGCAAATAAGAACAGGAAAAGCTAATTCAGCCCCTGGAACCTATTCTGCCATTCACTTAGATCATTTAAAAAAAAAAAATTATTTAAAAAAAAAAATAATTTTTATTAAAGGTTTTTATAAAATATCAAGAACAAAATGAGAAAGAAAAAAGAACCCAACAGGGTTAAGTACAAAACACAATCTAAAAAAGCAACCCCCAAACTGCTCCCCCCCCGTACCTAAATAATAAATTAACATTAACACCCCGACTTAAGACAACAGGTGTATACACCCCCTCAGACCCTTCCAGTGTAAATAACATAAACAAAAATAAAGTAACCCCCCCCACCCCCCGAGCTGCTGCTGCCATTGACCAATGTCTATCGTTCTGCCAGAAAGTCTAAGAACGGTTGCCACCGCCTAAAGAACCCTTGTACCGACCCCCTCAAGGCGAATTTCACCCTCTCCAATTTAATGAACCCTGCCATATTGCTGATCCAGGATTCCACGCTTGGGGGCCTCGTATCTTTCCACTGAAGGAGAATCCTTTGCCGGGCTACCAGGGACGCAAAGGCCAGAATTCCGACCTCTTTCGCCTCCTGCACTCCCGGCTCCTCTGCCACCCCAAATATTGCGAGCCCCCAGCCCGGTTTGACCCTGGATCCTACCAACCTCGACATCGTCCTCGCTACGCCCTTCCAAAATTCCTCCAGCGCTGGGCATGCCCAGAACATATGGATGTGATTTGCTGGGCTCCCTGAGCACCTAATACACCTGTCCTCACCCCCAAAGAACCTGCTCATCCTTGTCCCGGTCATGTGTGCCCTGTGCAGCATCTTAAACTGTATGAGGCTGAGCCTCGCGCATGAAGAGGAAGAGTTCACCCTCCCTAGGGCATCTGCCCACCATTCACTTAGATCATGGCAAACTTGGGCGAAATTCTCCGGAAACGGCGCGATGTCCGCCGACTGCCACCCAAAACGGCGCAAATCAGACGGGCATCGCGCCGCCCCAAAGGTGCGGAATGCTCCGCATCTTTGGGGGCCGAGCCCCAACCTTGTGGGGCTAGGTCGGCGCCGGACGAATTTCCGCCCCGCCAGCTGGCGGAAAAGGCCTTTGGTGCCCCGCCAGCTGGCGCGGAAATGACATCTCCGGGCGGCGCATGCGCGGGAGCGTTAGCGGCCGCTGACAGCTTCCCACGCATACGCAGTGGAGGGAGTCTTCTGCCTCCGCCATGGTGGAGACCGTGGCGAAGGCGGAAGGGAAAGAATGCCCCCACGGCACAGGCCCGCCCGCGGATCGGTGGGCCCCGATCGCGGGCCAGGCCACCGTGGGGGCACCCCAAGGGGCCAGATCGCCCCGCCCCCCCCCAGAACCCCGGAGCCCGCCCGCGCCGACTTGTCCCGCCGGTAAGGTAGGTGGTTTAATTTACGCCGGTGGGATAGGCATTTTAGCAGCGGGACTTCGGCCCATCCAGGCCGGAGAATCGCGTGGGGGGGCCCGCCAACCGGTGTGGCGCGTTTCCCGCCCCCGCCGAATCTCCGGTGCCAGAGACTTCGGCAACCGGCGGGGGCGGGATTCACGCCAGCCCCCGGCGATTCTCCGACCCGGCGGGGGGGTCGGAGAATCTCGCTCCTTGTTTCTCTTCCTGTCACAGCTCTATTTTCTCCTGCTCCAAAGTGAAATTCCCATGAAGAAACGCCAAAGGTTTAGCAGCTGACAGGACAAATAATAACTTGAAAATCCAATAGGATAGAAAGTGGTTGGTTTTCAGTTAGATAACCAATAGTGCAGAGAAAGTACACACACTGAGACTGGGAGGCCTGAGGCTTACCTGACATTGTACCTCAAGACTCAATTCAATCATTTGAGCGAGTTACTGGCACATGCTGCCCCTCGGCAGAAAACTTTCCCATTTCATTCAATCAATTTAATGCTTTTTACCTTGCTGGTAGAGACTCTCAGGTAAGTCGTAGGAGGAGGAAAGAAGTGCAGCTGGGGGAGGGGGCTGTGGTGGTGGTGGTGGGGGGGAGGGGGGGTGGGGGGGGGCGAGTGTCATGGCGAGGGGGCGGGGCCAGGGGGGTGGAGGGGCAGTGGAGGACTGTGGGGCTGGAGGGGGCAGGGTGTGGAGAGGGGGATGAAGAGGAGGTGGGGAGAGAGGGGGAGCTGGGGTAAGTGGGGGGCAGGTAGTGGGGAGTATGGGTGAACAAGGGGGATGAGCGAGGGGGGCTATTGCTGTGGCCCTCACGAGTGCTGCAGAGCCAGAATGTGCATCCCTGCTGTGAAAAGGTATTCACATCTGCATTCGTGACAAGCAACCTTGAGCAGGCTCCGCTCAGGGCAGCCAATTAGAATGCAGGTATAAAATCCCTCATCAGCAAAGGGCCTGCTTCTTAATAATAATAATAATAATAATTACTTATTGTCACAAGTAGGCTTCAATGAAGTTACTGTGAAAAGCCCCTAGTCGCCACATTCCGGCACCTGTTCGGGGAGGCCGGTATGGGAATTGAACCTGCACTGCTGGCCCTGTTCTGCATTACAAGACAGCTGTTTAGCCCACTGTGCTAAACCAGCCCCAGCTTCTTGTTTTCCTCTCGGCCCAAGCTGCCTCCAAAGTGGCTTATACCAACATGGCAGCACCTGTAACATGGGCAGAAGGTCAAGTGTGGGGCATTGCATCCTCAAAATGTAATTTACTTCCCTGTTTCCTAATTAGAAAATGGTTGCACTAAAGACCAATTGCAACCCCAAAATATCTGCCAGATAAGAGGAATTGACGCCTTCCAGCAACTACCACCCAGTTTCCAGTGCAAATAGGGTTCTCCAGTCTTGTAACATGAATAATGGAGTTCTTCACAAACTCTGTTGGGTGTAAGAAAATATTTGCTCATCAATTTGAAATAACCTGCTCATGACCAGAAGCAGGACAGCATAATTTCAACGCTCACTAAAAGGCTGCCGTATTTTAACTGAAAGTAAATAAAATCATTACTTTCATTTTCACAAAAACCTTTGTGTAGGGAGCTTGTAACAAACCAGCAGGTGAAATTGTTCTGCAATATTGTCATAACCCAGTGGTATGGAACCCATTGTGAGAAAATTACACATCAAAATTGAATACTAATTTGGCTCACGAGAATCCCGAGCCATTTGTCATGTTACAGACAGCATTGCTTTTTAAAAATTTGTTGTTAGTGTGGTTTATATTGGTATAATTTTCTTTTCTCTTTAACCATCAAAAAACAATACGCTTATGTGCACATTTTTTCACTGGAAGAAAAAATGACATTAACACGGTAACAGTTGTCATTGTATACCCAGCGCAAAGCCAATACATTCCACACCATATAAATGGCTGTGATGTGGCACACAGCTACCTCTGGCAGCTTTTCAAATTTCAAAGCATAAGCCAGTGAGAGCACCTATTGAGAATTTGCCTGTATTTGACAGCTGTTCCCGATGATAGAATGAGCAGAGATTAGAGAAATTTGGACAGCTGCTGGCAAGAACATTCTCCATCTCGTTAAGTGAGATGAAGATTATATTGTGTTTAGCAAGCTATTAACTGAAATGTTAGCTCATTGGCTTCTGACGATGAGAAGGCAGTCGAGGAGACAGGAAGGTTTCAGAAATAAGCCTCTTGTCGTGAAATGAATGGATCTCCCATGGCACTGCTCGTGGTGTCAGTGCTTAGGGACTGGGGGCCAAGGTAAAACAATGTTTTTAATATTCCATACATGTATTGCCTCAATGCAAAATACACCACCCCCGCCCCCTTCTCACAACAGGCCATCTGTCTTTTGTTCTTAAAGTTGCTACTTTTTGTTGCAGTTTCTACATTCTCCCTCCTTTCAGTTTAAACAGAGTCCATGGACTCGGAACGTTGGGCGCAATTCTCTCATCGGGAGTCTAAGTGCCGACGCCGGAGTGAAAACCAGAGTGTTTCATTCCGGCATCGGAGCCCGCTCCCAGCCCCCTATTCTCCCGCCCCGGGGGGCTAGGAGCGGCGCCGCGTAAATGACGCGGCCGGCGCCGCGTAAATGACGTAATCTGCGCATGCGCGGGTTGGCCGGCACCAAACCGCGCATGCGCGGTTGCTGTCCTCCCTGAGGCCGCCCCGCAAGAAGATGGCGGATGGGTCTTGCGGGGCGGCGGAGGAAAGGAGGTCGTCCTTCAGAGAGGCTGGCCCGCCGATCGGTGGGCACCGATCACAGGCCAGACCCCATTTGAGCCCCCCCCCCGGTGCAGGAACCCCCCCCACAGGCCGGCCCCCAGCATTCCCGCGCTGTTCCCGCGGGCAGCGACCGGGCCGGAGAATCACCGCTCGCTTTGCAAACGGCGAGCGGCGATTCTCCCAGCGGCCAGCCGTGATTCTCGCCACGCCGGTTTGGGGGGGGTGGGAGAATCGCGTGCGTGCGTCGGGGTGGCGTGGCGGGACACGCACGGCGCCCCAGCGATTCTCCCACCCGGCGTGGGGGGGGGGAGAATTCCTCCCGTTAACTCTGTTTCTCTCCTGATTGATGCTGACAGACCTGCAGAGTTTTTCCAGCGACCTCTATCTTGTTTGGCACAGGGGCCGCCTGTGTCAAGAAACAGGCAGCCCCTTTGACAGATCTCCCAATTTTCTTTCCTATTCCACAGGGCAGCAATGATAAGTCAGGGGAGGAGGTTTGGAGTTGGTGGGGGAAAGTCGTGAAGGGGTGAATTCCTGTTCCTTTGGCTCGATGGGAATTTTTTTCTTCATTTACCTTGTTTGAAAAAAAAACTACACATTGACTGCTAAAGAATTCTGAGCACCTGCTCCGTTCATCGGAAGCAATTTTTCAGAGGGATACATCAAAACGTATTAGGCCCTAATGGAGATATTCAAAGGGGCCTAATGTTTGTTAAGTGCCTGAGGATCTACAAAATGGGCCTAATAAATGTAGCAGCAGGCTGCATACGTGCATTGGGCATGGGCTATCTCACAGTTAAATTGACCCAGTGTTATAACCTGCCTGCTTACCATTGGCTGGCGACTAATGACAATCCCACAATCCTGTGGGAGTATGAGCTTCCCCAAAGAGGGGGGCGGAGAAACCATGAGCAGACTCCCTGTATAAATAAAGCTGGCCAGTTTGGAACCAGCAGGAAGGAGTGAGCAGCAAGCGAAGTTGCTGCTGCTGTTGGATATATATTATTGTAAATAAATGTTATTTCTTTGTATCTTTAAAACTCGTGCTGGATTCTTTGTGGCCCTCACAAAACTGGCGATGAGGGTTAAAGTGAATAGCTGTCTACACTGCTGAAGCCGCCTCCCTGGATTTTTGTTGGATACAGGTTGGAAGTTGTTTTCTATTACACCATGCCTCTGTACGGACGTTTGGATG
This sequence comes from Scyliorhinus torazame, assembly GCF_047496885.1. Classification (NCBI taxonomy): domain Eukaryota; kingdom Metazoa; phylum Chordata; class Chondrichthyes; order Carcharhiniformes; family Scyliorhinidae; genus Scyliorhinus; species Scyliorhinus torazame. The sequence continues at coordinate 136,662,352 of NC_092721.1, read as the reverse complement.
TTTTTGATGCTGCGCTGGAAAGCTGGAACCAGTATGCACAACGGATGCGTTACTATTTCCGGGCAAACAATATCACCGAAAACGAGCGCCAGGTGGTCATATTGCTCACCGCCTGTGGCCCGCATATGTTTGGGGTGATTAGGAGCCTTACGGGCCCAGCTGCGCTGGACACCAAAACGTTTGATGAACTTGTGAACTTAGTGGGGCAACATTTTAACCCAACCCCGTCCATGATAGTCCAATGTTACTGGTTTAATACCGCTGAGAGGACCCCAGGAGAATTCCTTGCCGTCTTTCTATCCAGGCTACGTAGGATTGCGTAGTACTGTGACTATGGTGAGACCTTGTCAGAAATGTTACGCGACCGTTTGGTTTGCGGTATTAACAATGCGGCCACCCAGAGAAAGTTGTTAGCTGAGCCAACATTGACTTTTCAACAGGCCATTCAAATAGTATTGTCCCAAGAGTGCAGAACGAGGAGTGCAGGTGCTACAGGGAATGGAGGTGCATGCCTTGGGGCGCAACCCCTTCCGTCCGAAAACGTCCCCCCACACCCCTGTGGTACCTTGGGCGAGGCGACGTCCGGATCAATGCCAGTGGCCGTCAGACATTCCTCCCCGAAGGGTGCCTTCTCCAGACCCAATGGATGAGGAGCCATGTCCGTGTCAGACTTGTAGGCGCCAACCCCATCGTGGACACCAGTCCTGGGGGCGCCAGAGGCGCCGTTGTTCCGACCGAAACTGGGACCAGACCTTCCATGTGGATGAACCTGCGGTGACTACTCCTGAGGACGTGGAGACGGAGGACGACTGCCTGCAGCTGCATTGTGTGGCAGCTCCCCGTGTGGCCCCCATTAAGGTGACAGTACGGGTCAATGGTCACCCGCTTGAGATGGAGTTGGACACTGGTGCAGCGGTCTCCGTGATCGCCCAGAGGACATTCGACCGCATCAAGTAGGGTATACAGACCCTTACATTAACCGACACACAGGCCAGGTTGGTCACCTACACGGGGGAACCATTGGACATTGCAGGAACTACAATGACCCCTGTTGTTTATGGACGCCAGGAGGGGAGTTTCCCACTTATCGTGGTGCGCGGCCATGGACCCAGCCTGTTGGGTCGGGACTGGTTACACCATTTGCGGTTGCTGTGGCAGAACATCCTCCAAACAGTTTCTGGAGGGTTGACTGAGGCGCTAGGATGATACCCAGATGTATTCCAGCCCGGTTTGGGGAAAATAAAAGGGGCCGTAGCCCATATCCAAGTCGAACCAGGAGCCACGCCGCGCTATTTCTGGGCGCGCCCGGTGCCTTACGCATTTCTCGAGAAGGTAGAAGGGGAGCTCACTCGTTTGGAGACTTTGGGTATCATCTGGCCCGTCCGTTTCGCCCACGGGGCAGCACCAATTGTACCTGTAATGAAGCCAGATGCCACAGTTCGCTTGTGCGGCGACTATAAACTTACAGTGAATACGGCTTCCCGACTCGACCGATATCCAATGCCTCGCATAGAGGATCTTTACGCGAAGCTTGCAGGCGGACTCTCGTTCACAAAATTAGATCTGAGTCACGCCTACCTAGAGTTGGAGCTGGACCCTGCCTCCCGACCATATGTAATGATAAATACACACCGGGGCCTGTATGAATATACATGTTTGCCCTTTGGAGCATCCTCTGCCTGCGCCATTTTTCAATGTGTTATGGAGGGCATTTTGAGAGGTTTACCACGTGTCGCTGTCTACTTAGATGACGTTTTGATTACAGGGACGTCGGAGCAGGAACATTTGGAAAATCCAGACGCTGTCCTTAGACGCTTTTCGGAGGCTGGAGTCCATTTACGTCGCACAAAGTGCGTATTTGAGGTAAAGGAAGTAGTCTACCTTGGTTATCGGGTGGACCGTGAAGGTTTTGCACTCCGTCGCAGAGAAGGTGCGCACGCTTCAACAGGCCCCCGCTCCGACTGACACTTCGCATCTTCGTACTTTTCTCGGCCTCGTAAACTATTATGGGAAGTTCCTCCCCAATCTGGCAACTACGCTGGCCCCATTGCACCTTCTACAAAAGAAAAATCACACCTGGGTTTGGGGTCAGCCGTAAGAAACCGCTTTCCGGCGGGTAAAGCAACAATTGTTGTCGTCTGGGTTACGAACCCACTATGATCCTGGAAAGCCTTTGCTCGTCACATGTGATGCATCCCCGTATGGTATTGGGGCCGTCCTGTCCCACAAGATGGAGAATGGGGCCGAGCGGCCGATAGCTTTCGCCTCCCACACATTGACTGCAGTGGAAAAAAGTACGCGCAGATCGAGAAGGAGGGCCTGGCAGTGGTCTTTGCTGTGAAACGTTTCCACCAGTACGTGTATGGCCGCCACTTCACTATCGTGACTGATCATGAGTCTCTGCTGGAACTGTTCAGAGAGGATCCAGCGCTGGGCTTTGTTGCTCACTGCATACGGGTATTCTCTGGAGTACAAACCAGGAACGCAGATAGCGAATGCCGACGCACTGAGCCGATTGCCTTTATCGACCGGCCCCATGTCGACCCCCACGACCGGTGAGGTGGTTGCAACCCTAAATTTTATGGACACCTTGCCTGTCACGGCATCACAGATCTGTGAGTGGACCCAGACGGAGCCAGTCCTGTCAAAGGTTCGGCACATGGTGGGCAGCATAGACAGCTCCCAGGCGAGTTGCGGGCATTTTCCTCCAAGCTGTCAGAATTCAGCGTGGAAGACGGCATCCTCTTGTGGGGGACGTGTGTGATTGTCCCGGAAAAAGGCAGGAGCTGACACTAAGAGACTTGCACAATGGGCACCCAGGTGTGACCAAAATGAAACTGTTGGCCCGGAGTTATGTCTGGTGGCCAGGCCTCGACACCGACATTGAGAAAGTGGCCCAAAACTGCTCCATTTGCCAGGAGCATCAGAAGCTTCCGCCGGCCGCGCCCCTACATCACTGGGAATTGCCAGGTCTTGGGCACGCTTGCATGCGGATTTCGCTGGCCCTTTTCAAGGATCCAAGTTCCTTCTATTAATCGATGCCCAGTTTAAATGGCTAGAGGTGCATAAGATGCAACGTCCTGTGCAACAATTGAGAAGATGCGTTTGTCTTTTAGTATGCATGGCCTCCCTGAGGTGCAGGTCACGGATAAAGGCACTCTATTCACGAGTGAGGAGTTAGCGAGGTTCATGAAGATGAACGGCATACGCCATATCCGCACTGCCCCTTACCACCCGGCTTCAAATGGGTTGGCGGAGCACGCAGTGCAGACATTCAAACGAGGCCTAAAGAAGCAGTCTTCCGGATCAATGGACATGAGACTGGCTCGCTTTTTGTTTTCGTATAGGACCACCCCCCATGCAGTGACTGGGGTAGTTCCCGCAGAACTCCTAATGGTCTGGAGACTTCGCACCCGCCTTTGCATGGTTTACCCGGACATTGGCGCAAAAGTACGCTGCACACAAAAACGGCAGGGACATGGTTTTTCTCGGCATCGGCCGATTTGGCAGTTTGCGCCCGGTGACCCAGTGTTCGTTCGGAATTTTGCTGGTGGTGCCCAATGTGTCCCTGGCGTAATCTTTCGCCAAACGGGCCCCATAATCTTACCAGGTGCAAGCCCAGGGTCGTCTCCAGCGCAAACATGTAGACCACGTTCGGTCCAGAAGACTATCCCTTCCATAGATTCCCCGCCCCCGGAGCTAATTTCTACAGCCACAGAGACCAGAGACAATGGAAAGTAGTCCTCACAATCTTCCTCTGGTGCCTCATTCAAAGCCTGCGCAGGTCGTTACAGAACCGCATAGAGATAGAGACGCCGAGATGACGGAGGCAGCAGACTCTGACTCCGAGATGGAGACACAGGATGCATCAGAGGGTCCCATGGGGCGTGGATGTACAGCCGTTACGCCGTTCATCACGGAAGCGCCGGTCTCCGTCTCGTTACACGCCGCCAGATCCAGCGCCTCGTGCCTGCGGCAAAACGAGTCCGACGCCCTCCTTCGCCAGAGTCTTCGGTGCATTCCTTGGACTTTGGGGGGGAGGGATGTTGTAACCTGCCTGCTTACCATTGGCTGGGGACTAATGACAATCCCACAATCCTGTGGGAGTATGAGCTTCCCCAATGAGGGGGGCGGAGAAACCATTAGCAGACTCCCTGTATAAATAAAGCTGGCCAGTTTGGAACCAGCAGGAAGGAGTAAGCAGCAAGCGAAGTTGCTGCTGCTGTTGTATATATATGTTATTGTAAATAAATGTTATTTCTTTGTATCCTTAAAACTTGTGCTGGATTCTTCGTGGCCCTCACAAAACCCAGGTTGCACCTATTTCATTCTCAAAAATGCGCCTTGGATAACACATACCAATTAGCCCAGTGTGCAACTGTTTCATTTATCTCCCTTTACAACCCTAACACAATTTCCAGTGACAGTTTTCCAGATGGTAGGAGCCCTTTGATGCAGCAGCCTGTTGAGAAAAATTGCCTGCTTTGACCTGCATTCAACATGAAACTAAGAGTAAACACCATAGTAATGTAATGCAGAAGCACCGTCTTAATTACAGATTTATCATTCAAAGCACAGGATTAAGCATCATTGCTATAATGACGGACAGCTAAGCTATCATCATTTTTATCCCAGATGAGGCCACAATGCACTGATGTATTGTTTTTATCAAAGTTATGTTATTGCATATCCCTTGGGAACTAGTTTGCAATTGTGCCGGATCAAATTAATTAAATAGCAATTGTTTCATCCTGCTTGAAAGGCATCTGTTTTCAAAAGCTAATTTCCTCACCTTTATTTCTAGGGCCCGTTTACTTCAATTGCTGTATATAGTTTCTGTTTCTGTTTATAAAACATTATTTTCAAGTTTGAATGCGACATTGGTGGCAGTTGGAGAAGGTTGATCCTGGGTATGGAGGGATTTTCCTGTGAGAAGAAGTCAAGTAGAAACACAGCAACACAGAAAATAAGAGCAGGAGGAAGCCATTTGGCTCTTTGAGCCTGCTCTGCCATTCATTATGATCATGGCTGATTATCCAAGTCAATAGTCGAGTCCTGCATTTCCCCTCATATCCTTTGATCCCCTTCACCCCAAGTCCTATATCTAACTGCTTCTTGAAAACATACTGCGCGCGGTTCTCCGGCCTTATTGCGCTCTCGCTTGAGTGGGGCAGCACGTGGGATAGCACAATAGCTTCACAGCTCCAGGGTCCCAGGTTTGATTCCAGCTTGGGTCACTGTCTGTGCGGAGTCTGCACGTCCTCCCCGTGTGTGCGTGGGTTTCCTCCGGGTGCTCCGGTTTCCTCCCACAGTCCAAGGATGTGCAGGTTAGGTGGATTGGCCATGATAAATTGCCCTTAGTGCCCAAAAATTGCCCTTAGTGTTGGGTGGGGTTACTGGGTTATGAGGATAGGGTGGAGGTGTTGACCTTGGGTAGGGTGCTCTTTCCAAGAGCCGGTGCAGACTCGATGGGCCGAATGGCATACTTCTGCACTGTAAATTCTATGAGTGAAACAAGGCTGGGGAATAGCGGGAGAGGCCGAAAACGAGAACCACGGCAGGCACCAAACAGTTGGCGATGCAACCGGCTCGCTCCCGTTGGCAAAATCGGGATCTGTGGCGAGAAACCAATTATCACCACTTAAGCCCTATTTCCATACAATTAACAAGAGCCGGCCCATATCCAACAGCCTCCCATCATTCATTGGCCTCCCCAGCAAGGGGTACACTGACATCGATTAGTACTACTTTAGAAAAACGTGAACCTAGTGGAAGGGTTTCTGTGGGGAGCTGAGGAGGTGAGTAGCCATCTTTGCACACTGGCAAAGAGCCTGGGGCGCTGGGCTTGCTACCCCAGTGTTCGGTGGGAGGGTTTGTGGTAGTCACCACTAGTTGTATTATATGTATTACAGCACTGCCAGGATAGTAGAGGTACCTGGGTAAATCCCTGCCTGCTGGCTCCGCCCAGTAGGCGGTGTATAAATGTGTGTGCTCGCCGGTGCTGCAGCCATTCTGGTTCCAGCTACAGGAGGCACAACATCTTTGCTTAATGAAGCCTCGATTATTCCACTACTCTCGTCTTTGTGGTAATTGATAGTGCATCAATTTATTGAGCAAAGATTTTTAAAATTATGGATCTTCGCATCAACCCTGATCGCCTGCAGCTGAGCCCTAAAGCAGCCAATGCTACGTCCACTTTTGACCACTGGCTAGCCTGCTTCGAAAGCTACCTCCGAACATCCGCTGAGGAACCAAGTCCTTTATTCATGGGTGAGCCCTGACATTTTTCCTTTCATCTGAGATACGCCCACTTACACCAAAGCGATGGAGCTCCTGAAGGGACATTACGTTCGGCCAGTCAATCAAGTATACGCCAGGCACCTCCTGGCCACGAGACAGCAACTCCCCGGTGAGTAACTGGACGATTTCTGGCGTGCCCTGCACATCCTGGGGAGGAATTGTGACTGCCTGGCAGTTTTGGCAGTCCAGCACACAGAACTTTTAATCCGAGACGCCTTCGTTACGGGCATGAGGTCTGCATATGTTGCCCGTGCCTGCTGGAAGGGGGTACGCTTGATCTTGCGGGAACTAGGCAGCTCGCAAACTCGTTAGAAGTGGCCTCCCGTAACGTCCAGTCGTACGTCCCTCATGGGCATTGTGGGCCCCACCAGCTGCCGACTCCAGCTCACTGCAAGCCTGTGCGGTGCGGCAGCCAGCCGACCCAGGGGGGCCCCAAGTGCTATTTTTGCGGGCAGATCAAATACCCCTGGCAGCGCTACCCGGCGCAGAGCGAGACCGGCAACAGATGTGGAAAGTTGGGACACTTTATTTCTGTTTGCCAGGCCCGGTCGGTCGCCGCTGTTTCCAGGCCCGGCGTTCCTACACCCCCCACGTGCGACCCAGGGGTGCCGCCATTTTCTTCCTTGCAAGCCACGTGCGGCCCGTGGGCGCTGCCATCATCTTCTCCGCAGGCCACATGTAGCCCGTGGGTGCCGCCATCTTTGATGCCGCCCACCATGTGCGCCCTGTGGGCGCCGCCATCTTCGGCGCCATTTTGGACGATGCCTCAGGACCCCTGCTCGTCTGGCCGTTCATAGCCTGCCGTTACCTCCACCACCGCTGACCAGCCCGGGACCTCCCAGCATCTGCCTCAGCTCGCCTCGATCACCCCGGATCAGTCCCGGCCCCGCAACCTCGCGACCGCAACAACCACGGTGAAAATCGATGGGCACGAGTCTTTTTGACTCCGAGAGCACAAAGAGCTTCATCCACCCCACCACGGTAAGGCGCTGCTCCCTCGCGGTACACCCCATTACCCAGAAAATCTCCCTGGCCTCCGGATCCCATTCCGTGGCGTAGAGTTCAGCAACTTACGGCTTCTCGTCCTCCCCCACCTCTGCGCTGCCCTGTTACTCGGCCTGGACTTCCAGTGCCACCTCCAAAGCTTAACTTTCAAATTCGGCGGACCCCTACCCCCCTCACCGTATGCGGCCTCATGACCCTTAAGGTCGATCCACCTTCCTTGGTTGCGAACCTCACTCCGGATTGCAAACCCGTTGCCACCAGGAGCAGACGGTACAGTGCTCAGGACAGGACCTTCATCAGGTCGGAGGTCTAACGGCTTCTGCGGGAAGGGGTCATTGAGGCCAGCAACAGCCCCTGGAGAGCTCAAGTGGTAGTAGTAAAGACTGGGGAGAAGCACAGGATGGTCATTGACTACAGTCAGACCATCAATCGGTACATGCAGCTCGACGCGTACCCGCTCCCACGCATATCTGACATGGTCAATCAGATTGCACAGTATCAGGTCTTTTCCACAGTGGACCTGAAGTCCGCCTACCACCAGCTCCCCACCCGCCTGGAGGACCGCCAATGCACTGCATTCGAAGCAGATGGTCGCCTCTCTCACTTCTTTAGGGTTCCCTTCGGCGTCACTAATGGGGTCTTGGTCTTCCAACGTAAGATGGACCGAATGGTTGACCGGTACGGACTGTGGACCACCTCCCAGTACCTAGATAACGTCACCATCTGCAGCCACGATCAGCAGGACCATGACGCTAACCTCCAAAAATTCCTCCAGACCGTCAAACTCCTTAATCTCACGTACAATAAGGAGAAATGCGTGTTCCGCACCAACCACTTAGCCATCCTTGGCTATGTCGTGGAAAATGGAGTTCTAGGGCCCGACCCTGACCGCATGCGCCCCCTCATGGAACTACCCCTTCCCCACTGCCCCAAGGCCCTGAAACGATGCCTGGGGTTTTTCTCCTAATATGCCCAGTGGGTCCCTAATTATGCGGACAAGGCCAGCCCACTCATTCAGTCCATAACTTTTCCTCTGACGGCTGAGGCCCGCCAGGCCTTCAACCGCATCAAGGCAGACATCGCCAAGGCCACGATGCACGCGATCTACGAGTCCCTCCCCTTTCAAGTCAAGAGCAAATGCATCGGACGTAGCTCTGGCCGCCACCCTCAACCAGGCGGGCAGGCCCGTAGCCTTCTTTTCCCGCACCCTCCATGCCTCCGAAATTCGCCACTCCTCTGTCGAAAAGGAGGCCCAAGCCATTGTGGAAGCTGTGCGACATTGGAGGCATTACCTGACCGGCAGGAGATCACTCTCCTCACTGACCAGCGGTCGGTTGCCTTCATGTTCAACACACAGCGGGGCAAGATCAAAAACAACAAGATCTTGAAGTGGAGAATCGAGCTCTCCACCTATGATTATGAGATTTTGTATCACCCGGGGAAGCTCAACGAGCCACCTGATGCCCTATCCCACAGTATATGTGCCAGCGCACAAGTGGACCGACTCCGGGCTCTCCACTATGACCTCTGCCACCCGGGGGTCACCCAGTTCTTCCATTTCATCAAGGCCCGCAACCTGCCCTACTCCATTGAGGAGGTCAGGGCTGTCACTAGAGACTGCCAGGTCTGCGCAGAGTGCAAGCTGCACTTCTACCGGCCAAATCGAGTGCACCTGGTGAACGCCTCCCGCCCCTTTGAGCGCCTCAGCATGGATTTCAAAGGGCTACTCCCCTCCACCGACCGCACCACGTACTTTGTGAACGTGGTCGATGAGTACTCCCGGTTCTCTTTCGCCATCCTCTGCCCCGATATGACTTCTGCCACGGTCATTAAAGCCCTCCACAACATCTTCACACTTGTTTGGTTTCCCCACCTACGTCCACAGTGATCGGGGATCCTCTTTTATGAGTGATGAGCTGCGTCAGTTCCTGCTCAGCAAGGGCATCGCCTCGAGCAGGACGACCAGCTACAGCCCCCGGGGAAACGGACAGGTGGCGAGGGAGAACGGGACGGTCTGGAAGACCATCCTGCTGGCCCTGTGGTCTAAAGATCTCCTGGTCTCCCGCTGGCAGGAGGTCCTCCCCGATGCGCTCCACTCCATCCAATTGCTCCTTTGCACCGCGACTAACGAGACCCCTCATGAATGTCTCTTTGCCTTCCCCAGGAAGTCCACCTCCGGGGTCTCGCTCCCAACATGGCTGACAGTTCCCGGACCCGTCCTCCTTCGCAAGTATGTGCGGACCCATAAGTCGGACCCTTTGGTCGAAAGGGTCCACCTCCTACATGTTATAGCCATCTGGGATGGCCACTTCCAGAATACAAAATGGACGCTCGCAAAGAATGTAGGGAACTGTGGACAATGTTAGGAAAGCAAGCAGGCACAGAGCCTGTATGCATATTGGAAAGACAGCTCCGCTATAGGTCAATGAACATATTGATGGCCCATCTCCGGGAACAAAGGAAAGACACTCAAGCAACCGATACAGCTCCAGACATCCCGGCGCCAGTTCCCCAAACCGAAAGCACAAACAAAGCAAGGCCAACGGCCACCAAAGACACGCCCAGCCATCAGGGCACCCACACCTTTTATTGGTCAAGATTAATACCTGTGATCGAGAAGCGGCCCAATTAATTGGGGCCAAGTTTAAGGCCTGTAGCCATCTGGGATGGCCACGTCCCGGTTACAAAATGGACACTTTGCAAAGAATGCAGAGAAAATTGGACAATACCGAAAAAGCAATCAGGTGCAAGGTCTGTCTGTTGATTAGAGCTGTAGCTCTCAGACAAGACCGACACTGCAGAACCATCGACATACTAATGAGCCATCCCCAGGAACAAAAGGCAACATTTAGGTAAACAATGCTAAGACAGACACCCCGGTGCCAGAGGAGACTAAAACAAAAGCAAACCAACGGCCACCTAGGACACACCCAGCAACCAGGGAACCCACCCCCCTATTGGAGGAAAATCGATAAGAACGATTGGGAAACGGCCCAATTAATTGGGGCCAAGTTCAAGGCCCACCCAAAAGCGCGTGAAGCCTTTTCGAGGATAAAAAGGACTCCCCAAGAGAGAAGCGCTCTCTTGGCTTTGGCTCTCAGCGAGGAGAGACCGGCCAACGCTACTCCAGACCAAGTAAGTTCCAAGGCAACGCACGCTACAAGATAGACGCTCCTAGATGCTATCCTGTCAACCCAGCAGCCTCAGAACCGAGCAACGGCCATTGTTCCTCTGACTGAGTGGGCACCCAAAGCTAAGTATAGGGTTTTAGTAGTAGTGATAGTTTAGGTTGTAGAGTTTTATGCATGAGTATATTTGACAGTGTGTGTAAATAAATGAGCATTGAGTTTGAACTTACTAACTGGTGTATTGAGTCATTATCAGTATTCGGTTTTGAACCTTGTGGCGGTATCGAAAGATCGACTCTTGAGCAAACGTAATTAAACAGAGCCAAATTAAGAGACAACAGCAAGTTAGCAACATTTACTGGCGACTCCGCCAAGACTCGATTTAGAAGTGGCCTAACCACTCCGAGAGAACCAAAATTTGAATTGAGAATCCAATTGGAAACAGAAAAACCACAAGCGTAAGAACAGTACTGATCAAGCCTCCGAGATTCGGAAGTGTGTTAATGCATGCGTACTAACAGGGATATAAGGTAAACCTGAGAGATTTTGTTGCATAAAACTGTCGGGAGTTTTGTTGGCCAGAAATTATCGTAAGCCGTACCCGTGTTTACATCACCACTTTATCACCCCCTGTTCCAAATTCAGTAGAGAACCTAGATAGAGAAAATGGCAATGAAGGCAATGGAACGCCTTATGAACCCCCAGGAATTCGAGGTCGCAGCGACCAGTAGAGTAGGACAGTGTGCCGTTTGGGAAGATGAGATCAGGAAATATCTCAAAGGGAAAGAATGGCCCTTTGGAGTGAATTTTGCGCCAATGACGAAACAGGTCCCGGGAGTATAGGACATACTTGGTGGGGGAACCTGTCAGAGATACGCAAGAAGAGCTTAGGGAAAGCTTGCAAGCCGATGGCAATCGTGTCCGTCTGGCACAATTGCGAGGCACAGAGGAGGTCGTCAGGACGCTCCGTAGAGAGATAGAGGAGAGAGACAGAAGTAGTGACGTAGACGTGAGCGAAGTAGAGAAGGAGAATAGAGATTTGAGAGAGCAGTTAGCAGCAAGGGACAGAGAGGTGGATGATGCCAAGTGGGCACACCAGTCATGTCTCGCGCATTTGAGTTGTTTCCAAACGCAATACGATAAGGCCTACCAGGACACCCAACGTGCGGTATTGGTAAGACAAGAGACCGAGCAACAAGTTGACAAATTGCAGAAACAGTGCAATGATTTGAAAGCAGCCCTACGAGCACTCCATACTTCCACGACGGAACAAAGGCAGAGCTCAGTAGACCACGCAAAGTGCCGGAAGCATATTGCAGAATTGCAATCTCTGCTTTCTGTTCAAAATGGGTTTCAAAGCACATTCGGACCCCAGTTAGATCAGGAAAATGGCCCCGATTGGCAGGAATTGAATGAGACTGCCCATAGATATGCAGGAAAAACCCCAGAAAAGGAAAGCGCCCCAACCCCCAACTGAACAGGCAGAACACACCCCCATGAACCCTGTAACCACACACCGCAGGGCCGCAGCAGAAGGAGATGCAGATTTCCTATATACAACCCCATTAACCGTGACCCAATTACGGGACGCATGTGGAAAAATTACACCGTTCCTTCCCACATCAGACCCCCACCAGTTTTTCGCGCAAGTCAAACAGCAGGCTACCATGTACAGCCTGGACGAAAAGGAGCAAGTGAAGCTCACAGTTTTAAGCCTCGACCCTTCAGTCGTGGCAGCCCTTCCCAACCCACAGAATGTAGGAGGAGGCACACTCCAAGAAATGCACACAGCGATCCTTGATGCGATCGGCTACAACAGAGGAGACCCCGTAGAAGGCCTAAATAAGTGTGGGCAAAAGAAGACAGAGAACCCCACAGCGTTTGCTGGACGCTTGTGGATACACTTCACAGCAGTTTTCGGAGAGTTATCCCCATTTGTCCCCAGATAATATGAATCCTAGTCTCTCACACGACAGACGCAGGACAGAGAGCTTGCGCAAATTATGACCCCTCAGATGAGGCCCACAATGAAAAATGGGTTTTGAAAAGGTTGTTCCACACTTGGGAGCAATCAGTCCAAGGCAAAACCGCATTTATAAAACCTGATGAAGAGCAGGCAGATATGAATCCAGTTAATGCGCACCAAAACCCCGCATGGGTAAATGAGGGCAGGAACAGCCCACCCAGCCCAAAGCTCAAGAATGTTACAATTGTGGACAGTTAGGACACTTTGCATGAGAGTGCAACGCGCCCTAAAAGCAGCAGAGAAACCAACAGACAGGCACCCTAAACAGGAAAAGGGCAAAGCCGATCCATAGCATTAGTGCCCATTCAGAGAATGCAGACATGAACGGCACTGACTGACGGTGTTCGGCCTCCCCAACCTGGGTCTGCGACACCCTTTGGGACAAGTCCGGTAGACCGGTAGTAGCAGGCAAAGTTCGGGGACACCCAGTAGAATTTCTTTGGGACACAGGAGGGACCTGCACCACACTCAATTCCTCCACGATATTTCAATGAGACACGTGGCCCACAACAGACACCATCACACTCAGCGGCTTTACAGGTCATTTACAACAGGGACACATCACAGCCCCTGTAGCGATACAAATAGGTAACATTACAACTAAGCACCCCGTAGTTTTGGTTGATCTGCCCCAGACAGCAGAACATATCCTAGGGATCGATTTTTTGAGCTCCCACAACCTTTCTTTTGACTCAGTTAACAAGTGTGTATGGAAAATGGCAAAGGCAGCACGAGCCCCCACCACACTCACAGTAGGACAGTATGTAAACAGGATTAGCTCAGTAGGTGACTTGTTGTTCGACCCTCGAACCATTAGGGCAGACAAACAGGTTAGGGCAGTCCTGCAGGAACACAAAGCGACATTTGCACAGCACAAGCACGACTGGGGCAGTTTGGCTGGCTTTGTGAACATTAGAGGTCCTGACCCAAAACCCCAGAAGCAGTACGGATTTCCCCAGGAAGCAAAGGGAGAAATCTCCAAAGTAATAGAAAGTTTGTTGGATCAAGGCGTACTCAGATCAGTAGCCTCCACAAACAATGCACCAATTTGGCCCGTCAGGAAACCGGATGGATCATAGCGACTGACCATTGATTACCGGGAACTGAACAAAGTAACCCCAGCAGCAGCCCCCACCGTAGCCACGAGTCCCTAGACCATGCTCAAACAGGGGCTCCAGTCAAATTTTTTTTCAGTTTTGGACATTAGTAACGGCTTTTGGTCCATTCCATTGGCTATTGCATGCCAGTACAAATTTGCCTTCACATTCCAGGGACAACAGTATACGTGGACGTGCCTTCCACAAGACTTCCACAACTACCCCTCCATTTTCCACTGACAGCTGGCAAATGGATTAGCAAAATTTTCCCGCCCCGATTGTCTGGTCAAGTACGTAGACGACTTTTTACTACAGACAGACACAAAGGGAGAGCACATTTCGCTTCTTGCCGAACTCCTAGGACTCCTGAAAGAAATTGGTTGTAAAGTCAACCCCAAGAAGGCCCAGGTTTTGAAAGAGAAAGTGATTTACTTGGGAACAGTGATCACACATGGTAAACGTGAGATTGAGCAAAAGAGAATTGACTCGATCGTCAAATTGCCCCTTCCCCCACAATGTCTCAGCCCTCCGGTCATTTTTAGGACTGGTTGGCTACTGCAGAAACCATATCGGCGGTTTTGCCACTAAAGCAGCGCCCCTATCCGACCTTCTCAAGAAAAAGGCACCTTGGGAATGGCTTCCACAGCATACAGATGCCGTGGATGCTTTAAAAGGAGCACTTAGCACAGCCCCCGCACTACAGGTCCCAGATCCATATTCCTCGTACACTATCGAAGTAGCAAGCACCGACCGAACCCTTTCGGCCGTGCTCCTCCAGGAACGCCATAACCAATTACGCCCTGTATAGCATACGCCTCACGCATGTTAGACCCCGTAGAGCAAGGATTTTCTGCCTGTGAAAGGCACCTGCTCGCAGTTTTTTGGGCAGTACAATACTTTGCCTACATTACAGGACTCAACCCCATCACCATCCTCACAGAACACACCCCGATACAGCTATTGTTAGACGGCCGACTTAAGGATGGCACAGTCAGCCAAATCCGCGCAGCCCATTGGACCCTTTTACAGGGATGAGACATTACAGTAAAAAGAACCAAGACCCACGTCTTCCTTGCCGATAATTTGCAGTATGCAGGAACCCCTCATGAGTGTGAGATCATCACAAAACACAACACAGGCCCATTTATTCCTAAAACACCTCCCAGGAAAACAGGTAATACACCCCAGAGACCCCAGCCCACAGACACGTGCGCACCCCTGAAGATTTATGTGGATGGCTCCTCCACAGTGTTAAATGGAAAGAGAATTACCGGTTACGGTATTTACGTAGAGGACGCGCAGGGACGCCCCCTAGATGAGATTGCATTAAAGTTGCCAGGACACTTAAGCTCGCAGGCAGCAGAGCTGTCAGCAATCGCTTATATTGTAGACCACCCTGACTCGTTCCCGACCCCAGCAGATATCTATTCAGACAGCTTGTATGTATGCAACAGTTTGACAGAATTCCTACCCCTGTGGGAAACGAGAGGATTTGTTTCCACGGACGGTAAACCCCTATCCTCAGCCCCATTACTCCGCCATATCTTAGAAACAGCGAAGGATAGAAAATATGGAATAATTAAAGTTCGCAGTCATCACCGTTCTTCCCCCCCTGGAAACGTTAAAGCAGGCACCCTAGCGAAGGCAGGCTCCAGGCATGGTTATTTTTGGAACCCCCCCGAAAGCACCCCAGTACACACAGTTCAGGTCTCACAGACCAATGTTTAGGATATTGCAAAGGCACAGAAAGAGGACGAGAAACTCAGGGAAGTTTTAAAGGGTACCTTCCCAGCCCCATATGATAAATACAATAATGCAATCACCACACATGACGGTGTGATTTTAAAGGATGGCTTTTATATCGTTCCCAGCCAGGACAGGAACCAGATCATTTGTCAGTTCCATGACAATCATGGACACCAAGGTATTAAACCCACTCTAGCCCACCTCAGACTGCTCTGATGGTGGCCTGAGTTAAAAGCCGATGTTACCTACTATATAGAGAATTGCTTGATCTGTGCCCAGAACAATCCGGACAGATATGCGAAAAAGGCTCAACTTAGTCATACCCGCCCCGTTAATGGACCCTGGACAAATCTACAGATAGACTATATAGGACCCCTACCCCCTTGCAGAAATGGTTATAAGTATGTGTTGGTGGTCATCGACACCTTCACAAAATGGGTGGAAGCATTTCCATCGAGAACTACAACGGCCAAGACGACAGCTAAAATACTAACACAGCACATCTTTACAAGATGGGGCCTCCCCCGCGGTATAGAATCCGATTAAGGCTCCCATTTCACATGTTGTGTAATGAAAAACATCCTCACGATTTTCGGCATTCGGCAAAAGTTTCACATAGCATACCACCCCCAGTCAAGTGGTATTGTAGAGAGGATGGACAGGACATTAAAAGCCACCCTCAGGAAAATGGTTCAGCAGAATAACAGCACCTGGGATTCAGTTCCCCCATTTGCTTATATGTTTATAAGGAACACGGTATCCACGTCCACAGGATACACCCCCCACACTCTCATGACCGGACGCCCCATGAAAGGGACAGAGTATTTATTAGGACTGGATTTGGCCAGCCCCGCAGTCACAGCCCTCATGCATGAAAATTCTGTACAACAATTGATAGAGAACATAAAGGCAGCCCAACTCGCAGCAGCTGTGAGACTTGGGACCAGGAAGAAACAGAGCAAAGGCTTGTTTCGACAAAACACTACACGCCACTGAGTTTGTAGTAGGGCAGCAAGTGATGCTTTCCCTATACAACCCCAGTTCCTTCCTTTACCCTAAATTCTCCGGACCGAACTCCATTTCGGACAAAGTCAGCCCCTCGGTACACAAGATTACATATCCCAATGGCAAGTCTGCGTGGTTTCACATAAACCAGCTCAAGGCTTATGGCTCGCAGAATAACCACACACACCACGTCCTGCTCGCAGCAGCAGACAAGCACGCCCCGCCCACAGATGATGTTTTCCTACCCTCCCCCAATCACTCCAACTCGTCCTCAGACACAATTTCAACTCCACCCCCAGAGGCACGACTCCGCCTCTCCCTTCCCTCAACCAGCAGCGACAGCGACAGTGATAGCAATCACGGTGACGATAGCCACAGCACACCACGTTACGATTATACCCCTGCACCAGGCCCCACTCCTAACTAATCCGAGCATGATTCCAGTGACCCCTTCGAAGTCACATACATCAAAGCCCCTGACCCAGACCCACCGCCCGACGATTACGGATTACAACCTAGCAGCTCCAACCTCGACACACGATTCTGGCACCGAGACAATTCGTTCAGGCTCATCCGGAATGAGGAGATGGACCCCAATTCACCCCAAGCAGCTTTAGCACGATTACTACCGTCAAGAGTTTGGCAGCCGGGAGAAGATGATGACTTAGAGTCTGACTCCCACCAAACAAATCCCTTTGCGACCCTGTTCGCTCTTGAGCAGTGAGGTGTCCAGATGATGGAAAAAGGAACCGATGGAGAGATACGGTGTCCTTTCTGATGGAACCTGCACGATTTGTTTTATGTTTGTGTGTT
The DNA here is from genome assembly GCF_047496885.1 of Scyliorhinus torazame. Lineage (NCBI taxonomy): Eukaryota > Metazoa > Chordata > Chondrichthyes > Carcharhiniformes > Scyliorhinidae > Scyliorhinus > Scyliorhinus torazame. Next base: position 136,645,232 of record NC_092721.1, on the reverse strand, counting down.
ACGTTAAATGTTTGTTATCGTGAATGTTGAATGTTGTTTGTTCATATAAAGTTTTTCATGGCCCCATGCCACATCTTGATGCAGTCAGAACTACCCTTTTGATGCCAAATGGCTATTAGAGGAACAAGTTTGTCCTCAGAGAACTGATCATAGCTACTCTTCTGCTTTGAAGGTGAAAGATAGCCACAAAAGGCAACACCCACGACAACCACAAATTCTTACCGTTCTTGTCCGGTCGCTCAGGCAGTGGAGAAATGGCACTGGTCCCCGCCCTGCCTGAGGACCCCTATCTGGTCAACTACGTTCGAGTAGAGAACATACGGCACTGGTCACCGTCCTACCCGGCGATTCCACCCATTCTTACCCGCCGCGGCCCACGGAGCTAAAACTATTGGTCAATTAACATATTGATGGCCCATCTCCGGGAACAAAGGAAAGACACTCAAGCAACCGATACTGCTCCAGACATCCCGGCGCCAGTTCCCCAAACCGAAAGCACAAACAAAGCCAGGCCAACGGCCACCAAAGACACGCCCAGCCATCAGGGCACGCACCCCTTTTATTGGTCAAGATCAATACCAGTGACCGAGAAGCGGCCCAATTAATTGGGGCCAAGTTTAAGGCCCGCGAAGCCCCTCCGGGTATAAGAAGGAACCCCCATGAGAGAATCGCTCTCTTGGATTTGGCTCTCAAAGCGGAGAGACCCATCCACCAGCTGCACCAGAAGCAAGTAAGTCCAAGGTCAACACTCGCTACCAGACGGATGACCTTAGCTGTTCTCCTGTACCACTTTGAACCCAACAACCTCAGATCCGAACAACGGCCATTGTTCCTATCATAATATACACATCAGTATATGATGGTGCAGAGACACACTGACTGACACACTGCAAGACCAATCAACACACACAACACAGCAGCCAATCACCAGTTAGGGCACGGTCACTATAAAGACAGAGGGCTCATTAGGGATGCAGCCTCTGAGAGAGACAGAGCCCGCAGTCAGTAGCACAAACATCCACCATGTGCGAGCAGTATAGGCTGGTCAGGTTAGGCATAGGTCTTCAGTCAATCTAACATAGTGTCGACCCACAGTGCAAGTATGTTTAACAGCTCTTCGTTAAATAAAATAGAGTTGTACTGTTACAAGTGTCGGTAGCCTGTCTATGTTACTGCTAAGGTAAACGCAGTCTCCACAGATCCAGAGTACCCAACACATCATGGTACCAGTATGTGATGTTAGAGTTTAATAGACCTACCTTCAAGTGATCTGCCGTCGACCAGCAATCAGCCATCCAGTAGTGTGGACAGCGTCCGTCCTCCCCCGCCGCTCCTCATCACCGGCAACCTCGGTGCGAACTGAAAAATCTTTAAACAACGATTCCAGCTATACCTCGAAGCTACAGACCTGGAAGCTGCTTCAGTCGCCAGGAAGATTGCTCTCTTCCTTTCCACGGCCGGGGACTACGCCATCCATATCTTCAACTCTCTCACTTTCGCTGAAGGTGACGACAAGTCCAAGTTCAAGACAGTCCTGCTCAAATTCGACAGTCACTGTGACATCGAGGTAAATGAAAGTTTTGAGCGCTATGTCTTTCAACAGCGTCTGCAGGGTAAGGATGAACCTTTTCAATCTTTCCTCACCCACCTTCGCATCCTCGCGCAATCCTGTAGTTACGGCTCCACCTCCGACACGATGATCTGTGATCAGATCGTTTTCGGTGTGCAATCGGACCCCCTACGCCAGCAGCTCTTCAAGGTTAAACAGCTCACCCTTGCGATAGCCATCGAGACCTGTGTTCTGCATGAACATGCCACTAACCGATACTCGCACATTCAAGCGGCTGAAACGGCGCGGCAAGGTCCCCACGAGGCAGAGCGGGTGCAAGCCATTAAACAACTCCAGGGCCTAAGCCTGGATGAGGGCGGCCATTTTGCGCGCTTTTCGGGGGCTCCCGCGCATGCGCGCAATGACCGAGGGGATGGCGAACCCGAAGACCGCACTGCGCAGGCGCGCACTATGTACGACCACATCGTGCATGCGCGGTGGCGCACCGAATGTTCTGACGTCACGACGTGCGGCAACTGTGGCTCCGCCCACTTAAAGCGGCAATGTCCTGCTAAATCACGACGCTGTCTCCAATGTGGCAAGCTCGGCCACTATGCAGCCCTATGCAGGTCTGCTCTACCTACTACCTCTCGTCGCTCCAACCAGCCACGCAGGAATGTCCGAACCATCCAGCCACCGGTCACCGATTCCGACTCCGACTTGATTCCGGACCTTGACACCGAGGATCCTAAAGCACCATTTCGGATGGGCATCATCACCAAACACAAGATGCTCCAGAAGACAAAAGCCAAGTCGCTCCCAATATTCAGCATTGATCCGTACGACGAGTGGTGTGCCACCCTCACGGTCAACCGATCCCGCATCCGATTCCGCCTGGAAACCACGCTTCAGCCAACCTCATTACGCGGTCTGACCTCGAAAGCCTCCATGTCAAGCCTACCATCCTGCCATCCGCCTGCCAGCTTCTGGACTACAATGGTAATGCCATTGCTGCCAGTGGCTCGTGCCAGCTTGAAGTGTTGCACCGGTCATTAAAGGTTAACCTGCCATTCGAAATAGTGGGATCCACTAAAGCCTCCCTGCTTGGTGCTCAGGCGTGCAAACTTCTAAACCTTGTCCAAAGGGTTCACTCCCTGTCACCCGCTGACGCTTCCGCATCTCAGGACGCTGACTTTCGGACACAGCTGAACGCCATTATCACCCAATATTACGGTGTATTCGAGGGCATGGGCACACTCCCATACACTTATAAAATCTTGTTAAAACCAAATGCCACGCCTGTGGTGCACGCACCTCGCAGGGTACCAGCACCACTCAAGGACCACCTCAAGCAGCAGCTGCAGGACCTCAAGGACCAGGGCGTAATTTTGAAAGTTACAGAACCGACTGACTGGGTCAGCTGTATGGTGAGTATGAAAAGACCATCCGGCGAATTCCGCATATGTATTAATCCCAAGGACCTCAACCGCAATAATATGAGAGAACACTATCCCATTCCAAAGCGCGAAGAATTCACCTGCGAGATGGCTCGCGCCAAATTTTTCACCAAGCTAGACGCATCCAAGGGGTTCTGGCAGATCCAACTCGACGCATCCAGTCGGAAGCTCTGCACCTTTAACATCCCATTTGGCCGGTTTTGATACAATCGAATGCCGTTTGGCATCATCTCTGCATCGGAAGTGTTCCACAGAATAATGGAGCAGATGATGGAAGGTATCGAAGGGGTTCGCGTATATGTGGACGACATCATCGTCTGGTCTACCACCCCGCAGGAGCCCATTGATCGCCTCCAACGTGTCTTCCGACGAATCCATGAGCATGGCCTCCGCCTCAACAGGGCCAAATGCTCCTTTGGTCAAACAGAACTTAAATTCCTCGGAGACCACATTTCACAGTTTGGCGTGCAGCCGGATGCTGACAAGGTATCTGCCATTAAGGCCATGAAGACACCGGAGGACAAGAAGGCGGTCCTCCGCTTCCTGGGCATGGTCAATTTCCTGGGGAAATTCATCCCTAACCTTGGCTCCCACACCACGACTCTCAGGAACCTGGTTAAGAAGACGACCGAGTTCCAATGGCTCCCCGCCCATGAACAAGAATGGCGGGAACTCAGGGCGAAGCTGACCAAGGCCCCGGTGTTGGCATTTTTCGATCCGGCCAAAGAAACAAAGATCTCCACGGATGCCAGTCAGTCCGGCATTGGAGCAGTGCTCCTTCAAAGTGATGATGCCTCCTCATGGGTTCCTGTCACATATGCGTCACGTGCAATGATGCCCACCGAACAGTGCTATGCGCAAATTGAAAAAGAGTGCCTGGGCTTTCTTACTGGAGTCGCCAAATTCCATGACTATGTCTATGGACTCCCAAAGTTCACAGTCGAGACAGACCACAGGCCACTGGTCAATATCATTCAAAAAGACCTTAACGACATGACACTGCACCTGCAGCGCATTCTCCTTAAACTCAAGAGGTACGAATTCAAACTCGTCTACACCCCGGGTAAGGAGCTCATCGTCGCCAATGCACTCTCCCAATCTGTCACCACACCCTGCGACCCAGCGGGCTTCGTGTGCCAAATTGATGCTCAAGTGGCATTCGCCACATCCAATCTGCCCGCCACGGAAGAACGACTCATCCATATTCGTCAGGAGATGGCCAACGATCCCCTGCTCCAATGTATCATGCGCCACCTGACAGACAGGTGATTCAAGGGCCAATGCCCTCAATTCTATAACATTAAAGATGACTTGGCGGTGGTAGATGGAATTCTACTAAAGCTGCACAGGATCGTCATTCCGCACAGCATGCGGAACCTCGTCCTTGAGCAGCTCTATGAGGGCCACCTGGGAGTGGAGAAATGCCGCCAACGGGCCCGTGAGGCAGTGGACTGGCCTGGAATCAACGAGGACATTGCCAATGCCGTTCTTAACTGCCCAACATGCCAGCGTTTCCAGCCTGCTCAGCCAAGGGAGACCTTGCAACCCCATGAGTTGGTCACGTCCCCCTGGACCAAAGTGGGCATCGACCTGTTCCATGCACTTGGCCGGGACTACGTCCTCATAGTGGACTATTTCTCAAACTACCCGGAGGTAGTTAGGCTACACGACCTCACCTCAACTGCGGTCATTCGGGCGTGCAAGGAAACCTTCGCTCGCCATGGCATCCCGCTCACGCTCATGTCCGATAATGGCCCGTGTTTTGCCAGTCAGGAGTGGTCCAATTTTGCCAAACGATACAACTTCACACATGTCACGTCCTGTCCTCATTACCCCCAATCCAATGGCAAAGCTGAAAAGGGGGTGCACGTTGTCAAATGACTCCTGTGCAAGGCGGCCGTTGCAGGATCCGATTTTTACCTCGCCCTGCTTACTTACAGATCAGCTCCATTGTCCACTGGCCTGTCACCGACTCAATTGTTGATGAATCGCACGCTGCGGACGACGGTGCCGGCCATTCATGTCCCGGACTTGGACAACCTTCCGGTCCTTCGTCGACTGCAGTTGTCTCGGGCCCAACACAAATCGGCGTACGACACCCGCGCCACGGATCTCCCTGCTCTGGCTGCTGATGACGAGGTCCGTGTCCAACATCCCAATGGTGGTTGGTCCGCCACCGCTGTGGTGCTCAGACAAGTGGCCCCCAGGTCATTTTTGGTTTGTCTACAAGACGGCTCTCTTCTTCGCCGAAATAGATGGGCACTACGACTCCTTCCTCGCTCGCCACCAGATCATCATGTCCTGCCCCGCCGTCACGACAAACCTGTCACGGACTTTGCAGATCTCCCTTTCGCTCTGCCACCCTCTGAGTCTGACACAGTCCCACCCATTCCAGAACGTGCGGCCCCTGACCCACCCTTGAGGCGGTCAACTAGAATTTGTTGCCCACCTCAGAGACTGAATTTATGAAATGCCTGAATTCAGGGACTCCTTGAACTCACAAACTGATTGTTTTGTTACCATGTGGCTTATAGGAGTCATTGCTTAGCATCCCAATCAGACCATGATGCCTGGACACTGTGCCTGAACACTGCAGGAGGCCACACACACATGCAGCAGCCAACATCCGAATACCCAGGGGATGGGACACAGCTCTGGGATCATGTCCATGGCCGGAGGGTGGGTGAGCGTCACGGGCAGGGCACCAGCGCCCAGTCCAGGTGACTTTATGAGTGGATGCCCGGGGTAAAAGATCTGGGGTGCGGTGAGGGGAGCCCGCTGTGTCCGGGAATGCATTGGTAGGGCATCCTGAATGCTGGGGAGGGGGGGTTCAATGGGAGAGTGGAGAGGGGTGGGACCACCGCTGTTTGTCAGTCTAACAACCTCTCCCAATGCCTTATTGAATGCTATGGCAGGGATTTTGGTCCCAGAACTTACGCTAGTGGTGCTCGAGATGGTGGACCATGTGCCGGATCACGCCCCACACCCTGAGGACCCATCAGACCAGGGAGGACCCACAGGTGGAGTCTCACGATGGCCCTGGGTGTATAGGCGTCACTGGTTCTTCGAGCAGATGACAGACAGCGTGTGTCGCAGGAGGCTTTGCCTCAACAAGGAGACAGTGCGGCACCTGTGCCATATCCTCGCGGACTTGGCACCACATGGAGGAAGAGGACACCCACTCCCGGTGCCGTCAAGGTCACCGCAGCTCTGAACATTTACACCTCAGGATCATTCCAGGGCTCCAGTGGGGACCTGTGTGATGTCTCTCAGCCACAGCCCACAGGTGAATCCGACAGGTAACGGATGCCCTCTATGCCCGGGAGGAAAACGACACCAACTTTGACTGGACAAAGCCCAACAAGATGCTTGGTCAGCAGGTTTCTCTGCCATTGCCGGGATGCCCTAGGTCCAGGAGGTATCAGATGGCACGCATGTGGCTCTGCGCTCACCGGGTCATCAGGGAGTACCCTACGTTAACAGAAAGGGGTACATTCATTGAACATACAGCTCGTGTGTGACCACCAGATGTCGAGGACAGCGACATCCTGGGCCAATCGGTCATCCCCGGCCTCTTCAAGGACCACCCCATGATGGGCGGCTTGCACTTGAGGGAAAAGGGAGAATGACCGAGGACTTGGCTAATGAAGCCAGCATGGTTGCTGGAGACCCAAGCAGAGACCCAGTACGAAGAGGCTCATGTGGCCACCGGGGCTGTGATTGAGCGGTGAAACGGACTCCTCAAGTTGCGGTTCCAATCCCTCGACCGCTGCAGTACACTCCCAGAGGGTCGCCCGCTTTGTGGTGGTCTGCTGTGCCCTCAACAACCTCGCACTGAGCACGACGACGAGCTGGATGTTGATGAGAAGGAACATGTGTCCACCTCCGAGGAGGAGGAGGAGGACGAGGTGATGCTGGACCAGCAGGGGCTGGAGGACCAGCCCAGGGAGGAACCAGTGGACAGGAGGGAGCAGTGAAGGTCCGGCAAGCCCAGAGGGCCAGGGTGAAAGATGTGCCAAGGGTTCAGAGGTCAACCCTGCATTGGGTTGTGCACAAGGGTGTTTATTGTGTGCAACAATTCCCCAATCTCCCGATGGTGGCGCCTCCCCATCCCCTCTCCCTCCCCCTGTGCCCTCAGTGATCCTCAATGTGCTTTGCCTTCCAAGCTCTATCGCTACGTCTAGGTGTGTGCCCAGGACACACATCAGAGGTGGAAGCAGCCAGCTGCTTACCTTGTCTTGTGGCCTTCGATGCCCCTGGTGGGTGCCCACTGGAGGCTGTGGGGCCAGAAGGCCCCGGTTCACTTGTCAGAGGCATGTGCACATCTGTGCCACCCTGCTACGGGTGCTGGCTGCGAGATGCGGCCTCATCAGAGGGGTGAAACTCGGGGGAGTTGGTGGCCACTATTGCCCCTCCATGGGACCGGTCCGGGTTGGCACTTGGTGCCCCCTCTTTCTGCTCAGTACCCATAGGGCCCTGGGGTTCACCTTGGAACGCTGGGCAGCTGGTCCAAGCCCTGGCTGCCCCTGCATCATCTGGCTCTGGCTCTCTATGGTCTGCACCACCATGTCAACGTCCTCGACGATGCTCCTCAGTGACTGGGACATGCTCTGCAGTGCCTCGGCAATGCCCACCTGGACTGGGACAAGCTCCGCAGCACCTCGGCAATGCCCACCTGGACTGGGACAAGCTCCGCAGCACCTCAACAATGCCCACCTGGACTGGGACAAGCTCCGCAGCACCTCGGCAATGCCCACCTGGACTGGGACAAGCTCCGCAGCACCTCGGCAATGCCCACCTGGACTGGGACAAGCTCCGCAGCACCTCAACAATGCCCACCTGGACTGGGACAAGCTCCGCAGCACCTCGGCAATGCCCACCTGGACTGGGACAAGCTCCGCAGCACCTCGGCAATGCCCACCTGGACTGGGACAAGCTCCGCAGCACCTCACCCATTCCCATCTGAGAACGGGACATGTTCCGCAGAACCTCATCAAGGTCAACCTGGTACTGGGTGACATCCCCCAGCTAGGTGGACATTTTATTGAGAGCCTCAGTCATGGCTGTCACCGACTGCATGGCGCCTTGGACACATTCAGTCATGGTGCCGACATCGTGCACCACGCTCTTCACTGTGGTTCCCACCCTCGAAGTGTTGGCCTCGGTGCCATGCATTGCCGGTACCATGTCATGCACCGTAGCCTCTGGGATTCCTCCGATCGACCGTGGACCTGCTGAGTGTTGCTGACATCTCTCTCTGAATGTCCCGGCCACACTCTAACATCTCCATCAGCTCCGTAATCACCTCTTCCACAGGTTCAGCATCAGGCTGGGATCCAGGCCTTAACATCTCCATCAGCTCCGAAATGACCAACTCTATAGGCTCAGCATCAGGCTGGGTCCTGAGATCCAGCAGACCTCCGACTGTTAACTTGCCTGGGGGTTCCTTGCTCCACCTGATGTGCATCAGCAGCTGTGTACTGCTCACCAGATTGTGCCCCAGAAGCCTGACCACTAACATTTCCCACTGAGGTGCATGTCCCTGCACTGGTGGAGGGTGGGGATGACAGCTGTGACGCCTCTATCAGGTCCTCCTTGGAGCTCCCCTAAGAGTTGTTCTATTGGGAGTCTGGAGAGGGGCCCACCTGGAATGGGCCGGTGCCGTTGGCTGGAGGACCTGCGGGAGAATGGACATGTGGTCAGTGGGTGGGATGGATCATTCAGTAAGGCAATAACAACTCACGTTTGACAGCTTCTCCGGGTGGAGCCTGGTGGTTCCGCACCTCCAAGGCATTCGCCATCTTCTGTGTTGGTGACTGCTCTGTCTTCGATCACCCCAGTCACTTCCAGGGCCCGCCTCTTGAAGGAGGTGAAGATTCCTATGTCCGGCACTCCACCACCAGTCTGGGCCCTCTCCCGACGGTTGTGGGATAGCTTTTCCTGAGGAGATAGAGAGGGCATCATTAGCCACATGCGTGGTTCACAGTGGTGGGAGGGGGGTGTGAAGGAAGGGTTGGGGGTGGTTGAAGTGAGTGAAGGGGTGGAGGGAAGGTTAGGGGACACACGACTAGTTGGGGGTGTGGATGCTCGCGTGTGGGCAGAAATGTCTTGTCTCGGGGGGGGGGGGGGGGGGGGGGTTGTCAGTCCTGCCATCCCGGAATTAGTCTGGTAAACCTTCACTCGACACCCTCAATAGCAAAAATATCCTTCCTAAAACTCACACAATAGTCAAGGTGTGGCCTTACCAAGGCTCTGTATAACTGCAGCAAGACATTCCTACTCTGTACGCAAATCCTCTCACTATGGAGGCCACCATGCCATTCGCTTTCCTCACTGCCGGTTGTACCGGCATGCAAACCGTCAATGACTGTTCCACCATGACACCCAGGTCTTCTTGCTCTTCCCTTTTCCTAAACTGCCACCACTCAGATAACCTGCCTTCCTGTTTTTACCACCATAGTGGATAATCTCACATTTACCCACATTATATTGCATTTGCCAAGTATTTGCCCACTTGGCCGCCCTGTCCAAGTCACCTTGCAGACTCTGTGCATCCTCCTCACAGCACACACTGCCACCCAGCTTAGTGTTGTCAGCAAATTTGGAGATATTGCATGCAATTCGTTCATCCAAATCATTCATGTATATTGTGAACAGCCGGGGTCCCAGCACTGAACACTGCGGTACCCCACTGGTCACTGCCTGCCACTCTGAAAAGGACCCATTTATTCTCACTCTCTGCTTCCTGTCTGCCAACCAGTTCTCTATCCATTTCAATACATTATCCCCGATACTATGAGCTTTAATTTTTCTCACTAATCTCTTGTGTGGAACCTGTTATGGGTCCGGGTTTATAGGACCCCAAAGTGTTTCATGGAGTTCAACCGACCCACAACTTTTAATAGATTGTGGTGTGGGGAGCACATGGCCCACTCTCCAGGTGTGATACAGCAGAAATGGACAAGTGTTTTTTAAAATAAAACAATGTTTATTCTATGAACTGAAGTTAACCTTTTTAAATAAACATTGAATATCTTAACACCCATTACTTCAAAGCTAATCCCAAAAGTCTACAACACTAAATAATCCTTAAAACTGTTCCTTTAAACATCCAAAAACCTTCAAAAATAGGAGTACATTAGGTTACATTCAATATATTTATAGTCTTTGGATTGCAGAAATCAACAGACCAGCTCTGTGTTTCTTCATGCAACTCACAGCAAAACACACAGACACTCCCAGCTGCATTCTCAAACTGAAACTCAAAAAGCAGAAGTGAGCCCAGCTCCCCCACCCTCTGGCATCACTTCACTAATATGATCAGCTCCATTTCTTAAAGGTACATTGCTTAAACATCCATTTCTTAAAGGTACTCTCACATGACACCTCCCCCCTCAAGAAAGAAAACCCCATCAAATTCAAGATGGTTTCATTTTTCACCTTTGCACCATCAATTAAGAAATGCACACAGTAAAAACACTTTACCGGTTCAAAAAAAACAACACACGCAAACAGGTATAATAATATAGTCCATTTTTCCCCCCGTTCTTCTTCCTCCAACCGAAATCCTTCTCGATTGACAGTCTCTTTGAACAATAAAGTCTCTGCACGATCCATCCATTCCTCTACTCCTCGGCATTTCTCTTTAAAGTTAGATACTTCAGTTCAATCTGATCACAGAGTCCCTTGCAATTTACAATACAGGAGCATCGGTTACCACAGCTTTCAGGCAGTCAAATGCATGTTGAAATTCTGCTGTCCATTGAAAATTTTTTATGTTTCTTCAGCAAGTCCATCAGTGGAGCAATCATGCTACAAAACTCTTGCACAAATGTTCGATCAAATCCACTCATGCCAAGAAATCAAATTATTTCCCGTTGTGTCGAGGGTATCGGAAACTCCCCAATAACTTTTGTTTTCCCATCCCGTGGGACCAATCGACCCTGTCCGATTGTATGGCCAAAGAAAGTGACTTGGGCTTTTCCAAATTCACTTTTGGCTAGGTTTATCACCAAACCCGCCTCCTGAAGTTCATTGAATAACTCCATAAGATGTTTTAAATGTTCTTTCCATGTCTGGCTGAAAACTACCAGATCGTCGATGTATACTGCACAATTGGGTAATCCTGAAACGACTGTATTAGTTAACCGTTGAAATGTGGCTGGGGTGTTTTTCATGCCAAATGGCATAACTTTGAATTGGTATATACCATCTGGAGTCACAAAAGCTGAAATCTCCTTCGCCCTGTTGGATAAAGGTACCTGCCAGTAACCTTTAAGTAAACCAGTTTGGAAATAAAAGCTGATTGTCCCACTTAATGCAATCCTCCAAATGTGGGATAGGATAAGAGTCCATTCTTGTAACTGCATTCACCATTCTATACTCCACACACAACCATTGGGTACTGTCTGGTTTAGGTACCATCACTATGGGTGAGCTCCATTGGCCGCAACCCACTTCAATTATGCCATTTTTAAGCATACTCTCAATCTCTTTGTTAACCTGTGCCAATTTTAAAGGATTAAGTTGATAGGGATGTTGTTTGATAGGAACAGCATTTCCCACATCTACATCATGTATAGCCATTTTAGTACTTCCCAATTTATCTCTACAAACTTGCCCACGTGGTATCAATAACTCAGGTCAGTTCGTTTTTCCTCTGGAAGGTATCTTAACAATTCATCCCAATTTTTAAGAACATCCTCATTTTCCAATTTAATTTGAGGTATGCCAAATTCACAGTCATCTGGATTTGGTTTGTCCCTTTTTTTTTTAACAAACAATTTTATTTGTTTGCAATAAAAAAAATGTTGGCATTGTAAACAGTTACAGATTACAGAAATAAGCAAACATCAACGGAAAACCAACACTTCAACCAAACCATAATGCACATACCCGCTCCACTCCCATAGACACTACCCGCCTATTTATCCCTCCTACTCTACTCTGATCTCCCCCCCCCCCCCTGCTGATGTTCACTCTCCTGCGAAGAAGTCGATTAATGGTTGCCACCTTCGGGCGAACCCCAATACAGATCCTCTCAAGGCGAACTTGATTTTTTTCCATACCCAGAAAACTTGACATGTCCGAAAGCCATAGTTCGGTCTTCGGGGTTTTTGAGTCCCTCCATGCCAGCAGTATTCGCCGCTAGGCTATCAGGGAAGCAAAGGCCAGAACATCGGCCTCTTTCTCCCCCTGGACTCCCGCGTCTTCCGAAACCCCGAAAATTGCCACCTCTGGACTCATCACCACCCTTGTTTTCAGCACCCGGGACATGACCCCCGCAAATCCCTCCCAGTACCCCCTAAGCTTAGGACATGCCCAAAACATGTGAACGTGGTTCGCTGGTCCGCGCATCTAGCGCACTTGTCCTCTACCCCAAAGAATTTGCTCATCCGAGCCACCGTCATGTGGGCCCGGTGAATGACTTTAAACTGAATCAGGCTGAGCCTGGCACATGTTGCGGTTGAGTTTACATTACTCAGGGCTTCCGCCCATACCCCATCCTCCATCTCCCCGCCGAGCTTCTCCTCCCATTTGAGTTTCAGCTCCTCCGTCTGGGACTCTTCTCCCTTCATGAGCACCTTGTAAATATCTAAGACTCTACCCTCTCCTCCTTCTCTCTAGAGACTATTCTGTCCTGGATCCCTATTGGTGGGAGGCGTGGGAAGGATGGGACCTGTCTGCGTACAAAGTCCCGCACCTGTAAGTACCTAAAGTAATTTCCCCTTTCCAGCCCAGCTTTCTCCTCAAACTCCCTCAAACTCGCAAAGTTCCCCTCCAGGAACATATCGCCCACCCTCTTCACCCCCACCCGCCGCCATGTTCGAAACCCTCCATCCATGTTCCCGGAGGTGAATCGATGGTTATCACAAATTGGAGCCCAGACCGACGCCCCCACTTCCCCTGCCTGCTTTCTCCACTGGCCCCAAATCCGCAGGGCCGCCCCCACTACCGGGCTGGTGGAGTACCTGGCCGGCACAAGCGGTAGGGGAGCCGTGACCAGGGCTGCCAAACTGGTGCCCCTGCACAAAGCCGCCTCCACCCGCTCCCAGATAGACCCCGTACCCACCATCCACTTCCTTATCATGGCTATGTTAGCAGCCCAGTAGCAGTTGATCAGATTCGGCAGTGCCAGTCCCCCCTCGCTGCGGCTCCGTTCAAGCATCGCCTTCCTCACCCGCGGGGATTTTCCCGCCCAGACAAAGCTCATGATGATTTTGCCGGTCCTTTTGAAGAACGACCTTGGGATAAAGATCGGGAGGCACTGGACGATGAACCGGAATCTAGGGAGGATTGTCATCTTTACCGTCTGCACCCTCCCCGCAAGTGACAGCGAGAGTGCATCCCATCTCCGAAACTCCCTCTTCATTTGTTCCACCACTCTAGTCAAATTTAACTTATGTAACCTGCCCCAGTCCCGTGCCACCTGTATCCCCAAGTACCGGAAACCTTCCCCAACCAGCCTAAATGGCAGCTCCATCAGCCTATTCTCCTGGCCCCTTGCCTGCACCACAAACATCTCACTCTTGGCCATATTTAATTTGTACCCTGAGAACCGGCCAAACTTCCTCAATGTTTCCAGTATATTTTCCATCCCGGCCAGTGGGTCCGACACGTACAGGAGCAGGTCATCCGCATAGAGAGAGACCCTATGCTCCAACCCCCCTCGTCATTCCTTTCCACCCCTTTGCAGCTCTCAGCGCGATCGCCAATGGTTCGATGGCCAGCGCGAACAGCAACAGAGAGAGTGGGCATCCCTGTCTGGTCCCGCAATGTAGTCTGAAGTAATCTGACATTATCCTGTTTGTCCTTATGCTAGCTTTTGGGGCCTGGTACAATAGTCTGATCCAATTAACCAGTCCCTCCCCGAACCCAAACCGTCCGAGTACCTCCCACAAATAGTCCCACTCCACCCGGTCGAAGGCCTTCTCAGCGTCCATTGCCACCACTACCTCCACCTCCGTGCCCGTCGGGGGCATCGTAATCACATTAAGCAATCTTCTCAAGTTGGCTGTCAGCTGCCTGCCTTTCACAAACCCTGTTTGGTCGTCCCCAATCACCTCCAGTACGTAGTCCTCAATTCTAATCGCCAGGACCTTGGCCAGGAGCTTGGCGTCCACATTGATCAGGGAGATTGGCCTGTATGACCCGCAGGATTCCGGGTCCTTGTCCCGCTTTAATATTAGCGAGATGGTGGCTTGTGATATCGTCGGAGGCAGGGTCCCTCTGTCCCTCGCCGCATTAAAAACCCTAGTCAGGACCGGTCCCACTATCTCCGAGAAGTTTTTGTAAAACTCTACTGGGTATCCATACGGTCCCGGGGCTTTCCCCGATTGCATGGCCTTTAGGCCCCCCAGTACCTCCTCCGCTCTAATTGGGATCCCCAGCCCGTCCACTAGTCCCCTGCCTACTTTTGGGAAGGTTAGCCCGTCCAGGAACCGTTTAATCTCCTCCGGCTCCTCCGGGGGTTCTGAAGTGTAAAGCTTACTATAAAAGTCCCGAAATACCTTATTCAATCCTGACGGGTCCTTCACTCTGCTCCCCTTCCCATCCACCACTCTACTTATTTCCCTGGCCGCCTCCCTCTTCCTGAGTTGCTGCGCTAGCAATCTGCTGGCCTTCTCCCCATCCTCATACACCACTCCCCTTGCCTTCCTAAGTTGTTCCACGGCCCTACTCGCGGCTAGCACCCCCAGTTCCGCCTGCAGTCTCCGTCTTTCCCTGAGTAGGTTCTCCTTCGGGGACCCCGCATGCTCCTCGTCTATCCGGTGAATCTCCTTAACCAATCTATCCATTTCTGCTCTGTCCGCCCTATCCCTGTGAGCCCAAATTGAGATCAGCTCCCCCCTCACTACTGCCTTCAGCGCCTCCCACAGGGTCGCTGCTGAAACCTCCCCCGTATCGTTCACCTGCAAGTAATTTTGCATACACATCCGCACATATCCCCTCCTCCGACAACAATCCTACGTCTAACCTTCATTGCGGGCGTTGGTAATTCACCCCACCGGCCTGCAGGTCCACCCAATGTGGGGCATGGTCCGAAATAGTGGTTGCCGAGTATTCCGTATTCTTTACCTCCCCTACACAGTCCCTGCTCAAGATAAAGAAATCAATCCTGGAGTATACTTTCTGAACATGCGAGTAGAACGAGTAGCCCCTTCCTGTCGGCCATCTGGCTCTCCATGGGTCCACTGCCCCCCTTTGCTCCATGAACCCTTTCAGCTCCTTTGCCATTGCTGGGAGACTACCCGTTCTAGGACATGACCCGTCTAGCCCCGGGTCGAGGACCGTATTAAAGTACCCCCCATCATCAACCTGCATGAGTCTAGGTCTGGGATCTTCCCCAGCACTCTTTTAATAAAGTCAGCGTTGTCCCAGTTCGGAGCACATACGTTCACCAGCACCACTCTCCTCCCTTCCAGCTTGCCCCTTACCATAAGGAATCTGCCCCCGCCGTCTGCGATTACACCCTCCGCCTCAAATTGAACCCGCTTATTGATCATAATTGCTACCCCCCTGGACTTAGAGTCCAAGCCCAAGTGGAAGACCTGGCTGATCCAGCCCTTCCTTAGCCTAGTCTGGTCAGACACTTTCAAATGTGTCTCCTGCAACATAATTACGTCCGCCTTTAGAGCCCGCAAGTGCGCGAACATACGTGCCCTTTTGACTGACCCATTTAGTCCTCTGACATTCCAGGTGATCAGCCTGGTTGGGGGGCACACCGTCCCCCCCATGCCGGTCAGCCATTACCTCTCTTGGGCCCGCCCCCGGCCCATGCGCCGCGCCGCTCTTGGCTCGCCTCTTGGCCGCCTCCGCCCCCGACCTCCTTTCCATTACCTACTTCAGACCCCTCCCACGTCAGCAGAATAACTTCCCCCCCTCCCTCCTCTTTCCCCCTAGCAACATCTCCTGATAGCTCCACCCCTGCCATCTACTGGCTGTATTCACCCCCCCCCCCCCCACCTGACTCCCTTGACTAGCCAATCTGCTAGCCCGGTGACTCATCGCTCCGGCGCCCCCTTGTCTCACTCCCATTGTTTCCCCGACCTCATCTTCCCACTCATCAACACACCATCCCCCACTCCGACCCACTGGAGCAGTCTCACTAAGATGGGAAAGATCAAACAAGATGGAAACATCAAACAGCAACGCGAGGCTGCTCCAGGTACATACAGTTCCAGCTGCGTACACAGATAAGTGTTAACCCACGTCCCTTTCTGAGCATTAATAAAATAGCAACACAGTAACACAGCACCCGTATGTCACCCACACGAAACAAACATAAAAACCATAGACATAAAAAAAAACAACCAACATCTTTAATCTCCATTGCTTACCGGCCACCTTTACGTTGCAATGAAGGCTCCAGCACACCCAGAAAACACGACGAAAGGTACCAACAACAGCAGAAAAAAGACAAAAGAAAAAAACGAGCATACGAGAGGGGGATCCCCGCACCCCCCGCAGGCAAAAACTGCCCAAAAATACAACACATGGCACCTTTAAAGCAGTAAACAGTCGACCGTCAGTCCAGGCACAGTAGGCATCCCCCCAAACGATAACTCTTAGCTTGCGTCCGTGGGTCCTTTTTTAGGGACCAGCCCCGGATCCCTCGCGAAGTCCATCGCTTCTTCGGGCTCGGCGAAGTAATGGTGTTGGCCCTGATGCGTGACCCAAAGATGAGCCGGGAAGAGCAGACCTAACTTCACGTGCTTTTTAAATAACACCTCCTTAACTTGTTTAAAGGCTGCTCAATGCCTGGCCACCTCCTGGCTTAGGTCCTGGTAAATGTGAAGGACACTGTTATTCCATGTGCTGCTCTTAGCGCTCTTTGCCCACTGCAGCACCCGCTCCTTCTCCACAAATCTGTGGAACCTAATCACCATCGGACGGGGGGGGACCGCCCGGACACACCTGTCTCGCCTGTACTCTGTGTGCCCCCTCCAGCTCCGTCGGTCGCGGAAAGGCTTCAGCCCCCATCAGCTGCATCAACAGGTCAGCCACAAACGCTGTGGCATCTGCTCCCTCAGCCCCCTCAGGGAGGCTGATAATCCTCAGATTTTGTCTGCAGGCTCTATTTTCCAGCTCCTCTACTCTGTCCAGCAGTCTTCTCTGTCTCTCATTCAACCCATCGACTTCTAGCGCAGCCATCG
Source organism: Scyliorhinus torazame (assembly GCF_047496885.1). Lineage (NCBI taxonomy): Eukaryota > Metazoa > Chordata > Chondrichthyes > Carcharhiniformes > Scyliorhinidae > Scyliorhinus > Scyliorhinus torazame. The sequence continues at coordinate 136,628,070 of NC_092721.1, read as the reverse complement.
TCTGCGCGCCCGCCTTCTCCTCCACTCCCTCCCTCAGCTCCTTAACTTTTTCGTCCTGGGCATCCAATCTCTCGTTCAATTGATCCACTGCCTTCTGAAGTGGGCCCAAGTTTTCCCGCTTCAACGATTTAAAACTGCTTTTTATCACCTGCAGCATGTTTTCCAGCGCTTGCTGGATCGCTGGGTCCGAGGTCCGCCATCTTTGCTCCCGGGACAGCTTCCCCTGCACCTTGCCTTTGTCCTTTCCTCTCCCGTTTTCGCTGCTTTCTGCTCTCCCGTGGTTCCATGCAGCTCTGCCCGTTCCCCAGCACCTCTGTGGCCAACTTTCCAGTGCTCAGCAGTCCCGCAAAACCGGGGAACCAGGTCCTCAAATCCCGCCGGAGTGAGAGCCACCAAATGTGCGGCTCACTCACTCACTCATCGCCGCCACTGGAAGTCTTGGTTTGTCACTTTGAGTTAGAATCATTAAAACCTCCTTTTTCTCTCCTTCCCTTTCAAAGTACCTTTTAAGCATATTCACATGACACACTCGGTGAGTCTTCCTTCTATCTGGTGTTTTTACCACATAATTCACCTCACTTAATTTCCTTTCAATCTGATACGGTCCACAAAACATAGCTTTTAAAGGCTCACCTACCACTGGTAACAACACTAAAACTTTATCTCCACTGGCAAAACTACGAATGTTGGATTTCTTGTCTGCTACCCGTTTCATCACATTTTGTGCAACTTTCAAATGTTGTCTAGCCAATTCACCTGCTCTATTTAATCGTTCCCTAAAATTTGACACGTAATCCAATAGTGTAATTTCCGATTTCTCACCCACCAATTTTTCTTTAATCAATTTAAGTGGTCCTCTTACCTCATGACCAGAAATTAGTTCAAAAGGACTAAATTTGGTTGACTCATTAGGTGCATCCCTAATTGCAAACAGTACGAATGGAATTCCTTTATCCCAATCCTCTGGATAATTGTGACAATAAGCTCACAACATTGTCTTTAATGTCTGATGCCACCTTTCTAATGCTCCCTGCGATTCTGGATGGTACGCAGTTGATTTAAATTGTTTTATTCCTAAGCTATCCATAACTTCTTTGAATAACTTTGAGGTACAATTTGACCCTTGATCCGATTGAATTTCTGTGGGTAGTCCATATCTAGTAAAGAATTTAAGTAACTCCTCCACAATCATTTTAGCTGTAATATTACGCACTGGAATGGCCTCTGGAAACCTAGTATACACATCAATTATCGTCAAAAGATATTGATTCCCACTTTTTGTTTTAGGAAGTGCTCCTAGACAATCAATTAGGACCCTTGTAAAAGGTTCCTCAAATGCTGGAATGGGTATTAAGGGCGCTGGTTTTATCACTGCTTGAGGTTTCCCTATCACTTGACACGTGTGACATGATTGACAAAATTTAACTACATCTTTATGTAGTCCAGGCTAATAAATATGTTTCTGGATTTTAGCTTGAGTTTTCTTTTTCCCCAAATGACCTCCCACTGGTACCTCATGTGCCACTCGTAACACCTCCTTTCTATACCCTACCGGCAATACTACTTGATGAACTTCTGCCCACTTTTCATCTGCCTGCATATGTACAGGTCTCCATTTTCTCATCAAGACATCACTTTTACGGTGATAACACTCTGGTATACTCTCAGATTCCTCTTCCATATATCCATTTTATTTTTACATCTTTCTGTTGTAACTCCGACAATTTTCCTGAACTAAAAATATCCGCCTCATTCTCCACCTGTTCTTGTTCTTTTTCAACCATTTGATCAAAAATCGTTTCTGATAATCGCACTTCAACTTCATCTTCACTCTTTGATTTCTCCTCTTGTCTTAATCTGTGACTTTGCGACCTTGTTACTACACAATCCGGAAAAATCCCAGGATATTCGTCCTTCAACACTTAGTTGTCTGATTTTCCACTGGCTTATCAACCACAGTAGGCATCACTCCCATCTGGGGTCCAGCTATATCATTACCCAAGATAAACTGCATCCCTGGACAAGATAGTTTCTCTATTACTCCTACTACCACTTTACCACTCTTCACTGGACTTTCCAACCTTACCTTATATAATGGAAAGCTACTCCTCTCACCCTGAATTCCACATATTACCACCTTTTCTGGCAACATTCTTCCCAAACGACATAATCCCTCATCTCTTACCATTAAAGATTAAAAAAAAAAAAAAATTTAGAGTACCCAATTCATTTTTTCCAATTAAGGGGCAATTTAGCGTGGCCAAGCCACCTAACCTGCACATCTTTGGGTTGTGGGAATGAAACCCACGCAAACATGGGGAGAATGTGCAAACCCCACACGGACAGTGACCCAGAGCCGGGATCGAACCTGGGACCTCGGCGCTATGAGGCAGTAGCGCTAACCACTGCGCCACCGTGGTTCCCTCTCTTACCATTAAAGATTGACTAGCTCCTTATCTCTTAAAATTGTGACTTCTTTCCCTGCTCCTCCTGATATACATGAGTAAACTTTACCCACACAAGTAAATTCTTTAAAGACATCTGGCACCTTCTTATCAATTACTTCTTGAACAGGCTGTACAATCATTTGCACCTTCTTCGCTTCCCTTGGGCTTTCCTTTACCACTCTAACAAACCCCACTGTCTTATCCTGTTTTACCACATCAGCCTTCCCAGTGCTTTTCTTCAACCACCAACACTGTGACTTTACATGGCCTAGTTTATTACAGTGAAAACATTTGAAACTTTTCATTTCTCTTCCACCCTCCTGGATTTCTTTTTTAATCTGAGGTACACTCTCTTTATTGTCTCCCATCAGATCACCTTTACCTTTGCCACTTGAGTATTTCTCATGTCCCCAGTTTCTATCCCTCACAGGCTGAAACTGATGTCGGAACCCAAGCCTTGATTTATGAAGTAATTCATAATCATCTGCCATTTCTGCTGCTAATCTCACAGTTTGAACCCTCTGTTCTTCCACATGAGTTCTCACTAAATCAGGAATTGAATTTTTAAACTCCTCCAAAAGTATAATTTCTCTGAGAGCTTCATACGTTTGGTCTATTTTCAAAGCCCTTATCCACCTATCAAAATTACTCTGTTTGAGCCTTTCAAACCCCATGTATGTTTGACCAAATTCTTTCCTTAAATTTCTAAACCTTTGTAAGCTTCAGGCACTAGCTCATATGCACCTAAGATGGATTTTTTTCACCTCCTCATATATTCCAGATACCTCCTCCGGTAATGATGCAAACACTTCACTAGCTCTACCTACCAGCTTTGTTTGAATCAGTAATACCCACATGTCCTGTGATCATTTCATTTGTTTAGCTACCTTCTCAAATGAAATGAAAAAGGCATCTACCTCCTTCTCGTCAAACCTTGGCAATGCTTGGACATATTTAAATTGATCCCCACCACGTCTTCGACTATGACGCTCTGTCTCACTATCCTCATCAATCTCATCCAACTGTATGTTTCCCTTTGCGTCTGCCAATTTAACTGATTTTCATGTTTCAAAGCCATTTTATGCAGTTCAAACTCTCTTTTTCTCTTGCCTCTCTCTCTCTTTCTTTGTTTCTTTATTCTCTCTCCTTTTCTTTTTCCTCTCTATCTCTATCTCCTTCTTTGTTTCTTTCTTCTCTCTCCTTTTCTTTTTCTCTCATTGCATATTCAAGCTGCTTTAATTCTTTTTCATGTTCAAATTGCTTAATCTGCAACTGAAGCTTTGCCATTTCTAATGAGTCAGAATATATCTCAGGCAAATTTAAATGCCCAGCTACCGCGGTAAGTACCTCATCTTTTCGCATTTTGCCAGGCAATGTTAACTGCAATGCTTTTGCCAAATCTAACAGTCTGCTTTTAGTCTCGGTCCGAAAGGTATTGCGTGTTACCGTGACCACGCCCAAAAACATCTGAGCCTCTGAATGAGCCATTGTCCACAACACACTCCCCACTTAAACTAAAATACCACACCTGAAAAGCAACCACAATGTGCTCACCCCTCACTGTCTTTAAGTCCGTTAAGCCAATCCAATCGATAGACTTTTATCCCGGACGAGCCCCCAATTGTTATGGGTCCGGGTTTATAGAACTCCAAAGTGTTTCACGGAGTTCAACCGACCCACAACTTTTAATAGATTGTGGTGTGGGAAGCACACGGCGTACTCTCCAGGTGTGATACAGCAGAAATGGACAAGTGTTTTTTAAAACAAAACAATGTTTATTCTATGAACTGAAGTTAACCTTTTAAAACAAACATTGATTATCTTAACACCCATTACTTCAAAGATAACCCCAAAAGACCACTACACTAAATAATTCTTCAAACTGTTCCTTTAAACATCCAAAAGACTTCAAACCTTCAAAAATAGGAGCACATTAGGTTACATTCAATATATTTATAGTCTTTGGATTGTAGAAATCAACAGACCAGCTCTGTGTTTCTTCATGCAACTCACAGCAAAACACACAGACACTCCCAGCTGCGTTCTCAAACTGAAACTCAAAAGGCAGAAGTGAGCTCAGCTCCCTCCACCCTCTGACATCACTTCAGTAATATGATCAGTAACATGAACTAAAATACCACACCTGTAAAGCAACCACAATATGCTCACCCCTCAGCTCCATTTATTAAAGGTACATTGCTTAAACATCCATTTCTTAAAGGCACTCTCACATGACAAACCTTGTCAAAAGCCTTTTGAAAGTCTAGGGGCGGGATTCTCCGACCCCCCGGCGGGTCGGAGAATCGCCAGGGGGCAGGGTAAATCCCGCCCGGCTGCCCCGCGATATTCTCCGGCTCCCCCAAAATCTTGTCGTCGTGAATGTGCCTCGGAGAATGTCGGGGACCGGCGCAACGCAACGGGCCCCAGGGCTGCCCCACTTCTCAGGGCCGGATGGGCCGAAGACCCGCCAACGTGACCACGGGTCACGCCGGGCTAAATGAAACCACCTATTTAACGGCGTCAACCAGTCGTGATGGTTGACACCGGCCAGCGTGGGGCGGCCGCCGGAGAAGTGATGGCACGGCCGCAGGTGGTGGGGCCGTTGGCGTGTGCGTGCCGGGGGGTGACTGGGGGGGAAGGGAGAGGCTGGGGGGAGTGAGAGGCAGGGGGGAGGGCCTGGGGAGGGAGGGGCTGGGGGGCAGGGGTGGGAGGGGCTGGTAGGAGGGGCAGCAGGCCGTTATGTTTGGTCATCACCCAGCGATGTTGGCTGCTGTGGCGGGGGCCGCACTTCTACATGTTGCCCTGGGGGAGCTGAAGCAGGAGCGTGCCAGGGAGGCGGCAGAGGCTGCCACAGAGGAGCGTGCCGCAGGGAGGCAGATGGCAGCCTCCCAGGCTGGAGGGCCGCCCACACGACAGGACGAGGTGGAGGAGGAGGTGGTGGTGCCACGGCGATGGAGACGCCCGATGAGGCCCCATGTGTACCGGCCCCGCTCGTCGTACCAGGACCTCACGGACCGGGCATGCAAGTGGAGATTCCGGATGAGCCGGCAAACCGTGGCACACATCTGCCACCTGATGGCACACCTGGCACCGCGTGGCACTGGGGGAGGACACCCTCTCCCCGTGGCCGTCAAGGTTACGGTGGCCCTGAACTTCTATGCCACAGGGTCATTCCAGGCGCCGAGTGGGGACATGTCCGGCATCTCGCAGGCATTGGTGCACCGGTGCATCCGGGCAGTGACAGACGCCCTATATGCCATTGCGGAATGCTACATCCAGTTCCCTGAGCACCAGGCCAGCCAGGATGCCCGGGCAGCGGGCTTCGCTGCGGCGGCCAGGATGCCCATGATCCAGGGGGCGATCGATTGGATGCACGTCGCTGTGCGGCCACTTTCGGATAACAGGGCCGTGTTCACGATTAGGAAAGGGACCTATTCCATGAACATTCAGGTGGTCAATGACCAGCGCATGATGATCCTGCACGTCTGCGCCCAGTACCCGGGCAGTGTACATGACTCATTCGGATTGCCACAATCTTTCATCCCCACCATGTTTGAGGGCGCCCCCCCCGGCTGAAGGGCTGGTTGCTGGGTGACAGGAGTTACCCGTTGCGGTCGTGGTTGATGACGCCTATACGGAGGCAACAGACTGACGTGGAGAACTGCTACATGCAGCGACCAGGGGTGTGATAGAGAGGTGCTTTGGGCTGCTAAAGATGCGCTTCAGGTGCCTGGACCGCTCTGGAGGGGCCCTCCAGTACCCGCCAGATAGGGTCGGCTGCATCGTTGTGGTCTGCTGCGTCCTGCAAAACATAGCCCAGCAGAGGGGCGATGTGCTGCAGGCAGAGGAGGGAAAAGGGGAGGAGCAGCAAGACGAGGCGCAGACCTCCCCAGATGAGGAGGATGGGGGCAACGGTCAGGACAGACGGGCTGGACATGGACGGGAGGCTGCCCACCATTACCGGCTGGGCCAGTGAGCACGGGACAGGCTGATAGCCGCCCGGTTCACGGACTAGAGGTTGTGGGAATCGCCGAGTATGGGCACAGACTGCACACCACGGCACAAGCCTACCACCCTCACCCCACCCACCCAACACCAACTACCCTCACCCCACCTACCCAATACCAACCACCCTCACCCCACCCACCCAACACCAACCACCCTCACCCCGCCCACCCAACACCAACCACCTTCACCCCGTCCACCCAACACCAACCACCCGCACCCCACCCGCTTGTACACCACCCCCATCCACCTCCGGCGCAACGGGCCGGGCTCACACGGTCGCCGGTGGAAGCGTGTCTATTGCAGGCCATGGAGGATGATGACAACCCGCTCTGCGTTAAGCTCTGGGCTCTACATCATTGGACAATGTCTGACCCATGGCCACAGTACCACCCTCCACCCGGACTGTCCCTGTATGCGGCCGTGACACTGCAGCGCACGATCCCATTGTCTGCCCAGGGGGGGTAGCGAGGGCGACTCAGGGGAGGGGGTACACACTCACCTGAGGCCGACATTCTCTAACCCCTCACACACACACTGGCGCTCACCTCACACCACATCCCCGCACGCATCGGACAGAGCACCAAGGCAGCTTCTGTAGGTGTGAAAGTGATTTTAATAACAGACAGTTCATACACGTGCCCTCGCCCCAGAACTAATCTGTGCCATGCACCCGTGCCGACTTGCTCAGTATCTAATTTTTGGGCCTTTCGGGCCCTTTGACTACATCTAGGTGGTTCCCCAGATGGTACAGCAGAACTGGAGGTGGACCCCTGTGATTCGTGCCCTTTGACTACGGACCCCTTTGGCGGACGTTTCCTGGGGCAGCCCGCCCTAGATGGGCCTGGCTACGGCTCGGGCGACTGGGATGGCGAGCTGCCCGCCTGTCCTGCCCGCTGCCCACCAGATGCACATGGGACGGAAGGGGGGAGTCCGAGGTGTTGCGGTGTTCCTGGACCTCCCCTACAGGGGGACCCGGAACGGGCCCCAGCACCTCCTCCTCCCTCGGGGTGCCCGATGGCCCCCGGGCCTCTACATGGGTCGGGGATGTGAACGGACGGAGCACCTGATGCCTGCCCGACACCTGGCACTGCCAGTCCTGGAGGCCCGCACTGGTACCAACAAGGGTTTGGAAGTTTGCAGCCATGAAGCTCAGGGAGTTGACCATCCTTGTCTGTGTCTGGGCGACGCCGGCCAGCACCTGAGCAATGGCGCCAATGCCCTCAGCGATGGCCTGCAGAGACTGGGCCATTGCCTGCTGAGACTGGGCCAAGGCATTGAGCGCCACTGCGATCTGCTGCTGGCTCTAGCTCATGGCTGCCTGTGAGAGGGCAGCCATGTCCTGGGCCACGGACGCTGCCTGCACAGAAAGCCCCTCACCTTGCATACTGCGACCCATGTCTGACACCATCGCACCCTTTGCCTCCACCGCGGACGCCACCCGTGCGGTGTCAGCCTGGGTGGCACACATGACCGGCACCACTACCTACTCCTGCACGCAAGTGGACTATTGCACCTTTGTCTGCAGCTGCCGCAAGCCTGCCGTCACCCCCTTCGGTCGTCCCTTGGTCCGTGCATGAATCGGGACTATGGGTGGGTGTGGCAACCCTAGAAACCCGGACACGTCTGGCCGGCAGATGGTCGCCTGCGCCGGGATGCCCTCCGACCGGCCGGCCACTCGGCTGCTCCTGCCCCCACCTGCTGTACCGGGACGGCTGTGTTGTGCACACCAGTTAGTGTCCCAGATGCCTCATCGCTAAAGTGCCCAACCGAGGTGAGTGTCTCTGCGATGGTGGAGGGTGTAGGAGATAGCAGAGGCATAATGGCGTGATCCTCATCCGTCCCGAAGTCCGGAGTCCCCTGGAGAGGTGATTCCTGTCCATCGGTCCCTGTGTGTGGGTGTCTTGGATGTTGGTGTCCTGTGTGTTAGGGTCCTGTGTGTCGGTGTCCTGTGCTTCAATATCCTGTGTGTTAGGGTCCTGTATATTAGGGTCCTGTGTGTCGGTGTCCTGTGCGTTGGTGTCCTGTGTGTCAGTGTCCTGTGCATCAGTGTCCTGTGTGTTAGGGTCCTGTGTTTTAGGGTCCTGTGTGTTAGGGTCCTGTGTGTCGTTGTCCTGTGCGTCAGTGTCCTGTGTGTTAGGGTCCTGTGTTTTAGGGTCCTGTGTGTTAGGGTCCTGTGTGTCGTTGTCCTGTGCGTCAGTGTCCTGTGTGTTAGGGTCCTGTGTGTCGGTGTCCTGTGTGTCGGTGTCCTGTGTGTCAGTGTCCTGTGCGTCAGTGTCCTGTGTGTCAGTGTCCTGTGCGTCAGTGTCCTGTGCGCCAGTGTCCCGTGCGTCAGTGTCCTGGGTCGGCTGTGACGGGGGCCTGTTGCTGTGGCTGCCCTCCTTGTCGCTGGGTGTGGCCCGCCAGCGCGCCACACTCGCACAAGATGTGGCCGGCGTCCGCCTGGTGCTCCGGGTCTGTAACTGGCTCGTGGTCGCCATGGAATGCCCTGGGGGCGTCGTATGCCTGATGGGCCGGGTCTGTCCCCCTTCCCCCATATCCCCCCTCCACCCAAATCCCCCCTCCCCCATATCCCCCCTCCACCCAAATCCCCCCTCCCCATGTCTCCCCTCCACCCAAATCCCCCCTCCCCCATATCCCCCTTCCCCCATATCCCCCCATGGGGGGATATGGGGGAAAGGGGGTTATGGGGAAGGGTGGATATGGGGAGGGGGGATATGGGGGCAGGCAGTGGGGGGTCTCACTTGGCGCTGCGCAGCGGGCGGACATTTTGCCGGGTCTCCGGGGGGAGGGGGTGGGGGTGCCTCTTTTGTGCAGTGATGCCGTGCGCGTCCATGACGTGTGACGCCATCACGAATGGCGTCATGCTGCTACTAGCCCATTCCCGGTCGGAAAATTCGCGATGTTTCGGGGGGCCCAACGCCAGATTGATTTGCGCCGTTTTTGGAGCCATCGGGCCATTTGATAGCCGGTTCGGGCCATCGCGTCGATTCACGGAGAATCCCGCCCCAGATACACAACATCCACTGGTTCACCCTTGTCCACTCTACTGGTCATATCCTCAAAAAAATCCAGAAGATTCGTCAAGCATGATTTCCCATGCTGACTCAGACCAATCCTGTTCCCACTTTCCAAATGCTCAGTTACTTCATCCTCAACAATTGACTGCAGCATTTCCGCCATACTGACATCAGGCTGACTGGTCTATAATTCCTCATTTTCTCTCTCCCTTCTTTTTAAATAGTGAGGTTAAATAAGCTATTCTCCAATCCAATGGATGTCTTCAGAGTCTATAGAATGCTGGAAAATTATCACCAGTGCATCCACTATTTCTAGGGCCACTTCCTTAAGTACTCTGGAATGCAGAGCATCAGGCCCTGGGGACTTATCGGGTAATTCCATCAATATCTCCAATACAATAATAAGAATTTCCTCCAGTTCCTCCTTCATGCTCAACCCTCTGTCCCCGAGTATTTCCGGAAGGTTATTTGTGTTCTCCTCAGTGAAGACAGATCCAAAGTAATCGTTAAACGCCCCCCCCCCCCCACCTCCCAACCAACATACCCTGGCATAATTATCTAAAGGCCTCAGGACACAACGGACCCACCATTGAAGAAAGAAAATGGACCTTGAAAAACACTCTGAAGCTGTAAGATTCACCTAATAGATGCTTTCCCCTCCCACTGCTGCGTGTTCTAGGATCCACGATTGCTGGAGGCCTCTACCCCAAACTCCAGAGTCAGCCCCAGGCCTTCTTCAGGTAAATACTAATATGTCCACATTACATTGGTCCAGACATGTTCGGCGCCAGTGAGATTTTTACTGGTGGCAAGGACGGTTGATTGTGGGAGAGACTATTCCAGTTGAACTTTCACCTGCAGCCCATTAGTGGGATGCAAATCAGTTTCACGTTGGCCTCTGGTGGGAATTGCGACCCCCATGGTGGGCAGGAGTGGAGGATCCCCTTCCCCCCATCCTTTTACGCCAGCGTGAAACTGATTTTTGGAGCTCCCGCCGCATTACTCCGCAGTTGGTATGGGAAAATTCCACACTATGTATATTAATGTAGCTCGGGACAAAGTTTCCATGTTTAGCTTTGGTATAAATTATAAATTTGCACTGTCATCTTGATGAGGAGAAGATTGTATTGTGCTGGAAGTCTGTGCAATGTGGGGGAAGTGGCTGATTGTGTGGGCAAAAGGTAAGTTCCATATTGGTGCTCTGGCTTCATTTCCTGAAAATTGGAAAATTGTTAGCACTACTCACATTATTAATTAGCAGCTCATCCAAAGGTGGACGCAAGAAATCAACCAGATATGAACCATTTAACGTCTGTGTGCATCTCATAAAGAGAAGGTGCGTTTTGGGTGCAATCGTTATAAGTGATTTAAACGCAACACGGTAGCACAAGCGGATAGCACTGTGGCTTCACAGCGCCAAGGTCCCAGGTTCGATTCCCCACTGGGTCACTGTCTGTGCGGAGTTTGCACGTTCTCCCCGTGTCTGCGTGGGTTTCCTCCGGGTTCCTCCCACAGTCCAAAGACGTGCAGGTTAGGTGGATTGGGCATGCTAAATTGCCCGTAGTGTCCATAAGGGTTGGGAGGGGTTATTGGGTTGCGGGGATAGGGTGGAAGTGAGGGCTTAATGTGGGTCGGTGCAGACTCGATGGGCCGAATGGCCTCCTTCTGCACTGTATGCTCTATGTAATCTATGTGAAAACTCAAAGACAGAGGAAGTGTCATAAGGTCCCAGAGTTTATGACACGTCTCTTGAGGCCTTGTTCAAGGAGGTCAGTGGGATGAGGGAGACGCTCATCCCAACCAAAAGATCTCCAGGCTGCATTGCCTGGCAACAGTTGGAATATGTAACTGATCAGGTCAATGTAAGAAGAAGCATTTCACCCAGAGCTTGTTTGCTATGTTAGACGAAGCTTACTAACCCAGGCAGGGCTGCTAATGTCACTTGTATCTCTCATCTTCTCAGGGACCCTACACCACGTTTCACCCCCGCAAGCCATCCTCAACCAACTACTCCAATCTCCTCCATTCAGATCAGCATACTCCCCTGAATCTCCTTCTGCTGTGACTGACACACTGCAACTGTTGCTATCTTGACAATTGCTTTGCTCACTTTGTCACAGCTCTATCACCTTTCAGAGCAAATTGCTGCACAATCTGAGGGAAAAGGTGAGGACAGAAGAAAAGTGAGTATCCATTCACATACTGCCCCACTGGAAAGCACAACAGGAAATTTGACTGAGTGAGATCTACCTATATCTTCACCTGCTCACCAAAAATACATTGAACTGTTCAATGAGGAGCTTTCCTTTTATTAAAAATACAAGGCACTGGCCACAAATGTCTTCCACCTGATGCCTGGCATTCTAAGTTGACCACAAATTCAATATGGATTGCACTGCAGACCTGCGCTGACATATTGCATAGAATTTCACACCTGGAGAATGTCAAGGTCCATTTCAAAAAAGGAACCTTGAAAGGGAGGCATTGAAAATGCAAATGGACTTTAAAAACTGTAATTGCCAAGTCAATGGAGAACTGTTAGCTAGCCAGTGCAGTTAGAGCGCACTTAGAGCCCAAATAAAAAGTTTAAAGAATATATGATTAAGTCCTGTGCTCGTCCTTGAGGCATAGATTGTTGAACAGTTCGGCTATTCAAAGTTGGTTGGTTTCCTTTGAGGTTTAATTGAAGCCCAAGTAACTGCACTCTGCTGGAGACAATCGCCTGCCTTATAATTCCATGATCCGCCTCCCAACAATTGATGGGTTTCTCCTGAGGTTCTTCTTGATGGAACACTACCTCTGTCAATGATTTTTAGACTGTTATAAGAAAGGTGTTTTTTTAAGCTTTGGATGGAGAGAGAAATTCCTTACTGTTTCCTCACCCGCTGTAACATCCTGGACATTGTGGATGGGGATGCATTCACAGCATAGTGACCACTGAGGCTGTAGGACATGTCCATAGGTTTTTGCTCATCTTATCCTCTTTCTCTTCTGACTGCAATCTCCCCATTCTGCAGGCAAAGTGCAGCTGCTTTCAATAGTCAATCATCGGTCTATAATTAGCCTTGTCCCTAACTACAAATTCTTGTCCCTTTCCTCTGACTGAAGTCGAGAAACTTAACAAAGCTCTGAAGGCCCTGAGATTGAGGAGAGCAGCACACTAGAAAATGGAGCATCACTCAGCGTTTACCATTTCAGGCAACTAAGACCGGCATCTCATGTAGTTCGTTAGGCTTGTCTAAGTCACACAGCACACACCTCCTTTGATAAATCTGCATGTTGGGCATCACTGTGGTCTATTTTGCATATTTCACTTGATGTTTTTTTCTATGTTTTCATTCATTAGACATGAGCATCTCACATATGAAGATTCTTCCATGTTGAAAATCTGGGGTTTGGTTTGGATGCGTAATGAAATTGAGTGCTTTTGCATGATTCAGTTGTCTATTTTAATAACCTCTGTCATTGCATTAGCATTCTTTGCGTCAAACAGAGCTGCAATCTGACGTTTAACGTTGATGTCTAGTTTAATGGTAGCTGCTTTTTGACTACTCACCCTAATTAAGGAATCAGGCTAATCTCTGTGTTATCATCTTTCGTGTATTTCTATTTATGATCTGCTTCTGTTTTGTTTCTTTTTAAAATCCTTAACATCATTCCGCTGAACATTGAACTTTCTTGCCCAGTAGCTCTTCTGACTTTTGTTAAATTTTGGTGTGGGTGTTAACAGCTTGAAGGGTTGCCTATAAAGATTTCATGGATGAGACATTAAACTGAAGTCCTAGTTGCTGGTATGATGTCATGGTTGTGTTGTAATTCACCGACTGACCACTAGGAGTCTCACTAGTATATAAGTGAATGTTAGAGTCAGGTGACTCCTCAGACTAGCTGGAGGAAGCTAGAGAGAGGTTGCTTGTGCTTCATCTTACTATTATTCATCTGTTGATTTGTATTTAGTTTACCCACAGTTAATGTTAATAAATCGTTTATAGCTTTAGCTACAAGTGTTCTTGTAATATAAATCAGGCCATCCGACAAGATCATTACAGTTGCCTTCTTGGGTGGAGGGAAACAATCCTTTGGCACTATTCAAAGAGCAGGGGTTCCTCAACCACAGATAATCTGGTCATTTGTTTCATTCCTGTTTGTGGGGAGCATGCTGTGTACAAATTGATTATTGCACCATCTACAATACAGCAGTTAATACACTTCAAAAGTACTAGTTGCCATAGAGCCCTCTGCTGTATCCTGAGGTCATGAAAGGTGCTGTATAAATGGAAGTCTGTCTTTCTTTCTTTCTTTCTTCTATTAAATTAATTGTGCTGCAACAACACTGAAGACTAGACACAACTTTGGAATTCCTAGTAAATCCTGAGAATAAAAATAAATGGCTTTATCATGAATGACAGTATCATATCTGCAGTAAAATAAAAATTGATAAAAATTATAAAATGCCTACGCACACGGCTGTAGTGCAATGATAAATTGCCTTGCGAAGAATGTCTTTCAGGGGATTTTGCTTGACTGCATGTAATTAGTTCACATTTGCCACTATTCTCCCCTCCTGCTAGCTGTTGGGTGTGAAAGACAAAAAATTGAAATTGTATCCATTTGGATTGATGAGCATCCAGCCTTAGCAGCTGCCTGGCCAAAGAATTCAGTGTGCTTACATCTCGTCAACAATGACTTTGCAAATTTATTTATATGGAACAAATCAGCTATATTCATCGCTGTGGAGCGATCCTTCTGCATTTTAGCCACCCTGTATCACAAATTTTAATGTTACGAACAAAAGAATCTGGAAAGACAAAACAGTTGTTTTAAATCTAACTATGAGGCTGGCGAGGTAAAACCCCATGCGGCTCTACATCACAAATCTGTCTAAATCTGAGCTGACAGCATGATTGTTGTGTTTCTGAATGTTAAATGTCTGTAGTTGGGAAAGAGTTCGTACTGGTCATTTTATAAAAAAGTTCCAATTTTGTTATATTGCAACAGAGATGTTAGTAACTCATCTAATTTTGAAGGTCAGTTTCTTTCTAAAGTAATAGCTGTGCTTCAATCAATATAGATTTCTGGGCAGCACGGTGGTGCAGTGGGTTAGCCCTGCTGCCTCACGGCGCCGAGGTCCCAGGTTCAATCCCGGCTCTGGGTCACTGTCTGTGTAGAGTTTGCACATTCTCCCCGTGTTTGCGTGGGTTTTGCCCCCACAACTCAAAGAAGTGCAGGCTAGGTGGATTGGCCATGCTAAATTGCCCCTGAATTGGAAAAAATGAATTGGGTACTATAGATTTATGAAATAAAATACAGATTTCTAACATAGGAATAGAGTGGGCCATTTAACCCCCTCAAATCTGTTCCACCATTTAATGAGATCATGCTGATCTGCGACCTAACTGCATTGTCACGGATGCATCACCGTAAAACAATTTAAGAGGATGGACAATGCTTTTAAAAGGCAGCATGCAATATGGACAGTTTACCTTGAGAAAATGTATTCCAGAGGGTCAGGTGACTTCTTTTGTGGTTTCATTACAGACAAGGATTAATTCACGTTTGAACTTGAGCTGGGAAAGTTATTAAAATGTAAATGTTCTTGTGGAGGACATTCCACCGACGAGATATCAGGATGCAAGATTGTGGTTTTTATAGGTACTATTATCTGGATATTTACAAAAGCTCAAATGCAACAGTTGCCCCAGACTTGAATTCCAATTTGAATTCCAATTTTCCCTTTGGAGTCAGTTGGGCAGAGTCAGAAAATTTTCTGACTCTGGAAATCCAACTCCGGAGAAGGTGCCTCGAACAGTTGGATTTTCATACCAGTTGGGCATGTTCATTCGGGAGTCGGAACCGTCGGCTCCGGAAACAGTGCAGAGGCAACCACAGGAACTGCCGAGGCAGACAATTTAAAAAGCTCGCCTGGTGGTCTGGGACTTTGTCCCAGTTGGAATAAAAACAGTAAAGCCCTCTAGCCCCCACCTCTCTCTTACATCCCCCATGCCCACACCAGCCCATGCCATCTCATGCCCTCCACTCACCCCCAAAGCCCCTCATATTCTCCATTCTAACCTATGCTCCTCTATCCATTCCCCATTGCCCATTATAGCCCCTTTAAAAAATATACGGGATGTGGGTGTTGTTGGCTAGATCAGCATTTAGTGCCCATCCCTAGTTGCCCTTTAGAAGGTGGTGGTGAGCTGTCTTCTTGAACTCCTGCAGTGCCTAAGGTGTAGGTATATCTACAGTGCTGTTAGGGAGGGAAGTCCAGGATTATGACCCATCGACAGTGAAGAAACGGAGATATATTTCCAAGTCGGGTGGTGAGTGATTTGGAGGGGAACCTCCAGGTGGTGAGGTTCCCAGGTATTTGCTGCTCTTGTCCTTCTAGATGGTCATGGTCATGGGTTTGGAAGGTGCTGCCTTAAGAAACTTGGTGCTGCCTAAGGAACCTGCAGTGCATCTTGTAGATCTACACACATCGGTGGTGGAGGGAGTGAATGTTTGTGTTTGTGGAAGGGTTGCCAATCAAGCGGTCTATGCCCTAGAGGGTGTTGAGCTTCTTGAGTGTTGTTGGAGCTGCACTCTTCCAGACAAATAGAGACTTTTCAATTACACTCCTGACTTGTGCCTTGTAGATGGTGGACACGCTTGGGGAGTCAGGAGGTGAGTTACCTGCCATAGGATTCCTAACCCTTGATTTGCTCTGGTAGCGACAGTATTTGCAATGAAAATCACTTATTATCACAAATAGGCTTCAAATGAAGTTACTGTGAAAAGCCCCTAGTTGCCACATCCCGGCGCCTGTTCGGGCGGCTGGTACGGAAATTGAACCCGCACTGCTTGGTCTATTTGGTCTGCTTTAAAAGCCAGCTATTTAGCGCTGTGCTAAACCAGCCCCTTTATATGGCTAGTTCAGTTCGGTTTCTGGTCAATGGGAACCCCCGGGATACTGTTAGCGGGGGGTGGGGGGGGGGGGGAGGGTAGCGAGGATTCAGTGATGGTAATGTCACTGAATGTAAAAGTGCATTGGTTAGATCCTCACTTGTTGGAGATGGTCAATGTCTGGCACTTGTGTGGTGTGAATGTTGCTTGCTACTTTCAGCCCAAGCCAGGATGTTGTCCAGGTCTTGTTGCATTTTGACATAAACTGCAAGGGTACTATCCTGAGGAACTCCTGCAGTGATGTCCTGGAGCTAAGATGATTGCGTTTCAACCACCACAACCATCTTCCTTTGTGCCAAGTATGAGTCCAAACAGTGGAGGGTTTTCCCACTTATTCCCATTGGTTTGGGCTCCTTGATGCCATACTCAGTCAAATCCTCTGGGTACTCCCAGTCCAAAGATGTGCAGGTTAGGTGGATCGGCCACGCTAAATTGCCCTTAGTGTCCAAAATTGCTCTTAGTGTTGGGTGGGGTTACTGGGTTATGGGGATAGCGTGGAGGTGTGGGCTTGGGTAGGGTGCTCTTTCCAAGAGCTGGTGCAGACTCGATGGGCCGAATGGCCTCCTTCTCACTGTAAATTCTATGATTCTCTGAAATTGATGACAACGGCAGTCACTCTCACCTCACCCCTGGTGTTTAGCTTTTTTGTCCATGTTTGAACCAAGGGTGTAATGAGGTCAGTAGCTGAATGACCCTAGTGGAACCCTAATTGAGCGTCCGTGAGCAGGTTATTGCTGAGTAAGTGCCGCTTGATAGCACTGTTGATGGCCCTTTCCATCACTTTACTGATGCCCAGCGAGGGAGGGATCCAGATCGTGATGTCTCGCGAGATCATGTTAGATCTTGCGAGGCATTCCGAGTGTCGTAAATCTTGTGAGCGGTCTCGCACAAGATGTAATGGCCTCACCGCGTTACTGAGTCAGGTGCGACGAGGCCATGACATTGTGCTTAAGAGCTCACAAAAGAGCATTGTGATAACCATATAATCTGTTTTTGTGGTGTTGATTTGCTTCAAAATAGGCATAGTTTACATCCGCCTGAGAGGGCAGGCAGAAAATCAGTTTAACATCTCGGCCTGGGTTTTCCAGTCGTGGGTGGTTGCTGCATTGATTTTTGGTGGGACTGGACAATCCCAGCAGTGGGCAGGGTGTGAAAATCCATCATCTAAATTCAGCTCAGTGGATTGCTAGCCTTGATCTTTTGTGCTGCAGTGTGTAGCCAGTTAAAATGGCTAACTCCCGATTTAGAATGGCTAACCCCGATTTTAAATGGCGAACGGCAAAGGCTGATGGGAAAATCAGCCAACAGGACGAAAACAAGCAGCTACAGGTAAACTGTGTATTCACCTCTGGGAAGGCCAGACAAGATCGATACCAGTAACCATCAGCACAACAAAACACCAGCCATCTGCATACTAATGAGCAATCCCCGGGAACAATGTGCTATATTTTAGACACACAAAGCCAACCCAGACTCGTCAGCGCCAGCAGAAGCCTACACAAAAGGAGGTGAGCGAGCACCTCAAGACCGCCCATCGATCAAGGAATCGCTCCAGCATTGGAGTATATCGAACCAAGTGATTGGGACAAAGTCCAATCACTTGGAACCAGGTACAGGGTCCGCCCCGAAAGGCGGGAAGCCCCTGGGGACTATAAGAATAGAGTCCAAGTTCAAATCGACCCTTCTTCTGCTACCCCTTCTGCATCCTCCTGCACCCTTCTGCTTCTTCTTCTGACCGGGTCACTCAGCAACGCAGACCAACCCTTGACAGTGACCGGTCCAGCCATCGCGAAACTTCCCGTAAGTCTTACTTCAACGCTCGCAACGAGATAGGCGCTCCTAGCTATCAATCTGTACCAGCTTCGAATCCCGCAGGCTCAGAACCTGAACGAAAGGCCATTCGTTTCCCTGACCTGGTGGGCCATTTCCAAGTTAAGTATTGGCCTGTTAGTTGTAGGAAGCAGCTTAGACGTAGAATTTATGCATGAGTATTGATTAGTGTATATAATAAATGTGCTTTGATTTAAATCTTACTAAGCGGTGTATTGGATTATTGATCATTACTCGGACTTGAACCACGTGGCGGTATCAGAAAGATACCTGGCGACTCAAGAGCAAAGGTGATAAAACAGAGCAATTAAACTAAGGCAAAAGTTAGCAACAACAAGTGGGACTTGAACTCAAAACCTACTGAATCAGCGATAGGAGTACTGCCAATTGAGCCATGGTGTATATGGCAATCCCTGTGGGGTGTGACTTGTCACATCTTATGAATTAGATTACCAGGCCATTATCTCTAACTAAAGGAAAACGCTAACATTAAAGAGCTCTAATTAAATAATTGAGCTTTCTGCTTATATTATGTGCTGATGCGTGGTCAGTATGTTCTTTGCTATATTCAAGGAGCTGAATCATCAATATGATCCACCTCTAGATGCCTACTGGCCATCTGTTGTGGTTATTTTCCCTTCCAGGGAAGATGTTGCAGTGGCTGCAGTACGTAGGGAGAGGAAGGTACAATCTGAACTTGCAGCAGCTTCATTTGAAGGAGGGTTTTGACTATTTTCCTGGAGGATCAGTCAAGACATTGCACGCTGATTGCACCTTTTCACTGAAATTGTTAGTACATTCGCAGTTGAGGATGACAGCCTGAGTCTGAATCTATTAGTTGGGGAAGGGGTGCTGAGATTTCTCTATTTGAATCACTTTGTTAGGCCCCGAGTGCCTATCTTCCTTGTGTTTTTTGGGGGGGTTTGACACTTTACCATACCTGCTGTCATTTTGTTAAGACGTTTCTCCATGTCGGCACTAATGTTTTGGTTAAAAGGTCAATAGATGGATGGAAATTTCATTTTCCTGCTACAGTACCACCACCACCCGCCCCCCCCCACCCCCCCACCACCACCCCCATGACATCAATTCTCAACCAAATCCATTTATTTCAAAAATGCTTTATGAGCAGTAATTATTTTGCGATTTTAATATTTCAATATTCAGCAGTACAGGTTTTTAATTAAATGCAATAAATCAACAACAAAAGAAAAATAATAAAGAAAATAATGGACCTTGGTAACAAACAGGGAGTACACTGGCCTTTACAACAGTAGTTTACTGATAATCACCCATTAAATCATTATCTGCAGTTGCTGAGGCCTACTGCTTTATACCCACCTGGCTGTAACCTGGGGATTTATTTTCAGCAGGGTGGAGGAATCTACTGAGGGTGGCGGTTTCACATCTTCCCTCTATTCACCCCATAGCCATATCTCTGTCTGGATCCTGCCCTCATCCAGTGCCTCAATAGACAGTACATTTTAATGTGGACTCAGCGCTACCATTCAAACCTGGGAATTACACCCAAAACCCCAAAATATCAATTGTTGTGTTTATTTTTACCCAAAACCTTTCACAATCTAAGCCTGTTGCGTTGGAACTTGTATTTTCTCCCAATGTTGTCACATCTCCTTCCCATGTGCTCTTTTTGGAATTTTGTTGTTACTGTGTGAACTGCCGAGACTGATAGTTCGCACATTGCTGGAACTATTGAAATGTTATGCCAAGGAAGGCAACAGGCCAAAAATGTTCAGTGTGGGCTGTAACTTTTGGTGGATACTCTGCAGTTTTTCTTGATTCAGCTGTGCAAGGTAAGCAAGAGGACGACAAAACTATGCAGTAACTTTCCTTGGGATAGTTTTACCCTTTACTGGATGAAGGGTTAATTTCCCAGGTATTGTCAAATTCAGCTAACCCAAATTAAAATGGCAGAGTCAGGAATTTTGCTCTAGATGAATTTATCTAACACATACTTGTTACCAAGACTGAAAGTAAATCAGCCTGTGATGTGTCAGTAATTACGTGGCATAAAGGACACAGAAAGAGTCCATTCAGTCCAACCAGGCCTTGCCAGTGTTTATTTCTCTGCTCAAGCTCCTTCCAGCTTTCCTCGTCTAAACCATTGGAACCAGCTGTAGCCTTCACCCTCAGATGTTTATCTCACTTTCAATTAATGCATCTCACCCAGGGTGGAATTTTTAAGGGGAGAGCTGTGGACAAATGGCAGGAACACTTTAATAGAACCATCACAGAGACGTGGCTGCAAGGGGATCGGGGCTGGGATCTAAATATACAAGGAAATGTGTTCTATCGAAAGGCAGTAAAGAATGAAATTAAATCAATAGCAAGGAGCGATATAGGATCAGAAGGCATAGAATCTCTGTGGGTAGAGTTGAGGAATCGCAAAGGTAAAAGACCCTGATGGGAGTTATGTACAGGCCCCCTAGCAATAGTCAGGATGTGGGGCAGAAAATAAATCAAGAGATAGAAAAGGCAATAGTACAATAATCATGGGGGACTTCAATATGCAGGTGGACTGGAAAAATCAGGTTGGTAGCGGGTCCCAAGAAAAGGAATTTGTGGAATGTCTAAGAGATGTTTTTTTGGAGCAGCTTGTGACAGAGCCTACTAGGGAACAGGCAATTCTGGATTTGGTGATGTATAATGAGACAGATTTGATTAGGGAACTTAAGGTGAAGGAACCCTGAGGGGGCAGTGACGATAATATAATAGAATTTACCCTGCAGTTTGAGAAGGAGAAGCTGGAATCAGATGTAACGATATTACAATTAAATAAAAGTAACTACAAAGACATGAGGGAGGGGCTGGCCAGAGTTGAGAGGAAGGGGAGCCTCGTAGGGAAGACAGTGGAACAGCAATGGCAGTTACCTTTGGGGGTTATTTGGGAAGCACAACAGAAATTCATCCCAAGGAGGAGGAAACATGCTAAGGCGAGGACAATGCCTCCATATCTGCGTGGGTTTCCTCCAGGTGTTCCAGTTTCCTCCCACAGTCCAAAGATGTGCAGGTTAGGTGGATTGGCCATGTTGAATTGCCCCTTAGTGTCCAAAAGGTTAGGTTGGGTTAAGGGGATAGGGTCGGAGGCGTGGGCTTAAGTAGGGTGCTCTTTCCAAGGGCCGGTGCAGACTTGGTGGGCCGAATGGCCTCCTTCTGCACTGTAAATTCTGTATTTCTACGGCATTAGCACCCTGCATTCCCCAAACAATAAGGGGGGGGGGCAGGCGGGATGACACTCCATTTACAATAACTTACCTGCATATGGACTTGTGAGGCTGCAGCAATCACAGGAATGAAAAGTAAACCTGGAAAGGTCCGTTCTCCAGGTCTCACTCTCCTAAGCTTCTGGATCCTCCTGGTCACTGCCTCCAGGTTGGAGGGATCACACCTCTGCTGCCGGCTTCCTTGGTCTCTTCCAGGCACACCTGCTTGATTGGAGAAATTATTCTCTTCCTCCCATCCTTGGAAAAGCTCACCGCACTGCAGTCCCTAAGATACCACAGCAGAACCTCCAGGCACGAGTGGAGCATGGGAGTGGAATTTCTGGTGCCAAGATCCACTCTGACTTTCCCAACATTCTCCTGTACAGCACTCCTTAGAACAGCACGCCCAGTAGCTTCACTCATTCCCCTCCCTCCAGCCACCTCACATCCCCATCTGAGCAGTCAACACTCACACTTACCCTTAACATTTTTCCCTCTTAGAAGTGGGGGGGGGGGGGGGGGGGACACAAATACCCATGGTAGCAGTGTGAGGAAGAGAAGGTTAGTTTCTAGTGACAGGCAACTTAATGGCCGCTGGTAATGCATGTCCTGCTGTTCCAATAGGACGAAGATTGCGTTCAAGGAGGCTGGAGATGTCAGCAGTAACTTCTGTGAAAACCTGAGTCTCTTGAGGCACTGGTGCTCACATGTGTTGAGAGAACTGCGACGGGATTCTCCGTCCCAGGAGATCGCATTCCCAGATGGGATGGAGAACCAGGCATCGGGGCAAAATTGGGATTGACGCTGGGAGCCGATCCGATTGCGATGCCCTGACCCCCCACTTGCAGCAGGAACGAGGCCCACAACTGTGCACCGGTGGGGGGGGGGGGGGGGGATATAAGTGAATGCAAATGGGATTTAATGACCCACTTGCATTCATCAAGTGGGCACGGCTCCCTATGCTCCGGCTCTCCATAATTCTCCGATCCAATGGCCGGGAACCACATGGTCGCAGATCATTTATGGTCTCTACCAGCGTGGCTCTGGTGTGGTGAACCTCGCAGTGGGCCAAGGGGTGCAGTTCTCCGGCGGGGGAAATCCAGGGACAGCGGCTGTTTTAGGATGCTCCGCCCCCTCCAAAACGGCGTCATCGGTGAGTATGGCGCACGCCATTGGGACAGCCTCAGAACGTCACCTGAAGGTCCTCCCCCGATGCTCCGCCCCCGAGGGCTGACTTCCCGACGACGTGGATCACTTGTGGTCTGAGGTTTTGACAACCTATCCTAGCAGCTGCAGACTGTGTCCAGTGCCGCCACAGTTGGGGGGAAGCCGCTTTCCTGGCCAAGGGAGCTTCGGGTCTAGAGGGACTGGTGGTGGGTGGTCCAGCGGTGATGAGGTGGGTTACAAGGGGGCACTATCTGGCAAGCGGCCGGCGCCATGTTGTACAGAGTGACCACTGCAGGTCACCGTGGTGCGCATGCGCGGCCATGGACCCGGCAATTCTCCGTCCATATCTGCAGGGAAAGCCAGGGTTTTACGTGGCGCAGCTGCTAGCCCCTCACCGGTCGTAATACTTGACACATGCTCCGGATATAGCCTCAAAATCGAAGAATCCAGCCAATAGTCTCCCAAAGGGAGAATCCTGTCCTCTGTGCTGAGGATCTTGTCTCCTGGGAGCTGAATCTGAGTCAATGCCCACTTCCCTATGGAACAACATGTGGCTGATATTGTCGCTCTTGGTTTTTCTGCTCCCCTTGCTCTTCATCAGATGTGCAATGTTGAGCGACATAAATTGTTTCCATAGCACGGTGCTGATTGGCAACAGAGATGTGCAGCTGAAGGTGAGTGAAGTGCAAGTTGAAGTGATTTCTTAGAACGTAGCAATCAATTGTCGAGCAATGAAAACACACTTTGAGCAAAAGTGCTTTGAATAGTAGACTCTCATCTGCAGAGGTGCAACTCTTCCGTTTTCACTGTTCAAAGGCTTCCCTGCCTGTTAGTTTCACGACGAACCATCCCCTGCTGTGTTCTCGCCTGGTTGACCCGGGCAAGTTGCTGACAGCTTGGGAAATAGGTGTGCTGGCTCTTACATCCAAAATGCTTGATTAAAACATAACTTAATGACCTAACTGAATATTTGAATACCTTATCTGACAACTGCTACTTTCATCTTCAAGGCCACCAGGATAAATCACGGAAGAAGGTGGGATGGTGTTGGGACTCCGATCGGACATCACCGTTAGCAGATATAACTTGATACATGCCTTCCCCTACCTGAGAAAATTCCACTGACAGAATGTGGCAGTATTTCATCAATGAAATTAAGTCAAATCGATCACTGCACTGGCTTTAGTGAAAGTGCCAAGATAGCAAAGAAGGTAATTGATTCTTGCTAAGAAGATGAATAATTTACATTTATTTAGTCCCTTTTACAACCAGATCAAGTCCAAAAGTGTTTTGAAGCAAATTAAGTGCTTTTGAATTGTAGTAATTCTTAGCATGTGAAGAAATGCAGCTACCAATTTGTACATAGCTAGCCCTCACAAACAGCAATGCGAAACATCTCTCATTATCATTATTTTCACCGAGGAATTTTAACTCCAAGGGACAAATGGAAAAGAAACAATATTAAAATTCTGTAACTGGATCCACCCCGCCCACCTCTAATTTTAATGAAGTCATGTTCTTATTAAATCTTTTAAAGTGATTGCGTGGCCAGACCTTGCGATCTGCTGACCACACTCCCCAAACTGTCCATTCAACCCGAAACCATCACCACGAGGTCCCTATCTCATCACCCCCACAATGTCCATCTTCCCTTCACTCCCACAATGTCCATCTTCATCTTGCCCTGTAATGTCCAAATACACCACTCCCATAATGTCCACATGCACTCAATTTCTGAGTGACCACCTTCCCTCTACCTCACAATGTCCACCTTCCTCTCACCCCCAGAAGGTCCATACCCCCCCCCTCACAATCTCCGTACCCCGCAGTCCTACACTGCCCATATCTGTCACTCCAACAATGTCCATATTCCCTCAATCTCATAATGCCCATATCTTTTCACTCTCACAGTGTCCATATCTCCCATTCCCACAATGTCCATATACGCCCACTCCCACAATGCTCATATCTGCCACGCCCACCATGTCCATATACGGCCACTCCCATAATGCCCATACACCCCAACTCCCACAATGTCCATATCCGCCCACACCCACACATCACATATCCTCCCAGTCCCACGATGTCCATACCCCCCACTCCCACAATGTCCATATCCCCCAGTCGCACAATGTCCATATCCCCCCACTCCCGCTATGTCCATATCCCGCCACACTTGCAATGTCCATATCCCCCCACTCCCACAATGTCCATATCTCCCCACTCCCACAATGTCCATTTCCCCCACACCCGCAATGTCCATATCCCCCCACACCCGCAATGTCCATATCACCGCACTCCCGCTATGTCCATATCCCACCACACCCGCAATGTCCATATCCCCCCACACCTGCAATGTCCATATCCCCCCACACCCGCAATGTCCATATCCCCCACACTCGCAATGTCCATATCCCCCCACACTCACAATGTCCATATCCCCCCACATCTGCAATGTCCATGTCCCCCCACACTCGCAATGTCCATATCCCACCACACTCGCAATATCCATATCCCCCACACTCGCAATGTCCATATCTCCCCACACCTGCAATGTCCATATCCGCTCACACCCGCAATGTCCATATTCCCCCACACCGGCAATGTCCATATCCCCCACACCTGCAATGTCCATACTCCCCACACCTGCAATGTCCATAACCCCCCACATCTGCAATGTCCATGTCCCCCCACACTCGCAATGTCCATGTCCCCCCACAATCGCAATGTCCATATCCCCCCAGACACGCAATGTCCATATCCCCCCCATACCTGAATGTCCATATCCCCCACACTCGCAATGTCCATATCCCCCACACCCGCAATGTCCTTATCCCCCACACCCACAATGTCCATATCCCCCCACACCCGCAATGTCCATATCCCCCACACTCGCAATGTCCATATCCCCCCACACTCGCAATGTCCACATCCCCCCACATCGGCAATGTCCATATCCCCCACCCCCGCAATGTCCATATCCCTCCACACTCGCAATGTCTATATCCCCCCACACCTGCAATGTCCATATCCCCCCACACCTGCAATGTCCATATCCCCCAAACTCGCAATGTCCATATCACTCACACCCGCAATGTCCATATCCCCCCACACCTGCAATGTCCATATCCCCCCACACTCGCAATTTCCATATCCCCCACACTCGCAATGTCCATATCCCCCCACACTCGCAATGTCCATATCCCCCCACACATGCAATGTCCATATCCCCCACACTCGCAAAGTCCATGTCCCCCCACACTCGCAATGTCCATACCCCCCCACACTCACAATATCAATATCCCCCACACCCGCAATGTCCATACCCCCCACACCTGCAATGTCCATATCTGCTCACACCCGCAATGTCCATAACCACCACACCCACAATGTCCATATCCCCCCACACCCGCAATGTCCATATCCCCCCACACCCGCAATGTCCATACCCCCCCACACCTGCAATGTCCATATCCGCTCACACCCGCAATGTCCATAAACCCCACACCCACAAAGTCCATATCCCCCCACGCCCGCAATGTCCATATCCCCCCACATCGGCAATGTCCATGTCCCCCACACCCGCATTGTCCATATTCCCCACACCCGCAATGTCCATATCCCCCCACACCCGCAATGTCCATATCCCCCCACACCCGCAATGTCCATATTCCCCACACCCGCAATGTCCATAAACCCCACACCTGCAATGTCCATACCCCCACACCCGCAATGTCCATACCCCCACACCCGCAATGTCCATATCCCCCCACATCGGCAATGTCCATATCCCCCACACTCGCAATGTCCATATCCCCCACACTCGCAATGTCCATATCCCCCCACACATGCAATGTCCATATCCCCCACACTCGCAAAGTCCATGTCCCCCCACACTCGCAATGTCCATACCCCCCCACACTCACAATATCAATATCCCCCACACCCGCAATGTCCATACCCCCCACACCTGCAATGTCCATATCCGCTCACACCCGCAATGTCCATAACCCCCACACCCACAATGTCCATATCCCCCCACACCCGCAATGTCCATATCCCCCCACACCCGCAATGTCCATACCCCCCCACACCTGCAATGTCCATATCCGCTCACACCCGCAATGTCCATAAACCCCACACCCACAAAGTCCATATCCCCCCACACCCGCAATGTCCATATTCCCCACAACCGCAATGTCCATAAACCCCACACCTGCAATGTCCATACCCCCACACGCGCAATGTCCATACCCCCACACCCGCAATGTCCATATCCCCCCACATCGGCAATGTCCATATCCCCCACACTCGCAATGTCCATATCCCCCACACTCGCAATGTCCATGTCCCCCCTCACTCGCAATGTCCATACCCCCCCACACTCACAATATCCATATCCCCCACACCCACAATGTCCATATCCCCCCACACCCGCAATGTCCATATCCCCCCACACCCGCGATGTCCATATCCCCCCACACCCGCAATGTCCATATTCCCCACACCCGCAATGTCCATAACCCCCACACCCGCAATGTCCATACCCCCACACCCGCAATGTCCATACCCCCACACCCGCAATGTCCATATCCCCCCACATCGGCAATGTCCATAACCCCCACACCCGCAATGTCCATATTCCCCACACCCGCAATGTCCATATCCCCCCACACCCGCAATGTCCATATCCCCCCACACCCGTAATGTCCATATTCCCCACACCCTCAATGTCCATAACCCCCACACCCGCAATGTCCATACCCCCACACCCGCAATGTCCATACCCCCACACCCGCAATGTCCATATCCCCCCACATCGGCAATGTCCATATCCCCCACACTCGCAATGTCCATATCCCCCCACATCTGCAATGTCCATATCCCCCACACCCGCAATGTCCATATTCCCCACACCCGCAATGTCCATATCCCCCCACACCCGCAATGTCCATATCCCCCCACACCCGCAATGTCCATATTCCCCACACCCGCAATGTCCATAACCCCCACACCCGCAATGTCCATACCCCCACACTCCCAATGTCCATACCCCCACACCCGCAATGTCCATATCCCCCCACATCGGCAATGTCCATATCCCCCACACTCGCAATGTCCATATCACCCCACATCTGCAATGTCCATATCCCCCCACACTCGCAATGTCCGTATCCCCCACACTCGCAATGTCCATATCCCCCACACTCGCAATGTCCATATCCCCACACATCTGCAATGTCCATGTCCCCCCACACTCGCAATGTCCATAACCCCCCACACTCACAATATCCATATCCCCCACACCCGCAATGTCCATACCCCCCTACACCCGCAATGTCCATACCCCCCACAACCGGAATGTCCATATCCCCCCACACCTGCAATGTCCATATCCGCTCTCACCCGCAATGTCCATAACCCCCACACCCGCAATGTCCATATCCCCCCACACCCGCAATGTCCATATCCCCCCACATCGGCAATGGCCATATCCCCCACACCCACAATGTCCATATCCCCCCACACTCGCAATTTCCATATCCCCCCACACTCGCAATGTCCATATACCCCCACACCCACAATGTCCATATCCCCCCACACCCGCAATGTCCATATTCCCCACACCCGCAATGTCCATAGCCCCCACACCCGCAATGTCCATATCACCCACACTCGCAATGTCCATAACCCCCACACCCGCAATGTCCATATCCCCCCACACCCGCAGTGTCCATATCCCCCCACATCGGCAATGTCCATATCCCCCACACTCGCAATGTCCATATTCCCCACACCCGCAATGTCCATCACCCCCTACATCTGCAATGTCCATATCCCCCCACATCTGCAATGTCCATATCCCCCCACACTCGCAATGTCCATATCCCCCACACTCGCAATGTCCATTTTCCCCCCATACCTGCAATGTCCATATCCCCCACACTCGCAATGTCCATATTCCCCACACCCGCAATGTCCATCACCCCCCACATCTGCAATGTCCATATCCCCCCACATCTGCAATGTCCATATCCCCCCACACTCGCAATGTCCATATCCCCCACACTCGCAATGTCCATATCCCCCACACTCGCAATGTCCATATCCCCCCACATCTGCAATGTCCATGTCCCCCCACACTCGCAATGTCCATACCCCCCCACACTCACAATATCCATATCCCCCACACCCGCAATGTCCATACCCCCCTACACCCGCAATGTCCATACCCCCCACAACCGGAATGTCCATATCCCCCCACACCTGCAATGTCCATATCCGCTCTCACCCGCAATGTCCATAACCCCCACACCCGCAATGTCCATATCCCCCCACACCCGCAATGTCCATATCCCCCCACATCGGCAATGGCCATATCCCCCACACCCACAATGTCCATATCCCCCCACACTCGCAATTTCCATATCCCCCCACACTCGCAATGTCCATATACCCCCACACCCACAATGTCCATATCCCCCCACACCCGCAATGTCCATATTCCCCACACCCGCAATGTCCATAGCCCCCACACCCGCAATGTCCATATCCCCCACACCCGCAATGTCCATAACCCCCACACCCGCAATGTCCATATCCCCCCACACCCGCAGTGTCCATATCCTCCCACATCAGCAATGTCCATATCCCCCACACTCGCAATGTCCATATTCCCCACACCCGCAATGTCCATCACCCCCCACATCTGCAATGTCCATGTCCCCCCACACTCGCAATGTCCATGTCCTCCCACAATCGCAATGTCCATATCCCCCCACACCTGCAATGTCCATATTCCCCCCATACCTGCAATGTCCATATCCCCCACACTCGCAATGTCTATATCCCCCCACACCTGCCATGTCCATATCCCCCCCACACCTGCAATGTCCATATCCCCTACACTCGCAATGTCCATATCCCCCCACACTCGCAATGTCCATATCCCCCCACACACGCAATGTCCATATCCCCCTCACTCGCAATGTCCATATCCCCCCACATCTGCAATGTCCATGTTCCCCCACACTCGCAATGTCCATACCCCCCCACACTCACAATATCCATATCCCCCACACCCGCAATGTCCATATCCCCCCACATCCGCAATGTCCATACCCCCCACACCCGCAATGTCCATATCCCCCCACACCTGCAATGTCCATATCCGCTCTCACCCGCAATGTCCATAACCCCCACATCCGCAATGTCCATATCCCCCCACACCCGCAATGTCTATATCCCCCCACATCGGCAATGGCCATATCCCCCACACCCACAATGTCCATATCCCCCCACACTCGCAATGTCCATATCCCCCCACACTCGCAATGTCCATATCCCCCCACACCCGCAATGTCCATATCCCCCCACACTCGCAATGTCCATACCCCCCCACACTCACAATATCCATATCCCCCACACCCGCAATGTCCATATCCCCCCACACCCGCAATGTCCATACCCCCCACACCCGCAATGTCCATATCCCCCCACACCTGCAATGTCCATATCCGCTCTCACCCGCAATGTCCATAACCCCCACATCCGCAATGTCCATATCCCCCACACCTGCAATGTCCATACTCCCCACACCTGCAATGTCCATAACCCCCCACATCTGCAATGTCCATGTCCCCCCACACTCGCAATGTCCATGTCCCCCCACAATCGCAATGTCCATATCCCCCCACACCGGCAATGTCCATATCCCCCACACCTGCAATGTCCATACTCCCCACACCTGCAATGTCCATAACCCCCCACATCTGCAATGTCCATGTCCCCCCACACTCGCAATGTCCATGTCCCCCCACAATCGCAATGTCCATATCCCCCCAGACACGCAATGTCCATATCCCCCCCATACCTGAATGTCCATATCCCCCACACTCGCAATGTCCATATCCCCCACACCCGCAATGTCCTTATCCCCCACACCCACAATGTCCATATCCCCCCACACCCGCAATGTCCATATCCCCCACACTCGCAATGTCCATATCCCCCCACACTCGCAATGTCCACATCCCCCCACATCGGCAATGTCCATATCCCCCACCCCCGCAATGTCCATATCCCTCCACACTCGCAATGTCTATATCCCCCCACACCTGCAATGTCCATATCCCCCCACACCTGCAATGTCCATATCCCCCAAACTCGCAATGTCCATATCACTCACACCCGCAATGTCCATATCCCCCCACACCTGCAATGTCCATATCCCCCCACACTCGCAATTTCCATATCCCCCACACTCGCAATGTCCATATCCCCCCACACTCGCAATGTCCATATCCCCCCACACATGCAATGTCCATATCCCCCACACTCGCAAAGTCCATGTCCCCCCACACTCGCAATGTCCATACCCCCCCACACTCACAATATCAATATCCCCCACACCCGCAATGTCCATACCCCCCACACCTGCAATGTCCATATCTGCTCACACCCGCAATGTCCATAACCACCACACCCACAATGTCCATATCCGCTCACACCCGCAATGTCCATAAACCCCACACCCACAAAGTCCATATCCCCCCACGCCCGCAATGTCCATATCCCCCCACATCGGCAATGTCCATGTCCCCCACACCCGCATTGTCCATATTCCCCACACCCGCAATGTCCATATCCCCCCACACCCGCAATGTCCATATCCCCCCACACCCGCAATGTCCATATTCCCCACACCCGCAATGTCCATAAACCCCACACCTGCAATGTCCATACCCCCACACCCGCAATGTCCATACCCCCACACCCGCAATGTCCATATCCCCCCACATCGGCAATGTCCATATCCCCCACACTCGCAATGTCCATATCCCCCACACTCGCAATGTCCATATCCCCTCACACATGCAATGTCCATATCCCCCACACTCGCAAAGTCCATGTCCCCCCACACTCGCAATGTCCATACCACCCCACACTCACAATATCAATATCCCCCACACCCGCAATGTCCATACCCCCCACACCTGCAATGTCCATATCCGCTCACACCCGCAATGTCCATAACCCCCACACCCACAATGTCCATATCCCCCCACACCCGCAATGTCCATATCCCCCCACACCCGCAATGTCCATACCCCCCCACACCTGCAATGTCCATATCCGCTCACACCCGCAATGTCCATAAACCCCACACCCACAAAGTCCATATCCCCCCACACCCGCAATGTCCATATTCCCCACAACCGCAATGTCCATAAACCCCACACCTGCAATGTCCATACCCCCACACGCGCAATGTCCATACCCCCACACCCGCAATGTCCATATCCCCCCACATCGGCAATGTCCATATCCCCCACACTCGCAATGTCCATATCCCCCACACTCGCAATGTCCATGTCCCCCCTCACTCGCAATGTCCATACCCCCCCACACTCACAATATCCATATCCCCCACACCCACAATGTCCATATCCCCCCACACCCGCAATGTCCATATCCCCCCACACCCGCGATGTCCATATCCCCCCACACCCGCAATGTCCATATTCCCCACACCCGCAATGTCCATAACCCCCACACCCGCAATGTCCATACCCCCACACCCGCAATGTCCATACCCCCACACCCGCAATGTCCATATCCCCCCACATCGGCAATGTCCATACCCCCCACACCCGCAATGTCCATATTCCCCACACCCGCAATGTCCATATCCCCCCACACCCGCAATGTCCATATCCCCCCACACCCGTAATGTCCATATTCCCCACACCCTCAATGTCCATAACCCCCACACCCGCAATGTCCATACCCCCACACCCGCAATGTCCATACCCCCACACCCGCAATGTCCATATCCCCCCACATCGGCAATGTCCATATCCCCCACACTCGCAATGTCCATATCCCCCCACATCTGCAATGTCCATATCCCCCACAACCGCAATGTCCATATTCCCCACACCCGCAATGTCCATATCCCCCCACACCCGCAATGTCCATATCCCCCCACACCCGCAATGTCCATATTCCCCACACCCGCAATGTCCATAACCCCCACACCCGCAATGTCCATACCCCCACACTCCCAATGTCCATACCCCCACACCCGCAATGTCCATATCCCCCCACATCGGCAATGTCCATATCCCCCACACTCGCAATGTCCATATCCCCCCACATCTGCAATGTCCATATCCCCCCACACTCGCAATGTCCATATCCCCCACACTCGCAATGTCCATATCCCCCACACTCGCAATGTCCATATCCCCACACATCTGCAATGTCCATGTCCCCCCACACTCGCAATGTCCATAACCCCCCACACTCACAATATCCATATCCCCCACACCCGCAATGTCCATACCCCCCTACACCCGCAATGTCCATACCCCCCACAACCGGAATGTCCATATCCCCCCACACCTGCAATGTCCATATCCGCTCTCACCCGCAATGTCCATAACCCCCACACCCGCAATGTCCATATCCCCCCACACCCGCAATGTCCATATCCCCCCACATCGGCAATGGCCATATCCCCCACACCCACAATGTCCATATCCCCCCACACTCGCAATTTCCATATCCCCCCACACTCGCAATGTCCATATACCCCCACACCCACAATGTCCATATCCCCCCACACCCGCAATGTCCATATTCCCCACACCCGCAATGTCCATAGCCCCCACACCCGCAATGTCCATATCCCCCACACTCGCAATGTCCATAACCCCCACACCCGCAATGTCCATATCCCCCCACACCCGCAGTGTCCATATCCCCCCACATCGGCAATGTCCATATCCCCCACACTCGCAATGTCCATATTCCCCACACCCGCAATGTCCATCACCCCCCACATCTGCAATGTCCATATCCCCCCACATCTGCAATGTCCATATCCCCCCACACTCGCAATGTCCATATCCCCCACACTCGCAATGTCCATATCCCCCACACTCGCAATGTCCATATTCCCCACACCCGCAATGTCCATCACCCCCCACATCTGCAATGTCCATATCCCCCCACATCTGCAATGTCCATATCCCCCCACACTCGCAATGTCCATATCCCCCACACTCGCAATGTCCATATCCCCCACACTCGCAATGTCCATATCCCCCCACATCTGCAATGTCCATGTCCCCCCACACTCGCAATGTCCATACCCCCCCACACTCACAATATCCATATCCCCCACACCCGCAATGTCCATACCCCCCTACACCCGCAATGTCCATACCCCCCACAACCGGAATGTCCATATCCCCCCACACCTGCAATGTCCATATCCGCTCTCACCCGCAATGTCCATAACCCCCACACCCGCAATGTCCATATCCCCCCACACCCGCAATGTCCATATCCCCCCACATCGGCAATGGCCATATCCCCCACACCCACAATGTCCATATCCCCCCACACTCGCAATGTCCATATCCCCCCACACTCGCAATGTCCATATACCCCCACACCCACAATGTCCATATCCCCCCACACCCGCAATGTCCATATTCCCCACACCCGCAATGTCCATAGCCCCCACACCCGCAATATCCATATCCCCCACACCCGCAATGTCCATAACCCCCACACCCGCAATGTCCATATCCCCCCACACCCGCAGTGTCCATATCCTCCCACATCAGCAATGTCCATATCCCCCACACTCGCAATGTCCATATTCCCCACACCCGCAATGTCCATCACCCCCCACATCTGCAATGTCCATGTCCCCCCACACTCGCAATGTCCATGTCCTCCCACAATCGCAATGTCCATATCCCCCCACACCTGCAATGTCCATATTCCCCCCATACCTGCAATGTCCATATCCCCCACACTCGCAATGTCTATATCCCCCCACACCTGCCATGTCCATATCCCCCCCACACCTGCAATGTCCATATCCCCTACACTCGCAATGTCCATATCCCCCCACACTCGCAATGTCCATATCCCCCCACACTCGCAATGTCCATATCCCCCACACTCGCAATGTCCATATCCCCCCACATCTGCAATGTCCATGTTCCCCCACACTCGCAATGTCCATACCCCCCCACACTCACAATATCCATATCCCCCACACCCGCAATGTCCATATCCCCCCACATCCGCAATGTCCATACCCCCCACACCCGCAATGTCCATATCCCCCCACACCTGCAATGTCCATATCCGCTCTCACCCGCAATGTCCATAACCCCCACATCCGCAATGTCCATATCCCCCCACACCCGCAATGTCTATATCCCCCCACATCGGCAATGGCCATATCCCCCACACCCACAATGTCCATATCCCCCCACACTCGCAATGTCCATATCCCCCCACACTCGCAATGTCCATATCCCCCCACACCCGCAATGTCCATATCCCCCCACACTCGCAATGTCCATACCCCCCCACACTCACAATATCCATATCCCCCACACCCGCAATGTCCATATCCCCCCACACCCGCAATGTCCATACCCCCCACACCCGCAATGTCCATATCCCCCCACACCTGCAATGTCCATATCCGCTCTCACCCGCAATGTCCATAACCCCCACATCCGCAATGTCCATAGCCCCCCACACCCGCAATGTCCATATCCCCCCACATCGGCAATGGCCATATCCCCCACACCCACAATGTCCATATCCCCCCACACTCGCAATGTCCATATCCCCCCACACTCGCAATGTCCATATCCCCCCACACCCGCAATGTCCATATCCCCCCACACCCGCAATGTCCATATTCCCCACACCCGCAATGTCCATAACCCCCCACATCTGCAATGTCCATGTCCCCCCACACTCGCAATGTCGATAACCCCCCACACTCACAATATCCATATCCCCCACACCCGCAATGTCCATACCCCCCTACACCCGCAATGTCCATACCCCCCACAACCGGAATGTCCATATCCCCCCACACCTGCAATGTCCATATCCGCTCTCACCCGCAATGTCCATAACCCCCACACCCGCAATGTCCATATCCCCCCACACCCGCAATGTCCATATCC
This sequence comes from Scyliorhinus torazame, assembly GCF_047496885.1. Classification (NCBI taxonomy): domain Eukaryota; kingdom Metazoa; phylum Chordata; class Chondrichthyes; order Carcharhiniformes; family Scyliorhinidae; genus Scyliorhinus; species Scyliorhinus torazame. The sequence goes on along the minus strand of NC_092721.1, from coordinate 136,592,419 downwards.
CCCCACATCGGCAATGGCCATATCCCCCACAACCACAATGTCCATATCCCCCCACACTCGCAATTTCCATATCCCCCCACACTCGCAATGTCCATATACACCCACACCCACAATGTCCATATCCCCCCACACCCGCAATGTCCATATTCCCCACACCCGCAATGTCCATAGCCCCCACACCCGCAATGTCCATATCCCCCACACCCGCAATGTCCATAACCCCCACACCCGCAATGTCCATATCCCCCCACACCCGCAGTGTCCATATCCCCCCACATCGGCAATGTCCATATCCCCCACACTCGCAATGTCCATATTCCCCACACCCGCAATGTCCATCACCCCCCACATCTGCAATGTCCATATCCCCCCACATCTGCAATGTCCATATCCCCCCACACTCGCAATGTCCATATCCCCCACACTCGCAATGTCCATATCCCCCACACTCGCAATGTCCATATTCCCCACACCCGCAATGTCCATCGACCCCCACATCTGCAATGTCCATATCCCCCCACATCTGCAATGTCCATATCCCCCCACACTCGCAATGTCCATATCCCCCACACTCGCAATATCCATATCCCCCACACTCGCAATGTCCATATCCCCCCACATCTGCAATGTCCATGTCCCCCCACACTCGCAATGTCCATACCCCCCCACACTCACAATATCCATATCCCCCACACCCGCAATGTCCATACCCCACTACACCCGCAATGTCCATACCCCCCACAACCGGAATGTCCATATCCCCCCACACCTGCAATGTCCATATCCGCTCTCACCCGCAATGTCCATAACCCCCACACCCGCAATGTCCATATCCCCCCACACCCGCAATGTCCATATTCCCCCACATCGACAATGGCCATATCCCCCACACCCACAATGTCCATATCCCCCCACACTCGCAATTTCCATATCCCCCCACACTCGCAATGTCCATATACCCCCACACCCACAATGTCCATATCCCCCCACACCCGCAATGTCCATATTCCCCACACCCGCAATGTCCATAGCCCCCACACCCGCAATGTCCATATCCCCCACACCCGCAATGTCCATAACCCCCACACCCGCAATGTCCATATCCCCCCACACCCGCAGTGTCCATATCCTCCCACATCAGCAATGTCCATATCCCCCACACTCGCAATGTCCATATTCCCCACACCCGCAATGTCCATCACCCCCCACACCCGCAATGTCCATATCCCCCACACTCGCAATGTCCATAACCCCCACACCCGCAATGTCCATATCCCCCCACACCCGCAGTGTCCATATCCCCCCACATCGGCAATGTCCATATCCCCCACACTCGCAATGTCCATATTCCCCACACCCGCAATGTCCATCACCCCCCACATCTGCAATGTCCATATCCCCCCACATCTGCAATGTCCATATCCCCCCACACTCGCAATGTCCATATCCCCCACACTCGCAATGTCCATATCCCCCACACTCGCAATGTCCATATTCCCCACACCCGCAATGTCCATCACCCCCCACATCTGCAATGTCCATATCCCCCCACATCTGCAATGTCCATATCCCCCCACACTCGCAATGTCCATATCCCCCACACTCGCAATGTCCATATCCCCCACACTCGCAATGTCCATATCCCCCCACATTTGCAATGTCCATGTCCCCCCACACTCGCAATGTCCATACCCCCCCACACTCACAATATCCATATCCCCCACACCCGCAATGTCCATACCCCCCTACACCCGCAATGTCCATACCCCCCACAACCGGAATGCCCATATCCCCCCACACCTGCAATGTCCATATCCGCTCTCACCCGCAATGTCCATAACCCCCACACCCGCAATGTCCATATCCCCCCACACCCGCAATGTCCATATCCCCCCACATCGGCAATGGCCATATCCCCCACACCCACAATGTCCATATCCCCCCACACTCGCAATTTCCATATCCCCCCACACTCGCAATGTCCATATACCCCCACACCCACAATGTCCATATCCCCCCACACCCGCAATGTCCATATTCCCCACACCCGCAATGTCCATAGCCCCCACACCCGCAATGTCCATATCCCCCACACCCGCAATGTCCATAACCCCCACACCCGCAATGTCCATATCCCTCCACACCCGCAGTGTCCATATCCTCCCACATCAGCAATGTCCATATCCCCCACACTCGCAATGTCCATATTCCCCACACCCGCAATGTCCATCACCCCCCACATCTGCAATGTCCATGTCCCCCCACACTCGCAATGTCCATGTCCTCCCACAATCGCAATGTCCATATCCCCCCACACCTGCAATGTCCATATTCCCCCCATACCTGCAATGTCCATATCCCCCACACTCGCAATGTCTATATCCCCCCACACCTGCCATGTCCATATCCCCCCCACACCTGCAATGTCCATATCCCCTACACTCGCAATGTCCATATCCCCCCACACTCGCAATGTCCATATCCCCCCACACTCGCAATGTCCATATCCCCCACACTCGCAATGTCCATATCCCCCCACATCTGCAATGTCCATGTTCCCCCACACTCGCAATGTCCATACCCCCCCACACTCACAATATCCATATCCCCCACACCCGCAATGTCCATATCCCCCCACACCCGCAATGTCCATACCCCCCACACCCGCAATGTCCATATCCCCCCACACCTGCAATGTCCATATCCGCTCTCACCCGCAATGTCCATAACCCCCACATCCGCAATGTCCATATCCCCCCACACCCGCAATGTCTATATCCCCCCACATCGGCAATGGCCATATCCCCCACACCCACAATGTCCATATCCCCCCACACTCGCAATGTCCATATCCCCCCACACTCGCAATGTCCATATCCGCCCACACCCGCAATGTCCATATCCCCCCACACTCGCAATGTCCATACCCCCCCACACTCACAATATCCATATCCCCCACACCCGCAATGTCCATATCCCCCCACACCCGCAATGTCCATACCCCCCACACCCGCAATGTCCATATCCCCCCACACCTGCAATGTCCATATCCGCTCTCACCCGCAATGTCCATAACCCCCACATCCGCAATGTCCATAGCCCCCCACACCCGCAATGTCCATATCCCCCCACATCGGCAATGGCCATATCCCCCACACCCACAATGTCCATATCCCCCCACACTCGCAATGTCCATATCCCCCCACACTCGCAATGTCCATATCCCCCCACACCCGCAATGTCCATATCCCCCCACACCCGCAATGTCCATATTCCCCACACCCGCAATGTCCATAACCCCCCACATCTGCAATGTCCATATCCCCCCACACTCGCAATGTCCATATCCCCCACACTCGCAATGTCCATATCCCCCACACTCGCAATGTCCATATCCCCACACATCTGCAATGTCCATGTCCCCCCACACTCGCAATGTCCATAACCCCCCACACTCACAATATCCATATCCCCCACACCCGCAATGTCCATACCCCCCTACACCCGCAATGTCCATACCCCCCACAACCGGAATGTCCATATCCCCCCACACCTGCAATGTCCATATCCGCTCTCACCCGCAATGTCCATAACCCCCACACCCGCAATGTCCATATCCCCCCACACCCGCAATGTCCATATCCCCCCACATCGGCAATGGCCATATCCCCCACAACCACAATGTCCATATCCCCCCACACTCGCAATTTCCATATCCCCCCACACCCGCAATGTCCATATACCCCCACACCCACAATGTCCATATCCCCCCACACCCGCAATGTCCATATTCCCCACACCCGCAATGTCCATAGCCCCCACACCCGCAATGTCCATATCCCCCACACCCGCAATGTCCATAACCCCCACACCCGCAATGTCCATATCCCCCCACACCCGCAGTGTCCATATCCCCCCACATCGGCAATGTCCATATCCCCCACACTCGCAATGTCCATATTCCCCACACCCGCAATGTCCATCACCCCCCACATCTGCAATGTCCATATCCCCCCACATCTGCAATGTCCATATCCCCCCACACTCGCAATGTCCATATCCCCCACACTCGCAATGTCCATATCCCCCACACTCGCAATGTCCATATTCCCCACACCCGCAATGTCCATCACCCCCCACATCTGCAATGTCCATATCCCCCCACATCTGCAATGTCCATATCCCCCCACACTCGCAATGTCCATATCCCCCACACTCGCAATGTCCATATCCCCCACACTCGCAATGTCCATATCCCCCCACATCTGCAATGTCCATGTCCCCCCACACTCGCAATGTCCATACCCCCCCACACTCACAATATCCATATCCCCCACACCCGCAATGTCCATACCCCCTACACCCGCAATGTCCATACCCCCCACAACCGGAATGTCCATATCCCCCCACACCTGCAATGTCCATATCCGCTCTCACCCGCAATGTCCATAACCCCCACACCCGCAATGTCCATATCCCCCCACACCCGCAATGTCCATATCCCCCCACATCGGCAATGGCCATATCCCCCACACCCACAATGTCCATATCCCCCCACACTCGCAATTTCCATATCCCCCCACACTCGCAATGTCCATATACCCCCACACCCACAATGTCCATATCCCCCCACACCCGCAATGTCCATATTCCCCACACCCGCAATGTCCATAGCCCCCACACCCGCAATGTCCATATCCCCCACACCCGCAATGTCCATAACCCCCACACCCGCAATGTCCATATCCCCCCACACCCGCAGTGTCCATATCCTCCCACATCAGCAATGTCCATATCCCCCACACTCGCAATGTCCATATTCCCCACACCCGCAATGTCCATCACCCCCCACATCTGCAATGTCCATGTCCCCCCACACTCGCAATGTCCATGTCCTCCCACAATCGCAATGTCCATATCCCCCCACACCTGCAATGTCCATATTCCCCCCATACCTGCAATGTCCATATCCCCCACACTCGCAATGTCTATATCCCCCCACACCTGCCATGTCCATATCCCCCCCACACCTGCAATGTCCATATCCCCTACACTCGCAATGTCCATATCCCCCCACACTCGCAATGTCCATATCCCCCCACACTCGCAATGTCCATATCCCCCACACTCGCAATGTCCATATCCCCCCACATCTGCAATGTCCATGTTCCCCCACACTCGCAATGTCCATACCCCCCCACACTCACAATATCCATATCCCCCACACCCGCAATGTCCATATCCCCCCACACCCGCAATGTCCATACCCCCCACACCCGCAATGTCCATATCCCCCCACACCTGCAATGTCCATATCCGCTCTCACCCGCAATGTCCATGACCCCCACATCCGCAATGTCCATATCCCCCCACACCCGCAATGTCCATATCCCCCCACATCGGCAATGGCCATATCCCCCACACCCACAATGTCCATATCCCCCCACACTCGCAATGTCCATATCCCCCCACACTCGCAATGTCCATATCCCCCCATACCCGCAATGTCCATATCCCCCCACACTCGCAATGTCCATACCCCCCCACACTCACAATATCCATATCCCCCACACCCGCAATGTCCATATCCCCCCACACCCGCAATGTCCATACCCCCCACACCCGCAATGTCCATATCCCCCCACACCTGCAATGTCCATATCCGCTCTCACCCGCAATGTCCATAACCCCCACATCCGCAATGTCCATAGCCCCCCACACCCGCAATGTCCATATCCCCCCACATCGGCAATGGCCATATCCCCCACACCCACAATGTCCATATCCCCCCACACTCGCAATGTCCATATCCCCCCACACTCGCAATGTCCATATCCCCCCACACCCGCAATGTCCATATCCCCCCACACCCGCAATGTCCATATTCCCCACACCCGCAATGTCCATAACCCCCCCACCCGCAATGTCCATATCCCCCACACCCGCAATGTCCATAACCCCCACATTGGCAATGTCCATATCCCCCCACACCCGCAATGTCCATATTCCCCACACCCGCAATGTCCATCACCCCCCACAACTGCAATGTCCATGTCCTCCCACAATCGCAATGTCCATATCCCCCCACACCTGCAATGTCCATATCCCCCCCATACCTGCAATGTCCATATCCCCCACACTCGCAATGTCCATATCCCGCACACACGCAATGTCCATATCCCCAACACCCGCAATGTCCATATCCCCCACACCCGCAATGTCCATATCCCTCCACACTCGCAATGTCCATATCCACCCAATCCCACAATGTTCATTTCCTCCACAATGTCAATATTCCCTCACCTACACAGTGTCTGATTAACCTCCCCACCTCCGGCAATGTCCAATTCACATTATTACCCCCAAAAATGTCTGATTCACCCAACACGCCCTGTGATTTCCAATTCACCCTTGTCCCTCCTCCCCTTGACTGGTCAATTCACCACCATACCCATCTCCACAATGGCCGATTCATCTTCTTCTGCATCAAGTGGCAGCCTGTGCTATTCCAAATAACATAACACAACATGATACCAGGAGTCTGTTCAATCTAGTTAGTTCAACTCAGCAAGATCCGTGATGACCAGCGAATGTATACCGGCACAATGGAAAAGATTCCGGCTCCTCACCAGCTCAGGACCTCCGGCAATCTCAGTGCCAGCTTGCGGACATTCAAGCAGAAATTCCAGCTTTACACCGAAGCATAAGACCTCAATGGTGCGTCTGATGCATGGAAGATAGCTCTTCTCCTCACCACAGCGGATGATCACGTCTTGGAAATATTCAACGCCTTTCACTTCGCCAAAGACCAGGACAAGACAAAGTTTCAGACCATCCTGGACAAGTTTGACAGCCACTGAGATGGACACCAACGAAATCTTCGAGCGCTACATATTCAAGCAGCGATTGCACGGTAAAGACAAATCCTTCAACTCATATTTAACTAATCTTAGACTGCCAGCGCAATCCTGCAACATCGGTGATATCACTGACTCCATGATCAGAGACCAAATCGTATTTGGTGCTCACTCTGATCCTCTGAGAGAACAGTTACTGAAGTTCAAGCATATGACCCTGGCAGTCGCGATTGAAACATGCACAGTGCATGAGCATGCTAAAAATCACTATTCCCAGTACAAAATGGCAGAAAATGATAAACTAGCATCTCACAAGGCGGAGAGTGTGCAGGCCATCTCCCGGATGCAGCGCCTCAACATAGACGAAAGCGGCCATTTCGCCCGCTCTTCCCAGGGCCCGACGCATGCGCGATTCGAACGGGATAACGAAGCGGCCGAAACCCACTCTGCGCAGGTGCAGATGTCTGAGAACCGCACTGCGCATGTGCAACGACGCACGGAGCGTCAGGATGCCAACGTCATGACATGTTCGAACTGTGGCACGGCCCATTTAAAGAAACACTGCCCTGCAAGAGGCAGACACTGTTTAAACTGCGGGAAGCCAGGCCACTATGCAGCCCTGTGCAGATCTGCACCACCAATCAGGGCCAGCGCTCCCAATTCCGACGACGGCGCATCCAGCGTGTGCCACAACGCCTACAGGATTCTGATCCCGGCAGTGCAGCGGATCCAAATGCTGAATGCCTGGACAACGCCTACCGTGTGGGCATTATTACAAAGTGTGAATATGCCACACCAGACACATCGCAAGTCCAATCGATCCTAGCTGTGGATTCTGAGGACGAATGGCGAGCAGTGATGAAGGTCAACCACTGCCCCATCCAGTTCAAGCTGGACACAGGTGCCTCTGCCAACCTCTTTTCACAGGCAGACTTCAGATGCATTAAGAAGCCCCCCACGGTCCTTCCAGCTGCCTGTAAGCTCCTGGATTACAATGGAAATGCCATCACGGCACTGGGATCCTGCCATCTGCACGTATCCAACCGACACACACAAGCACGGTTACGCTTTGAAATTGTTAAGCTGGACAGGGCATCCCTACTAGGTGCGCACGCCTGCAAGCAGCTGAACCTCATTCAAAGGGTTTACACCACAGCATCCTCCCATGTGGATCTTGAGGCCAGCATCGACGACATCCTCGCCCAGTATTCAGATGTGTTCGATGGCATGGGCATGCTGCCGTATCGATACAAGATTCTGCTACGGCCTGATGCCAAGCCAGTGGTCCACGCATCATGACGAGTCCCTGCTTCACTGAGAGAGCGCCTGAAGGCACAGCTCAATGATCTTCAGCAAAAAGGCATCATATCCAAGGTCACCGAACAGACTGACTGGGTCAGCTCGATTGTGTGCGTAAAGAAGCCGTCGGGGAACCTGCGCATCTGCATTTGTTTTGTTACCTGTCTGGTAGGTAACAAGTGATACTCAAACCTTGGTTACTGATGAGGTATTCTGCCGCTCAGAACTTCTGTCGTCTTCTGTTTCAGCCCTGCCTCTGCCTCGTGGTACGTTTTGCCGCCTCTTTTACCGATTTTGTTTTCTAAACAATGATTCTGTGTTTGTAGAGACTCAAAGTATTGATTTTGTTTTTGTTCATAAGCAAGGCATTTTTGTATAGCGACTTCTAGAGTTAGATGCTTATTTTGTGATAGTTCTTCCCTTAAATTTTTATCAGATACAAAGAACAAAGAAAATTACAGCACAGGAACAGGCCTTTCGGCCCTCCAAGCCTGTGCCGACCATGCTGCCCGTCTAAACTAAAATCTTCTACATCCCTGGGTCTATTCCCATCCTATTCATGTATTTGTCAAGATGCCCCTTAAATGTCACTATCGTCCCTGCTTCCACCACCTCCTCCAGCAGCAAGTTCCAGGCACCCACTACCTCTATGTAAAAAACTCGCCTCGTACATCTCCTCTAAACCTTGCCCCTTGCACCTTAAACCTATGCCCCCTAGTAATTGACCCCTCTACCCTGGGAAAAAGCTTCTGACTGTCCACTCTGTCTATGCCCCTCATAATTTTGTAGACCTCTATCAGGTCCCCCCTCAACCTCCGTCGTTCCAGTGAGAACAAACCGAGTTTATTCAACTGCTCCTCATAGCTAATGCCCTCCATACCAGGCAACATCCTGGTAAATCTCTTCTGCACCCTCTCTAAAGCCTCCACATCCTTCTGGTAGTGTGGCGACCAGAATTGAACACTATACTCCAAGTGTGGCCTAACTAAAGTTCGATACAGCTTCAACATGACTTGCCAATTCTTATACTCAATGCCCCGGCCAATGAAGGCAAGCATGCCGTTTGCCTTCTTGACTATCTTCTCCACCTGTGTTGCCCCTTTCAGTGACCTGTGGACCTATACAGCTAGATCTCTCTGACTGTCAATACTCTTGAGGGTTCTACCATTCACTATATATTCCCTACCTGCATTAGACCTTCCAAAATGCATTACCTCACATTTGTCTGGATTAAACTCCATCTGCCATCTCTCCACCCAAGTCTACAAACTATCTAAATCCTGCTGTATCCTCTGACAGTCCTCATCGCTATCCGCAATTCCACCAACCTTTATGTCGTCTGCAAACTTATTAATCAGGCCAGTTACATTTTCCTCCAAATCATTTATATATACTACGAACAGCAACACCACTAGTCACAGCCCTCCAATCAGAAAAGCACCCTTCCATTGCTACTCTCTGCCTTCTATGACCTAGCCAGTTCTGTATCCATCTTGCCAGCTCACCCCTGATCCCGTGTGACTTCACCTTTTGTACCAGTCTGCCATGAGGGACCATGTCAAAAGCCTTACTGAAGTCCATATAGACAACATCCACTGCCCTACCTGCATCAATCTTTGTGACCTCTTCGAAAAACTCTATCAAGTTAGTGAGACATGACCTCCCCTTCACAAAACCATGCTGCCTCTCGCTAATATGTCCATTTGCTTCCAAATGGGAGGAGATCCTGTCTCAAAGAATTCTCTCCAGTAATTTCCCTACCACTGACGTAAGGCTCACCGGCCTGTAGTTCCCTGGATTATCCTTGCTACCCTTCTTGAACAAAGGAACAACATTGGCTATTCTCCAGTCCTCCGGGACATCACCTGAAGACAGTGAGGATCCAAAGGTTTCTGTCAAGGCCTCAGCAATTTCCTGTCTTGCCTCCTTCAGTATTCTGGGGTAGATCCCATCAAGCCCTGGGGACTTATCTACCGTAATATTTTTCAAGACACCCAACACATCGTCTTTTTGGATCTCAATGTGACCCAGGCTATCTGCATACCCTTCTCCAGACTCAACATCCACCAATTCCTTCTCTTTGGTGAATACTGATGCAAAATATTCATTTAGTACCTCACCCATTTCCTCTGGCTCCACACATAGATTCCCTTGCCTATCCTTCAGTGGGCCAACCCTTTCCCTGGCTACCCCCTTGCTTTTTATGTACGTGTTTCCTTAACCCTATTTGCCAATGACTTTTCGTGACCCCTTTTAGCCCTCCTGACTCCTTGCTTAAGTTCCTTCTTACTTTCCTTATATTCCACACAGGCTTCGTCTGTTCCCAGCCTTCTAGCCCTGACAAATGCCTCCTTTTTCTTTTTGACGAGGCCTACAATATCTCTTGTTACCTAAGGTTCCCGAAATTTGCCGTATTTATCCTTCTTCGGCACAGGAACATGCCGGTCCTGAATTCCTTTCAACTGGCATTTGAAAGCCTCCCACATGTCAGATGTTGATTTACCCTGAAACATCTGCCCCCAAACTAGGTTCTTCAATTCCCGCCTAATATTGTTATAATTAGCCTTCCCCCAATTTAGCACATTCACCCTAGGACCACTCTTATCCTTGTCCACCAGCACTCTAAAACTTACTGAATTGTGGTCACCGTTCCTGAAATGCTCACCTACTGAAACTTCTACCACCTGGCCGGGCTCATTCCCCAATACCAGGTCCAGTACCGCCCCTTCCCTAGTTGGACTGTCTACATATTGTTTTAAGAAGCCCTCCTGGATGCTCCTTACAAACTCTGCCTCGTCCAAGCCCCTAGCACTAAGTGAGTCCCAGTCAATATTGGGGAAGTTGAAGTCTCCCATCACAACAACCCTGTTGTTTTTACTCGTTTCCAAAATCTGTCTACCTATCTGCTCCTCTATCTCCCGCTGGCTGTTGGGAGGCCTGTAGTAAACCCCCAACATTGTGATCCACCCTTCTTATTCCTGATCTCTACTCATATAGCCTCGCTGCCTTCTGAGGTCTCCTCCCGTAGTACAGCTGTGATATTCTCCCTAACCAGTAGTGCAACTCCGCCACCCCTTTTACATCCCCCTCTATCCCGCCTGAAACATCTAAATCCTGGAACGTTTAGCTGCCAATCCTGTCCTTCCCTCAACCAGGCCTCTGTAATGGCAACAACATCATAGTTCCAAGTACTAATCCAAGCTCTGAGTTCATCTGCCTTACCCGTAATACTTCTTGCATTAAAACATATGCACTTCAGGCCACCAGACCCGCTGTTTTCAGCAACATCTCCCTGTCTGCTCTGCCTCAGAGCCATATTGGCCTTATTCCCTAGTTCTTCCTCAATGCTTTCACCTTCTGACGTATTACTCCAGTACCCACCCCCCTGCCATACTAGTTTAAACCCTCCTGTGTGACACTGGCAAACCTCGCAGCCAGGATATTTATGCCTCTCCAGTTTAGATGCAACTCGTCCTTCTTATACAGGTCACACCTGCCCCGGAAGAGCTCCCAGTGATCCAGATAACGGAAACCCTCCCTCCTACACCAGCTGTTTAGCTACGTGTTTAACTGCTCTATCTTCCCATTTCTAGCCTCACTGGCACGTGGCACAGGGAGTAATCCCGAGATTACAACCCTAGAGGTCCTGTCTTTTAACTTTCTGCCTAGCTCCCTGAACTCCTGCTGCAGGACCTCATGACCCTTCCTGCCTATGTCGTTAGTACCAATATGTACAACGACCTCTGACTGTTTGCCCTCCCCCTTCAGGATGCCCGCCACCCATTCTGAGACATCCTGGACTCTGGCACCATACCATGCTGGAGTCTCTTTCACGTCCACAGAAGCGCCTATCTGTGCCCCTGACTATAGAGTCCCCTATGACTATTGCTCTTCTGCGCTTTGACCCTCCCTGCTGAACATCAGAGCCTGCCGTGGTGCCACTGCTCTGGCTGCTGCTGTTTTCCTCTGATAGGCTATCCCCCCCCGACAGTATCCAAAGGGGTATACCTGTTTGAGAGGGGGACAACCACAGGGGATTCCTGCACTGACTGCCTGCCCCTTCTGATGGTCACCCATTTCTCTGCCTGCACCTTGGGTGTGACCACATTTATATAACTGTTATCTATGACGCTTTCCGCCACCTGCATGCTCCTAAGTGCATCTAACTGCTGCTCCAACCGAATCATGCGGTCTGTGAGGAGCTCCAGTTGGGTGCACTTTCTGCAGATGAAGTCATCCGGGATCCTGGAAGCCTCCCGGACCTGCCACATCTCACAGTCAGAGCACTGTACCCCTCTCATTGACATTGCGTTAATTAATTAGTAAATTAAATTTAAAATTTATTTTTAAAAAGTTACTGTTAACTATATGTTTCCTAGCACTAGATTTCTACTATAAATGTGAAACCTAAATACAGTACTCTCCGATCTCTGGCTTAGATACCCCTCTAAATTATAATTAAGTAATTAATTAATTATGTTTAATTAGTTTAACAATGTTTAATTTTTAAATTTAGTGTAGATTCCCAACCAGCCAATCAGGTCACAGCTTTACTGTGATGTCACTTCAGTTTCTCCCCCCCCCCCCCCCCCCCCCCACACACACACGATTTGAAAAGGTAATAAAACAATTTTTTTTTAAATCACTTACCTTCCCAGGACGTTCTCTGGTTCTCTCCCTGCAGATTAACAGTTACAGGCCAGAAGAAAGAGAACAAAACAATAGGGAAAAAGCACCTTCTCCTACTCTGCACCGAATTACTTCACTGCACCAAATTACCAAGTTCCAATTCCCACTCTGGATGTGTCTCACTCAGGCTGTGTTTCCTTGACCTGCGCAAAGCTAGCCCAGAAATTAATTGATTAATTATCACAGTGTCTCTGAAAGCAGCATAATCACAACCTTGTGGTATTAACTGAGAGATTTGTAATAAAATCAGTGAAGGGCCCTCCATTTCTCTGGCAATTATGACAATTGTTAAATCTTTCCAGCATCTCACCAGACGGACTCTTACAGTGTTCATCAAATTTTTTGAGTATCACTTCTATTTTGGTGTCGTCTTCACCTTCTGAGTAATTAAAGCAATTATAGATTTCTCTAGCTTCATGCCCTCCTATTGAGAGTAGTAGTGCTATTTTTGTTGTGTTAGAGACCGTGCTTAAACCATTAGCTGCGATAAATATTTGGAATATCTGTTCAAATCTTTTCCAGTCATAACTTAAATTACCGGTTGTTTCCAGCTGCCCTAGAGGTCCAATGAGTCCCATAGTTAGTGATCGAGGATCTATTTGCTGTGAAGTCTTCCACAGTCGAATGTCTCTTTTTGTCTAACTTAATCTAACTAGTTCTGTTAAAGCCACTCAACTGGTACCAAGTTTTGTTTCCCTGTGTGGTAGGTAACATGTGCTACTCAATCCTTGGTTAGTGATGAGGTATTCTGAATCCCGATGAAGAAGATTCGAATTCTTTCAGTCGTAACAAAAAGTTTATTGAGTAACTACAACAATATTTATATGAGTTCTTTACTTTAACTTTGATACTAATGATAAGGTTAACAAGATGTAACTATGGTAACTATACGTAACTCCACTGGTTATCTAAACTAGTCTGCTGCTGCTTTGATCACCGTGCACCCAAGGGAGAGAGAGAGATTCAATGTGGCTGCCTTTTATACCCCTGTTGTTCCGGCCCTCTAGTGGTCATGTGGTGCTACTGATTACACATTACCTCCTTGTGTACATGCACATATAGAGATCACCACAGCATTGATCCCAAGGATCTCAATAAGAATATCATGCGGGAACACTACCCCATCCCGAAGCGGGAGGAACTCACGAGTGAGATGGCACATGCACGCTTCTTCACCAAATTGGATGCATCAGAGGGATTTTGGCAAATCCAGCTGGGAGAGTCCAGCAGAAGGCTCTGCACCTTCAACATGCCTTTTGGCAGATACTGCTACAATCGCATGCCATTTGGCATCATCTCGGCATCAGAGATATTCCATCGCATCATGGAGCAGATGATGGAAGGCATTGAAGGGGTTCGTGTGTACATGGACGACATCATCATATGGTCCATGACCCCTGAAGAACATGTGTCCCATCTCCAGGAGGTGTTCCGCCGTGTACAGGCCAACAGCCTAAAGTTAAACAAGTCCAAATGTTGTTGTGGCACATCGACGCTCAAGTTCCTAGGCAACCAGATCTCACAGCATGGTGTGCGCCCGGACACAGACAAAATCAAGGCCATCGAGGCGATGAAGGTCCCTGAAGACAAAAAGGCGGTGCTGCGCTTCTTGGGTATGGTCAATTTTCTGGCCAAGTTCATTCCAAACATGGCCACACACACCACAGCCCTACGCAACCTGGTGAAAAGTCACTGCCATTGAGTGGAAGGCGGCACACCAGACAGAGTGGCTGGAGCTGAAAGCCAAGCTCGCCACTGCACCAGTCCTGGCATTCTTCGACCCGGACCTGGAGACAAAGATATCCACAGATGCGCGTCAGGATGGCATCAGTGCAGTGTTGCTTCAACGAGATGACACATCATCCTGGGCACCAGTAGCCTACGCATCAAGGGCGATGACGCCCACTGAAACCAGATATGCACAGATTGAGAAGGAATGCTTGGGTCTTCTCACCGGCATCCTCAAATTTCATGATTATGTCTACGGCCTGCCGACATTCACTGTCGAGACGGATCATAGGCCTCTGGTCCACATCATCCACAAGGACCAGAACAACATGACCCCTCGGTTGCAGAGAATCCTGCTTAAACTTAGGAGGTATGACTTCAACTTGGTGTACACACTTGGCAAGGAGCTCATCATCGCTGATGCTTTGTCCCGCTCCGTCACTTCGCCCAGTGAGCCGCTGGAGATCATCCAGCACATCGAATCGCAGGTGCAGCTGTGTGCTAGCATACTCCTGGCGACAGATGAGAAGGTAGTTCTCATCCGCGATGAGATAACCAAAGACCCCCTCTTGCAGCGCGTCATCCACAACCTCACCAATGGCTGGCAGAAAGGGCAGTGCCCACAATTTTACAATGTGAAGGACGACCTGACGGTGATCGATGGTATCCTCCTCAAGCTGGACAGAATTGTCATTCCGCTCAGTCTCCAGAGCTTGGTGCTGCGCCAGATTCATGAGGGACACCTGGGCGTCGAGAAGTGCAGATGCAGAGCCCGGCAAGCCGTCTACTGGCCAGGTATTAGCCAGGACATCACGAACATGGTCCTGAACTGTGCTACCTGTCAGCAGTTCCAGCCAGCGCAGAGCAAGGAGACGCTCCAACAGCATGACATAGTGACCTCTCCGTGGTCCAAGGTTGGCATCGACCTCTTTCATGCGAATGGTCGCGACTACATATTGATCATCGACTATTTCTCGAATTACCCTGAGGTGCTGAAGCTCCCGGACCTCACCTCTCGGTCCGTCATCAAAGCCTGTAAGGAGATGTTCTCAAGGCATGGCATCCCAATCACCATCATGAGCGACAGTGGCCCGTGCTTTAACAGTCGAGAATGGTCCATGTTTGCCAGGTCATACAATTTCCAGCATGTCACCTCCAGTCCGCACTATCCACAATCCAATGGAAAGGTCGAGAAAGGAGTGCACATTGTGAAACAGCTCATCTGCAAGGCCGCAGACTCTGCTTCCGACATACACCTTGCACTGCTCGCGTACAGGGCGACTCCATTGTCCATTGGCATGTTGCCGGCGCAACTCCTGATGAACAGGGACCTGCGGACGACACTTCCAGCCATACACCTGCCCAACTTGGATCACCTCCCGGTGCTGCAGAAGATGCAGCAGCTCAGAGACCGTCAAAAGCAGGGCTATGATGCCCATGCCACCGATCTGGCCGGACAGATCAGGATACCGGATGGTGGGTGGTCTGCCCCGACTGTCGTTGTTCGACAGGCCGTGCCCCGCTCTCATGTTGTACGTATGGCTGATGGCTCCATTGTGCGAAGGAATCGACGGCCACTGCGCAAAGCTGCCTGCTCGCAGCTTTCTCCTCCATTTCCATATGTTGAATTGCCACCTCCTGATACCTCGCACCACGAGGCCACCAGTCAGGCTTCCATCCCGCTTGTCAAGGCCCCATTGTCCCCTCTGCCACCTCTCCGGCGGTCGACCAGGATCAGACGTAAGCCTCAGAGACTGGATTCGTGAACATTTGTTTTTTTTGCTCTGTTCTGTTGTCCTCCGTCAGTCACGTTAGACAGACTCATTCACATGTAAATACATTCACATACGCCAACAAAACATTAAAAAAAGGGGAGATGTCATGATATGCAAACATGCAGCTAATGAACACATAGAATAGGAGACGACCAATGAGCAGTCAGGACACTCAGGGGTGGTATCTCACTATAAAAGGGATGATGTCTCATTCCACAGACCAACATCTACAGAGTGAGACAGGGTGTATCCTCAGCATCACACCCCAGCAGGTGGCTTAGAGCAAGTCTGGTTCAGTTAGACTGAGTTACTACATTTATATTAGTAGAGAGTCGAACTCATTGAGAACTGTGCTAATAGTTCAATAAAACACATTGAACTCACTTCAAAGTCAGGAGCATCTTTTACTCAAAACTGCATCAAGTGGCAGCTTGTGTTATTCCAAATTACATAACACAACACCTCCTACTTATATAAGCGCCCCTCCATCCCAATGGTATCTGATTCAACCATTGTGACGCCTACATTCAGATCAATGGTTCTCATGAGGAATTGCATCGTGAGCAGTGACATGTACAATGAAACACCGAAGCAACTAAAATACTGTGATATTAATGACAGTTCTGGGCTGATGTGTGACACAACATGAGTCACCACAAACTCAAATTCAAAATTCAATCTTGTACCAACATCAGCAAAAGGTTGAAGAGATATAGTTGTTAGCTAATCTTAAACCGGTAAAGCAACTAACAGTTCTCTGATTGCAAATGTGCACAAGATAAATTGATAGCAGCTAATCGCTGAGTTCACTGAGTAAAGTCTTGATAATAAGGGGCTGGTTTAACACAGGGCTAAATAGCTGGCTTTTAAAGCAGACCAAGGCAGGCCAGCAGCACGGTTGAATTCCCGTACCAGCCTCCCCGAACAGGCGCCGGAATGTAGCGACTAGGGGCTTTTCACAGTAACTTAATTTGAAGCCTACTTGTGACAATAAGCGATTTTCATTTCATTTCACTATCTTACACTAGTATCCCTGGTTGCCAGTGTCCATTTGCTGCTGGTGGCTCCAGATACAATCACTGTTGTCTTTCAGGCCACATTACTTAAATCAGGGCGATATGCTTCTGCCTGTGGGATTGTTATGTAAAATGCAGCATTAGGTTACGATTTGTAATTTTACTTCCACATATTGCAAAGCCTGCACCCACCTGCGATGTATTCAAATACCAGAAATGTTACCTTCCCACCACAAATCTTTGTTTAATGAGAGTCCTGATTAATGGAATATACATCAGTGTATCTGATGCCTGCTGAAGAGTGGATAGGATTTGCAAATATCTCATCAAACATTGGTGCACCAAATAGCTTGCTGAGGAAGCAACTATTCATCCTACATTATAACAGCTTAGTGGTGAGTTGACACACTGCACAATGTTGTGCATGTTGTCCCTGGTGTTGCAGTTGTACCTGCTGTTGCTAATGTCCTGTTTTCTGGTGATATTTATGGTGTTGTTGCTGGGAGTTTTCTGTTTTGCTAGTGTTATGGGCGAGGCGTTTTCAGAATCCCAAAAAGTTCAACCAACATCCCCCTTTAATGCATTTGTTGCTTTTCCTAGCACACGGCTTGTTCCCTAGGTGTGAGATTATAATTATGGACACGTGCGTTTTTAAACACAAAACTCTGTTTATTCCATGAACTCAACTTAACATCGTAAATAAACATTGGATCTCTTAACACCCCTTACTTCAAAGATAACTCAGAAAATATTGCAACAGTAAATAATTCCTCAAAATGTTCCTTCAAACCTCCAAGAGGCTTAACACCTTTAAACAGAATCACATCAGGTTAAAGGCTTTACTATTATGAGTTTAAATCACCCAAATGATCCAGAGATAGTCTTTCATGGCAGACATCACAGCAAATCCAGCTCACTGCAAAACACAGACACTCACAAGCTCTTTTCAAACTGCAAAACTAAACTGCAAAATGGCTGATCTAAAGCCCAGCTCCACCCACTCTCTGACATCACTGTTTTCTTAAAGGTACATTGCTTAAACATCTATGTCTTAAAGGTACTCTCACATGACACTAGCTCTGGTGTAGATTGAAGATGGACTCTATTTCTCCTCATTTCCTTACTGCCTTGGACCAAGTGAAGGAAACTTCTCAACTCTGTCTTGTCTCGTGAGACTTCCATCCCAGAAGAAGCCACGCTTCTTCAGGGCTTAGCTTGATTCTGTTAGGTGTGTACACTGTCCCAAATAACTGGCATTCTGTCACTTTCACAAAGCATTGTTTGCGTTTAAGTTGATCCCAGCTTTCCTGGTTCTCTTCGTGGTTTCATGCAGATAGTAGCCTTGGACTGGGTTTTCCATTTGGGAGACTATTGGCGAAATTCTCCGCTCCTGAGACTAAATGTCGACGCCGGTGCAGGATTTGTGGAGTCGACAACAGCAAAACTGGTGTCGTACCTGAACTGATTCGACAACTGTTAAGGGGCTAGCACCGGAGCCACGTGAAACACAATCAATTCCAATGAGAAACAGTGCAGGATTCAACGGGTCCGTGATTGATACTCAGGAGGCTGACAAGCTGCAGTCGCATATACACATGACAATCCCCATACACACTCATCCCAGCCAGCAAGATTGGCACGGTTGCGCTGGAGCGCACCCATCTTGCTGATGGGTCAGCTGGGGCCAGAGGGCACCTAGGGGGTGCCCTGGGGGGGACATCCATACAACCTGTGGCTCTAAGTGCACAGTGGGCAGCCAGCGGTGTGCGCAGCTGCATGGCTGCCTTCCAGGCCGTGGCAATGGTGTTCTGTGCCCCTCCATCCCGACCCTACAGCCCACCTCCTGGCCAACCCCCGCTACTCCCCCCGGCCCTGACAGAAACCCCCCCCCGGCCAGCGGCATAACTGTCAGCAAACTGTGGCCATGTTGGACACTTTCTGTACCCCCTCTCTCTCCCTGATCAGCCACAACGCTGGTTTCACAATTTTATAAAGCACAAGTGATCCATGCCATCGGGAATTCTGCCCATCGGAGCAGGGTATCACGGAGGCCCTAGAGATTATTGGGTCAGGGCCGCTAATGTTATGCAAACAGTATTTACTGTACGTGCATTCTGAAATGCATTGGCGCCGCTGTTGAGGTGGCGGAGAATTGTGATTTGGCGTCAAATCGGTGGCCGCCACGATTTCAGCACTGGAACCAATTCTCCGCCCAATCGCGTTTCCCGATTTTGGCCAGCTATCATCCTTGAACCGCAAATTTCTCCCCCCCACTGCAGAGCAGCCCCCATCCCGGGTTGCCTGGGTGACCCCCCACCCCCAAATACGGGGGGGGCCTCCCAGGGACCCCGGTATTACTTAGACCCCCTTCCGCGGACCCCTGTAATAAGGGGACCTCCCAAGAGATCTCTGTGATAGGGATCCCTGTAATAGGGGTCACCTGTACTGGGGACCCCCCACAGGGACCCCTGTAATAGGTGAACCCCTAAGGACCCCTATAATAGGGGTACCCCCACAGGGACCCCCTGACTAAAGGAATCCC
This sequence comes from Scyliorhinus torazame, assembly GCF_047496885.1. Taxonomy (NCBI): domain Eukaryota; kingdom Metazoa; phylum Chordata; class Chondrichthyes; order Carcharhiniformes; family Scyliorhinidae; genus Scyliorhinus; species Scyliorhinus torazame. The sequence continues at coordinate 136,572,513 of NC_092721.1, read as the reverse complement.
TTTAACAGACTCCCCCCTCACTGAAACCCCCCCCCCTCCAGAAAAGGGACCTCTGTCTGGAAGATAGAGAGCAGTCCAGACAGGGGCAGTGGAAAGCACTATAGCTATAATACTTACCATGCAGCTTCATGTGTCCATTCCTCAAAGAAGAGAACTGTGACCTGCATCTAGATCCTACATATCCATTAGCATCAAGCCATTCATAGCTTTCAAGTAGTGGCCTGTGATTGACAGCTTTTACAAACCATCTGCAGCTTTGATCCATTCATATCCTTTTACGTTTCAGCGGCCTAAGTGGTGAAACCACAATGTTTACAAACATTGACCACATCAAAGAGATGTAAGTGTATTCCAGGCACTGAGTGCATTCAATCACTACACTTACCTCCCCATCAGGGAATGCATTCATGACTTCCCGGGACGGAGAAACCCGCCCATGATCTTTTCTGTCTGCACCGTAGATCTGGATATCATCTCCCAAGTTGACTGCCTCTTCATGGCTTGATTAAAGTCTTTGGGATCCCAGCAAAGCTGTCTTTGCAGCTTTGCTTTTGGTTCTATTGTCACTTTACGTGGAGGTTGAATCACTGGTTTATTCGTTGGGTCAATAGTGATGTGATATTCAAAACATCCGATCATCTTATTGAAAATCTCTGCGTACCTTTGTATCAGATTTTCTTTGTATCTGATTGGAGGGCACTTTTCGTTGGGTGTACTCTCTTCAACCCTCTGTGCCCCCTTTACCTCATGGTTTACTGAGGTCATCTGCAGTTCTTCCCAAATGCACAACGTCAGGTTAGCAATGCCATCTGTTTCAGTTGTGTAGAACATGGGGTTAACATCTTTGCGTTTGTGTGTCCCTCTCATTTGGGCAGTTCCCATCTGTCGAATCTCAGTCCCCCGTATGCATTTAGCATTGTTCGGTTTTGGAACACCTTTTTTGGTTACCCATTCCGTCTCAAGTTTTCAGGAAAGATCTTCTGCTACAGTCCGGGCAGGGTGATGTTAGTCTGTGCTCTGGTATCAATCTTCATTTTCTGATTTATTGTTGTGGGCTTTTCCTTACCCTCTTTCTGATCTGAATAGTTGTGTGAATTTGGTTTTCTCTCGGAACTGTCACAGCCTTTCATACAGTTATATGGTTTTTAATTCTATTGTGTTCTCAGAATCACATCATGTTCCAGGGTACGGTTCTTTTGGTTTATTTTCCTGTCCATTTGCCCTGTTGTGCTGACTCTGGTTGTCAAAGTCAATATTTTCCCGCTTCTGTAGTAGAAAGATACAACACACTCGTTAAGACAGAATAACAAGCTTTATTTTTGAAAACAACTGCATGCAGTAATGGCTGAAACTTGAAGTCAGAGAGCAGTCAACAAAACTGCTGAGTCTTTCACAAGTTCTGCACTTTCGCGGAGAATTAGCTCAATATTTATACATTATCTTTATCAAGATTATGTGACAACAGTATGGTCAGGAGTTTGATCGGAAATACAAACGGAAGCAAAGACCAGGCCATGTTTGGTCATATCACTCATACCATTATTTAGTCCTCAGAGGGAACATTGAAAGGTCAGAATAGACTTGTTTCTTCCTGAACTTATCTTGTTTTAAATTCCTACGGCCCTGGGTTATGACGAGTTAGTTTTATCAGGAGTTGCCAAGGTCCGGTGTTTTGGAATGACTCGACCTTCACTGATCTTTTCAGACTTCAAGTTATGCAGAGTTGGCCTATGGCCATACTAGTCTGAAAATGGTTAGGGCAGCATTCTTTACCTGGCCCTGGTGAGCTGGAATGAATAGTTTCAGCCTTACTTATATTGTATCAAACCTTTTGACCAGTCTTCCATTGACCAGTTTTCCCATCATGCCATTACTTAATTCATGCCATATCACATGGTGCCTTGTCTGCCATCATTTCCTTTTATTCTGCACATCTTTTTCCAGTAATTGGCATTTCCACAGGCTCTGCAAATTGATTCATATGTGGGATGTTTCTGTCCGTGAATTCATGTGGTCATCCACAGCTCCTGCACATCCTTTTCTCTGCTTGTTGTATCTTCTTTTGCTGCTGTTGCCCTGCAGCGTCCCTATGGCCAATCTCTTGGCTCAACTGAAGAATAACCATTTGGGTAGTCAGTGCTTTGATCTGTCTGCTCGTGATTTCATCTACTCTGGCAGGGTCTACTGTAGTGTTAGGATATCTGGCATGACACAGATTAATGGGGGATTGGGAACAATATCAGCCATGGTGTAATGTAAATAGACATGTGACCTGAGACAAGAAAGAGTTGTAGGTGGACTGAGACTTGTGTAGAAGCAAGCATGGAGTTACATCCTAGCTTAGATTAAACCAATTCAATAAACAGTTAATGTTCAACATTACAAGTCTCAGAACCTCTTCTTGATAGGCCGACTGAATATACATCTATAGCCTGTGATCTAGTGAGCTCATCCTTCCTTATTAGTGCTTTCTGTACTTCAGGACATGCAGAACCACAAATTACCTGAGCTTTCAGCCTTTCATCTATGTCCATGAACTGATATTCTGTAGCTGTATTTTTAAATCTTGTTGCAAAGTTAGCAGTAAGCTTGCCTAATTCCAGCCTGAGGCCTCGAAATTCATACCGGTAGACCAATTGATTTGATTTTGGCTGGAGATGGGGTGCTGAATTTTTCAAAAATGTTGTCTGGGTCTTTGCTGTTCCCCACATGTAAGCTCCCAGCTGCTAAATAAATTCAATCCTATATGCCCTGCCCACTGAAGGATATAGCTGACCCTCTCTTTACTGCTCGTGTCTTTTAGGAAGCTACTGAGGGCGGAATCTTTCATTTTGGAGAGGAAAGTGCAGCAGCCAGCAGGAAAGCCAGCATGATTTCAGCTGGACGTCGGATAAGGTTTTCGTGCCAGATCTTCTGATTTTTAGCTCCTAACTTAGGCACCACCAAGGAGCTCGGCCAATCTCGCGGCTGGACGAGTAGGGATTTGTCCACCTTGCTGTTACCTCATGGGGTCAAAGGTCTATGCGCCGTATTTAAACAGTCCTCATATATATTAACTCACTGAAGCCCAGGTGTGGGATGAAAGCCTGAATTACCATGGTGCCCAAATGCAACAAACATACTCCACAGTTCAGCAAAGCCTCCCTGGAAAAACTCTTCCAGGCTTTCTGGGAAACACCAGAGGTCCTATATCCTTGGGGTGGGAGCAGGAGGCCCACCAACCTGACCACGCCAGCCCAGGAGGACGTTGCCAGGAACTGTCAGAGCTCATATGCCACAAAAATAGACCACCCTAGTGCAAGAAAAGGATGAATGATCAGACCTGCTCCATCAGGGTAAGTGAGCTTTCTCCTCACTCCAAACTCGCATTTTCTGAGGGGCATTGGGCAGTTAAGGTTTTAGAGTCCATAGGAATGCCATACACTACAAGATGGGACAACAACATCGAATATCTGCCAGCCACTATAACACCCCAACTCATACAAAAGACAAGGCTGAAGCATTCGCAACAATCAGCAGCCAGAAGTGTCGAGTGGATAATCTATCTCAGTCTCCTCCGGAGGTCCCCAGCATCACAGATGTCAATCTTCAGCCAATACAATTCACTCCATGTGATATCAAGAAATGGCTGAAGGCACTTAAACTACAAAGGCTATGGACCCTGACAATATTCTGGTAATAGTACTGAGGACTTGTGCTCCAGAGCTTGCCGCACCCCCAGTCAGGCTGTTCCAGTACAGCTCCAAAACTGTCATCTACCCGGCAACGTGGAAAGTTGCCCAGGTGTGTCCTGTACACAAGAAACAGGACAAATCCAACATAGCAAAAGTGATGGACAAAGTGATGGAAGGAGTTATCAACAGCGCTATCATGCGGCACTTACCCAGCAATAACCTGCTCACGGATGCTCAGTTTGGGTTCTGCCAGGGTCACTCAACTCCTGACCTCATTACAGCCTTGGTTCAAATATGGACAAAAGTGCTGAATACCAGAGGTGAGGTGAGAGTGACTGCCCTTGACATCAAGGCAGCATTTGACTGCAGGAGGCCTAGCAAAACTGGAGTCAATGGGAATCAGGAGGAAAACTCACCACTGGTTGGAGTCATACCTGGCACAAAGGAAGATGGTTGTGATGGTTGGAGGTCAATCATCTCAGCTCCAGGACATCACTGCAGGAGTTCCTCAGGGTAATGTCCTAGGCTCAAACATCTTCAGTTGCTCCATTGATGACCTCTCTTCCATCATAAGGTCAGACGTAGGGATGTTCGCTGATGACTACACAATGTTCAGCACCATTCGCAACTCCTCAGATAATGAAGCAGTACATGTCAAAATGCAGCAAAACCTGGACAATATCCAGGGTTTGGGCTGACGAGTGGCAAGTTATATTCGTGCCACACAAGTGCCAGGCCAGGCAATGACCACCTCTTACAAGAGAGGGTCTAACCATCGGCCCATGACATTCCCATTGCTGAATCCCCCACAATCAACATCCTGGGGGTTACCATTGATCAGAAACTGAACTGGCCCAGCCATATTAACGGTAGCACAGTGGTTAGCACTGCTGTTTTACAGTGCCAGGGACCCGGGTTCGATTCCCAGCTTGGGTCATTGTCTGTGCGGAGTCTGCGCGTTCTCCCCGTGTCTGCGTGGGTTTCCTCCGAGTGCTCCAGTTTCCTCCCACAAGTCCCGAAAGACGTGCTTGATAGGTGAATTGGACATTCTGAATTCTCCCTCAGTGTACCCGAACAGGCGTTGTAGTGTGGCGACTAGGGGATTTCACAGTACCTTCATTGCAGTGTTAATGTAAGGCTACCTGTGACACTAGTAAAGATTATTATTATACTAATACTATGGCTAGCAGAGCAGGTTGAAGGCTAGGAAGTCTATGGCGAGTAACCCACCTCCTGACGCCTCACAAAGCATGCCCGCTATCACCAAGGCACAAGGCAGGAGTGTGATGAATACTCTCCAGTTGTCTGGATAACTGCAGCTCCAACAACACTCAAGACGCTCAACACCATCCAGGACAAAGCAGCCCACTTGATTGCCACCCCTTCCACAAACTTTCAATCCCTCCATCAAAGTGAAAAGTGGCAGCTGGTATCCATCTATACGATGCACTGCAGGAACCGTCAAAGTTCCTTAGGCAGCACCCTCCAAACCCATGACCTCTACCATCTAGTACGACACGAGCAACAGATATCTGGGAACCTCACCACCTGTAGGTTCCCCTCCAAATCATTCACCACCCAGACTTGGAAATATATCGCCGCTTCTTCACTGTCACTGGGTCAAAATCCTGGAACAGCACAGTGGGTGTACCTACACCTCAGGGACAGCAGTGGTGCAAGAAGGCAACTCACAACTACCTTCTGAAGGGCAACTAGGGATGGAACATCAATAAATGCTGGCCTAACCAGCGACACCCACATCCCGTAAATTAATTTTCATAAAGTAAGACCCTGCCCAAATGGCATCGTAATCGCTGACTGGAGAGTGCTCAACATACACAGCAAGCATGCATGCTTCTGAACTGCTCATGCACCTGTATTGTCCACTGTCAATCCATCTGTATTTACACAGGACAAGATAGCGCAAACAAAAGGGAAGATCAAAGACTGGAGGGGGGGTAAGATCGAAGATGAGGACCCTCTCCTGGTATGAGCAACAGGCTGCTGAGTTGGTTGGTGAGGAAGGCGAAGTCAGCCTTCCCAAATAAGCAGTGAAGATGGATGCAGTATACATTGACCACACGCAGACTATGACTGAGAGAAATCTGTAGTGTAGGAGACTGCCTAGCCAATCACTAATTATCTTTTCTCTCTAGTCCAATGCCAGCAAGATAAAGCAAAGATGTCCTCCTCCAGAGCACTAAGCCGCAGACCACCTTTGACAATGATGCTCAGGAACTATCAGATGAAAATCTGTCACTGAGCATACCTGCACCCTCCACTGGCACATTTACATGCACATCTAAGTGGGTCCTAGTTCTAGAGTAGGCTCAGGGTCACTACCTGGTAAACATCTCACAGAGGCTTGCCTGCAGAAGGCGGAGGCAGTGACAGCCAAAGTTTCTAACACTTGGAGGACTTCTGGAGACTAGCCCCCTGCAGAATCAGGGAACTATGATGACCCTCTGCAATCGGCCTTAAGACATATGTTGGAAATGCAAAGACAGGCAAAAGAACATCAGGCAGAGTTGTCAGAGGTCATCAACAGGCTGGAGCGAAGGATGGAGAAGTCCGTTTACATTCTGTCTAATGTTGTTGGTCAGGCTAAGGAGGGTGCACATACCCCAGAGCAGGAGATCCGTGGGGCCTTCCAGGCCTTAGGCAACCGGAAGACACCAGTCAAAGTCACATCAGACAACAGGGGGTAGCAGTAAGCAGGGTCCTCTACCTTTGCTACAGATGTTGGGGCTGCACCTAGACATAGAAGTAGACTTAGAAAAATTAAGAAGTTCTGAATGCACACTGGTGGCACAGGTGTTCGATTGCTCTAAATGCTTTTCACCTTTGTAAATATGTTTTGCTTTTATCCATCAAAGTCTCAAGTTATTGGGCCTGGTCAAACAGCCTCATCACGCCCAACTTGGGACACGATGAGGAGGCCGTTAAATCGCACACGAGGCCTACGCGAGATTTGCGATGCTCGGGACATCTCGCGAGATCTAACAAGATCTCCCGAGATGTTACATTCTGGCTCTTTCACTCATTTTGCGGGATCCAGATTTTCATATTTAAGTGAGCAGTTAGGCTCACTTAAATATGTTTGCACCAGATTCTCCCAAGGCCCGGAATTGAACGCCTGTGCCTGGGAGACCGCACCATGGCACCGTTTACCACAGGTCTACACAAACATGGACCAGGTGTAATGGCACCTGAGTGTGTCTCCCAGGCCATCGGAGGCCCCCGGGTGGTCAGGCTCTGGGCAGGGTGGTACCCTGGCCACTTGGGCACCTTGGCACTGCCACCCTGGCACTGCCAGGCAGTAGGGTGCCAGCTGGCAGTGTCAAGATGTTCCAGTTACAGGTTGGCACTGTCCTTATGAGGTGAAGTGAGGATTAGCACTGGAGAGTCTGGAGGTCGAGGTGGCTTGGGGTGGGGGTGGGGTGGGGGTGGGGGGTGGGGGTGGGGGGGGGGGGGGGGGGGAGCGGGGAGTGCAGAGATCTTTTTCTGAACTCATCAGTGCTGGAAATGAAGGTACAAATGCAGCCTCGGTGGCTCGTTTTCATTGTTGTAGGTCCTGAGAACCACCCCACTACTCGTGCCCAAAACGGGACTCTGTTTTTCTCCCATTAAATTGCACACACTGAATGGCTCATCGTGTGTGATGCATCATCCCGTGTTAATTCAAGGGTACTAGATGCCTCACCACCGAATGATCTCCCATCTGATTCCTCAGTTCCATGTCGTCTCACTCAAACTCATCTCAGTCAATCACCATTAGTTCCACATCAATGACATGAACAAAGGCAGTTCCCACATGAGCATGATGGTTGAACAATGCATTTATAAGCCTTGACCTGAGGATTACATTATGTGCCCTCATGAGAATTGTTCATGGAAAGTTAGTGATTATCCTGATGCTGCCACATTAAAGTCTGTTCCTTGTGGATGTTATAAATATTTATTGTGAGCCACATTGGAGTCTTTTCACCCAAGTGCAGTTTGCAATGGCCTTCATTTTATGACTGTCAGGTTTTGGTTAAAGTATTAATTATCGTCAAGCACCATTGCCTTTCATGGCTCTCCCTGCAGCGTTATTTCATTTACGCTTATTAAAGCTGAACAGTCTTCCTTTATTAGTACCCACTCTCCCCTTGAATGATGCTGGACGATGGCAGTTGTTTTCACTCGGAGATTTAAAATGTCTGCTAGAAGGGAATGAGTGTGTAATGTCAGATGTGTGGCCAATGACCACTGAGGACGTTGCTTTGCTCCTGAATGGCTGCCTAACGCTGCTTGACAGAATTCCTATGTTAGGTCACAGAATGCCAATCAATATGGATTTCATTACATGTCTGTGCAATCAGTGTCTTAGGGTTCAGAGCAAAAATGTAACCTTGTGATAGGGATAATGTGGAGGTCTATCTCGGTATGAAAATGATGCTCAGCCAGATCTCCTGAGTGCTCATCAGTATATATGAAGGGACAAAGTTAACTGCTGAGTGAAAGCTGACTGGGTCGGCTCTCTCCCAGATGCCAAGGTGCTGCAGGATGTAAAATTGATAGGCTTCTGATGAATGCAGGGTAACGAGTGTTTCTCAATAATCACAAGATGGTACTGCTGAACCACTCTCTGAGGACAATGGTAATGTAACTCACAGGTTTGCATCGATGCTGCCATATTACAGATCATTGCATTCTGATGTCCGAAGATATTCTGGAGCTCAGCATCAAGATGTGACTTCTGCATTAATCATGCATGAGTGCTCGAGTTTGGAGACATGATGCTGTCTGGATGTAGCTCCGTCTTCAGCCAGACATGCTATAACTATTGACAGATGTTGTCCTTCTTGGAGCTGCCCAGTTAAGTTCCTGTCACAGTGTAGCTCATCCACGTCTCCGTGTGGCAACTCATCTCCACTTTGCAGCACTGGGTTGTGCAGTGTGCAGCAAATAACAATGATGTGGGGCACTCTCTGTGGTGAGTATTAGAGCACCCCATCTGATCGGTCCAAACATCTGAAATGCATCTTTAAGTGACCAGTTATTTGCTCTATTAAAAACTTTGTGGCTGAAGGTGCAGCATTGTACCTCCTCAGATAGACTTTGTAGACGATGAATGGGCATCATTTGCCATGTCTTTAGGTGAAGTGAAGGCAGCTGCGGAACTGTCTTTCACTCATCTCCATGTATGACTTATATCTTCTATAGACCCTTTTCACACTAAATGTCTCCGTGGATGTGGACCCCCTCCTCAGCATCTGGGTCTTCCTGGGCTAGGTTGAAGGTGATCCCTGAGCTATGCCAAACAGCAGGTGAACACAAGGATGCCTCAACAAGGAGGTATTACAAAGCCTGCAGCCAGTAAGGCCATTGGATAGGTTAAAGGAGAACTATCTTCATGATCAAATGTCCAGCAAATTGTACTTCCTCTGCAGTTGAGATCAACAGCAGAGCAAAGCTGTTCAGCACAAATGGTGTAACAAGACATTTTGAAACAATTTTCATTTAATCGTGTGAGTTTATGAACAAATTTCAACTAGTTTTTCATGAAAGCACAACCCTTTAATTGTTTTCCAGTTTGGTCATTATTATTTGGAACAAGGGTCAGAGCCTATGAGAATTCTTCCCAAATAGAAATCATTGGCAAATATTCTGTTTGAGCAAGGTCTGCTGCCAGAGAAACCTCATTATGAGAAAAACAGCTCTGTAATCTTCCAATGTCCTGTCCAGATATAGACTTACTCCCTGTTAGAGAGGTCACTTATTTTTCAATCATTATACGGAAACGGTTACAATTTGTAACAGTATCCATTGCATTGCTCTTTTTATGAAAAATATACTTGATTGATCGCCACCATCTTCAAGAAAGGAGAAAAGTGGACTGTGGGAACTATTGGGAAATCTCCCTATTTTCCATTGCTGGGAGGATCATCGCCCGTCTCCTCGATAGTCGCCTTCTCTCGCTTTCTGAAGGAATCCTTCCGGAAAGCCAGTGTGGCTTCCAACCAAACCGTGGAATAGCAGACATGATGTTTACTGCTTGGCAACTTCAAGGGTAATGCCAGGAGCGACAACAACCACTCCACACGGCCTTCAATGGAAGACCCTGTCAAAGACCGGCTGCCCAGAGAAATTCATCAACATCCTCCGACTCCTCCATGCCAAGATGTCAGTGACAGTCCTCACCGATGGAAATGAGACAGAGATTTTCAAGGTCAAGATTAGCATCAAGCAGAGATGTGTCATCGCCCCTACCCTTTTCTTCATCGCCACCATCCTTCACCTTGACAAGAACAAGCTTCCCAGTGGAGTGCACATCGTCTACAGGATGGACGGGAAACCGGTTGAAATCCAAGAAGAAAATGACACTGACATCACTCGTGGGACTTCAGTATGTGGATGACATTTACATCTCCATTCTCTCAGAAGATAATCTCCAAGTCATGCTTGACACCTTCGTGGACACATGCCAAAAAATTGGTCTCAGCCTCAACTTTAAGACTCAAGTCCTTTACCAACCCAAGGGCAAGATCCAGTCTCTCCCTCCACCAAGATCAGTAGAGAAACCTTGCCAAATGTGGAACAATTCCCCAACCTGGGGAGTCACCTCTCATTTAAGGCTGACATCGATGTGTAGACTCAACATTGTATCCAATCCACGAGCGCCTCCTTCAAGCACCTGAGGACGAGAGTATTTGAAGACTGTAACATCCGTACTGACACCAAAATCCTCATGTACAAGGCAGCTATCCTCCCAATCCTAGCTTGGACTACGTACAGACGGCACCTAAAGGCCCTAGAGAGATACCATCAGCATTGTCTGAGATGGATTCTCTGCATCAGCTGGGAGGACAGGCATACTAACATCAGCATCCTTAAAAGAGCTATGGGCACCACCATCGAGGCCATGATCATCCAAAATCAACTCCGCTCGACCACCTTGTGTGCTTAGGATGTCAGAGTCCCGACTGCCAAAGCAAATCTTCTTTGCCCAGTTCAATGGAGGCCTCTGAACAAGAAGAGAGCAAAGGAAGCACTTCAAAGACACCCCGAAGGCTTACCTCAAGAAATGCAACATAGACACCAATGCCTGGGAGACCCTTGCTCAGAAGAGACCTACTTGGAGGAGCCATCTGATTGAAGGGACACAATTCTTCGAGGGCATCGGATGGCCCAGAAAAGAAGCCTGAGAAAGGAATACAAGTAATCTTGAGTCAAGGACTGATCGCACCCCCCGGAAACACCTGCCAAGTGTGCAGTCGAAGATACAGTCATTAGCCATGCAAGGACCCACAGAACCCACAGGTGTTTCTCAGGTGGACATTCATACTCATTAGCGAGTGGTTGCTGAAGAAGAAGAAGACTTGATTGATTGGTAGCTCATTGTTTGCTAATTTAGAATTTCCACAGAGTTTTTCCAATCTCCCTCATAACTTTGATGGAAGATCAGCAAGCGTCTGGTTCAAATGGAGTAATCAGCCAATGAGACTGTATCATGGGTATATCAATTTTGCACTGAAATAGGAAAAGCCCAATGGAAATCTCAGCTGATGATTTTGTAATAGAACTTTTCTTGGCATGATGTACCACATACATGTAATACCTGTATTATCAAATTTGTAGTACATACATGTTTATCTGGTTCATTGTACATAGCATTTACATAAATGTAATACCAGGTATTACCTGGCTAGTAGTACAAAGTATTTACATACATGTAATGCTTGGTATTAGTGGGTTAGTGGTACATGGTACTTACAGCGTATGTTATATACAAACAATCTCCTTCCTCACTTGATCTCGCTCAAACAGGAACAACAGGAATTTGGTATGGAGGTAGCAGGCTCCGTGGGATTTTCTGCTTTGTAAACATGGGCGAAATTCTCCGGATGCTTCAACACCGAGGCCAACACGGTTTTAATAAAAAACAGATTCAGCAGCCAGGCCACCACTGTGCTGGGTGGGTGTTGGGGGGACAGCCAGTCGACAGGACAACTTTGACCTTCTCCGTAACCTGGGCAGACGGGGAGGCTTCAGGCCTGTTTGGGGCACTTGCGCCCTGACCTGCTGCTGGGTGCTCACCTCCGGGCAGTTAAACACTCTGTAAACATGTTTGGAAACTGGACGGTGACTGCGAAACCCCAGTCAGCCTCTTTCCAGTATGCTCAACATGGCTTTGAATAAGTTTAATTTGCTGCTTGCCCCCTAGGGCCGTGTAGCCCTGCCGGCACCAAACATGCCTTGACAAAAATGGCCAGTGTCAAGAATGGGGTCAGGAAGTTGGCATGCCAGCTGCATCGATATTCCCGACCGTGTAGGTCCTATAAATTCAGCCCAATATCTCTCTGTTCCTTCTTGGGTTGTTCAAAAGACATCTTGACAAACACATGGATAGGATGTTATAGAGGATTACGGCACAAGGAAGTGTGGAGAGTTTAGGCCAAGAGTGGTATCATGACCAGTACAGGATTGGAGGGTTGAAGGGCCTGTTCCTGTGCTGTATTGCTCTTTGTTCTCTTTGTATCTATGAGACTAATCCCAATGTTTATTGACCAATAGCTCACTCTGACTGCCTTTGGAACAAAGCAAGATAGTAATTACAGTTGGTGAAGTGAAGAAGACTTTCCGAAGGAAATATACAGTCCCCAAGTCAAATCAGGCTTTCAAGAAAATCTACTTTAACCTCAAAGAAATCATAAAAGAGGAAATCTAATAAACCAAGGACAAAATACTCAAAGACCCATTAACTTATCTTTTCTCTTTTGAGGTGCTGATGCTCTGTACTGTAGGATATTCTGTATTTATTTCAGATTTCTGACATTTTAAACCTTTCATGTGTATTTGTAAACATGAAATATTACTACAATATTTTAGAGCAAATTTTACTGGCAATTGTTATCCACATCTCTCTTAGCTCAGGGGCGAAATTCTCCGTTATCGGCGCAAAGTTCGCCGATCTGCGCAAAAAACGGCGCAAATCCGACTTGCGTCAAGTTGGAAAAATGGGTCAAAAGTCTCCGGCCCGAAATGGGCTAGCAGCGACGTGACGGGATCCGCGCTTGCGCACGTGGTTCACGCCGTGCAGCGTCATACACGCCGCACAGCGTGACGGCTCATAAGGCCGCGCTGCTACCCCCCACCCGACCGGAACACCCGACCGGAACACCCGACTGGATGGCTGGCCGCCGCTCAGCCCCAAGGTTCGAGTCACGGGATGTGGAGGCGCTCCTGGACGCAGTGGAGCAGAGGAGGGACGCCCTGTAACCCGGGCACGGCCGCAGAGTTGCCCCACGCCACAGCCGGCGTCTGTGGAGGGAGGTGGCAGAGGTCGTCACCGCTGCGGCCCTAACACCACGGACAGGCACCCAGTGCCACAAGAAGGTGAATGACCTCGTCAGAGCAGGCAGGGTGAGCCTCACCCATATCCCCCTCCCCATATCCCCCCTCCCCCATATCCCCCCCTCCCCCATATCCCCCCTCCCCCATATCCCCCATAACCCCCCCATATCCCCCCTCCCCCATATCCCCCCTCCCCCGTATCCCCCATCCCCCATATCCCCCCTCCCCCATATCCCCCCTCCCCATATCCCCCTCCCCCATATCCCCCACTCCCCCATATCCCCCACTCCCCCATATCCCCCCTCCCCCCCCTCCCCCGTATCCCCCATCCCCCATATCCCCCCTCCCCCATATCCCCCCTCCCCATATCCCCCTCCCCCATATCCCCCACTCCCCCATATCCCCCACTCCCCCATATCCCCCCTCCCCCATATCCCCCCTCCCCCATATCCCCCATAACCCCCCCATATCTCCCCTCCCCCATATCCCCCATATCCCCCCTCCCCATCTCCCCCCTCCCCATATCCCCCTCCCCATATCCCCCTCCCCATATCCCCCTCCCCATATCCCCATAACCCCCCTCCCCCATATCCCCCCTCCCCCATATCCCCATATCCCCCTCCCCCATATCCCCCATAACCCCCCATATCCCCCTCCCTCATATCCCCCATATCCCCCCTCCCCCTATCCCCCCTCCCCCATATCCCCCCTCCCCCATATCCCCCCTCCCCCATATCCCCCCTCCCCATATCCCCCATATGCCCCCTCCCCCAAATCCCTCCTCCCAATATCCCCCATATCCCCCTCCCCCATATCCCCCCTCCCCCATATCCCCCCCTCCCCCATATCCCCTCCCCATATCCCCCTCCCCCATATCCCCCATATCCCCCCTCCCCCATATCCCCCTCCCCCATATCCCCCCTCCCCCATATCCCCATAACCCCCCTCCCCAATACCCCCCTCCCCCATAGCCCCCCTCCCCCATATCCCCCATATCCCCCCTCCCCCATATCCCCCACCCCCCATATCCCCCATATCCCCAAGTGAATCCAGCCCTAACCTTAACCTCTGCAATGCACGCGCAACCGATGGCATGCATTCATATACCTGCCTAACACTGTTGCCTTTTACCCCTGCCACCACCCCCACCCACCCCCCCCGCCACAGGAGAAGCGCGCACACAACAATAGGGAGCATGTGAGGACAGGAGGAGGCCCCGATGAGAGGCCACTGACCGAACACGAGGAAAGGGCCTTGGAACTGGCTGGCGGACCTGACGACCGGGAGGTTGCTGATGCAGAGGTCGGGGGCGTACTAGCAAGTGAGCCACCGACAGCCTGTCCCCATATCCCCCCTCCCCCATATCACCTGATCACTGCCTGTGTGTCTAACCATGAATGCTTCATTGTGTATCGCAGGAGCAAACGTCGAGGCACCCATCCCCGCAGATGCAGACCGCCCGCAGGAGGCCCCTCGGAGGCCACGGGAAACGGAGAGACCCGGACCCTCCGGCATGCGATGCCCGCAGGATGCCCCTCGCACACCACGGGAGACGGAGAGACCTGGAGCAACAGGGAGACGACACCCCCGTCACGTGCGGGAGCGACGAGGCAGGCGTGTGCCACCCAGCGACGAGGGGGGCAGCCACAGGCCCCCGTCACATCCAAGCCAGGACACCACTACCCAGGACACCACTACCCAGGACACCACTACCCGGGACAGCACTGCCCAGGACACCCCTACCCGGGACAGCACTACCCAGGAAGATGAAATACCGGACAGTGACTCAGAGTGGATGGGTGGAGACGAACCCCCACCCCAAAGTGCCATGGACTCAGAGTGGGACGAAGAGCACGACACAACGCCACTGCTGTCACCAACACCCTCCACCATCGCAGAAACACACCTCGGTTGGGCACTTTAGTGATGAGGCGTCTGGTACACTCACTGGTGCGCACAACACATCCGTTCCGGTACAGCAGGTGGAGGTAGGAGCAGCAGAGGGGCCGGGCGGTCGGAGGGCAGCCCAGCCCAAGCGAACATCTGCCGCCCAGATGGATCCCGGGTTCCTGGAGTTACCACACCCACCCATAGATCCGATGCAACCACCGACCCGGAGACGAGCGAAGAGGGTGACGGCCGGCTTGCGGCGGCTGCAGTCGCAGGTGGAGGAGTCCACCCGCGTCCAGGAGCTGGAAGTGGTGCCGGTCATGTGTGCCACCCAGGCCGACACCGCACGGGTGGCGTCCGTGGTGGAGGCAATGGGCACGACGGTGTCAGACATGGGGAACGGTTTGCGAGGCCCGGGGCTTTCCGTGCAGGCGGCGTCTGTGGCCCAGGACATGGCTGCCCTCTCACAGGAGGCCATGAGCCAGTGCCAGCGCCACATGGCAGAGGCGCTCAACACCATGGCCCAGTCTCAGCAGTCCATAGCCCAGTCTCTGCAGGCCATGGCCCAGTCTCAGCAGGCTATGGCCCAGTCTCTGCAGGCCATCGCTGAGGGCATCGGCGCCAGTGGCCATGTGCGAGCCGGCGTCGCACTGTCACAGACAGGGTTTGCCAACCCCCTGGGCTCCATGGCTGCAAACCTGCAGACCCCTGTTGATACCAGCACGGGCCTCCAGGACTGGCAGCGCCAGATGTCGGGGGGGCGTCGGATGGCCAGTCCGTTCGCATCCCCCACCCATGTAGAGGCCTGGGGGCCATCGGGCACCCCGAGGGAGGAGGAGGTGGTGTGGTCCGTCCCGGCTCCCCCTGTAGGGGAGGTCCCGGAACACCGCGGCACCTCGGACTCCCCCCTTCCGTCCCAGGTGCATCGGGTGGGTAACGGGCAGGACAGGCTGGCAGCTCGCCATCCCAGTCGCCCGGGCCGCAGCCTGGCCCATCTAGGCCAGGACGCCCCAGGAAACGGCCGCCAAAGGGATCCAGTGTCAGAGGGCAGGAATCACAGGAGTCCACCTCAAGTTCTGCTGTACCGTCTAGGGAACCACGTAGACGTAGTCAAAGGGCCCGTAAGGCCAAACAATTAGACACTGAGTAAGTTGGCACGGGTGCAGGGCACAGATGAGTTTTAGGGGCTAGGGCACGTACATGAACTCGTTTGGTTATTAAAGTCAATGTTACACCTACCGAAGCTGCCTTTGTGCTCTGTCCAAAGCGTGCGGGGGTGTCATGTACGTTGAGCGCAAGTGTGTGTGTGAGGGGTGGTCTTACCTCAGCCCCAGGTGAGTCTGCCCCCTTCCCCCTGGGCCGCCATCAACATCCCCCCGGGCAGAGGACGTGACCTTGCGCTGCAGTGTCACAGCCGCATGCAGGGATGGTCCGGGTGGATGGTGGTACTGTGGCCATGGGTCAGACATAGTCCAACGATGTGGAGCCAGGAGCTCACCGCAGGGCGGGTTGTCATCATCCTCCATGGCCTGCAATAGACACGCGTCCACCCGCAACTGTGTGAGCCCGGCCGTTGTGCCGCTGGTGGATCGGCAATGGGGGGGGGTGGTGTGCATGCGGGTGGGGTGGGTGGGGTTGGGGAGGGGGGTGAGGGTACTGGGTGGGTGGATGGGTGGGGGGTGTGGGTGGTCGGCTGTTGCCATGGTGTGCGCTCTGTGGCCATACTACCCGATTCCCACGCCCATCTAGTCAGTGAAGCGGGCGGCTATCAGTCTGTCCCGTGCCCGCTGGGCCAGCCGGTAACGGTGGACAGCCACCCGCCTGTGTCTAGCCCGTCTGCCCTGACCATTGCCCCCATCCCCCTCATCTGGGGAGGACTGGGCCTCTTCCTGCTGCTCCTCCACTCCGCCCTCCTCTGCCTGCGGCACATCGCCCCTCTGCTGGGCTATGTTGTGCAGGACGCAGCACACCACAATGATGCGGCCGACCCTATCTGACCGATACTGGAGGGCGCCCCCAGAGAGGTCCAGGCACCTGAAACGCATCTTCAGCACGCCAAAGCACCTCTCTATCACTCCCCTTGTCGCTACATGGGCATCATTGTAGCGGTTCTCCGCCTCATTGCGTGGCCGCCGTACAGGCGTCATCAGCCACGATCGCAATGGGTGGCCCCTGTCGCCCAGCAACCAGCCCCTCAGCCGGGGATGGCGTCCCTCGTACATGCCGGGGATGGATGACCGCGACAACACGTATGAGTCGTGTACACTGCCTGGGTAACGGGCGAGACGTGCAGGATCATCATGCGGTGGTCGCAGACCACCTGTATGTTCATCGAATAGCTCCCCTTCCTATTAGTGAACATGGCCCTGTTATCTACAGGTGGCCGCACGGCGACGTGAATCCCATCGATCGCGCCCTGGACCATGGGGAACCCGGCCACGGCAGAGAAGCCCACGGCCCGGGCATCTTGGCTGGCCCGGTCCACAGGGAAGCGGATGTAGCGGTGCGCCATGGCATATAGGGCATCTGTCACTGCCCGGATGCACCGATGCACCGATGTCTGCGATATGCCGGACAGGTCCCCACTCGGTGCCTGGAATGACCCCGTTGCATAAAAGTTCAGGGCATCTTAACCTTGACGGACACGGGGAGAGGGTGTCCCCCGCCAGTGCCACTCGGTGACAGGTGTGCCAGCAGGTGGCAGATGTGTGCCACGGTTTCCCGCCTCATCCGTAGTCTCCTCCTGCATTCCCGGTCCGTGAGGTCCTGATATGACTGCCGGGGCCGGTACACACGGGGTGCCCTCGGGTGCCTCCGTTACCGTGGGGCCGCGACGTCCTCCTCCCCCTCCTCGTCCTGTCGGTCAGGTGTCCCTCCAGCCTGGGCGGCTGCCGCCTGCCCCTCTGCGGCAGGCTGCGCCGCCTCTCTGGCACGCTCCTCCTCCTCCTCCTCATCCAGGGCAACATGGACATTAGCGGCTGCCGCCACGGCGGCCTACATCGCTGGATGATCGGAAAACATGACGGCCTGGTTGGGGGGGGGGGGGGAAACGACGACATGTCATGGTCATGGCATGGACCGCATGGGTCCAACTGTTGGAGGCTGGCACCTGGCCAGGTGGACCAACTCACTTGCCCCCCCATCCTCCTCCCCGGCACGGACCCCATCCTCCTCCCCGGCACAGACCCCCTATCCCCCTCCCCGGCACGGACCCCCCATCCCCCTCCCCGGCACGGGCCCCCCCCCCATCCCCCTCCCCGGCACAGACCCCAACCTCCCATCCCCCTCCCCGACACGGACCCCCCCATCCTCCTCCCCGGCACAGACCCCCCATCCCCCTCCCCGGCACGGACCCCCCATCCCCCTCCCCGGCATGGACCCCAACCTCCTCCCCGGCACGGACCCCAACCTTCTCCCCGGCACGGACCCCCCATTCCCCTCCCCGGCACGGACCCCCCCCCCATCCCCCTCCCTGGCACGGGCCCCCCCATCCCCCTCCCCGGCACGGACCCCCCATCCCCCTCCCCGGCACGGACCCCCCCCATCCTCCTCCCGGCACGGACCCCAACCTCCTCCCCGGCACGGACCCCCCATCCTCCTCCCCGGCACGGACCCCCCGCCCGGCACTCCCCCGGAGCCCAGCCCACTCTAACCACCCCCCCCGCCGCACACACACACACACAACCCGAAACACACCTCTCCCCACACATTCAGACTGCGGCCACGCCATCGCCTGCCCAGCGGCCAACCCCCCAGGCCGTCACTCACCTCCACGCTGGTCGGCGTGAATCTGGAGCACAGGGTCACGCCGATGAAAAGGAGGTTTGATTTACGTCGACGTGAACGGTCATCACGTCGACGGGACTTCGGCCCATCCGGAAGGGAGAATATCGGCAGGCCGAAAATCGGCTGCCTTGCGCAGACCCGTGACATTCTCCGCGGCAGCGGCGCCATTAACGCCCCGCCGACTTTTCTCCCTTCGGAGACTTCGGCAACCGGCGGGGGCGGGATTCACGGCGGCCAACGGCCATTCTCCGACCCTCTGGGGGGTCGGAGAATGACGCCCCAGATGTCCCATGGAATGAAAATGTTACTATGTTTTAACTACTTTTAAACTTAGAAGGCTAAATCCAAATTATACCCTCCCGTTTAAATTGTACAAAGAGGATATTATGATCCCAGGCCAGACCCCAACATTGGCTAGGATGCTGGACCCGAAACCCCAATATTTTAGTTTATTTTAAGACAGTGCAGAAGTAAGTGATTACATGAAAAAACTTTTAACTTCACAGCTGAAAAGAACAGCTTACAATTACCCCTTAACACTACTACGCAATTTCCCATTAAATAACAAGAAAAGAAACATACAGCTCTCAATCTATCTTAAAATTTGCAAGGAATAGAGTAATACTTACTTTATAAAACAGATATGACTCCTGTTAGAAACCCTTCATACTCGGGCTGAATATCTTCAAAATGCTGGTTCACCTGGCAAGTTTCAGCTTCTTCCTGGTTCCCAGACATGCTCTGCTTTACATGTTATTACTATTTTATGACTCTCCTACTGTGAGAGAATTATAGACTGAGGGTCAGGCAGATCAGGCTTCAGCTCCAATCTCTCCCAAAGCTTCTCCAAAACCTAACTGCCTCTCTGCATTCCTGGGCTCCACCCAGCAAGGACCACACCTCGGCAGGCTGAAAAGCAAATGGGGCTAAGTGCCAACGCCAACGGAGGATCCGTGGTGTTTCACGACGGGGAGATTGGCTTGAAACTCTCACCGATTCCACTACCGGTGAGGGGCTAGCACCGATGCCATGTGAAACACCAGCGGAACGCGTGAAAAAAGGTTGGAGAATCGCCGGGTCACGTGCTGCACATGCGCAGGGCTGACAAGCTAAAGCCGCACGTACGCCTACATCCCCCACACACTCACCGGTCACGCCAGAAAAGATGGCACCAGATGTGCTGGACCACATACCCACCCACTCTGACCCACAGCCCACCTCTTGGCCACCCCCCACCACTCCCCGCAGTGCTGGCGGAAGTCCCGGCCGAGTGTGTCAGTGCTGGACACCGTCAACATGTCCTCTCTCTCCCTGCGGCCTCCCTAGTAGAACCACATTACTCTGGTCAATTTCACCAGCTGTTTCGTCGAAGTTCCCAGACCTTCACAAAACAAAATCCTTTTTAAAAACAAAACCACTGCAGTCAAACACACTCTGACACCAGGCTTTTAACCCTTAAATTGATCCAATATTTAGAAGCCAATTATCCTAAAATCCTCCATTCATCACAAGGAATTATGTTAAAATTGCCTTAATTTACACAAGCTCAAAAAATTGAAAATTGTCAATCTCATCGCAGCAATCTTGTGTCTATTGAACTCTCTAATATAACACATTGAGGTCAACATTGGGGGTCTAAAGGTGTGCAGGTTAGGTGGATTAGCCATGCTAAATATCCCCTTGGTGTCCAAAGATGTGTGGTTTAGGTGGATTGCCATGATAAATGTATGGGGGTTATGGGAATAGGGTGGGGGAGTGGACCGAGGTAGCGTGGTCTTTCGGAGAGTTGATGTAGACTCAATGGGCTGAATGGCCTCGTTCTGCACTGTAGGGATTCTATGAACTTCAATGTTAGGAAGGCAGCGGTTCTGCAATCATCTGCTGCTTAATGTCCTCAGCCATTTCGAGGACGATAGATCTCATTAACATTTGATGATGAGTGGCAAACTCTGAATGTGTGGCCAAATATCAGCTCACTAGTTGTGGCTGTGCTGGTGAGGGTGATGGAGGGGTGGGAATCTTCACTAGACCTGAAGTAGAAGTAATATTAAAGGAGGGGAGGCAACATGCAAGGATTACGAATGTACGGTTATTAAAAATAGCTGCCCAGTGATAACAAACTGCATTTAGAGCTATATGACTCACTTGGTTGGGGGCTGATAGGTTTCTGTGTGTCCAGAAGGAGAAGGTATGTTAACAGAGTTCAGAGCTGTCAGTTTCCAGCCGACCACTTCACAATGTCTCAACTGTGAAGGAATGGACTTCCGTTAGCGGCTATGAAGGAGTAAATCGCACATTTGGTGGCTCCCGCTCTGGTCGGACTTTCGGACCTTTCCCCCGGACTTTTTTCCGGTTTTAAACGGTGAATTCGAAGGCTGAGGCAATTGGGCACCGTTTCCACGTATCGGTGTATGGAGAAAAGAGCCAGAAGTGCACGAAAAGGCAGAAATAGGAAGATAGGCAAGAGGCAAGCTGAAGCTGCAGCAGGAGACAGCATGGCCGAGGACCGGACCGCTGGGGTGTCGGCGCAGCGATCAATGGAGCAGTTGATGCAGGTCATCCAGGATGGCTTTGCCAAGCAGACATGGGACTGCCTGGAGCTGATTAAAGGATCGATTGATCGGCTGGAGCACAGATTGGACGCCCAGGATCGGGCGATCCAGAAGGTTGAGAAGGCACTGGCTGAGCAGGAGGAGCATCAAACAGCGGTGAGCTGGAGGTGGGGATGCTGCGGGACCAGCAGAAAAGGCTTCTGGAGAAGGTGGAGGGCCTCGAGAATAGGTCCGGCCAGCAGGATTTAAGAATTGTCGGGTTCCCGGAGGGGGCTGAGGGAGCTGATGCTGGGGCATACGTAGCCGGTATGTTTGAGAAGCTGCTGGGGGAGGGGGCATTCTCCTGACCCTTGGAGGTGGACAGGGCTCACAGAGCGCTTGCGAGGAAGCCACGAATGGGGGACCCTCCGAGGGCAATGGTGGTGAGATTCCACAGGTTCCTGGACAAGGAATGTATTCTTCAGTGGGCCAAGCGAACGCGGAGCTGTAAATGGGACAACAGTATCCTGCGGGTGTACCAGGACCTGAGTGTGGAGGTGGCCAGGAAAAGGGCAGGCTTCAACCAAGTTAAATCAACCTTCTTCAAGAAACAGGTGAAGTTTGGACTACTGTATCCGGCTCGTCTCTGGGTCACAAATGAGGACCAGCATCATTATTTTGAGTTGCCCGAAGATGCGCTGGACTTTGCGAAGACAAAAGGACTGGTGGGGGGCTGAGAACTCTCGAACTTTGATGCAACTTGTTGGCTTATATTGGGCCCCTTTCTTTTTTAAATTTGTTTTATCTCCTCTTATTTTTTCTCTTCTGTTTTTGAGTTCTGTTTAAGAAGGGGCGGGAAAAAAGTTTTTTTGCTTTTGGGTTTTCTTTTTGGTGGATGTTGGCAATGTCTTTTTCTTTGATGTGCACTTTTGTGGGGTGGAGGCGTGTTTGTTTGAGTTTCGGTGGGTGGTGGTTTTTTTTGCAGCTGGGTGATTGTGTGGGGATTGTTAGATGAGGGAATTTGTTTGTATGAGTGGGGGGAGGGGAGTGAGGGAACAAAAGGTGGGAGACTTTTTACACCGGGGGCGGGGGCCACCAAGCTAGCTGGGTGAGCTAGTTCACAGAAGCGCAGTGGGGGGTGTGCATATGTTTAGTTTAGTATGTGGGTTAGGTTTTAGAGCAGTGTTGCTAGGGGAGGGGGGGGGGTTCTGCTGACGAGAGAGGGACTTCGGTGGAGGGACAGTGAGGAGGTCGGTGGCGGGGGCCGCCGGGGGGCGGGCCGGCAGAGGCATGGCGCATGGGTTGGAGGCGGGCCCAAGAAAGGGGATGGCTGATTGGCGGAGGGGAGGGGCACTTTGCCCCCAAACTAGGCTGATCACCTGGAATGTTCGAGGGTTAAATGGGCCGGTTAAGAGGGCACGTGTGTTCGCGCACCTGAGGGGACTGAAGGCGGATATAATAATGCTGCAAGAGACACATCTTAGAGTAGTGGACCAGGTTAGATTGAGGAAAGGCTGGGTCAGTCAGGTTTTCCACTCGGGGCTGGATACAAAGACTAGAGGGGTTGCGATCTTGATTAATAAGCGGGTGATATTTGAGGTGGGTAGAATAGTTTCGGATGTGGGGGGTCAGTATATTATGGTTAGTGGTAAGCTGGAGGGGTTGAAGGTAGTGCTGGTTAATGTATATGCGCCAAATTGAGATGACGTGGAATTTATAAAGAGAATGTTGGGGAAGATACCGGACTTGGACTCGCACAAGCTGGTCATGGGAGGGGACTTTAATACAGTTATTGATCCCGGCCTAGATCGGTCATGCTCGAAAACGGGCAGGGTGCCAGCAATGGCAAAGGAACTGAAAGGGTTCATGGAGCAGATAGGGGGGGTGGATCCATGGAGATTTGGGCAGCCGAGGGTGAAGGAGTTTTCCTTCTACTTCCACATACATAAGGTATACTCTCGGTACGATTTCTTTGCTTTGGGTAGGGCCTTGCTGGCAGGGATGACAGATACGGGGTACTCGCCGATTACGATCTCAGACCATGCTCCACACTGGGTTGACCTGAGGTTAGTACAGATAGCAATCAACGCTCGCAATGGAGGTTGGACGTAGAGCTATTGGCGGATGAAATGGTGTGCGAGAGGCTGAGGAAATGCATACTGAATTACCTGCAGGTAAATGATACGGGGGAGGTCTCAGCAGCGGTGGTCTGGGAAGCGCTGAAGGCAGTGGTGAGAGGAGAGCTGATTTTGATCCGGGCTCACAGGGACAGGACAGACAGGGCAGAGATGGACCGACTGGTAAAAGAGATTCTACAAGTCAACAGGAGGTACGCGGAGACTCTAGCGATAGGGCTTTTAAGGGAACGGCGTAGGCTACAGGCGGAGTTTGGCTTGTTAACCGCAGGGAGGGCAGTGGAACAGCTCAGAAAGGCGAGGGGGGTGACATACAAGCATGGTGAGAAGGCCAGCAGGATGCTTGCACAGCAGCTCAGAAAGAGGGAGACAGCTAGAGAAATAGGGAAAGTTATCGACGGGGATGGGAACTTAGTTGGGGATTCGGCAGGGGTGAGCAAGGCGTTCAGGGATTTCTACAGCAGGCTGTATAGGCCAGAACCCCCTGCGGGGCCGGAGGGGATGAGCACTTCCTGGAGGGAATGACTTTCCCGAAGGTGGACGGGGAGCTGGTTGAAGGCCTGGGGGCCCCGATCGGGTTGGAAGAGATAGTGGAGGGCTTGAAGGACATGCAGTCGGGTAACGCACTGGGACCGGAGTTCTACAAAAAGTTCTCCGGGATATTGGGACCGGTGCTGATGAAGGTGTTTAACGAGGCAAGGGAAAGGACGGTTCTGTCCCAGACGATGTCACAGCCCACAATTTCGCTTATCCTGAAACGGGACAAGAATCCGGAGTTATGTGGGTCTTACAGGCCGATTTCCCCGTTGAACGTAGATGCCAAACTGCTGGCCAAAATTTTGTCCTCCAGGATTGAGGATTGTGTGCCGAACGTCATTGTGGAGGATCAGACGGGGTTTGTTAAGGGCAGGCAGCTGGTGGCCAATGTAAGAAGGCTGTTAAATGTGATCATGATGCCCCCGGAGAGTAGGGAGGTGGAGGTAGTGGTCGCGATGGATGCGGAGAAAGCTTTTGACCGGGTTGAGTGGGATTATTTATGGGAGGTTCAGGGGCGGTTCGGATTTGGGAGGGGCTTTATTGACTGGGTCAGGTTGCTGTACCAGGCTCCTGTGGCAAGTGTACGGATGAACAGCGCGACTTCAGACTATTTTAGATAGGGTTGCACCCTCTCCCCACTGCTGTTTGCGCTGGCGGTAGAGCCGCTGGCAATTGCTCTGAGGGCCTGAAGAGGCTGGAAGGGGCTGGTCCGGGGTGGGGGTTGGGGTGGAGGGGGGGGGGGGGGAGAGCACAGTGTCTCGCTGTATGCGGACGACCTGTTTTTGTGTGTTTCAGATCCAATTGAGGAGATGGAAGAAATCATGGGAATTTTAGAGGTCTTCGGCCGGTTTTCGGGGTATAAGCTTAATATGGGGAAGAGCGAGATGTTTGTGGTCCAGGCGAGGGGTCAGGAGAGGCAACTGGGGGAATTGCTGTTTAGATTGGTAGGGGACAGTTTCAGGTACCTAGGTATCCAAGTGGCGCGGGATTGGGACCGGCTACATAAATTGAACTTGGCCCGGTTGGTGGATTGGATAAAGGAGCATTTCCGGAGATGGGATGCACTCCCGTTGTCTCCAGCTGGGAGAGTCCAAACGGTGAAAATGACGGTCCTCCAGAGATTCCTGTTTTCAATGTCTCCCCATCTTCATTCCGCGGTCCTTTTCTAAGCGGGTCAATAAAATTATTGCGGGCTCTGTATGGGGGGCAAGTCCCCGCGAGTGGGGAGGGTAATCGGAGCGGAGTCGGGGGGAGCGTGGGCTGGCGCTGCCGTACTTTAGCAATTATTACTGGGCGGCTAACATAGCCATGATTAGGAAGTGGCTGGTGGTGGTGGCGGGGGGGGGGGGGGGGGGGGGGGGGGGTGTCGGCATGGTTGCGTATGGAGGCGGCTTCTTGCCAGGGCACAAGTCTGGGAGCGCTGATAACTGCGCCTCTGCCATTCCCGTCGGTACGGTACTCCACCAGTCCAGTGGTGGTGGCGGCCCTGAGAGTCTGGGGGCAATGGAGGAGACATGTGGAAGCAGTGGGAGCATCGGTCTGGTCCCCAATCTGCGATAATCACCGGTTTGCCCCGGGGAGGATGGACGGGGGATTCCGAATATGGTGGAGAGCGGGGATTGAGAGGATGAGGGACTTGTTTATAGAGGGGAGCTTTCCGAGTATGAGGTTGGCAGGGGAAAATGAATTTTGATATCTGCAGGTGCGGGACTGTCTGCGTAGACAGGTATCAATCTTCCCACTCCTGCCGCTAAGGGGGATTCAGGATAGGGTGGTTTCTAGAGGATGGATAGTGAGGGAAGCGTTTCTGACATTTATAAGGAGCTTATGGGATCAGAGGAGAGGCAGACTGAGGAGCTGAAGCGAAAGTGGGAGGAGGAGCTGGGGGGAGGGATAGAGGAGGGCCTTTGGGCGGACGCGTTGAGTAGAGTCAACGCGACCCGCAACTTGTGCCAGACTCAGCCTGATTCAATTTAAGTGGTTCACCGGGCCCACATGATAGTGGCCAGGATGAGCAGATTCTTTGGGATGGAGGACAGGTGTGCAAAATGTGCGGGAGGACCAGTGAACCATGTCCACATGTTCTGGGCATGTCCAAGGGGATTTTGACAGGGGTTTGCTGATGTCATGTCCAAGGTATTAAAAACAAGGGTGGCATTGAGTCCAGAGGTGGCGATTTCTGGGGTGTCGCAGGATCCGGGAATCCAGGAGGAGAAAGAGGCAGACGTTCTGGCATTTGCTTCCCTGGTAGCCCGGAGACGGATATTACTAGTATGGAGGGACTCAAAGCCCCCGAAGTCGGAGACCTGGCTATTGGACATGGCTGGCTTCCTCTGCCTGGAGAAAATTAAATTCGCCATGAGAGGGTCTTTGTTAGGGTTCGCCCGGAGGTGGCAATCATTCATCAACTTC
Source organism: Scyliorhinus torazame (assembly GCF_047496885.1). Classification (NCBI taxonomy): domain Eukaryota; kingdom Metazoa; phylum Chordata; class Chondrichthyes; order Carcharhiniformes; family Scyliorhinidae; genus Scyliorhinus; species Scyliorhinus torazame. Next base: position 136,546,209 of record NC_092721.1, on the reverse strand, counting down.
TTCACAGAGAATTAATAGTCAGCAGAAGGGTTAGGTTAGCGTAGATTAGGGGGTTAATTAATGGTGGGACCTGTGGTGGAGGGAGATGATAGTTGCACTATGTTTATATTTTTATGTACATTGTTTATATTGCTGCTGTTACAATGCCAAAAAAAACCTCAATACAATGTTTATTAAAAAAAAACTGTGAAGGAAGATGATTGGAAAGCACTTAATTCTGTTTGAAGTGGTCCAGGAGCTGCCAATCAAAGTTTGATGTTTATAAACCTTGTGGTTAGAGCACATCAGAATTATTCAACAATGAAGGAAGAAGAATGGAACAGTGCTGACAGCTGGGGTGTGCGGATGCTGTTAATCACAGCCGAGTAAAATCAATATCAAAGAGAAATGAATGAATGGCTTGCACATCAAAGATCTGAGCAAATTTAAACACAGCTGACTGGTTTTTTTTTCCAGGAATTGGCACGTGGTGCTTCCTGTGTCTGAACCAGTTGGTGTATTGCCCAGGTGAGTGTTAAAGCAGCAATCTTTTGCATTGCCTGTGTCTGGACTGCTCTCTAGCTCCAGACATTGAGCTCTCTTCTGGGGGTCTTCCTGACCGGAGTCTCTTTTCTGGGGGGCTTCCTGACAGGGGTCATTTTTCTGGGGGGGGTCTGAGTGGGGGTCTCCTTATTTAGGGGTCTCTGTGCGGGGTCTCTGGGGGGGGTTCTTATTAAGAGGTTCATGGGGGGTTTTGTCTGCAGAACGCTCAACAGGATTCTTTGCTGACGGGAATACATCCAAATACTAATCCTTTCAGGCCAGCTAAACTGTGTTTGCTATTGTAGCTGAAATGTGGGAGGGGTCTGGTGGGGTGGGGTGGGCAGATCTTGCATTGGGGGGGGCTGTGGATGGACTTTGGGGGTAACTCCCTTGAAGAGTTACCTCCTTGGCCCACCGCGAGGTCCATCGTGTCAGGATCATGGGCGAGATTCTCCGACCCCCTGCCTGGTCGGAGAATCGGCGGGGGACTGGCGTGAATCCCGCCCCCCGCCGGTTGCCGAATTCTCCGGCACCGGAGATTCGGCGGGGGCGGGAATCACGCCGCGCCGGTTGGCGGCCCCCCCCCCCCCCCCGCGATTCTCCAGCCAGGATGGGCCGAAGTCCCGCTGCTGGAACTCCTGTCCCGCCGGCTGGTTTAATCCACCTCTCTTACCGGCGGGACAAGGCGGCGCGGGCGGGCTCCGGGGTCATGGGGGGGGGGGCACGGCCGATCTGGCCCCGGGGGGTGCCCCCACAGTGGAATGGCCCGTGATCGGGGCCCACCGATCCGCGGGTGGGCCTGTGCTGTGGGGGCACTCATCTCCTTCTGCCTTCGCCACGGTCTCCATCATGGCGGAGACGGAAGAGACTCCCTCCACAGCGCATGCGCAGGGATGCCGTGAGCGCCCGCTAACGCTCCCGCGCATGCGCTGCACGGCAAAGTCAGTTTCACGCCAGCTGGCGGGGCACCAAAGGCCTTTCCCGCCAGCTGGCGGGGCGGAAATCAGTCCGGCGCGGGCCTAGCCCCTCAAGGTTAGGGCTCGGCCCCATAAGATGCGGAGGATTCCGCACCTTTGGGGCGGCGCGATGCCGGACTGATTCGCGCCGTTTTTGGCGCCGGTCGGCGGACATCGCACCGATTGCGGAGAATCCCGCCCCTCGATCCTGACACCAGTGGGGGGGCCAGAGCATCGGAAGCGGATCAGCGCCGATCCAGTTTACTTCACGACTCTAGATTCTCCGCCTCATCGGCAACTCTGCAACCAGCAGCATGAGGCGTAGAATTTTGCCCAGTATGTATTTATTTCTATTATTTAGCGGTATTAAGCTGATTATCGCCACAATGTAGTGGCTCAATGGAGTTCTGCATTGAAAATGCTTTCTCAGTCCTTAAGGCAATAATTATTTATATCAGCTGAACACCCAACTCCATCCTTAGGCTCATGCTGTCAGTCGGGAAAAAATACTTCTCAGTAAAACAAAGAAAGATGGAGTTTGCAGGTCGTGATAAGAAAATATTCTAAAGCCTTCTGGACTGGACAGTTCATTCATCAAGTCTTCTGTGGATTGATTTAATGCCCATTTGGCACCAATCAGCTAAACAAGCAGTTTCCTTAACCCGGAGCGTTCCTTCAGCTGGAGAATATTGATTTTGTATAATGCTATTCAGAATTCAGTGGAGTTTAAACTGAAATGATTGATTAATGTACGGTTATTAAAAATAGCTGCCCAATGATAACAAACTGCATTTAGAGCTATATGACTCACTTGGTACTAAACACACTGCTAAGAGAGATTTGTCTCTCAAATTCTGGGTGATACAGATGTTCCACTTATACAGAGTATATATGGGCTGTAGTAAGTTAAATAGTATAGGGATTTAGCTAAGGGTTCAGGAGATAAACAATTCTGTTTGCACTACATGAACAAAAGGGCTTAATTGTACAGAACAAAATGTACAAAAATAAGCTGATGTGCATTTTGGTGATACCCCTTCCTCACAAAGGGTGCAATTTCCCCAAAATTGTACAGAGTGCTGGATCAGGCGAGAAAAGCTGCCTGAAACTCGCCAGCTTCACCGACACCTTTTCTCGCTTAATTTAACAGCACATTGCAATTTCAGAGTGCTGGTGAGGATCATTCAGCAGGCCCTAAACATGCCAGCAAAGCCAGGGTTCTGAGATCGGGGTGCCAATCTCAAAGTTAAATTTAAGCTTCCCACACAACAGACACAAGCATTGGAACATCGGTTATCCCTGCCCCCTGCCCCCTACACACACTACGATAGGTGCACCCCACCTCGCAAACACTGGGACACTCCTCCCCTGTACAGGCATCACCCCCCCCCCCCCCCCACATGCATTGGTGAGCCCCCACCCGATCAGTGGCACCGCTCCCATCCCCTTCACAGGCTCCAACCCGACCTGTGCCCCCAAGTACCAGGCGCAACCCACCTAGGATTAGAGCACCATCCCTCCTTCACAGGCACTGCGCCACCTCCCCCCCCCCCCACCCCCCCACCGCACTTGGGCTCTCCAGAGTGCCACCCTGGCACTACCAGCAGTGCCAAAGCATGCCTGGCCATGTCCCGCACCACCTGGGGGCTAAACCTCACTGCCCTCGGCGCTGTTATCATGACTGGTTTCCGTTTTGTGATAACTAGTAGTGATTTGTGCCAGTGTAACTTAACACCAGTTTGGTGGGAGATTAAGGCGTGGGTGGACGTAACGACATCAAGGCGGGTAAGTGTTTGTTGATGTCTTAAAAATAATGGGAAACAGGTTCACGCCCTTTCTGGGCATGAACCTGACTACGTCATCGGCGGGGGTGGGGGGCAGAGAGGATCTCAAACTGAGATCTCGTCCGTTTTTGACCACTTGCAGGATTTAGTGGCCATTACGGGACTTGCGCCCTCGGCTAACGGGGCCACTATGTCGCGGCCAAATAATTGTTATGAATTGGCAAAGAGAGGTTAGGGTTGGGAAAGGCATTCGGACCTTGCATCAATTTATTGAACTATTTTCACCAATCAGCGCCAACACACTGGGCCTTGCTTCTGCTTCTCATGGGTGGCACGGTAGCATAGTGGTTAGCACTGTTGCTTCACAGCTCCAGGGTCCCAGGTTCGATTCCGGGCTTGGGTCGCTGTCTGTGTGGAGGCCTGCACGTTCCCCCAGTGTGTGCGTAGGTTTCCTCCGGGTGCTCCGGTTTACTCCCACAAGTCCTGAAAGACGTGCTTGTTTGGTGAATTGGACATTCTGAATTCTTCCTCTGTGCACCCGAACAGACGCCAGGCAACTAGGGGATTTTCACAGTAACTTTACTGCAGTGTTAATGTAAGCCTACTTGTGACACTAATAAAGATTATTAATATTACATATGCACGATTATTATTATTATTATCTGCCTACCTTTTTGCCTGTTTAAAACCAATTTGCTCGCAAAAAAGTTGCCTCCTGAGGAACTTCCAGTCTCTCCTACAGGAGCCATTAACTGATTAGAAATATATGGAGGTGAAAGGAGAAACCGCCTGATGTGCATTTCCTGCAGTAATTGCCTCCTGCATAAACAACAATAGGAGCACAGTCTGAGGTAGAGGATAGGCTTGTAGATAGTGAATGCACAGTACGCATAACGATATTGACACTAGATAATCCAGTGACCAATGATGACCATCACTTTGGGCGCGATTCTCCGGCCTCGTTGCGCTCTCGCTCAAGTGATACGAGGCTGGTGAATAGCGACCGTGGCCAAATACGAGAACCGCGCCAGGTGCCAAACTGTTGCCGATGCAACTGGCCTGCTCCCATAGGTGAAATCGGGATCTCGCCGTAGTGTGGCGAGAACCCAATTTTCACCACTTAATCCTCATTTTAATTTAATTTATGAGAGCCACTCCATATCCAACAGCCTTCCATCAATCATCGGCCTCCCCAACAAGTGGTCACGCTGGCGCCAATTAGTATTCCTTTTGAAAACCCGGTGGAAGGGCTTTGTGGGGAGCTTGGGAGGTGAGTAGCCATCTTTGCTCACAGGGAAAGAGCTCGGGGGTGCTAAGCTTGCCAATCCAGTGCTCGGTGGGGGGTGGGGGACCTTCAGCTGGGGTTTGGGGACCCTCCGTAGGGGTGGGCCGCCATTGGAGAGGTGGGGGCAACCAGGAGGCAACCGCTCATGGCACCACTATGCCAACCCCAGAATTGTTTCCCTGTTCTGGGGCAACCCTTGACCCTGCATGTCTGCCCACAGACCACCCATAACCCTCACCGACTGCCGAGGCCTCTGGCCATGTAACTGAAAGGCTATTGCTAATACGGAATTGGCAATCGTGGTTAAGTGAGCACTTCACACAACCCAAGTACATTCCTGTGGGTGAGCGGGCCATGTAGCATGTGGGATTCATTGCCTAGCATCCCAATCACACCTTGATGCATGGAGACTGTGCTTGAACACTGCGGGAGGAAACACCACACACGCAGCAGCCAACATCCGAACACATAGCAATGGGACACGGCTCCAGGTACATGTCCATGGCCGGAGGGTGGCTGGGTGCCATGGGGAAGGGGAGATGCCTGGAGAGATTCGGAGATCAGCCCGCATTGCGGAAGAAAGTGACAGAGGCATCAGACTGGTTGTGCACAAAGGTGTTTAATGTGTTTTACAATTCCCACTTTCCCGATGGTATTGCCTCTCCACCTCCCAATCCCCACCACCCCCACACACCCCTTCCCATCCCCTACCTATTAACCCCCCCCCACCACCTCCACCCTTCCCCCAGTGCCCTCAGTGATCCACAGCATGCTTGGCTCCCCTAGTTCTACCACTACGTCTAGGTGTTTCCCCAGAATGCACATCCGAGGTGGTGGCAGCCAGCCAACTACCTCGTCCTGTGGCCTTCGATACCCTTGGCGGGCGTCCTCTGGGGCCGGAGGCCCCTGGCTCACTTGTTGGCAGCACATGCACAGCCGTGCCACCCTGTCCCATGTGCTGAATTCGAGGCACAGTATCATCAGAGGAGTGGAACACGGGGGAGCTGGTGGCCACCGTTGCCACTCCATGGGATGGTCCAGGTTGGCACCCAGTGCCATCTCCTCCCAGTCGGTGCCCAAAGGGCCCTGGGGTTCACCTTGGGATGGAGGGGCAGCTGATTCGAGCTCCGGCTGCCCCTGCATCATCTGGCTCTGCCAGCCCTGGTGGTTCCCCATGGTTCGCACCATCGTGTCGATGCCCTCAGCGATGCTCCCCAATGACTGGGACATGCTCAGCAGCACCTCAGCAATTCCCACCTACGACTGGTACAAGCTCCGCAGTGCCTCGGCCATGCCCACCTGAGGGTGGGACAGGTTCCACAGAACCACATTAAGGTCATCCTGGTACTGGGTAACATCCCCAAGCGAGTTGGACATTCTGCCAAGACCTTCAGCCATGGCCGTCACCGACTGCGCAACATCTTGGACACCTTCACTCATGGTGCCGACGTTGTGCACCAGGCTCTCCACTGCGGTTGCCAGCCTAGCAATGTTGGCCTCAGTGCCATGCATTTCCCACAACAGCCTCTGGGACTCCTCCAATCGGCTATGGATCTGCTGGATAGCCGCTGGCATCTCCCCCTGATGTCCTAGCCGCTCCCTATCATCTCCATTAGCTCTGTGTAATCCTGTTTCAGAGGCTTAGCATCAGGCTGGGACTCAGCTGGGTCCTGGAATCCAGCAGCCCTCCGACTGCAGGCTTGCCTGGGGGTTCCTGCCACCTCTTGATGTGCATCAGGAGCAGTGTGGTACCCACTACATTGTGCCCCAGAAGGCTGTCCACTTTCCCATCACGGTGCGTGTATCTGCACTGGTGGAGGGTGGGGATGACAGCTGTGATGCTACTATTATGGTGGAATCTTTGGAGCTCTCCTCCGAGGTCTCCTCAGAATCATGAGAGGGGGCCGGGATGGCCGGCGCCATCGGCTGGAGGACCTGCGGGAGAATGGACATGTGGTCAGTGGGAGGGATGGGTCAGTCTGTAAGACAATCACTACTCATGTTTGACAGGTCCCTCGGCCACCCCAGGCACCGCCAGGGTCCGCTCCTTGAAGGAGGTGAGGATTCTTAGGTCCGGCACACCACTGCCAGTCTGGGCCCCCTCCCGACGATTATGAGAGAGCTTATTCTAAGGAGACACAGAGGGGGCATCGTTAAACACACACGTGGTTCACAGTGGCAGGAGGGTGTGTGTGTGAAGGGAGAGTTGGGGTGGGGGTGGGTAAAGGGGGAGGGTAGTGGAGGGAGGGTTAGGGGTCGCACGGGGAGTTGGGGGTGGATTCTCCCTTGGGGGGGGGGGGGTTGGTGTCCACTCACCTGTGCTGCCCGATGTAGGTCATTGACCTTTTTCTGGCGCTGAAGGCTAGTCCTCCTGGTCACACTCCCCGAGCTGACTGCTGCTGCCACCTCGTCCCAGGCAGCACTGGCTGCCCTATGGCTCACCCTCCAGGACCCACAGGGGGGAACAGGGCACACCTTCAGGCCTCCATTGCTCCCAGGAGCCTTCCCAGATCTGCCACCTTGAATTTTGGGGCTGGTCCCCTTGCCGCCATGGTTGCGAGCTAGATGGGGTTGGCCGAGCAAGTGCTGCTTAAGTGCTGCTTGACCTTGTTGGCGGGGGACTGGTGATCGCGGCCCTGGCTAATCAGCTGGTGAGCCTTCGTTTACGACGAGAAGCCCGTGAGGTCTCACTAAGTGGACCAATTAACGTTGAATTGAGTTGCCGGCCTCGCTGGGCCGAGCGTCGGGAAGCTCGCGGCAATTCCCGCTCGCTACCCCACTTAGAAATTTTTCTGGAGAATCGAGCCCTCAGTTTATTTAATGTTGTTTTAATGTGAATGATAGCTGCCCAGTGCCCTGCTCAAGTGGCAATGCTTATATCAATCAGGATTGTGTCTGTTGCTTGGCTAGTTTTCTGGATCATCACAGCCCAGCATAATTTCTCTGTGAGTGAAATCCCAGCATCTTCAAAAGTTTTATGCAGTCAGGAACGAATGCAAGAACCCAATGCTGATAGTATCAGTTGGCGGCACGGCATGGCGATCATTCAGGCAGCAACCAATCAAGAGGCTGCCTCCGCAATTAAAGATTGAGGGCGTGTTACTGACTTAATTGGGAGGCCCAGTGATAGAGCTCAAAGCTCTGGATAGTCTGCTGCCTCACTGGGAAAGGTGGGCATTGCAAGGGCATCTTAAAATGGAGGCACTTTCTGCATCATTCTAAATGTTGAACATTGAATCTGGGCCACAGATGTCAGGCTGTCAGTGTGAAGGAAGATTGCCTTTCCAAAGTTTCTGGCTTTGGTCTTCTTATGTGCTCTATGCTGGGTTCATTAAGAGGTGGGGTTCGGCCTGCCACTGGAAGGCAGCTTCCAGGTACTTGCCAGACTCCAGCCTCACTGGAGCCGCGTTCGCTGTTGGGAAGATTCTGGCAGCACCATAATGATGTCCCCCGATGTCCTCATAGTGTACTTAATTAGCTCCCCAACACTGCCGGCTTCGGGTAGCCCAGAGGATTGGTAAATTTTAAAGATCAACAAAAGATGACAAAATAATAATAAAGAGGGAGAAGATGAACTAAGAGGGTATACTAGCAAACCCGTATAAAAATGGACAGTAGGAGCTTCTTTAAATATATAAAAAGGAAGAGGAAGGCCAAAGTGAACATAGGCCCCTTCACAATGAGACTGGGGAAATAATAATGTGGAACCAGGAAATTTCAGAGGAGTCAAAGAAATACTTTACATGAGTCTTCACGGTGGAACACACTAATAATATTCGAAAAAATTTAAATAATCAAGGGGCAAAAGGGGAGGAAGTAAATACAATAACTATAATTAGTTAAAAGAAAAAGTACTAGGAGAACTAATGGGGCTAAAAGTCAGTAAGTTCCCTGGGCCTAATGGTTTGCATCCTAGGATATTAAAGGAAGTAGCTACAGAGATAGTGGATGCACTGATAGTAATTCAAAGAATCCTTAAATTTTGGAACAGTCTCAGAGGATTGGAAACTGCCAATGTAACACCCTTATCCAAAAAGGGAGGTGGATCAGAAACAGGTAACTATAGGCCAGTTAGATTGACAATTGTAATGTGTAAAATATTACAATCCATTAGAGAAGATGTAAAATCAGAGCATTTAGAAATACATAATATAATTAAGCAGAGTCAGCATGGCTTCATGAACAGGAAATCATGCCAGACAAATGTATTAAAATTCTTTGCAGTCGTAACGAGCAGGATAGATAAAGGGGCACCATTGAATGTAGTATACTTGGATTTCCAAAAAGCGTGAAATAAGGTGGCACAGTGGTTAGCATGGCTACCTCACAGAGTCAGGGACTCGGGTTTGATTCTGGCCTTGGGTGACTGTCTGTGTGGAGTTTGCAAGTTCTCCCCGTGGCTGCATGGGTTTCCTCCCGGTGCTCCGGTTTCCTCTCACAGTCCAAAGCTGTAGGTTAGGTGGATTGGCCATGATCAATGCGTGGGGTTACGGGATAGGGTGAGGGAGTGTGCCTAGCTACAGTGCACTTTCAGAAGGTCAATGTAAATGCGATGGGACAATAGCCTCCTTCTGCACTGTTGGGATTCTAAGGTAACACACAAAACCTACCAATAAGGTAAGAACCCATGGGAGTGTTGAAGGTATTATATAAGTATGGACAGAGGGTTGGTTAACTGATAGAAGATAGAGAGCTTTGATAAAGGGAACATTTTCAGGATGGCAACCTATAAATATTGGAATGCCGTAGTGATCAGAGCTGAGGCCAAAATTATTTACAATACATATTAATGACTTAGACAAGGGAAATCAATGTACTATTGCCAAGTTTGCAGATGACACACAAATAGTGGGAAGGAACGTGGGAAGGGATATAGACAGGTTAAGTGAGTGGGCAAAAACTTGGCAGATGGAATATAATGTAGGAAAATGTGAAATTATGCACTTTAGTAGGAAGAATAAAGGTGTTGAATATTATTTCAATGGAAAAAGACTGTAGAAAACTGAACAGAGGGATTTGGGGGTCCTTATACATAAATCACAAAAGGCTAGCATGCAAGTTCAGCAGGAATAAGGAAGGGAATTGGAATGTAGGCATTTATTTCAAAGGAAATTGAGTACAAAAATAAGGAAGTCTTGCTAAAACTATACAAGGCAGGGGTTAGACCACACCTGGAACACTGTGGACATTTTTGGTCCCTAATCTAAGGAAAGATATATTGCTATTGGAGGTAGCCCAGAGAAAGTTCATTAGGTTGATCCTGGGTATGGAGGGATTTTCATATGAGGAGAGGCTGAGCAGCTTGGGCCGGTTCTCATTAGAGTTTAGAAGAATGAGAGGTAACCTTATTGAGACATATAGGATTCTCATGGGGTTTGACAGATTTTGAGAAGTTGGTTCCCCTTCTGGGAGAGTCTAGGACCAGAGGGCATAATCTCAGAGTAAGGGGTCACCCATTGAGGACAGTGATGGGGAAGAATTTATTTTCTCAGAGGGAAGTGAATCTGTGGAATTCTTTACCACAGAGAGCTGTAGAGGCTGGGTCATTAAGTAGGTTCAAGGCTGAGATAGACAGATTTTTAATCTGTAAGGGAATCAAGGGTTATGGAGATAAGATGGGAAAGTGGAGTTGAGGAATATCGTATCAGATCAGTCATGATTTCATTGAATAGCAGAGCAGACCCGATGGGCCGTATGGCCTACTTCTGATCCTACATTTTATGGTCTTATGGCTACCCGACACACTAATTCCCAGTTTCCCCCTGGTTGTGCCTCCTGACCCACCAGAAAGATTCTATCCAATAATTCATTGCCACATAAGGCAACTAAGCTCCTGAGGGAATCTCTCAAGATTATTGCTGATCTTGATTTATAGGGAGCTACTCACAAATGGGAATCATGGGCGACATCAGAAGAATCAGCTCCTGCTGAATCTAAATCTTGAGCTGAGAATAATTGAAATTAATTAACTTGTATCTAGTCCATCTTCCTTTTATATTCTCTTTATTAAAAAATAGAGAGCTTATTAATCCTACTCGTCACAATGCCAATATAGGCTATGTTAAAGTGAATATTTGAGCTGTCTGTTCACAGGGATTGAATACAGAAATCCCAAAAGAACTCTGACCCGCTCCCGTTACTCAAAGGTCCTGCTTGCTCAGGGGCATTTTGCTTCTGTAAGTTGGATGTGGAGTAACTTCGGTTTTTAAAAAATGGTGCTAAGCAGAAAGGGCAAGACTTGTGTACCTTTACCCACTGCATCACATTCTCATAAATTACTAATAAAAACAGAAAATGCTGGAAATACATAGCAGGTGAGGCAGAATTTGGAGAGAGAGAGACCAAATTAATGGGCAGTATTTAACGGAGCTGGTGGTGATCACGCCACCAATGAGCATGCGTGTCATTCCTTATCAAGGCATGCCGAAATAAATATCATCCAAACACTTAATTGGGCAGCAGTGAGCCTTCCCCTGGATCAAGGACTCTAGGGGTGGAGGTTCTGCCTGCTGAAAGTTGCCAGCCAACCAGAGATCAGCAACTTTTCATTGCTCAGCAGCACCACCAGAGGGGTGACAGCTTCTGGTACTATATCCACCGCAAGCCCAGGCCCAGGATCACCAAGGGTCCCAGGCCACAGATGAGTGAGCGTGGGTGGGCGGTGGTGGGATGGGGGGTGTGGGTGAGGGGGGCTTCATGGGGGAGGGGAAGGGGTGTCAGCAGCAAGGGCAAAGGGTGACTCTCACTGAGCCCCCCTTTACCCAATTGCAGCGTCCCCTGAGCAGGCGCTGAGGAATGAGGGAACAAGATGTACTATCTCCAAATTTGCACATCACACTAAATTGGGTGGGAGGGTGAGCTGTGAGGACGATGCAGAGATCTGTCAGTGTGATTTAGATAAGTTGAGTGAGGGGGCAAATGAATGGCAGATGCAGTATAGTTTGGATAAATACAAGGTTATCCACTTTGATAGCAAAAAAGAGAATGCAGTCTATTATCGGAATGGCCATAAAATAGGAGACCTGGGCAGCTCGTACACCAGTCACCGGATGCAGGTACAACAGGTGGTAAAGAAGGTAAATGGAATGTTGGCTTTCATTGCAAGAGGATTCATGCACAGGAGCGGAGATGTCTTGCTACAATTACACACGGCCTTCGTGAGGCTACACCTGGAATATTGTGTGCAGTTTTGGTCTCCTTTTCCGAGGAAGGATGTTCTTGCTATAGAGGGAGCCCAGCAACTTTTGACCAGACTGATCCCTGAGCTGGCGGGACTGGTATTTGAGGCGAGATTGAGTCGGTGAGGTTTGTATTCGCCGGAGTTCAGAAGAATGAGGGGGGATCTCATAAAGCCCTATAAAATCCTAACAGGACTAGACAGGGTAGATGCAGGAAAAATGTTTCTGAAGGTGGGGGTGTCCAGAACCAGGGGCAAAATTCTCCCCCAACGGCACGATGTCCGCCGACTGGCGCCCAAATCGGCGCCAATCAGACGGGCATCGCGCCGCCCCAAAGGTGCGGAATACTCCACATCTTTGGGGGCCGAGCCCCAACATTGAGGGGCTAGGCCGACGCCGGAGGGATTTCCGCCCCGCCAGCAGACGCGGAGATACGGCGCATGCGCGGGAGCGTCAGCGGCCGCTGTCAGTTTCCCGCGCATGCGCAGTGGGGAGAGTCTCTTCCGCCTCCGCCATGGTGGAGGCCGTGGCGGAGACGGAAGGGAAAGAGTGCCCCCACGGCACAGACCCGCCCGCGGATCGGTGGGCCCCGATCGCGGGCCAGGCCATCGTGGGGGCACCCCCCAGGGCCAGATCGCCCCGCGCACCCCCCAGGACCCCGGAGCCCGCCCACGCCGCCTGGTCCCGCCGGTAAATACCAGGTTTAATTTACGCCGGCGGGACAGGCAATTTCTGGGCGGGACTTCGGCCCATCCGGTCCGGAGAATTGAGCGGGGGGGGCCCGCCAACCGGCGCGGCCCGACTCCCGCCCCCGCCCAATCTCCGGTACCGGAGACTTCGGTGGGGGCGGGGGCGGGATTCGCGGCGGCCAACGGCCATTCTCCGACCTGGCGGGGGGTCGGAGAATGACGCCCCAGGGGTGGGATTCTCCGACCACCCCGCCGGGTCGGAGAATCGCCGGGGGCTGGCATGAATCCCGCCCCCGCCGTGTCCCGAAGTCTCCGCCACCAGAGATTCGGTGGGGGTGGGAATCGTGCCGCGCCGGTCGGTGGGGCCACTCCCGCCAATTCTCCGGCCCGCGATGGGCCGAGGTCCCGCTGCTGGAATGCCTGTACCGCCAGCGTGGATTAAACCGCCTTTTGAACGGCGAGACAGTGCGGCGCGGGCGGGCTCCGGGGTCCTGGGGGGGGGGAGGCACGGGGCGATCTGGCCCCGGGGGGTGCCCCCACGGTGGCCTGGCCCGTGATCGGGGCCCACCAATCCGCGGGCGGGCCTGTGCCGTGGGGCACTCTTTTACTTCTGCCCAAGCCATGGACTTCCTTGCGCATGCGCGGGGTTGATGTCAGCAGCCGCTGACGCTCTCGCGCATGTGCGGACCCGCGTCGCCTGGCGAAGAACTTTCGGCCCTGGCTGACGTGGCGCCAAAGGTCTTTCCCGCCAGCCGGTGGAGCGGAAACCGCTCCGGCGCGGGCCTAGCCCCTCAAGGTGAGTGCTTGACCCCTAAAGACTTCCGCACCTTTGGGGCGGCCCGACGCCGGAGTGGTTCCCGCCACTCCATCACGCCGGGAACCCCGCCCCGCTGGATAAGGGAGAATCCCGCCCCAGGACTCACAGTCTGAGGATTAGGGATAAACCATTCAGGACAGAAATGCGGAGAAATTTCTACTACCAGAGAGTGGTGAGCCTGTGGAATTTGCTACCACTGAAAGTACTGAGGCCAAAACATGTATGTTTTCAAGACGTAGTTAGCTATAGCACTTGGGAGCAGCACGGTGGTGCAGTGGGTTAGTCCTGCAGCCTCACGGCGCCGAGGTCCCTGGTTCGATCCCGGCTCTGGGTCACTGTCCGTGTGGAGTTTGCACATTATCCCCGTGTTTGCGTGGGTTTCGCCCCCACAACCCAAAGATGTGCAGGCTAGTTGGATTGGCCATGCTAAATTGCCCCTTAATTGAAAATTTTTTTTTTTTAATGAATTGGGTAGCTACAGCACTTGGGCACCTCCAGAAGCCCACTAGCAGCCCCAAGAGGCTTTGCTTTACAGGCTCCCTGCATGGCACTCCACAGGCTGATTGCTGGGTGAATACCATCAGTGACGGGACAAGGCCCTTAAGTGGACATTAATTTACCAATTAAGGGCTTTGTATGATGGCAGGCTGGGCCTTTCGGGGCAGTGTGGGAAGGTGCCAGTGTACCCACCCACCGCCCTCCTGCCTGATTGTGATAAACCACTGTTACACCTTTCTTAGGTGATGTAAGGTAGGACCTGTATTACAGGTTCGCCGGTAGTCCCTGCCTGCTGGCTCCGCCCAGTAGGCGGAGTATAAATATGCGTGTCCTCCATTCAGCAGCTAATTCGCCAGCTGCTGTGGGAGGCCACGCATCTTAGAGCAATAAAGCCTCAGTTGTATCCAACTCTAGTCTTTGTTCAATTGATCGTGCATCACTGATTAAATGACTCCCCCAGCACCAAACTCATCATAGGGGTTGAATTCTGCCTAACATTTCTGGTTGATGATGTATCATCGGAACTACTCCAACAGAAAGATCACTGACCTGAAACATTTATAAGGCACACACATTCTGAGGGCATAACGGAAAGTGGGGGCCCCTTCTGCTTGTGTGTCAGAACGTCGCACTCACGTGTTTCAACTGAAAAGTTATAGGATTGGCTCCGGGCTCAGGAGACACATGTGATTGTGAAGTGGGGTGGATGTTCATTGGTGGATCCCACCATCAGCTGATAATGCAGCAGATACGGGCAACCTATGAAAGAGCTATCTGAACAAAGAGAGAGGCTCTGTATCATGGCCACAACTGACCTATCCACTTCCATTCAGTCAGTACTTTCTTCCATTCTTTCATTTCTTGTTGCAACTGTTCATTACCCTCATCCTGGCCCCCTTAATATTCTCCCCCCATCAACCCCTTCCCTTATTGTGCTTCCATGTACTGGGTGCCCCCCAAAACATACAAGCCCTTTCAACTGCACATTTGTCTGAGACTAGACAGAGACTGACCCCCATGGTTTAACAACACCTCTTTGCAGATTATCCTCCAGGACACAGGGGACAGTCGCGGGTGACTTTTCCCACAGATGGCAAAGAACGACATTCCCGCCTGACCCAGGCAGCCTGGACAGTGATCCCGGAGAGGTGAGAATCCATAGCGTTCTCCTAAGATCCTAGACTGAGAACAGGAAAAGGGTTAATGACCAGGATAAGTGCCAGGGTAAGTGACATGGCCGCATGTTACCAAATGGTCTCTGGTGGAGTCATCGTGCAATGTATGGGCAGCTAGGCCGGGCGGTGTATGCGTGATCAGCCTCCGTACAATATGCCAATTGTGACTGAAGCATGTGACATCTTCAGATGCTTTATCAATCACCTTCCTTCCACCAAAGGTCAGAAGTGGGGGTGTTCGTTAATGACAGCATAATGTCAGCACCATTCACAATTCGTTAGATAATTAAGCAGTCCATGTCCAAATGCAGCAAGACCTGGACAATATCCAGGCTTGGGTTGACAAGTCACTAGTAACATTTGGGTCACATAAGCGCCAGGCATTGACCATCTCCAACAAGAGAGAATCCAATCATCGCCCTTTGACATTCAATAGTGTTACCATTGTTGAATCTACCACTATCAATTTCCTGGGGGTTACCATAGACCAGAAACTGAACTGGACCAACCATTTAAATACTGTGGCTAAAACAGCAGATCAGAGGTTAGTGAGTAATTCACCTCCTGACTCCCCAAAGCATGTCCCCCAGCTACTAGACACAAGTCGAAAGTGAGATGGAATATTCTCCACTTCCCTGGATGAGTGCAGCTCCAACTACACTCAATAAACTTAACAGTATCCAGGACAAAGCAGCCCGCTTGATTGGTACCCCTTCCACAAAGATTCACTCCGTCCACCACTGACGAACAGCGACAGCCGTCTTTATCATCTACAAGATGCACTGCAGGAACTCACCAAGGCTCCTTAAACAGCACCTTCCAAATCCATGGCCACTGCCATCTAGAAAGACAAGGACAGCAGACACAATGGAACACCATCACCTGGAAGTTCCTCTCTGTGGTAGCATGCCCCTTTAAAGGGGCAAGTTCCAAGAGTGTCATATGATCCGATCGGCCATTGGGACCGGAGCATGGAACTCTGCAGGCAGAGAGCGGTTTTCTCAGTTAGTTAGGACTTTGGAGTCATGGTAGCTTTTATCTCACTCTGTGTGTAGTTATTACTTTAATAAACTATCATTCGTTAATCAACTTAGTGGTCGCCCATCCGTCAGGATATTACATTGGCGATGAGGATCAACCGGAGTGCCTTCCTATTGCCACAGGAATTGGGAGAGCAGACCTCGTGTGAAAGCCTTTCCTTGAAGCAAACTCGTTCAGCAGACTGTGCGTGTCAAAATACCTATTTTTGGTAAACTAGACCATTCAAACCCAACGCGGCTAAATGGGGACTATATATTGAACACCTCCGCTGTCTTTTTAAGGCCAATAAAATTGGGGAGGGGGGAGAAAGAAAAGCAGCAGGTAATCCCATTGATGGCTGTGGGGCTCCCACATAAATCCTGATTAGGAGTCTGACCTCCCTAGATGCCCCCAACTTAAAAGCTTGTGAAGAGCTTGTGGAATTAGTCAAGGGACATTAATACCTGAAGCCCTCGATAATAATTAAATCATACAAGTTCAATTCAATGACAAAGGCCCCAAGGGAGATAATTGCACTGTTCGTGATGGGCCCAAAACAAATGGCTGAACAATGCGAATTCAGGACTGCATCCGATATGTTTTTTTGAAATATTTTACTAAGGCATTTATATATACATTAAACGCAGCCAACACAAGAGTAAGAACAGAGAACCGCGGAACAAATAAATGCCTACCCGAACGCCCCCACCTCCCTACCATTCCAGCTTTTCCCATTTTATCACTATTTTCCGCCTTCCCGCAGTCACTAACCCCCCCCCCCCCCCAACCCAGCTGGCACCTCAATTTTCCTTGAAAAAGTCGATGAACCCATGAACGGCTTCCACCTCCGGGCAAACCCGTCAACTGACCCTCTTAAGTTGAACTTAATTTTCTCCATTCTTAGGAACTCTGCCAGGTCATACACCCATGGCTTCGGTGGCTCCGTGTGCCTCCACTCCAGCAAAATCCGTCTCCAGGCTACTAGGGACGCAAAGGCCGAAATGTCGGCCTCTCTCGCCCCCTGGACTCCAGTGCCTTCTGATGCACCAAATATCACCATTTCAGACTCGGGGCAACCTTCACCTTCAGCACCTCGGACATTATGTCTGCGAACCCCCGCCAGATCCCCGCCAGCTTCGGACATGCCCAAAACATGATGTCTGCGCAACAATCGCCAGACAGGAATGTTCCCTTCCAGTCGGGTCTTCAGCAGTCAAGGGCATTCTGCCTTTGATCTCCGGGTAAGCATTCTCCAAGGCGGCCTTCAGGACGCGCAACAACGCAGAATCATCGAGCAGAAACTGATAGCCAAGTTCACACGCATGAGTACGACCTCAACCGGCACCTTGGATTCATGTTGCATTATATTCACCCCCCACCATCTGGCCCGGACTTGCAAAATCCTACCAACTGTCCTGGCTTGAGACAATTCATACCTCTTTAACCTGTGATTATCCCTCTCTCCAGTCGCACTGTCTGGACCTGTAAAGACTTAAGACCTGCAAAGACTTGCATTTAATGTATCATCTTGCATCATTGAATTTGTCTATATATGTGGCTGTGGAACCCACCTCTTCATTCACCTGAGGAAGGAACTGCTCTCCGAAAGCTAGTGATTCAAAACAAACCTGTTGACTTTAACCTGGTGTTGTCAGACTTCTTACAGTTTTCAGAGTGGGCAGCTCCAATCGTGCCAGTGGTGAAGCCAAATGGAACCATCAGGATATGCAGGGACTACAAACTAACCGTGAATAGGGCAATCAAATTTGACCGATACCAATACCAAGAATTGAAGATTTATACACTCCATTGGCAGGAGGCTTAACTAATACTAAACTTGATATGAGTCATGTGTGCCAGCAATTCGAGTTTGATGAAACATCCAGCATCCAGGGAATTTCTCACTATAAACATCAACAAAAACTTATACCAGTATACCCAGTTACCCTTTGGAGTCTCACCTGCATGTGTGATTTTTCCAATGTACAATGGAAAGTTCACTACAGGAACTACCCAAGATGATTGTCTGGATGGTGTACTGATTACAGGAGTGTCTGAGGAGGACTGCCTAGAAAATCTCAAAAGAAGTTTTTAAGAAGGCTGGAGTAAGGCCAAAAACCTGGAAATGTGCGTTCCAAGCTCAGGAGATGACATATTTTGGAGTCAGGATAGGCGCCAGAGGGCTGCACCATATGAAGGAGAAGATCAAAGCAATTAAACAAGCACCAGCCCCAAAAATACGTCAGAATTGAAATCCTTTTTAGGAATAGCATCAGAACCTTTGAGCAGATGAAACTAGCTTTGCAGCCATCCTGTCTCTTGGTCCATTTTGACTCATCAAAAGAGATAATTCTTACCTGTGATGCCTACCCTTACGGAATCGAGTGGTTTTGGCCCATCACCTATCGCATTTGCCTCGAGGACTTTGGCTGGTGCTTCAGCTAGGGTTCAACACTGGGCTCTATAGTTAGCAGTCTATGAATACATATTTCAACATAGGGTGGGCAATCACATTTCAAATGTGGACGCTTTGAGCCGCCTTCCCCTAACTGATAGCATACCACCTCCGCCAATACCACAGGAAATCGTTCTTGCTTTACACTTTTTAGATACACTGCCAATGTCGATGCGACAGGTCAAGCATGGAACCCCAAAAGACCCCTAATTATCTCCAGTCAAGCACATGGTCTTTTATGACTGGCATTATGACAACAGGTCTCAGCAGTTGTGACCCTTTCAGATAAGAAAAGACGAGTTAAGTTGTGAAGACAGGGCATTGTTATGGGAAACAAGGGTGGTCGTTCCCACTCCTGCTGGGAAGCTATTACAGGAGCTACACTGCGCCCATCCTGGGATGACAAAGATGTAAATGTTCGCACACAGTTACGTGTAGTGACACGGGATGAATATTAACATAGAGAATCTGGTCAAACAATGTGACCAATTTCCAAAGCAGCAGAACTTGCCATTCCCGGCTCTAATGCACCCTTGGGAGTGGCCGGGTTGACCTTGGGTGCAAATACACGTTGGTTTCACGGCCTAGTCATGGGCTCCATTTTCTTGCTCATCGTAAATGCTCACTCCAAATGGTTGGACATACAGGAAATTAAGTCCATGACCTCATCGATGGTAGAGAAATTGCAACAGACATTCATCACCCATAGGTTGCCCGAGGTTCTGGTCTCAGATAATTGGTCTGCTTTTATTGTGAATAATTCCAACAATTTGTGAGAATCAATGACGTTCAACGTATTTGAACCTCTCCCTACCACCCTGCTTCAAATGGACTGGCTGGGAGAGCCGATCAAACATTCAAAGCTGCCATGAAGAAACAGTCATCAGCCCCTCCACAACCCAGACTGGCCCAGTTCCTGCTCACCTATAGAACAATACTTCATGCCACGTGTTACACCCACCAAGTTATTAACGAGCAGATGTATTAGTATGCAATTTAATCTTATATTTTTGAATTTGGCGGGAAAGGTGGCAGCTAAAGAGAACAAACAAAAAAAAAAGCGAGACTTGAAGAAAGCTGAAAGAGTGTTTGAGGTGGACGATTCGGTATATGTGATGAATTCGGTGCTGACTCAAATTGGATCCCAGAAACGGTCATGGCAAAAACAGGTCCAATGTCGTTCAAGGTAGATGTACATGGGAGAAGGTTAAAAATAACACCTGGACCATCTGAGCAGGAGAGAACCACACACAGATCCAATGGAACAACCTGGCCCAACTAAGCTTGTTGGTGATAGGCTACAAATGAAAGTGATTCCGCAACAAGCTACCCCGAGGACGGACCCAGTGATGTTCCAGGGGGAGCTGAGGAAACGATCTTCACAGATACACCTTCGCAAATCGAGAGTCAATGCTTTGAAGTTCAAACTGAAGTTACCTCTACTGCTGAATTAGTGTTCTCAAATGATGGAGAAGCCCCCTCATGCATGCCCCTTTAAGGGGGCAAGTTCCTGGAGTGTCATGTGACTTGGACAGCAAATTTGGCTGGGACATGCGAACCCTGGGGCCAGAGCGCGGGTTAAACAGTTCGCTATGAGTTTGGAATCTTGGAAAATGGTAGCCTTTTATCTCACTCTCTATATATAGTTATTGCATTAATATTTGTTAATTCGTTAATCTGCTTAGTGGCCATCCATCTGTCAGGATATTACACCCTACAAGCCACTCACCATCCTGGCTTGGAAATGTATCGCCGTTCCTTCACTGTTGCTGGGCCAAAATCCTGGAACTCCCTCCTCAACAACACTGTGGGTGTACCAATGCCACAGGGGTGCAGCAGTTCAAGAAGACAGCTCACCACCACCTTCTCAAGGGCAACTAGGGATGAACAATAAATGCTGATCTAGCCCATAGCCTGCAAATTAATTTCATTTCCATTGTAGTCTCATTTGATTGACGACTTTCGGTCTAACTCGCAGCCCATTCAAATCGGACAAGCTGAGGAAGTTGGCCCTCGCTCCCATGTCGAGCTCACATTTTATCAATGTGGCATTCAGCATCACTGGAATTGTCCATCTGTCTTTGATGGTATCAGCATCATCCGGACTATTGTCACAACTTATCAGTCATAGTTTTTCACTTTTAATATTTGGACTCATCGAGACCTTGGTCGAAATCAGATCAATGAAAAACAAGTCTTCAAGGGTCATCTCATCAATTGCATTGACTGACCCTGTTTGGTCCACTGTAGGATGCGAAAAGCATTGCTTCGCAGAATGATTTATATGGCCACATTTGGAAAATTCTTTCCCAATTGCCGTGGCCCAAGTCGATTGCTGCATCGCTGGCATAAGATGGTAGACCCAATCGGCCGTTTAAAATGGGTGCCAGCACTGAGACCACATTTTTTATTCAGCTGAATCCCTGTGCTAATGGCACTGGCGTCTTCTTCCAGATTGGCGCAAAATGTTTCAAGTTGAGCGTACTAATCTGTTGTGCAGCTAGCTCACTTGCATGGCAGATCTTGATAGTGTTTTCTAATTACAGATCTTCTTTTTGGGTACGCGTAAGAAATGTATAACGTTCACAAGCTTCATTATCTTTTGGAGAGCAATGTCGATCAAAGTACTTTATTACTGCATCGAAGCTCTTGCTTTCCTCTTTGCTGTCGAAAAAGAATGTATTGTATATTTCTATCACTTGAGGACCTGCTACTGTGAGCAGCAACGCAAAACACATCTTGTCAGGCTGTGCCTGCTGGCCAAGGGCTGCAGTATGGAATCCGAATTTCTGCTTAAAAGCACACCAATTCTTAGCTACATTACCCAAGATTTGAAGCTGGTGGGGTGCCTTCAAACCTTCCATCTCTAACGTCTTTCCTTGCGTTGAGTTCCAGGTGGCCGCAGTTCACCAGATCGGCGGAAGAACTTTCTCTTTTCTTTCTTCAGTCTCTTTCGCCCCATCTTCGCTGTTGTTATCTTTAATTGTTCAGCACTTCTGGTACCATGTTGTGTTCTGTATGATGACTGTTGTAATGAGGTACACAGAACATCTAGCTGTTTAACTACAAAGATGATTTATTAACAAACATATGGAAAGATAACCAACGAACAATGGTACAGATAGTGGCTACTAAATGAATTCAGTGAATTCTCCTGGAGCCTCTCTAAGTGTGACTATCCTCTTGTACATGTTACTACCAACTGACGGGTGTCTTGAATCACGTGATAGATCTCTATTGCCACCAGTTGGTTGGAGGTCGCATTGCTAACTATATACCGAACTGTGCACAGGCATATCACCACATAGTGCACCACTAGGTGTGGGAAGAGAATTGGAATTGGAATACTAATACCTTGCTTGTGTTCCTCAATAACCTACTGGAAGTTTCTCACTTGGCTCCAAATCCTGCACTCTGCCTTCTCTCTAATAAGTTCTCCAGCCTTACCCATTCTTCTGATTGTCATCTTTTGCACATTCCCATCTCCTGCCCCCGTAACCACCAAAAATGATGGCACTTCCTTGAAGGCAGTATATCCTTGCATGGTGAAATTCTCTTAACTCTTATTAATGGCCTTGCTAATTCTCTTTCTGTTCCTAACACACCATTCAAAACATACTATTGTTAGAATATAAGAACACAAATAGGAGCAGGAGTAGTTTTTGTTTTAGATTTGTTTGTGGTTTGTGTCTTAGATTATTGTCATAGGTAGATTATGGCTCCCTTTAGACTCATCACTTGCCCCGATCGGTAAGTACAATAATGAGGCCAGAATAAAGAAGTGAGAACTCCACCCCTATATCTTTATATAACCATGACTCTATTCCATACAATTTCATAATCTTTGTAACCAGCATTGAGCTCCAGATCACCTGGGGTTTACTGTTCATTGTTAGCGTTCACTGTATTTTGTTCATTCTTTTACCTACACTTCCTGTTGTGTTCTCTGCAGTGTTCTCACTCTTCCTAAATTCTCCCCTTCCATAAGCCACAGTACACACATTCTTCAGCTGTTGTATATTCTCTTTCGTCAATGTACTTACTTTGTGGGTCAATTCTATGTTAACTTCTCCTGCTGTACTAGTTTAAATCCACACATTGGTCTTTTCGCATTCTCTTCAACTATACTGTGCCAGTCCAGGTGAAGGCCATCCTTAGTACATCCTTTCCTGTTGCAGAAATCATCCCACTGTTCATGAAATCTAAACCTTTACTCTGATACCTTGCCCTGGACAGCCTGGTGTAATGGTTTTTGCACCAGAAGAGCAGTGGGGTGATGTGAACAATCCTGCTGTGACTCAGTACTGACCCCATCACAATTTCAGAGTCAGACTCACTTATTTATTCTGGGTGGGCTGCTGTCTGTAGTAGTACCAGCCTTTGAAATTTCATTGGGCTGGTGGCATCTCCTCAGCTGTTGCTTTAGTTAACTTAATACAGTCATTTAAAGGGAATGGCCACAGATTTGTGAACAAGTTCCTGAAGTTGCCTGAAAGTATGTCTGCAAGCAAATCCTCATTACCCAGGGTCTAAAATTATTTAAACTAAAAATTAAAAAACGAGAATACAGGTGTCCATTGAAAAAGAGCATCAAAGGACAGTGGAAGGAGGTTGTCATGGAAAAGGTGCTATACCATTCACGGCAAACCAGTGCCAAAAACATTCAATTATTTAACCATGTCAGCTAAGTTATGAAGAGGTTATGGCACCTCATAAACAGTTCTGAAATAAGCATAATTTTGCAGATACCTCTTCCCTGTGATAACCCTCACGAGGACCATTGGGGATCGCTGATTGATCTCCCTGTGGGCTTCATAGAATACGAGTTCTCATGGTGAGCAGGCAGCTGGGGATCATGAGCGGGTCCTTTAAATGTAGCGGTAGTGGCTTTATAACCCAGTTCGACTGTTCACTCCGTGCCCCCTGGAATTATTACATTGGTGATAAGGAATAAGGCCAGGATTCTCAGCAGCCTTTTTGAAAACTCCCAACAACAACTCTGGTAAAAAAACAAAGCAAAAAGCAAAAGAGGGAAATGCCCTTGTTTGGGAAGCTCGAGTCTTTTGACGCGAACATGGAGGACTAGTCCCAGTACTCCAAATGCATGTGCTATTTCTTTTTGCGCCAATGGCATAGAAGAGGATGACAGACATAAAGCAATCCTTTTGATAGCATGTGGGGCCCCGAGGTTCAGCATTATTAAGAGTTAAACAATCCTACATCTCCAATACAAAAACGTTTAACGAGCTTGTGGATCTAGTAAAGAACCATTATGACCCAAAGCCGTCTATAATCCTTACTGATTCAACATGGCTGGGAGGAACCTGGGGAATCCTTGACAGAATTCCTGGCTGGCTTATGGAAGCTGGCCGAATACTGCAAGTTTGGCTTATCGCTGACGGAGATGGTACATGACCGGCTTGTGTGTGGGATCAATAATGTCACGATACAAAACCAGAACCTACACCAGGCCTCAAAAGTGCTATAGAATTAGGACTATCCTTAGAGAATGCCAAGAAACGGGTCCAAGAGGGAGAGGGAGAGGATCCTCATACAGAAAAGCCAGCATTTGCAGCGAAGGCTGCCAATACCTCACCCACCACCAACTCAACATTCAACCAGGACATTCTGGCATCTCAAAAAACAGCCAGATAACCCTAGAAGGACCAGGGAAGCCTCCCTGGAGGACTACAAGTGTTAGCCAATGGACACGACCCAGGCAAGGCTGCTGGAATCAGTAGTATGCATGCCACTCAGGCCAAAGCCAAAGGCACCTTAGGCCTGGGGTTTGCAATCAGCTCGTAGAGGATGCCACAATGCTGCTAAGCTGCACCTTCACCCCTAAGGTTGCCTCAGAAAAATCACACTCTTTATCAACGACCATTCCTGAGTAATGGAGGTGGATATAGGAGCTGCTGTCTCCATCGTCGGGGAACAGGCCTTCCGGCATCTCCGGGTGGGCATCTTGCCGCTAGACCTGCGAGACACTGTGGCCAGGTTGGCCACTTAAAGAGGGGAATGTTTGAAGATTATGTGGACTTTACCCCGGTTACCTATGGGCAGTATACGGCCCAACTCCCGCTCATAGTTGTGCGAGGACCAGGGCCTCTTGGGCAGAAACTGGCTCCAGGGGATCCGTCTGGACTGGCAACAAACTTTTAACCTAGGAGTTGGTGGACTATACAAGGTCATTGGCAAATACCCCAAGGTATTCCAAGAACGTCTCGGTAGAATAAAGGGAGTGAGGGCAAACATTTGTTTAAACCCTGACACCCCACCCAAATATTTCAAGACACGGCTAATCCCATACATTTTACTCATCAAAGTAGAGACCAAACTTGAGAGGTTAGAGAACCTTGGGATAAAACAACCAGTGCAGTTCACAGAGTGGGCTACACTAGTCGTCTCCGTCCTCAAGTCCGATAAGTCGGTCCGCCATTGTGGGGACTATAAACTAACGGTTAATAAAGCCTCATGTTTAGGTCTGTACACTATGCCACACATAGAAGATCTATATGCCAAATTGGTAGGAGGTCAAACCTTCAGCAAGCTAGATATGAGCCATGCCTACCTCAAGCTAAAAATAGACAAGTCATCCAGGAAGTACATGACGATTAGCACTCAAAAGGTTTATACGAATATACACGCCTGCCCTTCGGAGTCTCGTCGGCATGTGCCATTTTTTAATGCGTGATGGAGAACATATTCCACGGGCTACCTAAGGTGGCAATTTACTTAGATGATGTACTAATCACAGGAACCATGGAAAAAGAGCACCTCGCAAACCTGGAAGAGGTTTGAGTTGATTTGCTGATGCAGGTCTCCATCTCAAATGCCAAACATGCCTGTTCCAGACATGCAAAGTCATCTACCTCGAGTAGTGAGTCGATAAAAAGGCCTATACCTTGTGGAGGATAAAGTTAAGGCCATCAAAGAGGCACCAAACTCATGAAATACGACAGAATTAAAATCTTTCCCAGGTTGCTGCAAGTAGTAAGGGAGCAAAGTGCAGAGCCGTTGACGAACATAGGATTGCAAGTGTGACGCTATTGATTAAAATAACGCAGGAAACTACAAACCTGTCAGCTTGACATCAATAGTAGGGAAACTGATTCATAGATTCATAGAATTTACAGTGCAGAAGGAGGCCATTCGGCCCATCTAGTCTGCACTGGTCCTTGGAAAGAGTACCCTATTTAAGGCCACACCTCCACCCCATCCCCATAATCCAGTAACCCCACCTAACGCTTTTGAACACTGAGGGAAATTTAGCATGGTCAATCCACCTAACCTGCACATCTTTGGACTGTGGGAGGAAACCGGAGCACCCGGAGGAAACCCTCGCAGACACGGGGAGTACGGGCAGACTCTGCATAGTCAGTGACCCAAGTCGGGAATCGCACCTGGGACCTGGAGCTGTGAAGCAACTGTGCTAGCTGATGGAGGCCATGATACAGGATAAGATAAACACAATAAGTTAATGTTAGACAGTCAACATGGCTTTGTCAAGGGCAGGTCATGCCTGCCAAATTTAATTGAATTCTTTGACGAGGTGACACAGGCAGTGGATGAGGGTCGTAGTGCTGCGGATGTTGTATTTTTTGACTTTCATAAAGCATTTGATATGGTGCTACATGGCAGGTTGATTAGCCAACTGGAAATGTTTGGGATTGGCATGGTGGTGTAGTGGTTAGCATTGCTGCCTCACGGCGCTGAAGACCCGGGTTTGATCCCGGCCCCGGGTCACTGTCCGTGTGGAGTTTGCACATTCTCTCTGTGTCTGCGTGGGTCCCACCCCCACACCCCAAAGATGTGCAGGGTAGGTGGTTTGGCCATGCTAAATTGCCCCTTAATTGGAAAAGGGAAGAAGTGGGTACTCTAAATTTATTGTAAAAAATTAATGTTTGGGATTAATGGATACTTGACAGCAAGGATTAGAAGTTGGTTAAGAGATAGGAAGCAGAGGGTAGGTATAAAAGCAAATTACTGCTGATGCTGGAATCTGAAATCAAAAGAGAAAATGCTGGAAAATCTCAGCAGGTCTGGCAGCATCTGTAAGAAAAGAGCTAACGTTTCGAGTCCAGCTGACCCTTTGTCAAAAGAGTAGGTATAGATGGGCTTTTCTCAGACTCGGGACGAGTTGAAAGTGGTGTTCCCCAGGGCTCAGTGTTGGGACCATTGCTTTTCTGATTTATATAAACAATTTAGAGATGGGTGTTGAAGGTAAAATCTCTAAATTTGCCGATGATACTAAGCTAGGGAGAATAATGAATTGAGAGGATGACACTGAGCAACCAGAGGGACATTGATAAGTTGGCCAAATGGGCAGACAGGTGGCAGATGAATTTCAATGCAGTGAAATATGAGGTAATGGATTTTTGGAGAAGAAACATGGGGAGAAAATACAGGCTCAGTGGTACAACTTTGAAGAGAGTACAGGAGCAGAGGGACCTCGGGGTTCAAGTGCATAATTCTCTGAAGGTGGTCAGTTGTTAAGAATGCTAATAGGATCCTTGGGTTTATAAATAGAGGCATAGAGTTTAAAAGCAAGGAAGTGATGCTGCACCTCTGCAAATCGTTGGTCAAACCACATTTGGAGTATTGTGTGCAGTTCTAGGCACGTTATTTAAGGAAGGATGTTAATGCCCGAGAGAGAGTGCAGAGAAGATTTACTAGATGATACCCAGGAATGAGGAATGTTAGATACAAGGAAAGATTGGAGAAATTGGGCTTGTCTTCCTTAGAGCAGAGAAGATTAAGAGGTGTTCAAAATTCTGAACAATTCTGACAGGGTAAAGAAGGATATTCTGTTCCACTAGTTGGCAAGTCAGTGACTAAGGGTCACAATTTCAAGATAGTCAGCAAGAGAGCGAGGAGTGAGATGAGGAGAAACTTCTTTACTCAGAGAGTTGTTGGGGTTTGGAATGCGCTGCCTGGGACAGTGGTGGAGGCGGATTCCATAGGAGGTTTCAAAAGAAAGCTGGATATATATTTGAAAGTGATGAATTTAGAGGGCTACAGAGATAGGGCTGG
The DNA here is from genome assembly GCF_047496885.1 of Scyliorhinus torazame. Classification (NCBI taxonomy): domain Eukaryota; kingdom Metazoa; phylum Chordata; class Chondrichthyes; order Carcharhiniformes; family Scyliorhinidae; genus Scyliorhinus; species Scyliorhinus torazame. Next base: position 136,518,797 of record NC_092721.1, on the reverse strand, counting down.
GGAATGGAACTAGGTAGCTCTTACAGAAACCGGTGCAGACATGATGGGCTGAGTTGCTTCCTTCTGTGCTGTAAAATTCCAAAATTCTATGATTCCAGGAGTCATGCTGGTCTGCTTTCTTACTACGTCGAAGACCAAGGGAGGGCTATGAAAAGACACCTGAACCACCTGAGACGCAGGGACCCACTCCAGCAGAGATTATTTCAGTAGAGAGTATGTCCATGACACCCGAAGCAACTACCTCCGACAAAGGGACTCAGCCTCTGAGGAACCCAAGAGTTTTTCTCTCGACGATGAAGATTCAGAGTTCAAAATGGAGACTGAGGAGATTGATCCTCTGCCGGAGGTCAGCACTAGAGACGAGCCTCTGTCTGTGGCCCTTTGTCGCTCAACCAGAAAGCGACGATCTCCAGTCTGCTTCACACCCCCTAATCCGACTCAGCCTGCTGCTGACTCAAGGCCTTGTGCCAAGCAATGAAAGAGGCCTCATTGCTGCAGGAGTGAGGAGGATGATTCAGACTTGAGGGGGAAGGGATAAGATAACCCTCACGAGGACCACAGGGATCACAGGTTGAACTCCTCGTCGGCTTGATAGAATATGAGTTCCCGTGGTGAGCGGTCGGAGGCCCACCCAGCTGGGGTTTGTTGTGGGACAATTGCTTCACAGCTCCAGGGTCCCAGGTTCGATTCCCGGCTTGGGTCACTGTCTGTGCGGAGTCTGCACGTTCTCCCCGTGTGTGCGTGGGTTTCCTCCGGGTGCTCCGGTTTCCTCCCACAGTCCAAAGATGTGCAGGTTAGGTGGATTGGCCATGCTAAATTGTCCTTAGTGTCCAAAATTGCCCTTAGTGTTGGGTGGGGTTGCTGGGTAATTGGGATAGGGTGGAGGTGTGGGTTTGGGTAGGGTGCTCTTTCCAAGAGCCAGTGCAGACTCGATGGGCCGAATGGCCTCCTTCAGCACTGTAAATTCTATGAATCTTCTATCCCCTCAAAGAGCTGGGAGCCCTGATCAATTGATTGACAGTGACCCAGAGACCGCTCACAAAAGGGCATGAAAATCCAAGCAGGTTAAAAAGGTGCTGCACCACCTTAGAAGCTTTCTCTCGACTGCAGCCTTCCAGACTATAGTTTCGGCACCCAACAACAACGGTGAACCCATCACCAGCCAAAAAGAGGACCATCCATGCCATCCACAGAGGGACCAGAACAGAGGACACAGACGACCAGCTACAAGAACTCCAGCACTTTCAGACTACCATATCCCAGATAAGGCCATATCTGCTATGTCTTTGTCAGTCACCTGGAAGTTAAGTTAAGGTCGTTTTAAGTGTATTAGTTTATAGTTCAATGTGCATAAACATGTGATTGATGAAGTATTTAACTTTGTGTGTATTAATAAATGATTATTGTACTGAATAGTTTGTGTGATCATTTGTTCACTATATATAGTATTTGTGGTTTAGAAAGGCACAAATAAGGCATACCCTTGGCGGAATTCTCCGTTCCTGAGACTAAGGCCGCAATCTTGCCAAAAGGGAACAAAGTCCCCTAGCAAGCGCTGTTAGCCGCGTGTTTCCGGTAGCATAGTGGGTGGCAATGTTGCTTTATAGCTCCAGGGTCCCAGGTTCGATTCCCGACTTGGGTCACTATCCATGTGGAGTCTGCACGTTCTCCCCGTGTCTGCGTGGGTTTCCTCCCGGTGCTCTGGTTTCCTCCCACAAGTCCCGAAAGACGTGCTTATTGGGTGAATTGGACATTCTGAATTCTCCCTCTGTGTACTTGAACAGGCGCCGGAATGTGGGACTAGGGGCTTTTCACAGTAACTTCATTGCAGTGTTAATGTAAGCCTACTTCTGACAATAAAGATAATTAGTGCTTCCCGATACTCGCAGTGAAACACATGGCTATTCTATGCGACTCGCTTTGAATAAGGGGCCTGAATGGGGAATGCGCAGCCGAGACCGCACATAGCCCTATTTTTTACATCAGCCAGCCCTGCTCGCCAGAACTCCCCATTGTAGCAAGAGATTGGGATCCCGTTTTTAAATGGTGTCCCGATCTCCGAGGCCCACAAATAAAAATCCCAGCCCGAATGCAACTTGGAAGGGTCCCCTGCATCTCCCAACACCCACAGTGGGCAACCCCGGCCCAAACACGCGAGCGCAGAAAATGCCAGTTTAGCACCTTCGCAGTGCCCCTGCCAGCTAGCAGTGCCACACAAGCATTATCAGACAGGTACTGTCAGGGTACCCAGGTGGCACCAGCAGTGCTAGGGCACCACCTTGCCTAAAGGGCACGCAGCCAAGGGCCTCCAATCCCCTTGGAGACTGCCCACGAGTGCCGTTCCATCTGGTCCCCATTTGTGGGGACTAGTACCAAACAGCGCTTACCTGAGGTCCCCGAGACGAAGGGATTGGATCTTAAAGCCTCAGGTACCTGGGGAATCTGCACGTTAGAGTAAGGTTTACTGCCTCGATTTAATATGCAGATTTGCCAAAAACAGATCCGCCCATTGTCTTGTCTTGTGTCTTGCAGGAGCTGCTAGTAATGGGGGGGGGGGGGGCACTTCTGGTGTCTCCCTTCCCCGATCCTAGCCACAGCCACAGCCAGAACCCCAGGCGCCGACCAGCGGCAAGGATGATACAGACACTAACAGCAGCCATTAGTCTGAATCCAGGACACTCCGGAGCTCAAATCTGGGGATGACAGTGATTTCCCGTCACAGCTGTCTTTAACACCCTCCACCATCCCAGAGACACTCACCTCGATTGGGCACTTTAGTGAAGAAGCTCCTGGGGCACTACCTGGTGCGTACCACCCATACACATGCTCTGGTGTAGCAGGTGGAGGTAGCGGGCAGACAGTTAGAGGGCGGGCCGAACCCAGGGACCAGATGCCGTCCAGACGGGTTTTGGGCTTCTGGAACGGACAGTCCCATTGATTGTGGCGATGCAGTCGCAGAGCCAGGGACTACATGAGGGGCTGTGGTGAGTATACAGCACCTACAGGCACAGTTGGAGGAGTCCAACCCCGTGCAGGAGCAGGAGGTGCTGCCAATCATGTGTGCCACCCAGGCCAACACCAACCAGTTGACAACGGTTTGATGGTTTCCTGCTTGAACTGAGCATAGTGTTATGGGAATATCACTTTAAGAAATGTTTGTCTGCTCAAGTGGCTGCAGTGATGCAGAGTGTGGGTGGAGCTGAGCTCTGGCTCTGCTTTTCAGTTTCGCTTTGAGGAAAAGCTTGGGTGTGTCTGTGTTTTTTGGTTTTGCTTTAGTGTTGGTGCTGAAGCCAGCCAAAGAAGGTGTAATTTCAATCTCTCTGCCATCTAAAGACTATTTCTAGATCATTTGGTGAATTCAGAGTGATAACTGCACTCAGTAGAGAATTTAAACCTGATGTGCTTCTGTAAAAAGGATTTTTGTCTTATGGATGTTAAAAGGAAAGTTTAAGGATTACTTAGAGTGCTGTATTCTTTGGGGGGGGGGGTGTATTTGAATTGATGGTTGCTAAGATGTTCACTGTATGTTTTAAAAAGGTTAACTGAGTTCATAGAATAAACATTATTTTGCTTTAAAAATTACTTTTAAATTTCTGCCGCACCACACCTGTCGAGTGGGCCGTGTGCTCCCTATATCACAATCTAGTAAAAGTCATGGTCAGGTGAACTCCATGATACACTTTGGAGTTCTCTGAACCCTGGCCCATAACAATAGAATGCATTAAATTCATCAGGGGGGGGTGCGCTACTTCTGAAGATTCTACTTGGCTTTGCTTTGTAGCCCAATATGTTGTTCAGGCCTTGCTACAACCGACGAGAGTCTGTGTCGTTAGTTTGTGACTCTAGCTTAGTTTGGTATTGTCTCTTGGCATCCCTGATGGCTTTGCGGAGGTCGTACCTGGATTTCTTGTATTGGTCAAGGTCACCTGTCTTGAACGCCTCAGACCTCGCCTTCAGTAGGGAGTGGATCTCCTGATTAAACCATGGTTTCCGGTTGGGGAATGCACTTACTAACTTCTTTGGTATGCTGTCTTCTACATACTTGTTGATGAAGTCTGTGACCGTGGTGGCATACTCGTTTAGGTTGGTCACTGAGTTCTTGAATATGGACCAGTCCACTGATTCCAAGCAGTCGTGTAGGAGCTTTTCCGTTGCCTCGGACCAGCATTGCACGACCTTCTTAACCGGATTCTCCCGCTTAAGTTTCTGTTTGTATGCTGGGTGGAGGAGTACCGTCTTATCATCCGATTTTCCGAAGTGCAGTCAGGGCATGGATCGGCAGGCGCCCTTGATGTTTGTGTAACAATGGTGAAGGATGTCAGGGCCCCTGGTGGGACTGGAGATGTGTTGCTGGAATTTTGGCAGTACACTCTTGCGGTTGGCCTGGTTGAATTGCCCGGCCATGATGTACAAGGCCTCCGGGTGTTCTGTTTCACTGTTGTTTATAGCAATGTACAATTCATCAAACGCTTTAAACCACCATAAACTACCGTCCTCTGGTACTCAAACTTTCTGCCAATGGGAACAGTTCCTCCCTGACCAGACTGTGATACCCCTCATGATTTTGAACACCTCTATCAAATCTCTCTACCTTCTCTGCTCCAAGGAACACAATCCCAGCTTCTCTAATCTATCCTCATAACTAAAGGTCCTCATCCATGGAACCATTGATGCATCATCTTTGCACCCTCCCTAATGCCTTCACATCCTTCCTGAAGTATAGTGCCCAGAACTGGGCCCTATACTTTATGGACGGCACGGTGGCACAGTGGCTAGCACTGCTGCCTCACAGCGCCAGGGACCTGTGTTCGATTCCAACGTTGGGTGACTGTATCGAGTTTGCAGGTTCTCCCGTGTCTGCACGGGTTTCCTCCAGGTGCTCCGGTTTCCTGCCACAGTCCAAAGTTGTGCAGGTTAGGTGGATTGGCTATGATAAATTGCCCCTAGATGGGGATATGGTGGAGGATTGGGCCTAGATAGGGTGCTCTATCAGAGGGTCGGTGCAGACTCGATGGGCCAAATGGCCTCCTTCTGCACTGTGGGGATTCTATGATTCTATTAGAATTGGACACATCGGAACCTCCTTCCATTGTACTCTATTTCTCTATTCACAAAGACTTTTGTCTTACTAACCAGTTATTTGCCTACAAAATTTATTTAAGCAAAATAACAGTAACAGCGAAATTAATGGCAGGAAGGAGCGACAAACCACCAGGTTTGATGATTTCCATCCCAGGTTTTTAAAAGAAACCAGTGGGAACATTGGAGATGCCTTAACTATAATCTTCCGAACTTTCTCAATTTAGGAATCGTTCCTTTAGATTGGAAATATTGTGCATACCACTCTGTTATTTAGGAAAGGAGACAGAGAAACACTGGGGAATTATGGCCTCACATTTGTTATCACGAAATTGACAATTAAGGATAGTGTGACTGAACACCTTGAAAGTTTACAGCTGATCAGAGAAAGCAATCACAGATTTATAAAGAGTATGTACGTCAAGCCTGACAAATCTGATTGAATTTTTTGAGCAGCTAAGGTATTGGACAGGGGAATGTCCATGGACCTTATTTCTGTAGATTGCTAGAAGGCATTTCATAAAATCCCTTAAAATGTACTGTTAACATGGAATTGATGCATGCGGAATTGAAGATAAATTATTTATCTGGTTAGGCAATTGACTGAGCAGGAGAAGATGGAGAGGAGGGATAATTGGCAGGATGTGATGACTGGTGTACCCCCAAGGATCTGTGTTGAAGCCTTGACTATTCACTGCATTCCTTAATGACTTAGATGATGGGATGGAAATCCACATATCCAAATTTACCAATGACACTTAGATAGAGGTGACAAATGGTAAGGAGTGTTGGTGAAAGAGTAAATTACAGAGGTGTGATAGTTTGAGAAATTGTTAATTCTGTGAGGTAGCATGCTTTAATGTTTTCCGACAGTGCACTGGACGTCTTGGTGGAAGAGTTCGTAAGAAGTAGAGGTGTCCTATATCCGCAGGGTGCAGGAGACCCTCCAGACATATGTTCAAGAGGCTGTGAGGAATAAATAGTCTTGGAGGTCAATGTTACATGGTTCTGATGATCTATATAATATTTCAGCTATTATAAAGGAAACCTATTTAAGATTTGAAAACTGCAGCCCCTGCCGCAGTGTGACCTCTTCCCATGCATACCCTAAAAACAATAACCCACTGTGTTCTTACTTCATGCTCATCTGCTCTTAAGACATCAAAATATATTGAACTTACTCATTAATATAAATTAAAATTTATTTTCCTGTTTCAATAACCACAGGGAAAAGTTAAAAATCAATACCAATATTGCACTTGTCAATATATAACATTCATTAAGTAATTCTCACTTGCTTGTCATTTGCCTTTTAAATTAACCAGTGTTATTACTGACATTTTAATGTACGCATGGGTAGATAGTAGACTGACAGGGTCATTTTAGCACTGAGTCCCTCCAGACTTCATTAAAAACTGACACTTGATCTAGTTCCCCCATGGACTTACAAAGTCTGAAAAATAAATTGTAAAGCAGCAATGATATGTGGTTGTAAGATAAAGTCCCCAACACCTATTAAACTGAGAAAGAAGAACAGCATAGAGATAACATAGCTTCTACGTGTGGTGTCCACAGCAGAAAAGATTATTCCTTGATATTTATTTTGGGTGAGTTGACTGCTGTTCTGCAGGAGGAACTCGAGTGCTGCAATATTGTGGGCTGGATTCTCCGTTCCTGAGACTAAGTGTTGATGCCGGGGCAGGATTCGTGGACTTTCACGGCAGAAAACCTGGCGTGGAACCTGAACCGCTTCAGCGACTGAGGAAGGGCTCGCACTGGCGCCACCTGGGACACAATCGATTGCAATGAAATATGGTGAGGGATTCACCGGGTCTGTGATTGACACTCGGGAGGCTGACAAGCTGCAGCCGCAAATACACATTACACTCACCACACACACTCATCCCAGCCAACAAGATGGCACGGTTGTGCTGGAGCACGCTCATACAGCTGATGGGTCGGCTGGGGCCAGAGGGCATCTTGGGGATTGGCCTGGGGGAACACCGATACGACCTGTGACCCTACGTTCACAGTGGGCTGTCAGCAGCGTGCACAGCTGCACGGCTGCCGTTCCGTCTGCAGCAATGGTGTTCCATGCCGGTCCACCCCGACCCCACAGCCCACCTCGCTGTGGTGATCTCTGTGAGGGGTTTCCAAGATGGTAGACGTAGTGAGCACAAAGATGCACAAAGCTCTTTTTAAAGAACTAAACTAACTTTATTTTAACACTACTAAATGTGAGGTCGACACTTATTCCAAACAGCAAACATACATATAAGAATTAAAGTACTCATTAACACTATCCATATCTATTAACTATAACAATTATATTTTAACTAACTCTGCAATGCACTATGAATCTAATCTCCTCAAGCTCCAATCTAATCTGACCCAGAAGTCCAAGAGCCTGTGCAATATATAGCATTGTCCTATAGCTCCCTCAAGTAGCTAGGCTGAACATAACATTAAATCTTTACATGCTGTACATTTGTATAATGTCACATCCCCCTTTCTTTGAAAGAAAAATGTTGTCTATACATTTTCTTGTTTACAATATTATACAGCATGTCAACAATGATAGTACTAATGTTATTTTACAAATTCACAAATTTAATTTATTTGGAGGTTACCTACATCTTGTAGACCTTCTTAATGTTACTATAGTGCTCTGTGAATTGTCTGGTACATTTGACAATATAGCTTTTGGAACATTTGTAGGAAATATTAATTTTTGACTCGTGGCGGCTGATTCTGTGAATGTAATAGGTTGTTTAAGTTTCAGGAGACCTCTTCTGTTTCTTCTCAAAGTCTTTCCAGATTATGTTCTGATGACATATGATCTCAGTGTGAGCTCATTGAGTTCTTTTGCAATGTCCATCCATCTTCAGGATTACGAATGCATATGATATCACCTTCTTTGAGTGTAGACAGTGGTTTGGAGTTTTTATCGTAGTATTTCTTTTGTTTGTTCTTCAGTTGCTGCATTTTTTGATGAACGTCTTATTGATCTTTGTTTGGAATAATGAGAGTTGGTAACGTAGTACCTATTTTTTTGTTCCATCAGTAGTTGTGCTGGAGAAAGCCTCAATGACAATGGCGTAGCCCTGTGTGCTAACAGTGCTAAGTCAGAGTCCCTTTTGCCCTCCATAGCATTTTGAGAACCTGCTTCACAATCCCTACCCCTGTCTCAGCTTTCCCGTTCGCCTGCGGGTATAGAGGCTAGAAGTTACATGTGTGAAGTTATACTGATTAGTAAATTGTAACCACTCTGGGCTGCTAAAACATGGCCCATTGTCTGTGACAACAGTCATTGGTACGCCATGTCTGGAAAATACATCCTTTGTTGCCTTGACAACTGAATGTGTTGTTGAGTTGGATAACTTGATAAATTCTGGAAAATTTGAGTATTGGTCACTGATTATCAAATAATCACAGCCTTGAAAGTAAAATATGTCCATTGCGACTTTAGTCCATGGTTGAGGAACTAGTTTGGTTTCCACTAAGGTCTGCTTACATCGTGCCGGTTGGTGTGTTTGACATATCCAACACTGTTGAATGTAGTTGCTATATCCTTGTTGATGCCAGGCCAACACAGCGATTGCCATGCTCGTCTTCCACATTTCTCAATTCCTTGATGTCCTTCGTGGATTTCTGCGAGAATGTCTTGTCTAAGACATGATGGAATTACTATACAGTCGCTTTTCAATTGAAAATGGTCTATGATTGTCAAGTCCTCTCTGATGGTGTGAAAGTCTGCACATTTTCCTTTGGGCCAGTCAGTACGTAGATATTGTATCACTTGCTGAAGTGTTGTACCTCGTAGAGTTTCTGCCTTGATTATTTGTCATTTAGCATCTGTGACAGGTAGCATTGCTATGATGAAGTTGGCTTGTGCTTCATTACTGAGTACCACGTCAGCAACTTTGTCATCCTTGTGCATTGTGGATCTGGATAACGTATCCACAAGTACTACATTTTTCTTTGCATCTTTATGCTGAGATGCTTTAACATGCTTAGTTAATTTCAGAAGGTTTACTTTTAGACATGCCTCTGCTCCAATAAGTGAGGATTTTGTGTCATGCACAATTTCAAAATCAAGTGGAATTTTGATGTCACCACTCTGAACGATGAGATAGCATGAACCTTTTGTTGCTATTTCATTTCCATCGTAGTCTGTTAATCTACAGTGTGTCTTTTTATATTTTGGATGGGTTTCCACTTTGCCCAAATCCGATTCTGTGATAAGATTGGCTTGTGCACCAGTGTCCAATTTAATTGTACCACTGATTCATTTATGCTCAGTGGTTCTATCCAATCTCTAGTTCTATCAGAAAGTTGTCTGATTGGTTTATCAGCAGTATTATTTCAATTTGTTTTAGTGATGACTTCTATTATGAAGTTGTCCAGTGAAGTAGGCATAGTTAAATCAATCTTTGATTCTTCTTCTTTGTTTTGTATGGTGTTGACTTTTTTATACTGTTGAAATGCCTTTTTAAATTGATTCTGTTGTGTTGCTGTATTAAATCTGCATTGTGTGGCAAAATGATTGAATTTATTACATACTGTACATCTTTTTCCAAATGCAGGAGAGTATTGCTTTGAGTATGAGTGTCCACAGCATGTACATCTCATCATGTTGGTGACATCATGCGTAAGCCTCTCGTGCGCATGCGCAAATTGGTCAACTTCCGGTTCGCAAAGTGCCCATGTGCGAACTGATCTTGCACATGCACAGAACGTTGAAAGTCCGTTTTGTGGTTATTTTTCACTCGCGCCTGCGCAAAATGGCTACCTATTGCAGCACGATTTCTTTCAAACTGCGACCCAGAGGCAATGGCGCTGATCACTTTGCTGAAGTTCGTGCCTCTTTCCTGGGATATGAATTCAGCATATTCATTGGTGGCTTTCTCACTTGCTTTACAGAGGTTGTTAGCTTCTTCTAAAGTTAAGTTTTGTTTTCTTAGTAAACATTCCCGCATTTGCTCTTCATAGATGCCAAAAACAATTTGGTCACGCAAATTTGATTCAATAATTGAGGAAAAATTGCAGGATTGCGAACGGAGCCTCAAATCAGTTAGAAAAGAGTCAAAAGATTCTCCTTTTAGCTGCACCCTTTTTTTAAACATGTACCTTTCATATGCCTCATTGACCTGTTTTTTGCAATGAGTCAAATTTCTCCATTACTATTTCATATTTATTTTTGTCTTCATTTTCTGAAAAATTAAATGAATTAAAGAGTTGAAATGCTTGCGGACGTGCCAGATTTAGTAGGAGAGCTATTTTTCCAGTGCCAGGTGCTGATTCAAGCGCAGAAGCAGAAAGAAAGACCTCAAACTGCTGCTTGAAGTTTTTCCAATTTAAACTTAATTTACCGGACATCTGGAAGAAGTATGGCTTTTGCACAGCATCGATATTGGTCTCGGGTTTTCTTTTTTTTCTTTGCAGATTTTTAGATGTGTAGCGATGCACTGATTTATTTTCTTTCTTCCTTCTTACTGCTTGCTTTTCGGGAATACACAACGTGATACCATGTGGTGATCTTTGTGAACGGTTTCCAGGATGGTAGATGTAGTGATCACAAAGATACACAAAGCTTTTTTTAAAGAACAAAATTAACTGTATTTTAACACTACTAAATGTGAGTTTGACACTTATTCCAAATAGCAAACATACATATAAGAATTAAACTACACTCACTATCACTATCTATATCTATTAACTATAACAAATATATTTTAACTAACTCTGCAATACACTATGAATCTAATCTCCTCGAGCTCCAACCTAATCTGACCCAGAAGTCCAGGAGCCTGTGCAATATATAGCACCGTCACTTAGCTCCCTCTAGTGACTAGGCTTAACATAACATTAACTCCTTACATGCTGCACATTAATATAACTTCACACTCGCGACCACCCCCCACTACACCCCCCAGCTCTGGCAGAAGTCCCACGGCCAGAGGCACAACTATCAGCAAGCTATGGTGATGTTGGACACCTTCTGTACTCCTTCTCTCTCCCTCATCTGCCACGATGCCGGTTTCACGATTTTTAAAAGCGTAAGTGAACCGCGCCGTCAGGAACTCGGTCCATCGGAGGCGAAGCACCATGGAGGTCCCGGAAAATACCAGGTCAGGCCCGCTAATGATATGCAGTGTTTACTGTATGTGCGTTCCAGACCACATTGACGCCACTGTCAAGGTGACGGAGATTTGCGATTTGGCATCAAATCGGCACCTGCTGCGATTTTGCCATCGGAACCTATTCTCTGTCCAATCACATTTCACGATTTTGGCAACAGCCAATGGAGAATCCCGCTTGTATATTTTCTCACCTGTTAAGCTCAGAATTTAACATCAAGCAATCTCCAGTCAGAAATCACCCCTCTACCTTGATTCCTAATTTCAGCCTAATAAAATGATACCCCATTGCCCTAGTCTGAGTATCCATTTCCACATTAACAATCCACTTGTCTCTGATGGGTACTGCCAATTTAGAACGAGCTAATGTCAATTAAAGGGAACTTTCTGCTTTGTACTGAATTCATCAGTGGATCAGGTTGACAATGTCCACATCTTCTAGATATTCACATTCCATTAATTTGATCTCTGATCTGAAAAGTGTGCTTTAACTCTGACACATGCTCAGTACCTCCTTGTAGACAATAAACATAAACCACAACTTTTCCTTTGATGACAGTGACACAAATGTAAGTCACAAAGGTTTAACAGAACAAAGCTGACCCGAATCTATGGAGGAGCAGAGTTCACCATTGGATTGCTGCTCCGCTTCGACTTTCCTGCGACATACCTGAGCTCCCGGCTTTCTAGCTGATATTTCCCTTCCTGGCTTCTTCAGAAATATGGGAGCACCCTCAATCTAACTGTTTCCTTGTTGTGTTAGATAGTGAGGGAATGATAGGTTTATTTATGGCACCAACTGCTGTATTCTGGCAACGTTTAAACAGCATTTCAGTTGTTAGTATATGAGTGTCTGAGTGAATGTGTAGGATGGTAGGGTGGATGAGGTATGTGGGTAAGGGGGTAAGGCAGCAAGTGCTTGAAGTAAGTGGGTAAAGGGGTAGGGTGGCAGGTACATGAGGTGGTAGATGAATTGGACGGTAGGTGTGTATGGTGCCAGTTGGGTGGGCTGGTAGGGTGGCAGGTGGATAGGGTGGGAAGGTTGTACATGGGTAAGGAGATAGGTGGTAAGTGGGTAGAGTGGTGGGTGCAGGGTAAAAGGCTAATGAAAGTAGAGTCTACATCATCAGTGATGTAAGATCATATGACAACAGGGTATGCTGAGAGACAGTTCTATGTAAAGCCTCATGATAAACCTTATCCTGTACATAGTTAAAAGGATGTTTAATAAAAGTTAACTTTTTCCAATGGCTTTGCCTCCAGCCTCTCATGATCCTAACTAAGGCCAACCTCAACTAAGACCCACAATTTTAAAAAACAGATGGTGACGGTGGTAAAGATAACGGAAATAGCACTGGGTTAACAGCGCAGCAACAGAAAAAGCAGCAAGCAAAACAACTACATGGGACCAAGTGCCCACAGGACTGGAAAAAAAGCTTGGGTGAAAAAAGCCCCTGGAGAAAATCTTACCCTTACCAAAATGCTTTGAATATGTCGAGCAGAAGAAACTAGCCAGTAGCAGCTCAGTACCCTTCTCGACGTCATAGGAAGTAATGCAGATAACATAATGGTCAGACAGCATATAAATGAAGAAACAGTGACATAGAATAATATTATAAAAGCTTTTGATATATATGTCAGCCTCAGAAGGAACACAATCAGAGAAAATATGAAATTCAATAGATGTACGCAAAGTCTGGATGACAGTATAGAATTACATAGAATTACATAGAATTACATAGAACATACAGTGCAGAAGGAGGCCATTCGGCCCATCGAGTCTGCACCGACCCACATTAATCCCTCACTTCCACCTTATCCCCGCAACCCAATAACCCCTCCCAACCCTTATGGACACTACGGGTAATTTATCATGGCCAATCCACCTAACCTGCACGTCTAGATTCCTTCATTAATTATTTATATCGACTAGCTGAGAACTGTGAACATGGAATCCTGAAAGATGAATACATTGGGGTTTTCAATGATTTAGGAGTCTTAAAGGAAACTTTATCAGATGTTCTATAGCCAAGTGAGGATTTAATGCTATCAAAGGATGTACAGTTAACAAGGAAGGCAGATGTGTGACAGAGAAATTGTGTATTGATTTGAGGTGACAAGGGGATTTCATGGAGAAGAATGTCTAACTCAGTGCAGTTTTTAAGAAACAAAAGTAGCAGCATACTTACTTAAAAACAGGTAAAGAGCGAAAAGGGAATGGTAACTACCATTACTCAGTGTTTGCAGTGTGGCTGGAAAAGGCTGCATTGGCAGGAAGAATGTCCCACCAAAAATCAGTGTCATTCCTGTAAGAGGAGCAACATTCCTCAGGAGGCTTTGGTTCACAGGGCTGCTGGCTGCTGACATTTGAAGCCTCTCGTAACAAGGCTTCCTTCCAAGAGGGCTAGGTGGGCAGGTGCTGCTGACGGTTGTCAAGGTCACTGAAGGCCTGAAGTGCATCCAGGCACTTTCAGTGACCTACTGGGGATATTACCGGGATTTACCAACCTTCAGTCCATCAGCATGAATCCCAATTCACAGCTGCCATGTCTGCCAAAATGGCCTCTTATGTACACTTTGACACTGAAGAGGCCAATCAGACAAAGGGAGTGTGGTGCTGGGCGTTCTGACACACAGATGAGCCAACACAGTTGTATTTGGTACAACGCTGTTTTATTCAAACTTACTATCTACAGTTTTGTCTTGATACTCTGCATGTGGGGACTCCCTGTCTGTGATGTTAAAACAGGTCTTGTCGTTGGCTTTGTCCCCAGATCTACTGCCCACCAGGTGTCGTGTTTGTCCTTTTATACTGTCCCTGTCTTTGTCTGTGATTGGTTGTGGTATTGTGTGTTCTGATTTGTCTGTTGGTGTGTCTATCATGATGTGTGTGTTTGAATATCATGACATCCCCCCTTTTTACAAAGATATGTGCCTACGTGGTTATAAATATAATTGTGTCGTGAGTGCATCTAAGAGTGTGTGTGTGTGTTGTGTACAGCATGTGCATATGACGTAACTATTTACATGGGGCGATGTCGGGTGCGTCATGCTAACGAGGTTGTACCATAACAAAACATGAATGCGAAAAAAAACTTTGAATAGTGGTCCGGTCAAACGATATCTGGAACGATAAACAACAGCAGGTTATAATACAGTAGTGTTTAACTTTTTTAATGTATGAACAGTGTTATAAGTCCAGTCTAATGGGTGTGCGACGAATTCGGGTTGACCGCCTCAAGGGTGGGTCAAGAACCACCGGCTGATGTGCAAGCTTGGCCATGGGTGGCGATGGAAGGGGCGTGATCTGCGGCAGCTCCACAAAGTCATCCTCGGAAGCCTGTTGAGGATCCGGCGTGTGTGTACTGTGTGGCTGCGAGCGTGGAAGTCGGCGAAGGGCACGCCGATTGCGGCGACGCACTGAACCATCCGGCATGCGTATCAGGAACGAGCGGGGAGCCACACGTCGGAGAACTTCGGCCGGTGCTGACCAGCCACCATGCGGTAGATGGATGCGTACTTTGTCTCCGGAGGACAGGGGGGGGAAGGTCCGTCGCCCGTGTGTCGTACAGACTCTTCTGGCGATCACGCTGCATTTGCATCTTACGAAGAACCGTAACATGGTCCGTTGTTGGTGCCAGGATGGATGGCACCGTCGTCCTGAGGGAGCGACCCATCAGGAGCTGTGCTGGCGAGAGACCCGTGGCTAGCGGGGCCGATCGATAGGCCAGCAAGGCGAGGTTAAAGTCCGATCCGGCAGCAGCCGCCTTGCAGAGGAGCCGCTTGGCAATGTGAACGCCCTTCTCTGCCTTCCCATTCGACTGTGGATGTAGAGGGCTGGACGTCACATGAGTGAAACCATATGCTGCGGCAAAGGACGACCATTCACGGCTGGCGAAACAGGGTCCATTGTCCGACATGACAGTCATTGGAATGCCATGGCGAGCAAATGTTTCCTTGCAGGCCCCAATGACTGCGGACGACGTCAGATCGTGTAGATTGTTGCCATTGGAATTCTGTTGATTTCTTCACGAGATGGCGCATAGCCGTTGTATGAGAAGCAAGGTTGGGAATGAACTTCCCAAGGAAGTTGACCATGCCCAAAAATCTTGGGACAGCCTTCTTATCAGCCGGCCGTGGCATGGCTGTGATGGCGCTAATTTTGTCTGCATCGGGACGGGCCCCTGATTGTGAGATGTGGTCCCCAAGGAACTTCAGCTCAGTCTGGCCAAAAGCACACTTGGTGCGGTTGAGACGCAGGCCATTTTGTCGTATGCGGGCAAAGACGCGTCGTAGACGATGCATGTGCTCCTGCGGAGTGGTGGACCAAATGATGATATCGTCCACATATACACGTACCCCTTCGATGCCTTCCATCATCTGCTCCATGATTCGGTGGAAAACCTCAGATGCCGAGATGATGCCAAATGGCATCCGGTTGTAGCAGAATCTGCCGAAAGGGGTGTTAAACGCGCATAGCCTTCGGCTGGCCGGGTCCAATTGGATCTGCCAAAATCCTTTGGACGCATCCAGTTTGGTAAATATTTTGGCTTGGGCCATCTCGCTGGTGATTTCCTCTCGTTTGGGGATGGAATAGTGTTCCCGCATAATGTTGTTATTTAGATCTTTAGGATCTATGCATATGCGGATCTCGCCAGAGGGCTTTTTTACACAGACCATGGAGCTGACCCATGGCGTGGGCTCCGTGACCCTGGATAGGACCCCTTGGTCCTGAAGAGCCTGCAGCTGCAATTTGAGGCGGTCTTTGAGTTGCGCAGGAACCCTGCGAGGTGCGTGAACGACCGGGATGGCGTCCGGTTTGAGGCGAATCTTGTAAGTGTATGGCAATGTCCCCATACCTTCAAATACCTCCTGGTTGTGAGCAAGGAGGGAATGGAGATTTGCGTGGAACTCAGCATCCGGGAAGTCGGATATCTCATCTGGAGAGAGAGACATAATGCGCTGTACCAGGTGAAGGACCTTACACGCCTGTGCGCCCAGTAATAAATCTTTTGATGAGCCAACAACTTCGAAGGGGAGTGTGGCAGTGTGCGTTTTGTGAGTTACCTGTAAGAACCCATGGACGGGGTGACGTTCCCGTTATAATCAACCATCTTGAGCCGGGATGGCGTGATGGGTGGTTTGACCTTCATGGCCTGGAATTCAGAATATGCAATCAGGTTGGTGGATGCGCCGGTGTCCAGACGGAAGGTGACGTGCGATCGGTTGACCATTAGGGTGGCACTCAACTCATCGGCCGGATTGATGGCGTTGACCCTGTTTACATCGATGACGGAAACCCGGAAGGCATCCTGGTCATCTGCATCATTTAGCTGGAAGTCTTGATGTGTGGGCTGGACGGTCCTGACGTGTCTGCGAGGTTGTCGGAGATGTGTAGGATCCATGGGTTGAGCCGCACGACAGTCGGCAGCATAGTGGCCCATCTTGCCACATCGGAGGCACTGTCGGTTTTTAGCAGGACATTGCCCTTTTAAGTGTACAGCTCCATAGTTGCCGCACGTCATGACGTCACGGCGTTCGTTGTGCCACTGCGCATACGCAGTGCGATCTTGCATTGGGCGCGCCTGCGCGGTGCGTCCCTCGATGTTGCCGTTGGTTTTGGCGCGCACAAGCGCGGGAGACCGCGAAAAGCGCGGGAAGCGGCCGCTCTCATCGGGGCCGCGGGTCGGGAGATAATCGATGGCCTGGATGCGTTTGGTGTCGTGGGCAGCCTGGCTTGCCGATTCGACGGCTGGGGCCCCCCTCCGTGCCAATTCGGACGCCTGAAATCGGGCAAAACGGCTGGTTGCATTCTCGTGGAGGACACAGGCTTCCACTGCAGACGCTAAGGTGAGGCTTTTGATTTTAAGAAGCTGCTGGCGTAGGCCACTGGAGGCAACGCCAAAAACAATCTGGTCCCTGATCATGGACTCTGAGGTGTTGCCGTAACCGCAGGACTGCGCTAGAATTCGGAGGTGCGTCAAAAAGGGTTGAAAAAGCTCCTCCTTACCTTGCAGGCGTTGCTGAAAGAGACATCTTTCAAAACTTTCATTCACTTCAACATTAAAGTGCTGGTCTAGCTTGAGGATGACTGTGTCATACTTGGATTGGCTTTCGCCTTCTTCGAACACCAGTGAGTTGAAGACATCGATGGCGTGCTGACCTGCGTAGGAGAGGAGCATTGCAATCTTTGTTTCGTCCGAGGCACTCTGTTTCTCGTTGGCTCGGATGTACAGGTCGAATCGCTGCTTGAAGAGCTTCCAATTGGTACCAAGGTTCCCCGCGACTTGCAACGGCTGCGGTTTATTGGTGAGGTCCATGTCCAGAATGGCAGGTTAGTCGGCAGGTATCGATCCACTCCTGTACCATGTGGTGTTGGGCGTTCTGACACACAGATGAGCCAACACAGTTGTATTTGGTACAACGCTGCTTTATTCAAACTTACTATCTACAGTTTTGTCTTGATACTCTGCACGTGGGGACTCCCTGTCTGTGATGTTAAAACAGGTCTTGTCGTTGTCTTTGTCCCCAGATCTACTGCCCACCAGGTGTCGTGTTTGTCCTTTTATACTGTCCCTGTCTTTGTCTGTGATTGGTTGTGGTATTGTGTGTTCTGATTTGTCTGTTGATGTGTCTATCATGATGTGTGTGTTTGAATATCATGACAGGGAGCTTTTGCCTTTGTTGCTATAGATGGATTTCCACAGGTTTGGTGGATAATTGACTGCACTTCTATGACAATCGAAGCACCATAAATTAATCCTGCAATGTTTGTCATCCAGAAGGGATTTCACTCCCTGAATGTGCAGATCATTTTTGACCACTAAGTTTATTATTCATGTGTAGGTATGGTTTCTGGAAGCTACCTCAACTTCCACATCCTGTGCCAGTCAAGTTGATCAAGTGTGTACCTTCGGGTAGATAGAATGGGTGGCCCCTTGGTGATATGAGCTATTCTTTGTGGACCTATGATCTATGACCTGGTTAATGACACCAGTCAGCAGCCCTGCCAATGATGCTGAGCCACATTACCACAAACCATTAGGTCATGGAAAATGAGATTGAAATAGGGCAGCACGATAGCACAGTGGGTAGCACAGTTGCTTCGCAGTGCCAGGGTCGCAGGTTCGATTCCTGGCTTAGGTCACTGTCTATACAAAGTCTGCACTTTCTCCCCGTGTCTGCGTGGGTTTCCTCCCGGTGCTCTGGTTTCCTCCCACAGACCAAAGATGTACAGGTTAGGTGGATTGGCCATGATAAATTGCCCTTAGTGTCCACAAAAAAGGTTAGGTGGGGTTACTGGATTATGGGGATAGGGTGGAGGCGTGGGCTTAAGTAGGGTGCTCTTTCCAAGGGCCGGTGCAGACTCAATGGGCCGAATGGCCTCTTTCTACACTGTAAATTCTATGATATCCAATGATTCATTTGAGTATGCACTAATAAGGGTCTCCAGATGCTGGTGGTCTGCAGTGCTATGCATTACATGACACTGCAGAGAGGAATGGAGCAGTGAGGAGGAGGCTTCAGACCACTCATCATCTTCTGGTGAGAAGGTTGAGTAGGAGGAAGAGGAGCCTGATGTAGCCAGGGCAGCTGCAGTTGCATCTCTGGCCGCATTGAAGACCATGCTGGCCTTATAGAGGAATGTTTCAGATACTGAATAAAGCTAAGGCCATGTGGAACTGTTAACCCGAAATATTCTGGGACCACTATCCCCACCAAGCACAAAACATTCCCATAGTCATAACTTTTTGTATCGCAAACACACATTTCCAACTCACTTTACTCTGGGTGTGCCTTTCTGATGAAGCCTTTTGTCCATTGGGGAATTGGAGTTCTACAATGAAGAGGGCAAGACACAGGAAGAAAGATTTTCCTTGTTTACTGTTTGTTATGTTTCAGAGAATACATCCCTGCTGGCAAAGTGTCACGTGATGCACAGTGACATCAGCAGAATGTTTGCACAGGCTCTGCAGTTCTCCATCTTAGATTGTATGAGTAACATCTTTCATGAAACTTTCATTGTGTTTGAAAAGGAGATTCTCAGGACTGGTCTCTGTCTCACACTCATACGCACAAACACATTGGACGAAGTACAGCTGCCGATGCTGAAGGTTTCAAAACAATTTTTGACTACAACCATGTAAAGAAGAACGACAGTTTTGGAAACTTGCTTGCCATTGAAATGGGTAGAGTCTGGTCACCAGCAAATCTAAACAGGCTGTGGGTAACGGGGATTCAGAAGTCTTCCAACTCTGTACAGACCACTACTTGGGAAAAAGTCTAACTATAGTCATGCAAAAGTAAAAATAATTCTAGTCTCTTGTGAAAAAAGGGATCCTTTGTGCCATACCTTCAAAAGGGTCGGAAGGAAGGAAGTTGGCTGAAATATAGAGCCTAGGAGCTGGGATCTGAAATGGTGGGAAAAATGGGCACCATGGATGCATTTGATGAAGACTGTGAACACATGAGGAAAGATTCCAATTATATCTCATAGCAAATCAAACACCGGAAAACCTAAAGGTCACAACATTTATCAGTTTGGTAAAAGTTCTATGCTGCTCTAGAATTTAGTTCACCCAACAAAACCTACATTGAACTACTGAAAAGTGTAGAACAGCATTTCTCTCCTAGACAGTTATTGATCGCAGAAAGGTTTCTGTTCCATCCCCGTAGTCAGGGAGAAGGCATTTACAATTTGTAGCAACTTTAAGAAGGTTAGCAAAATATTGTGAGTTTGGTTTCAACACTTGAAGATACTCTTTGTGATAGGGTGGTTTGTGGACTCTGCAGTGAAGCTATTCAGAGGAAGCTGCTTACTGTAAGCGATTTAACTCTTAAAGTTGCCGTGGAAGTTTCCACATCTATGAAGCTAGCAACTAAAGAAGCTTCTCAAAGGGGGTTTGGAGCAAAGATCTACAAAATGGATACCACAAGGAACAGGCTGCAATGGTACAACCTTTCACTTATGTAAGCAGAATGGACACTTGTGGGGGAATGCTGGAGTAGAACAAATACATGCGAGAACTGTGGGGAAAAAGAGCCATATTGCCAAGGCATGTTAAGGCTCAGAAAATGTCTCCAACACCAAGAATATGCCAGCAAAAAATGCATTGAAACAGAATAACCATCTCTATAAAGTATTAGACGAAGTTCAAGACCACTCAGAAGACAACATACCCGAGCTACTGCAGGAGCAGGAGATGGGTGTCTTGGTGCAAGCGCTCCACAACGCTTTTGGGCATATCTAAAATATGAAGGTTACAAAATCAAAATGAAAGTGGAGACGGACACAGCTATATCACTACTACCTGAGACAATTTAAAATCAAAAACTGGAGCATCTGCCTTTAAAACCATCAAATGTAATCCTGAGGATGTACACTGTAGAGATCGTACCATTAAAAGGAAGCACAATAGTGAAAGTAGAAGCAAATGGACAGACGGCAAAATTGCCTCTTCTCAATGTACGTGAAAATGGTCCTGTTTTTATTGGTACAGCATGGTTGCTTAAGATTAGACTCAACTTTGAAACAGTAAATCAACTAATGGATTCAAAGAGTAACTTGAAATAACTTCTGGCGAAGTATGAGATGGGGTTTGAAGATTCACACGGCTCAATCACTGGAGTTGAGTCAATCCTGTACAAAAATTAAGCCAAGTATACACCAAAAGGTCTCAAAGCTAGAACTGCCATTGGGCCAAACATTGAAGAAGAACTAGGAAGACTCATCCAAGCACAAATCATTGAACCAGTTGCTACAAGTGATTAGGGCAAAATTGAAATGTGATGGCTCAGTGAGAATATGTGGAGATTTTAAAACAACTATTAACCGGGTATTGTGCGCATATCATTACCCACCGTCTCTGATCGAAGACTTGTTTGCTGGACGGCAGAAATTCAGTATCTGCAGATGAATGTGGCTGCAGAATCACACAGCTATTCACCATTGTGACACACAAAGATCTGTTTTGTTTCACAAGACTTCCTTTTGGAATTACATTTGCTCCTGCTCTTTTTCAGAGAACCAAGGATCAAATTCTGAGTGGGCTAAATGGGATGATGAAATTAACAGGAATTCAGAAGCTACTCTGAAGCATTTTATGAGCTACAATCTGGGAGTTAAAAAGCAAAAGTGTGACGTTTTTCAAGTAATCAATAAATTACCTGGATCATATCATCGATAAAGATGGCTTTACACAAGTAATTGAAGAAGGTGGTAGCAATCTTAGAAGCACTACATCCTCAAAATATGATTCAATCGATGGATTTTAAAATTGGTTAATTATTATGGTAAATCCATGCCTAATTTAACAACAGAATAGAACTATGTGGCAAACATGCATGGCACTAGTTAGAAGAATACAAAAGTGCATACAATGTGATAAAAGATGCCATACAGAAGTCAGAGCTGTTTGTTCATTATAACTTCAGACTGAAGTTGCACCTTGCTTGCAATGTGTTAATGCCTTAAGGCAAGGAACAACTGATAGCGTTTGCTTCTCAAACTCTTACTAGCACATGGCAAATTGCACTCAGCTAGAAAAAGAGACTTTGAGCAACGTTTTAGGAGTAAGAAGGTTCCACCACTACCTTTATGGACATCATTTTACTTTTTTGATGGATCATCAACCCATGACTATAATCTTTGGGCCGTAAAAGGTATACCTTTTTTGACAGCTAGCAGATTACAAAGATGGTCTTTGATATTGTTGGTACATGCCAATATCGCAATATCGCAAGCGTGCAAATGCTGAAGCTTTGTCAAGATTGCCGTTACAAGTCAAGCATGTACCTGAAGAACATTTTGTCAATATCCTGTATTTCTCACTCGTGGATAATGTACCTGTGACTTCATCTCAAATTCGGAGATACACAAGAACTGATCCAGTGATGGGGAAGGTGATAGACCTGATCCAAAAAGGAATGCTGTCAGATGTTCATAGGAATCTTTGAAACATTCCATCAAAGCGTTGAAGGACCAGGGGACATTGGCCAGAAAAGTGGACAAATCCCTAATATCTTACCGGAACACCACACACACAACAACAAGAGTTAAACAGCAATGTTTTTGTCCAAAAAGAAAACTGTGAACACAGTTTGATCTGTTAACCCCATGTGATACTTCAGAGATTGTCAAATGACAACAACAAGCACAAATTGCTAAGAGGGAATAAAACTCTAAAGCGAGTATTCAACCAGGGTGAGCGAGGATTAGCTCGAAGCTAAACCACCAACGAGAAATGGGCACCTGCAGCGATCTTAGAAAAAACAGGTCTATTATCAAAAACAGTTAAGGTGGATGATGAAATAATTTGACGATGCTGATCAGTTGATAGATTCATGAAATGAAGTGGTCGTGATTTCTCCGGAAGTTTTTCCTTTGGAAATCTAGACAGCGATACTTCAGAACAGAAACCAAACGCAGAGACAAGTTCAGATTTGGGGCTGATTCTCCATCGACAGGCTCCTTCATTTCACTGGCAGCGCACTCACACCCGCGGATTTCACAGCATGGGGGGGGGGTGCCCACAATGGGGAACCCCATTGGCTGGCTGTCGGGATGGAGAATCCCATTGCCGGCGGGGGGATGCCACACCAGAAAACAGGTGCAGCCGGGTGGAGATTCACGCCCATTGTTTCTGAGGACTTTCCAATACCTATAGTGTGAGACACTGGAATAACTTCCCAGGAAGTGCCATCTACTGAAGGGAATGAAGACACTTCTAAGATCTTGAGTAGTCAGATTTCAGAACAGATTGAACAGACAGAAAGGGCATGGGTGACCACCAGGCAGAGTAGAGGAAGGCAGGCCGTGCAGGAGTCTTATGGTCTTATAGGAGTCCCCTATGGCCAAACTCCTTTCTAGCAGATATACAGTTTTGGATACCATTGGAGGAGATGACTGTACAGGGGAAAGCAGTGGTAGCCAACTTCATGGCACCATAGATGGATCTGCTGCACAAGAGGGGAGGAGGAAGAACATCAGGGCTACAGGGGTAGGAGATTCAATTATAAGGGGAACAGACATGCATTTCTGCAGCCACAAAAGAGACTCTGGGATGGTATGTTGCCTGCTGGTGCCAGGGTCAAGGATGTCAGGATACTCTGAAGGGGGAGGGAAAACAGACAGTTATTGTGGTATATATTGGTACAAATATCAGTAGAAAAAGGCCTGGGGTCCTGCAAGTAGAATCTACGGAGCGAGGAATGTAATAAAATTAAAGAAATTAACATAGACATAAAGGAGGTTCTGAGTGGTCTCGCAGGCTTAAAGGCAGATCAATCTCCAGGGCCAGATGGTACACATCCCAGGCCATTGAGTGAGGCAAGGAAGGAAATAGCAGGGGCACTGGCAATAATTTTCAATTCTCTCTGGCCACAGGAGAGGTGTTGGAGGACTGGAGGACAGCCAATGTGGTACCATTATTCAAGAAGGGAGGAAGAGATAAACTAGGAAACTACAGACTAGAAAGTCTAACTTCAGCAGTGAGAAAACTACTGGAAGCTGTTCTGAGAGACAGAGGCAACAATTAATCAAGAACAGTCAGCATGGTTTTGTTAATGGGAGGTCATGTCTGACCAACTTGATTGAAGTTTTCAAAGAGATGAGCAGGTAGAGGAGGATAATGCATTTCACATAGTTTACTTGGACTTCAGCAATGCTTTTGATAAGGTCCTACATGGGAGACTGATAGCGAAGGTAAGAGTCCATGCGATCCAAGGAAATTTGGCAAATTGGATCCAGAATTGGCTGAGTAACAATAAGCAGAGGATGATGGTGGAGGGATGTTTTTCTGACTGAAAGCCTGTGTCCAGTGGGGTCCCGCAAGGATCAGGTTTGGGGCCCTTGCTGTTGGTGGTTTGTAAATGATTTAGAAATAAAGGTAGGAGGGTTGATCAGTAAGTTCCTGGATGATATGAAAATTGGTGGAGTGGTAAATAGTGAGGAGGATAGCCTTTGATTACAGAGGTATATAGACGGGCTGGTCAGATGGGCTGATCAGTGGAATATGGAATTCAATCTGGGTAAGAGTGAGGTGATGCACTTTGGCAGGACAAACAAGGCAAGGGAATACATCATAAACAGCAACCCTGGGAAGCATCAAGGATCAGAGGGACCTTGGTGTGCATGTACACTGGTCCCTTAAGTTAGCAGGGCAGGTGGAACAGTGGTTAAGAAGGCACATGGTATACTTGCCTTTTTTAACCGAGGCATAGAGTTTAAGAGCAGGGAGGTTATGCTGGAACTGTATAGACGTTGGTTAGGCCACAGATAGATTATTGTGCAGTTCTGGAATCCACATTATAGGAGGGATGTGATAGCACTGGAAAGGGGGCAGAGGAGATTTACCAGGATGTTGCCTGGGATGGAGAGTTTTAGCTATGAAGAGAGTTGGTTAGACTGGGGTCGTTTTACTTGGAGCAGAGGAGACTGAGGGGAGACACGATTGAGATGTATAAAATGATGAGGAACATACATATAATAAATGGGAAGAAACATTAACCCTTGGCAGAGGGATCAATGACCAGGGGCACAAATTTAAGGTAAAGGGGCATAAGGTTTAGAGGGGATGTGAGGAAAAACATTTTTCACCCAGAGGGTGGTGGGAGTTTGGAACTCGCTGCCTCAAAGGGTGGTAGAGGCAGAGACCCTCATAACATCTAAGAAGTATTTAGATGCGCACTTGAGGTGCGAAGGCATACAAGGCTATGTATGGGCCAAGTGCTGGAAAATGGGACTGGAATAGTCAGGTGGTTGATTTTGACCAGCGCAGATGCGATGGGCTGGAGGGTCTTTTCTGTCCTGTAAACATATATAACTATGGCTAACACCTATTAATGAAACCTCTCATCGTTTTTGAAAGAATCCACCTCCATATCTTTTCTATTTCTGGCTAACAAAGAAATATAACACTATTCCACAAATGAAGCAACATTTGCACAGTTTGAAACAACTTAAGCGAATCCTGTTGTGTAACTATGAAGACTTCCTCTTCCACTTCTATCAATTGCTACCTCTGTGGCATGTGCTGAGCTAGAGGAAGGCTGCTCATTCCCTTGCTCTGACAAATTAATTGTTTTTGCTGAGTGTCGCCTGGAGTTTGGAGCCTGGAGGGCCCTGTCAAAGATTGCCTCACCTGCAGGGAAAGACTGGGTCATCAGGGCAGCTCCTTGAAGAGTCCCAGATTCATGGGCGGAATTCTCTGATAATGGGACTATGTTCCCACGCCCGCGAGAAAATGGGCGCAAATCACTCTGGACTTTCCTGGAGAAAGTCCAGAGTGATTCTCCGTTTTGAAGGGGGCTGGCAGGGCCCCGGAGTAGTCCTCGTAGCTCCGGCTGCCGATACGGATCCCTGCACGTCCGCGCAACATGGCCGACCCACACAGCGGGCTGGCCACGACAGTATAGGCCCCCTCCAGATCGCGCGCGGCCGCCGATCGGTGGCCCCCGAACGCAAGTCTGGCCATCCTGGAGGCCCCCCCTGGTGACGGATCACCCCATCCCCCACCAGGGCGGCTGTGGGCTGAGTCCGCAGCCACCACTCCGAGCACCCGCCAGTGGAGCCATGAGTGAACCACGCTGGCGGGAACTCGGCCAGTTGTCGGCGGAGAATCGCCGCGGGGGCCTCTTTCAATGGCCCTCGACCAGCAACGTGTTGACCCCGGAGAATCGTGGGAAGGTGTCGGACCCGATTGCGCATTTGACGTCCCATTCTCTGCCCCCGCACCGAACGCGATTGCGGCGCGGCGGCTCGGAGAATCCTGGCCCATCTGCCCTTTCTCCATCTGCACTTTCTTTTTTTAAAATTATTTTTATTCGGGTTTTTATCGAACAAAATTTTTACATAACCATTAACAACATTTAACAAAACAAGGTGAACGTTAACATAAAAAAAAGAATATGCATTGAAAACAGCGCAAGAGGAGAGAAAGGCGGGAGATTTAAATAGCGCGGGAAGAGAGAGAGCCGGGAGATTTAAAAAGCGCGGGAGCTGCGAGTCAGAGCGGAGATTTTAAAAGATCGCGGACTAGTTTCGGGAGCCGTTCGGAGGAGGAGGAGTAGTCTCTGTCAGGGAGAGAACCTGAGAACATCTAAGACACTCAGAAGGTAAGTAAGTGATTTTTACTCATTTTTACTTTTATACCTTTTTCAAATTGTGTGTGTAGGGGGGAAACTGAAGTGACATCACAGAAAAGCTGTGACCTGAGTGGCTGGTTGGGAATCTGCACTAAATTAAAAAAATTAAGCATTGGTAACTAATTAAACATAATTACTTAATTATAATTTAGAGGGGTATCTAAGCCAGAGATCGGAGAGTACTATATTTAGCTTTCGCATTTATATTAGAAATCTAGTGCTAGGAAACAGATAGTTTTTTAAAAAAATATGTTTTATTCAAGTTTTTTGGCCAAACATAACAATACGTAGTGTTTCTTTTACACAACAATAAAGCAATATAAATAACCGTGGCCAGTTTTAAACAAATAAATAAGTAATATATAAACAAAAACAAAAAACAAAACTAAATGGCAACTGCCTTGTCCAAAATAAATACACTCCAAAAATACAATCCAACAATCCAATATACAATTACATATACCAAATACCTATACATATACAATAACATCCCTGAGAGTCTGTCCGATTCCTCCCCCCCGCCCTTCCTCCCCCCCTCCCCCCTGGGTTGCTGCTGTTGTCTACTTCTTTTCCATTCCCTCTATCTTTCTGTGAGGTAGTCGGCGAACGGTTGCCACTGCCTGGTGAACCCCTGAGCCGAACCCCTTAACACGAACTTAATCCGTTCTAACTTTATAAACCCTGCCATATCGTTTATCCAGGTCTCCACACCCGGGGGTTTGGCTTCCTTCCACATTAACAATATCCTGCGCCGGGCTACAAGGGACGCAAAGGCCAACACGTCAGCCTCTCTCGCCTCCTGCACTCCCGGCTCTTCTGCAACCCCCAGCTTGGTTTGACCTGGACCCCCACACCTTCG
The DNA here is from genome assembly GCF_047496885.1 of Scyliorhinus torazame. Taxonomy (NCBI): domain Eukaryota; kingdom Metazoa; phylum Chordata; class Chondrichthyes; order Carcharhiniformes; family Scyliorhinidae; genus Scyliorhinus; species Scyliorhinus torazame. The sequence goes on along the minus strand of NC_092721.1, from coordinate 136,491,575 downwards.
AAAGCACCTTTGCCACCCCCACCCAGAACCCCTGTAGTGCCGGGCATGACCAGAACATGTGGGTGTGATTCGCTGGGCCTCTCGAGCATCTCGCACACCTATCCTCTACCCCAAAAAATTTACTAAGCCGTGCTCCAGTCATATGCGCCCTGTGTAGCACCTTAAATTGTATCAGGCTTAGCCTGGCACACGAGGACGATGAGTTTACCCTACGTAGGGCATCAGCCCACAGCCCCTCCTCAATCTCCTCCCCCAATTCTTCTTCCCATTTCCCTTTCAGCTCATCTACCATGATCTCCCCCTCTTCCCTCATCTCCCTGTATATGTCCGCCACCTTACCGTCCCCCACCCATGTCTCTGAGATCACTCTATCCTGCGCTTCCTGCGTCGGGAGCTGCGGGAATTCCCTCACCTGTTGCCTCGCAAAAGCCCTCAATTGCATATACCGAAATGCATTCCCTTGGGGCAACCCATATTTCTCCGTCAGCGCTCCCAGACTCGCAAACGTCCCATCTACAAATAGATCTCTTAGTTGTACTACCCCAGCTCTTTGCCATGCTCCAAATCCCCCATCCATTCTCCCCGGAACGAACCTATGATTGTTTCTTATCGGGGACCGCACCGAAGCTCCCGTCCCTCCCCTATGCCGTCTCCACTGCCCCAAAACTTTCAATGTAGCCACCACCACCGGGCTTGTGGTGCATTTCTTTGGTGAGAACGGCAACGGCGCCGTCACCATTGCTTGCAGGCTAGTCCCCCTGCAGGACGCCCTCTCCAATCTCTTCCACGCCGCTCCCTCCCATTCTCCCATCCACTTACACACCATTGAAACATTGGCGGCCCAGTAGTACTCACTTAGGCTCGGTAGTGCCAGCCCCCCCCTGTCCCTACTACGCTGCAAGAATCCCCGCCTCACTTTCGGGGTCTTCCCAGCCCACACAAAACGCATAATGCTCTTCTCAATTCTTTTGAAAAAAGCCTTCGTGATCACTACCGGGAGGCACTGGAACACAAAAAGGAATCTCGGGAGGACCACCATTTTAACCGCCTGCACCCTACCTGCCAATGACAGGGACACCATGTCCCATCTCTTGAAATCCTCCTCCATCTGTTCCACCAACCGTGTTAAATTAAGCCTATGTAATGTCCCCCAATTCTTGGCTATCTGGATCCCCAGGTACCGGAAGTCCCTTGTTACCTTCCTCAACGGTAAATCCTCTATCTCTCTGCTCTGCTCCCCCGGGTGCACCACAAATAACTCACTTTTCCCCATGTTTATTTTATACCCTGAAAAATCCCCAAACTCCCCAAGTATCCGCATTATCTCTGGCATCCCCTCCGCCGGGTCCGCCACATATAGCAACAAATCATCCGCATACAGAGATACCCGGTGTTCTTTTCCCCCCCTAAGTACTCCCCTCCACTTCCTGGAACCCCTCAGTGCTATGGCCAGGAGTTCAATCGCCAATGCAAACAATAACGGGGACAGAGGACATCCCTGCCTCGTCCCTCTATGGAGCCGAAAATAGTCAGACCCCCGTCCATTCGTGACCACGCTCGCCATCGGGGCCCTATGCAGCAACTGTACCCACCTGATATACCCGTCCCCAAAGCCAAATCTCCTCAACACCTCCCACAAATAATCCCACTCCACTTTATCAAATGCTTTCTCGGCATCCATCGCCACCACTATCTCCGCTTCCCCCTCTGGTGGGGCATCATCATTACCCCTAGCAGCCTCCGTATATTTGTATTTAGCTGTCTCCCCTTCACAAACCCAGTTTGGTCCTCATGGACCACCCCCGGGACACAATCCTCTATCCTCATTACCTTGGCCAGAATCTTAGCATCCACATTCAGGAGGGAAATGGGCCTGTATGACCCGCATTGCAGCGGGTCTTTTTCCTTCTTTAGGAGGAGCGATATCGTTGCCTCTGACATAGTCGGGGGCAGCTGCCCCCTTTCCCCCGCCTCATTAAAGGTTCTCATCAGTAGCGGGGCCAGCAAGTCCAAATATTTCTTATAGAATTCAACTGGGAATCCGTCTGGTCCCGGGGCCTTCCCCGCCTGCATGCTCCCAATCCCTTTCACTACTTCCTCCGTCTCAATCTGTGCTCCCAGCCCCACTCTCTCCTGCTCCTCCACCTTAGGAAATTCCAGCTGATCCAGCTGATCCAGAAAGCACATCATTCTCTCCTTCCCGTCCGGAACACTCCATTCACTCTCTCCGCTCCCCGCTCCATCTCTCCCTCCTCATCTCTCACCCCCCCCTTTCTCCCTCGCTGCTCCCCTTTTCCTCAGTTGGTGGGCCAACAACCTACTCGCCTTCTCCCCATATTCGTACTGTACACCCTGTGCCTTCCTCCATTGTGCCTCTGCATTACCCCTAGTCAACAAGTCAAATTCTACATGTAGCCTTTGCCTTTCCCTGTACAGTCCCTCCTCCGGTGCCTCCGCGTATTGTCTGTCCACCCTCAGAAGCTCTTTCAACAACCGCTCCCTTTCCCTACCCTCCTGATTTCCTTTATGTGCCCTAATAGATATCAGCTCCCCTCTAAAGGAAACAGATAGTTAACAGTAACTTAAAAAAAAAATTTTTTAAATAATTTTTAAAAATTTTCAACTTTTAATTTTAATTAATTGATGCAATGTCAGTTAGAGGGGTGCAGTGCTCTGACTGTCAGATGTGGCAGGTCCGGGAGGCTTCCAGCGTCCCGGATGGCTTCATCTGCAGAAAGTGCACACAACTGGAGCTCCTCACAGACAGCATGGTTCGGTTGGAGCAGCAATTGGATGCACTTAGGAGCATGCAGGTGGCGGAAAGCATCATAGATCGCAGCTATATAAATGTGGTCACACCCAAGGTGCAGGCAGAGAAATGGGTGACCACCAGAAAGGGCAGGCAGTCAGTGCAGGAATCCCCTCTGGTTGTCCCCCTTTGGATACTGTCGGGGGGTATAGCCTATCAGGGGAAAACAGCAGCAGCCAGAGCAGTGGCACCACGGCTGGCTCTGATGTTCAGAAGGGAGGGTCAAAGCGCAGAAGAGCAATATTAATAGGGGACTCTATAATCAGGGGCACAGATAGGCGCTTCTGTGGACGTGAAAGAGACTCCAGGATGGTATGTTGCCTCCCTGGTGCCAGGGTCCAGGATGTCTCCGAACGGGTAGAGGGCATCCTGAAGGGGGAGGGCAAACAGGCAGAGGTCGTTGTACATATTGGTACTAACGACATAGGCAGGAAGGGGCATGGGGTCCTGCAGCAGGAGTTCAGGGAGCTAGGCAGAAAGTTAAAAGACAGGACCTCTAGGGTTGTAATCTCGGGATTACTCCCTGTGCCACGTGCCAGTGAGGCTAGAAATAGGAAGATAGAGCAGCCAAACGCGTGGCTAAACAGCTGGTGTAGGAGGGAGGGTTTCCGTTATCTGGACCGTTGGGAGCTCTTCCGGGGCAGGTGTGACCTATATAAGAAAGACGGGTTGCATCTAAACTGGAGAGGCATAAATATCCTGGCCGCGAGGTTTGCTAGTGTCACACGGGCGGGTTTAAAATAGTATGGCAGGGGGGTGGGCACGGGAGCAATAGGTCAGAAGGTGAGAGCATTGAGGGAGAACTAGGGAATAGGGACAGTGGGGCTCTGAGGCAGAGCAGACAGGGAGAAGTTGCTGAACACAGTGGGTCTGGTGGCCTGAAGTGCATATGTTTTAATGCAAGAAGTATTACGGGTAAGGCAGATGAACTTAGAGCTTGGATTAGTACTTGGAACTATGATGTTGTTGCCATTACAGAGACCTGGTTGAGGGAAGGGCAGGATTGGCAGCTAAATGTTCCAGGATTTAGATGTTCCAGGCGGGATAGAGGGGGATGTAAAAGGGGTGGCGGAGTTGCACTACTGGTTCGGGAGAATATCACAGCTGGACTGCGGGAGGACACCTCAGAGGGCAGTGAGGCTATATGGGTAGAGATCAGGAATAAGAAGGGTGCAGTCACAATGTTGGGGGTTTACTACAGGCCTCCCAACAGCCAGCGGGAGATAGAGGAGCAGATAGGTAGACAGATTTTGGAAAAGAGTAAAAGCAACAGGGTTGTGGTGATGGTAGACTTCAACTTCCCCAATATTGACTGGGACTCACTTAGTGCCAGGGGCTTAGACGGGGCGGAGTTTGTAAGGAGCATCCAGGAGGGCTTCTTAAATCAATATGTAGACAGTCCAACTAGGGAAGGGGTGGTACTGGACCTGGTACTGGGGAATGAGCCCGGCCAGGTGGTAGATGTTTCAGTAGGGGAGCATTTCGGGAACAGTGACCACAATTCAGTAAGTTTTAAAGTGCTGGTGGACAAGGATAAGAGTGGTCCTAGGATGAATGTGCTAAATTGGGGAAAGGCTAATTCTAACAATATTAGGTGTGAACTGAAGAACATAGATTGGGGGCGGATGTTTGAGGGCAAATCAACATCTGACATGTGGGAGGCTTTCAAGTGTCAGTTGAAAGGAATTCAGGACCGGCATGTTCCTGTGAGGAAGAAGGATAAATACGGCAATTTTCGGGAACCTTGGATAACGAGGGATATTGTAGGCCTCGTCAAAAAGAAAAAGGAGGCATTTGTCAGGGCTAAAAGGCTGGGAACAGACGAAGCCTGTGTGGAATATAAGGAAAGTAGGAAGGAACTTAAGCAAGGAGTCAGGAGGGCTAGAAGGGGTCACGAAAAGACATTGGCAAATAGGGTTTAAGGAAAATCCCAAGGTTTTTTTACACGTACATAAAAAGCAAGAGGGTAGCCAGGGAAAGGGTTGGCCCACTGAAGGATAGGCAAGGGAATCTATGTGTGGAGCCAGAGGAAATGGGCGAGGTACTAAATGAATACTTTGCATCAGTATTCACCAAAGAGAAGAAATTGGTAGATGTTGAGTCTGGAGAAGGGTGTGTAGCTAGCCTGGGTCACATTGAGATCCAAAAAGACGAGGTGTTGGGTGTCTTAAAAAATATTAAGGTAGATAAGTCCCCAGGGCCTGATGGGATCTACCCCAGAATACTGAAGGAGGCTGGAGAGGAAATTGCTGAGGCCTTGACAGAAATCTTTGGATCCTCATTGTCTTCAGGTGATGTCCCGGAGGACTGGAGAATAGCCAATGTTGTTCCTCTGTTTAAGAAGGGTAGCAAGGATAATCCAGGGAACTACAGGCCGGTGAGCCTTACGTCAGTGGTAGGGAAATTACTGGAGAGAATTCTTCGAGACAGGATCTACTCCCATTTGGAAGCAAATGGACGTATTAGTGAGAGGCAGCATGGTTTTGTGAAGGGGAGGTCGTGTCTCACTAACTTGATAGAGTTTTTCGAGGAGGTCACTAAGATGATTGATGCAGGTAGGGCAGTGGATGTTGTCTATATGGACTTCAGTAAGGCCTTTGACAAGGTCCCTCATGGTAGACTAGTACAAAAGGTGAAGTCACATGGGATCAGGGGTGAGCTGGCAAGGTGGATACAGAATTGGCTAGGTCATAGAAGGCAGAGAGTAGCAATGGAAGGATGCTTTTCTAATTGGAGGGCTGTGACCAGTGGTGTTCCACAGGGATCAGTGCTGGGACCTTTGCTGTTTGTAGTATATATAAATGATTTGGAGGAAAATGTAACTGGTCTGATTAGTAAGTTTGCAGACGACACAAAGGTTGGTGGAATTGCGGATAGCGATGAGGACTGTCAGAGGATACAGCAGGATTTAGATTGTTTGGAGACTTGGGCGGAGAGATGGCAGATGGAGTTTAATCCGGACAAATGTGAGGTAATGCATTTTGGAAGGTCTAATGCAGGTAGGGAATATACAGTGAATGGTAGAACCCTCAAGTGTATTGAAAGTCAAAGAGATCTAGGAGTACAGGTCCACAGGTCACTGAAAGGGGCAACACAGGTGGAGAAGGTAGTCAAGAAGGCATACGGCATGCTTGCCTTCATTGGCCGGGGCATTGAGTATAAGAATTGCAAAGTCATGTTGCAGCTGTATAGAACCTTAGTTAGGCCACACTTGGAGTATAGTGTTCAATTCTGGTTGCCACACTACCAGAAGGATGTGGAGGCTTTAAAGAGGGTGCAGAAGAGATTTACCAGGATGTTGCCTGGTACGGAGGGCATTAGCTATGAGGAGCGGTTGAATAAACTTGGTTTGTTCTCACTGGAACGAAGGAGGTTGAGGGGCGACCTGATAGAGGTCTACAAAATTATGAGGGGCATAGACAGAGTGGCTAGTCAGAGGTTTTTCCCTTGGGTAGAGGGGTCAATTACTAGGGGGCATAGGTTTAAGGTGAGAGGGGCAAGGTTTAGAGTAGGTGTACGAGGCAAGTTTTTTTACGCAGAGGGTAGTGGGTGCATGGAACTCGCTACCGGAGGAGGTGGTGGAAGCAGGGACGATAGTGACATTTAAGGGGCATCTTGACAAATCCATGAATAGGATGGGAATAGAGGGATACGGACCCAGGAAGTGTAGAAGATTGTAGTTTAGTCGGGCAGCATGGTCGGCACGGGCTTGGAGGGCCAAAGGGCCTGTTCCTGTGCTGTACATTTCTTCGTTCTTTGTTCTTTGTAAGTAAACATTTCCCCCCTCCCCCCAGCCCCGGATTGCTGCTGCTGACATTTTAATGCTCTCCTAGAAAGTCGAGGAACGGCTGCCACCTCCGAGAGAACCCCATCCTGGACCCTCTCAAGGCAAACTTTATTTTCTCAAGACTGAGAAACCCAGCCATGTCCCAACCCAGGTCTCCACACTCGGGGGTTTCGAGTCTCTCCACATTAAAAGGATCCGTCTCCGGGCTACCAGGGAGGCAAAGGCCAAAACCTCGGCCTCTTTCGCTTCTTGCACTCCCGAATCGTCTGACACATCAAAGATCGCTATCTCTGGATTCGGCACCACCCGCGTGTTTAGGATCTTGGACATTGCCATAGCAAATCCCTGCCATCATCCTTTGAGAGCCGGATATGCCCAGAACATATGGACATGGTTTGCTGGGCTTCCCGCACATCTATCCTCAACCTCAAAGAACTTGCTCATTCTCGCTGCCGTCATGTGCTCCCGATGGACCACTTCAAACTGAATTAAGCTAAGCCTGGCACATAATGAGGAAGAATTAACCCTGCTCAGGGCATCAGCCCACAGGCCCACATCCAGCTCCCCGCCTAGCTCCTCCTCCCACTTGCCCTTAAGTTCCATCACTTGGGCTTCCTCCGCCTCCTATAGTTCTTGGTAGATGTCCAACACCTTCCCCTCCCCTACCCAGTTGCCAGAGACCACCCTAACCAGTATCCTACGTGGGAGTAGCAACGGAAATGCCACCACCTGTTTTTTAGAAAGACGCGTACCTGAAGGTATCTGAAAGCATTTCCAGGGGACGGATTAAATTTTTCCTCCAGTGCCTTCAAGCTGGGAAAAGTCCCGTCTATGAACAGGTCCCCCATCCTTTTAATACCTGCCCTACGCCAGCTATGAAACCCTCCATCTAACTTGCCCAGAACAAATCTGTGATTGTTGCGTATCGAGGTCCAAACTGAGGCTCCTTCCACCTCCCTGTGCCTTCTCCACTGACCCCAGATCCTTAGTGCCACCGCCACCACCGGACTTGAGGAGAAGCGCGCCGGCAAGAACGGCAGAGGTGCCGTTACGAGCGCCCCTAAGCTGGTGCCTTTGTATGACGCTGCCTCTAACCGCTCCCACGTCGACCCCTCCCCCAATACCCATTTCCTAATCATGGCTATATTAGCCGCCCAGTAGTAGCTGCACAAAATTCGGCATCTGCCCTTTCAAGGCCCACCTGAACATTACTGGTAGCAGAGCACTGGGGATTAATTTGCTGCCTGTCACTGTGGCGTTCAGCCATCAAAGTGGGCTTTGTTTGATCCTTTATAAATGGTGTTGGTCAATGTGCCCTCAGCGACCTGTCACATCTGATTCTCCAAGAGGCTGGCCACTCTTTCACTCTTTTGATGGAGCCGGACATCATCACAAATGCCTGAGATGTTTTGGCACTCATGGTAGAAATGGAGTCCTCCATTCTCTCTCCAAGGGTCTGCATTGCTTCTGAAAATACTGAAAGGAGCTGCTCCACTATTATCCTTTTATTGATGGCCCACAAGTCTTAACATCTCTGTCCAGCTCAGCAGAGCTTGTAATGGCCTGCACCCTCTGATGGAGACTCTCCATTGCTGTGCCTCTCTCCAGGACCTGCTCCTGCTCACATTAATGTGTTCCCCACCATGTGAAAATCTAGCTATCTGTGATGCTGGTCTCACTGATTTGTATGTAGCTGAATGTGGCGGAGCATCATCAGAGTGCTCACTCTCTGAAAACTCTGTGGGCTCCTTCCTCGTCTTCTCAGTTGGAATTTTGCTGCACTTGTGAGAAATAAGATAGGATTGTGCTAAAAGTAAGAGAGATTGGATTCCAAGCTACCATTGTACGTAGCATAACGTTTAATGTATCGGTGACATCAATTTGACATGAGTATGGCAAGTAGCAGTGCTTCAGTAAATGGTGTCACCGGGTCTCTGAGCCACCCACATCTCTCTATCGCCAATGGCTTGTACTGCTATCACCCTGTCGATCTCAAGGGCTTCCTTTTCCATCACAAGAAAGGTGGCCATGGCTCCATGTCCACGCCTGTTTCTCTGCTTCTCCCTGAAGTTATGGGCTCACCTCTCCTGCAATGGGAAAAGACAAAGAGTTATGAGTGTGAGAATGGAAAGAAGTTTGAGGAATGAACATTTGAGGAGGGTGACTGCAAGGAATGGGTGCAAGAAGGCAATAAGATAAGGGTGTTTTTGAGGACTGTCTGTTCAGAATGGAAATTTGAGGAGGATGCTAGAGAGAAAGGAATGTGTGTGACAACAATGTGTGTCAGTCAGAGGAGTTCTGTGCAAGGGAATACAAGGGAGGTGAGAGAATGATGGCTGCCAGCTATTAATTGTACGACACACACCTTGCTAGACTTTATGATGCCATTAAACCTTTTTTAGCACAGGGTCCAGATCCTGGGCATCACACTCCTGCTGATCACCTCCTCTGCTACTTGCAGCCAAACCTGCTTGTTGAATCTGGCTGGCCTCCTCCTGTACTATTATTTCTGTCCTTATTACATTCAACATGACCTCCAAGGATGAGTCCGAGAACTGGGGAGGGGGCAGTCTTCCCACGTCTTGCCTCCATTCTACACCAGTTTCTGCTTCTCTAGTATCTTGAATGCTTTAGCCAGTGTTGCCATTGTGAGCTCTGCCAGGATCCCTTTAAATAGAAACCCTTTATTTCTTGTTTAGATGCCATCAACTTGCCCACCCTCCCTGGTTACCTGATAATATTGTGGTTCAGTGAAAGACCTTTGCAAAACCCAATCATTCATCAAACAGCAATCATCAAACCCAGTAATGGTCCTACCATTTGTCAGGGTCTAAATTGATAATATTCTGCTCTTTGCAGTGTCCTGGGTTTGCTTCTGTCTTGACTGTCAATGTTTCCAGTTAACGGTTCGGAGAACAAAATACAAATATTGTTCACCGATAATTATTATTGAAAGAAGTCCTTCGCTGCAACTTGACACTAGTGGGAAGGTTTGCGTGCATCTGATTCTCAGAGCAAGCTGGCAGGAATATAATTGCTGGGAGGGCCATCCAAGCCAAAATGATTGAAAAATAGGACCCAGACTTTGGAGGTGTGAGTCAGATTAATAACCTGTTCAGGTAAAAATGTCTTTCATTCCAAAAACAATCCAGAGTCAAAATAAGTGAGTTACAGACTTGTAAATATTAACATCAGCTGTAGAAAACTATGGTCTGTTGGATGTAAAGCAAGATGGAGCTTCAATGGAGTCAAATATTTGGCTGTGGCTAGACAGCATTGGAAGAAATAGCTTTCCTCTTGTGCAACTAGGCAGCAGCTTAGTAACACAATGGACAAGATGAGCAAACTCTGTATATGCTCTACACACCTATACTCATGTGAATGTGGTGCCCTGCCATTGATCCCACCAACCACAGCAGATTTGGTTGGCATTGCCAGGCATCAGAGCCAGGATCAAGATGCAAGCAGTTGCATATTCCCTTTTAATTGTAGGGGCTGGTTTAGCGCAGTGGGCTAAACAGCTGGCTTGTAATGCAAAACAAGGGGGGGAGGGTGAACAGCCAGCTGTCGTGGTGCATATAGGCACCAACGATATAGGTAAAAAACGGGATGAGGTCCTACAAGCTGAATTTAGGGAGTTAGGAGTTAAACTAAAAAGTAGGACCTCAAAGGTAGTAATCTCAGGATTGCTACCAGTGCCACGTGATAGTCAGAGTAGGAATGACAGGATAGCTAGGATGAATACGTGGCTTGAGAGATGGTGCAAGAGGGAGGGTTTCAAATTCCTGGGACATTGGGACCGGTTCTGGGGGAGGTGGGACCTGTACAAATCGGACGGTCTGCATCTGGGTGGGACCGGAACCAATGTTCTCGGGGGGGTGTTTGCTAGTGCAGTTGGGGAGGGTTTAAACTAATGTGGCAGGGGGATGGGAACCGATGTAGGAAGTCAGTGGGGACAGAAACAAAAGGCAGGAAGGGAGAGTGTGTAAAGCATGACCAGAGAAAGCAGGGCAGAGAGCAAGGAAGGTCTACATTAAACTGCATTTATTTCAATGCAAGGGGCCTGACGGGCAAAGCGGATGAACTCAGGGCATGGATGGGCACATGGGACTGGGATATTATAGCTATGACTGAAACATGGCTAAGGGAGGGGCAGGACTGGCAGCTCAATGTTCTGGGGTACAGATGCTATAGAAAGGATAGAACAGGAGGTAAGAGAGGAGGGGGAGTGGCGTTTTTGATTAGGGAGAACATCACGGCAGTACTTAGAGGGGATATATCCGAGGGTTCGCCCACTGAGTCTATATGGGTGGAACTGAAAAATAAGAAGGGAGAGATCACCTTGGTAGGACTGTACTACAGGCCCCCAAATAGTCAGCGGGAAATTGAGGAGCAAGTATGTAAGGAGATTACAGATAGCTGCAAGAATAATAGGGTGGTAGTAGTAGGGGACTTTAACTTTCCCAACATTGACTGGGACAGCCATAGCATTAGGGGCTTGGATGGAGGGAAATTTGTTGAGTGTATTCAGGAGGAATTTCTCATTCAGTATGTGGATGGACCGACTAGAGAGGGGGCAAAACGTGACCTCGTCTTGGGAAATAAGGAAGGGCAAGTGACAGAAGTGCTAGTGAGGGATCACTTTGGGACAAGTGACCATAACTCCATTAGTTTTAAGATAGCTATGGAGAATGATAGGTCTGGCCCAAGAGTTAAAATTCTTAATTGGGGCAAGGCCAATTTTGATGGTATCAGACAGGAACTTTCAAGGTAGATTGGGGGAGACTGTTGGCAGGCAAAGGGACGGCTGGTAAATGGGAGGCTTTTAAAAATGTGTTAACCAGGGTGCAGGGTAAGCACATTCCCTTTAGAGTGAAGGGCAAGGCTGGTAGAAGTAGGGAACCCTGGATGACTCGAGATATTGAGACTCTGGTCAAAAAGAAGAAGGAGGCATATGACGTACATAAGCAACTGGGATCAAGTGGATCCCTTGAAGAGTATAGAGATTGTCGAAATAGAGTTAAGAGGGAAATCAGGAGGGCAAAAAGGGGACATGAAATTGCTTTGGCAAATAATGCAAGGGAGAATCCAAAGAGATTCTACAGATACATAAAGGGGAAAAGAGTAACTAGGGACAGAGTAGGGCCTCTTAAGGATCAACAAGGACATCTATGTGCAGAGCCACAAGAGTTGGGTGAGATCCTGAATGAATATTTCTCATCGGTATTCACGGTGGAGAAAGGCATGGATGTTAGGAAACTAAGGGAAATAAATAGTGATGTCTTGAGAAGTGTGCATATTACAGAGGAGGAGGTGCTGGAAGTCTTAAAGCGCATCAAGGTAGATAAATCCCCTGGACCTGATGAAATGTATCCCAGGATGTTGTGGGAGGCTAGGGAGGAAATTGCGGGTCCCCTAACAGAGATATTTGAATCATCGGCAGCCACAGGTGAGGTGCCTGAAGATTGGAGAGTGGCGAATGTTGTGCCCTTGTTTAAAAAGGGCAGCAGGGAAAAGCCTGGGAACTACAGACCGGTGAGCCTAACGTCTGTAGTAGGTAAGTTGCTAGAAGGTATTCTGAGAGACAGGATCTACAAGCATTTAGAGAGGCAAGGACTGATTCGGGGCAGTCAGCATGGCTTTGTGCGTGGAAAATCATGTCTCACAAATTTGATTGAGTTTTTTGAGGGGGTGACCAAGAAGGTAGATGAGGGCAGTGCAGTAGACGTTGTCTACATGGACTTTAGCAAAGCCTTTGACAAGGTACCGCATGGTAGGTTGTTGCAGAAGGTTAAAGCTCACGGGATCCAGGGTGAGGTTGCCAATTGGATTCAAAATTGGCTGGACGACAGAAGGCAGAGGGTGGTTGTAGAGGGTTGTTTTTCAAACTGGAGGCCTGTGACCAGTGGTGTGCCTCAGGGATCGGTGCTGGGTCCACTGTTATTTGTGATTTATATTAATGATTTGGATGAGAATTTAGGAGGCATGGTTAGTAAGTTTGCAGATGACACCAAGATTGGTGGCACAGTGGATAGTGAAGAAGGTTATCTAGGATTGCAACGGGATCTTGATCAATTAGGCCAGTGGGCCGACGAATGGCAGATGGAGTTTAATTTAGATAAATGTGAGGTGATGCATTTTGGCAGATCGAATCAGGCCAGGACCTACTCAGTTAATGGTATGGTGTTGGGGAGAGTTATAGAACAAAGAGATCTAGGAGTACAGGTTCATAGCTCCTTGAAGGTGGAGTCGCAGGTGGACAGGATGGTGAAGAAGGCATTCGGCATGCTTGGTTTCATTGGTCAGAACATTGAATACAGGAGTTGGGACGTCTTGTTGAAGTTGTACAAGACATTGGTACGGCCACACTTGGAATACTGTGTGCAGTTCTGGTCACCCTATTATAGAAAGGATATTATTAAACTGGAAAGAGTGCAGAAAAGATTTACGAGGATGTTGCCGGGACTTGATGGTTTGAGTTATAAGGAGAGGCTGGATAGACTGGGACTTTTTTCCCTGGAGCGTAGGAGGCTTAGGGGTGATCTTATAGAGGTCTATAAAATAATGAGGGGCATAGATAAGATAGATAGTCAACATCTTTTCCCAAAGGTAGAGGAGTCTAAAACTAGAGGGCATAGGTTTAAGGTGAGAGGGGAGAGATTCAGAAGGGCCCAGAGGGGCAATTTCTTCACTCAGAGGGTAGTGAGTGTCTGGAATGGGCTGCCAGAGGTAGTAGTAGAGGCGGGTACAATTGTGTCTTTTAAAAAACATTTAGATAGTTACATGGGTAAGATGGGTATAGAGGGTTATGGGCCAAGTGCGGGCAACTGGGACTAGCTTAATGGTAAAAACTGGGCGTCATGGACTGGTTGGGCCGAAGGGCCTGTTTCCATGCTGTAAACTTCTATGATTCTATGAAGGCCAGCAGTGCGGGTTCAATTCCCGCACCGGCCTCCCCAAACAGGTGCCGGAATGTGGCAACGAGGGGATTTTCACAGTAACTTCATTGAAGTCTACTTGTGACAATAAGCTATTATTATTATTAATTCAATCACACGCATTTCAATGAAAATATGATGGTCCTGACATCCTTCTATATATCTGGAAAAGGCTTTCTTCCAGGGTACAAAGCAATGGAGAACAGTGATGCTGATTCCATCCTAATGTTGTCCAAAGGTTTTTTAGGTGTCCCCAAAAAAGGGAATTAGAGCCTGCAAATGGAACTGACATAAACAAGGCATTCAGGTAGGAGGGCCCTTTGGAAACACGTTGTTTCATTTTCTGCAAGTATATGGTCAGCCAGGACCAGGTACTTCTAAATCTTACATCCTACAAATCAAAAGAATCAAAAAGGTCAGCAGCAAGACCAGGGGTATAAAGAGTGGCTTTTAATCCTCATGTGCTGCATTGCTATCTTGAGGCTGGAAGTCTTCTAGCTGCTGATTTGGACATCAGACAATGGTTGCAGAGTGGATGATCATTCACATTAATGGGTCCAAGTTTACTGGAAATCAGAACTTCACATGTACAAACTGTTTTCTTTACGGAAAAACATTCATTAAAAAATGCCCCCTTCAATCAGCATATCTACAAGTATTCCAAAGCATCTTGGAGGGATTCTCCGATCCAGTGGCAGAGTGTTGAGGCCGTCGTAAACGCCGGTGCGGGTCCGCGCATGCACGCCACGGGCGGCGCGAGTCCGTGCATGAGCGTGGGTTGCCTTCTCCGCGCCAGCCCCCGGGCAACATGGCGGAGCCCTACATGGGCCCGACACGGAGGAACATAGGCCCCCCCTGGGATTAGCTCGCCCTCCGATCGGTAGGCCCCGATCACGGGCCTGGCCACCTTGGAGGCCCCCCCCCCCCAGTTTTGGATCCCCCCTCCCTCACACCAGGACGGCCCCTGCAGCATGAACGGCGAGGTCCCGCCGGGTCGGACCACACGCGAACGACGCCGGCGGGTGTCGGCCAAATTCGGCGGGCACTCGGCCCGTCGAGCGCGGAAAATCACGCCAACCGAGTCGACTGCGCCGGTGCCATCGGCAGACCGGCATGGGAGCGACATCCCCCCCCCCCCCCCGGCGATTCTCCGACCCCTTATCTACCTTTTGTGTCCAGAAATGTATTTGCTGGAGCTCCTAATTTACCACTGCTGTAAGGTGCTCTCCGGGTGAGATCAGGTATAGTTGTGGTAGGATGTGAAGGTTATCCAGCAGTCTTAATGTTCTAAATGTCTCTTGTCTCAGTAAAGCAGCTGTCTCAGAGGGACCAGATTTTGTTACAATGGCAAGGAATATTGGGTCCATATTTCTAGGTTTAGGCATTGAAGGGGAACTTAAAACAACATTCTCAATGTCACTTCCCAGCAAGGTGGCTTCTCAGGAGAGGGAAAATTGATTTTTCATATAGAAAAGTCTTATTTTAAAGAATAGAATGACCGCAGGATTTGTTTTAGTTAACTGGTTTAAAAAACAATTGAACACTTTGAAGAAAACATTGTTGCAACAATTATAACGTTGTCTGTGTATTTTGAATTAAAGTGAGAAAATGTGATTTTATATGTTAAGTGAAAATACCCCTAAGCAAAAATCCTCAAGTTCCTTTTTGGAAACAAGCGATATTGTAGAACTCGGGCACGAGCTGATTTGATTGTATGAAGTGGGAATGTAGCTGTGATCAACTTCTGGTTCAAGATTGCTGAGTTGAGAAAGCAAACGTGTTCTCAATCCCAGAGTTAAAAATAGACTGAACCTCACTGAAATGTTTTAGCGCTTTCCATTTTTGATTTTGAGACCTTGGCATGTTGCTGTCATTGGGTAATTGTTAATGCCATGAGGAACAGCATTGTAATCGTAGCACTGATCACGGTAGCTATGCTGTAGCCAAGTGTATCCTTAATCCCACAATGACCTGTGGAATAATTAAAGATTATGAAGTGTTATAATTCTTTCATTATCCTCATGGTTATTGATGTGATCATTTTAAATTTAGTCAGGATTGGGGCAGTAATAACACTGACAATAGCCACTAAAAAACATGGTTGTTTTGTCTTTCGTTTAAGATAAAGTTTGTTAAAACCCAGATTGAAATGGCTGTGATCTTCAAAACCTTTGTACAGTAAGTACAATTAACCTCTATTCCAACATCCGCACATAAAACCTACAAAATGGGAATTTTATCATTTCAAGATAGTCATGAAAACAGTGTATATATTCCACAATCTAGGAATGATTTCTAGTATTCATCAGTTACAAGAGTAGATTTTCCATTATCATTTAACCCTGTTAAATTCAGAGCTTGTGCAATGAATAGATAGGCAGTTGAAGGGAAGTACTGTCAGAGTCTCACAATGTAATTTGACTTCTGTCAGGAAGGAAAAGGGAACAGCAGCAGTGCTTTCCAGAAATTGAGATATTGGTTTTTGGCCACATACAAAAGATCTGCACTGACTATGTGGTAATTTTTATTGTTCATCTTTCTCTTCCCACAACTTTGAGGTACAAGGTCACACGTTACAAATAAATTCCTAATGAGTATGAAAAGCTCTAATTTGAGAGGCTTTACACAGAAAAGGATACAGGGGCTTTAATAAACAAATATTTTCATGTCTTATTAAAATGCCCACATTACTCACATTTATATGCCATGGTACTTATTCAGATAAACTTGGATATATTCATCCTATTGGTCAACTTCAGATTTACTGGCTCCATAATTCCACATAATTACCAGAGCCTAAAACTAGCTCAATTGAGTGCAAGGTATTTCCACTATTTGTCCCCAAAACATTTTCTAATGTCATTTGGTTCTTCCCAAAATCCACCTGTCAAGTCTTTAGGTATCCAATTAGCATAAATTAAAATAGAGGCCAATAACACTCCAGCCTCCAAGTGTTGATGTTTAGGCATACAGTGTCCTGGGCATGTTCAAATAGGGAACATAAAGCACAGTTATTGCCAGGAGCACTGAAATTGGTGTAAGTGAAATGGATTTGGAGCCTGAAGTTGAGAATTACTTTTCTAAAACAATTTTTTTACTGAACGTAATCAATCTTACACTTGCTTCTGATTTCCTGTGGGATTGTGAAACCACCGGGATATTTTGACGAGATTCTCTGAAATGGATTTGATATTCCCTACGGTCATATCTTTGGAAAAGACGGAGAAGCGTAAGATGCCAGTAAGGAGATTGAAGGGGAATTTGAGGAGTTAAGATACACCCCCTTCAAAGAACATATAGATAACACAGGTCTTATGAGGACATTGATGGGAGATGTGTATTAGACGAATGCGCTTCTCCAAAAAGAGAACTTTATTTTTTAAAATCATTTTACAACTTTGACCGGCATTTCTTGCCTCTCCCTCATTAAGAAGGCGAAAGTAGACCTTTCTCTTGATCCAGTGGAATCTATGTAGTTAAAGCTATGTAACGAGTTCCAATATGTGGACCAAATGATAGCGAGTGTATGCTGCTATATCTCCAAGTAGTATTCACTGCTATTGCTCTACGTTGATGGTGTAGGGAGTGGATGTTTATACTAATGAATAGGGTGGCAATCCACTGGACTATATCCAAACTGGCCAGCTCTATTTATGCAGGGAATCTGCTAATGATTTCTCTGCCCCCCTCATTGGGGAATCTCATACACGCTAAGGATTGTGGGATTGCCATTAGTCCCCAGCCAGTGGTAAGCAGGCAGGTTATAACAGTTGTAGGTGCAGATCATGTGTGATCAGTGTCTCAGTCAGTTGAGAACTAGGGAATATACACTTACAAAGCCCAACACTGAAGCAGGAACTGCAAAGGTTTGCAGGCCAAAACTGCAAGTCAAAAGTGGGAGATAGAGGCCCCTGGAAGCAAAATGGAGCTGATCCTTCAATGTCACACTGACCAATCTCAAAATGATTAGGGTAGTCAGGACCCCACTTGACTGCCCAGTCTGCCCCAGCCCAGTACTCTAACCAGCTTTCCTGAATCCATCACAATGGTGGCCAATTAACGAGAAAGTTAATAATAATAATTAAAAGGAGAAGCACAAGAGAGGGAAACCATTCTTATGTACTGTGATGGTGATGATGTTAAGGAGGTTTATGGTGATAATGATGAGGCAGAAAATGTGAAGGTGCAGCTTCCCCACAAACGTTTGGACCTGTATCATGCTCTGTGTTCACCTGTCAGATTTCTACATCTCAACCCCTGCTTCACTTGCTCTCTCACTCCTACACAGGTGCTCAGATAGTTTCACCTGGGGTTGGGATCACAGTGAGGATTTAATACTAGTAGGTAGCATTGCATGAGGAGCGGGTGAGGACATGACACCTCCCCAATTGAGGCTTCTGTACAAAGTAGATTGCTGAGGACAAATATTCCAGCAAGAATTAATTAACTACTCGTTAGATACATTTATTTATTTCAAATTTTGCCTGTCTGGATCCCAAGCAAATATAGTATGATCTTAAAAAGAACACAACAATTAGTTTCTTTAAGTTACAATACAATTAGGTCTAAATTTCACATTTTCAATCTGATTTCCACATGAAGTTTACAACCTCGGAGAAATTATAGCATAGCATCTTCTTTCCTCTGACCCACATTTATTAAAAGATTAAAGGACGAGGAGGGTGATTTTGAAATGCATTGGGTTACTAATTCGTTGATTTCAAGCCTAATTTGCACCAATTTTGATTTTAACTTATTCTGCAGAGCAATTGCCCAAAGCTGGCAAGTTTCTTTAAATATGCAGATTAAAGTCTGTCAACAGGCTAACTCTGCCTGTGTACCTTTTACCTGACATTGGGGGTTGCTGTTACTTCCGACTTGAAGTGCGGGGCCCCGTATCGACAGCCAGAGCTGCGAAGAGCACTCCTGGGCCCTGCAAGCCCCCTGCAGATAGGAGAATCACTCTGGGCTTTCTTAAGGAAACGCTGGCGTGGGGACATAGCCCCATTATTGGAGAATCCCGCTCCATAACTAGTAAATAATGTGGTTAACTCCTCTACAGCCCTCTTAGATGGAATGTTTCTGAATGGAATTACCTCCGGATATCTGTGTAGATACAGTGGGCAGGATTCTCTAATAATGGGGCTAAGTGTTGACATCGTGGTAAATACTGGAGCGGTTTACAACGGCGTCAACGGGCCCCATAACGCACCAATTTTGCGGCCCACAAGGGGTCAGCATGGGCGCCACGAGAAGCGGGGGGGAGCGACCTGAGATCGGCGTCCGAAAGGAGGGCCGCATCATTGACGTGGCGGCGGGTCACATTGAGGTAACGCGACCCCCCAGACATAGCCGACGCTGGGAAGATGGCCACCCGCCGTACAGCGCCAAGGTTCCGGGATGCCAACCTGGACATGATTACAACTACGCCGGTGTGACCCTGGGTCACGCCGTTGGGACTTTGGCCCATCTGGGCACAGCATAGTTGGGGGCTCGGAAAATCGCTCAGCCGGCCACCTCTCGCAATTCTCCAGGCCGTGCGGCTCATGCCATGATCGCACGGTTTTCGGGTGTTTGGAGGTTTGCAAACCGGCGTCGGAATGGCGTCGCGGGCCGTTTCGGTGTAAAAGCCTATTCTCCGAGCCAGCGCGAGCTCGGAGAATCCAGCCAGTGTTTCAGGCAGGGGTCAAACACAATCAATTAGGACCCTCGTAAAACATTTCTCAAATGCTGGAATGGGTACCAAACGTGCGGGTTTAATTACCACCTGAAGTTTCCCTATTACCTGACATGTGTGACATGTATGTCAAAATTCAATTACATCCTTACGCAGTCTGCCTTGTCTGCTGCCAGTCTATCAGTTTTAACTCTTTGGTCTTCCACATGAGTTTTCACTACTGCTAGAAGTGAATCTTTAAATTGCTCCAATATAATAGTTTCCCTAAGAGCGTCATGCGTATGGTCTATTTGTAATGCTCTTATCCACCTATCAAAAGCATATAGTTTAATTCTTTAGAATTCTACATATGTCTGACCTGGTTCATTCCTTAGATTTTTAAACTTTTGTCTGTAGGCTCCTGGCACTGAAAACAAATGAACTCTCTGGGCTGAAAGTACATTAACCCCCCAGGTACTCTCATACAACATTGCATTCCGCCAGACTGAAAACACATTAATCTGGTCAATTTCACCTCTGGCTCCTAAAAGCTTTCTGGTGTTGCAAAACAAAATTATTTTTAAAAACATGACTACTTCAGTCAAACACACTCAAACCCCAGAGTCGTAACCCTTAAATTGCCAAATGTTTATAATTCACTCTATCTAAAATCCTGCATTTGTCACAGTTAGAAACTTCATCAGTGAAGGTAATTGAAAGTGAATCAAACAAATTGCTTCAGAAACTGTAGACAGTTGGTGAAACAAACTCTTCAAATGTTGATCACAGCATTTTCTCTGCTAAGTAGAGGTAGAAGAGTTATTTAGCAGGGTAACAGTTATTGATGTCACCACACCGTTATATCAATACTTATGACAACACTAGTAGACACATAACAGAGTACATCAAAAATAAAATTTTAATGATATTCATTACAGTAATCAAAAACATGCGATCAATATTTTTTCTTAATACTGAATTTAAAAATGAATAAACCATGCCTTGAGAATTAAAATCAATTCTTTTTCTCAATGTGGAACTGGTGATCTTTTTTTTATTCGTTCTTGCAGTGTGCTCATTGCTGGCTCGACCAGCATTTATTGACCATCCCTAATTGCCCCATAGATTACTTTGGATTGATGTGAATTTACAAAATTCTCCCATAGGATTATGAAATCAAACAGAACTAAAATGCAAACGTCTATAAAAGCAAAATATTGCGGATGCTGGAAATCTTGTGCCCATGACATCTTTGTCAATCTCTCTTTAGCTCCGACCTATTCCTGACCCACCTCCTCCACTTCCTCTCCAACTATATAATTCATTACATTTCTGTCCCTCTTTGGTTTTGTAGAAGAGTCATCCAGACTGGAAATTTTACTCTACTTCTCTCTCCACAGATGCTGCCAGACCTGCTAAGATTTTCCTGCATTTTCTGATTTTATTATATATGCAATGCAAACCTGTTTCGGTGAGTCATAAAGGGATATGGTGTTGAAATTGAAAGATAAATGCATTTTGCGGTTGCGGTGATGCCTTGCTAGCCGCACGTTTCGGCGGCTCCAGCTCCGACGGACCTTCGGGCTCTTTTAAGAGCCCCAACGGGAAATTTTTGGGCGACGCAACCCGGTGTGGGGTGAGTGAGAAGGGAGTTCCCCCCCTAACGAAGGAGGAAAAAACCGGCGGCGGCGGCTGCAGCGCGAGGAATCGTCGACCAAAGAGACAGAAAGGGAGAAGCACAAGATGGCGGCGGAGAAAGCGCAGGCGACATGGGGGCCCGAGCAGGATGAATTTTTGAGAAGGTACGTGGAGCTGCTGAAGAGGGAGGTGCTGACCCCGATGCTACAGGCAATTGAGGGGCTCAAGGAGACACAAAAGACCCAGGAGACAGAGCTCCGCGTGGTGGAGCAGAAGGTGACGGATAATGAGGACGAGATCCTGGGCCTGGCGGTTAAGACACAGACGCACGAGGCACTTCATAAAAAGTGTACTGAAAGGATCGAGGCCCTAGAAAACGGAGCGCGAAGGAAGAACCTTCGGATACTGGGTCTCCCTGAGGGTGTGGAAGGAGTGGACTGTGGAGCTTATGCAAGTACGATGCTGAGCTCACTGATGGCTGCTGAGGCCCCTACGGGCCCCTTGGAGGTGGAGTGGGCACATCGGATCCCGGCGAGAAGACCAAAAGCGGGAGAACCACCCAGGGCGATAATCGTGCGATTTCACCGCCTTAAGGATAGAGAAGAGGTCCTGATATGGGCTAAAAAGGTGCGGAGTAGCAGATGGGAGAATGCGGAGGTACGGGTGTACCAGGATTGGAGTGCGGAGGTGGCGAGAAGGAGGGCGAGCTTTAACCGAGCCAAGGAGGTGTTGCATAAAAAGAAGGTGAAGTTCGGGATGCTGCAGCCGGCAAGACTATGGGTCATGTATCAGGAGAGACACCATTATTTCGAGACGGCGGAGGAAGCATGGACCTTTATCAAAGAGGAGAAATTGGATCGGAACTGAGGGACTGATGCTGCAGGAAATGTTATTGTTAATGTTATGGTTGAAGTTAATTGAGAAGTAAATTGGGAAGGGGGGAGACATTGGGAAATGTGGGCGCCGGTGAGGGGGGAAAGACAGGACATAGATCGAGAATGAGGAAGGGGAGGGGGAGAGGAAAGGGAGCTGCGCCACAAGAGGCGGGTCAGGTAAAGGGATGTTCCCGCGCCAGAAAGAATATGGCGGGAAGATAGGCGCAAGGTGGATGGGAGTTCCCCACACGGGGGGGTCGAGGAGTGAGCAGGAGCAGCCGGGGTCAGTTGAAGTCAGCTGACTTACGGAAGTAATATGGGGGGAGCAATCACGTTAGAAAGAGATCTAGCGGGGGTGGGGGGGAGGAAACAACTGGGTTGCTGCTGCGGAAATCCAAAAGGAAATGGCTAAAGAGTGGGTGGACGGGAATGGTATGCGACGCTGGGGGAGCGAGCGGGAGCGCGGAGGCGGGATATGGGACTGGCCTAGAGAAGGTCAAGGCTAGTCGACACGGGAGGGGGGCAGGTAGCCCACTAGTGAGGCTGATCACGTGGAACGTGAGAGGCCTGAACGGACCGATAAAAAGGGCCCGAGTGCTCGCGCATTTGAAAGGACTAGGGGCAGATGTGGTTATGCTCCAAGAGACGCACCTAAAGGTGGCGGACCAAGTTAGGTTAAGGAAAGGATGGGTGGGACAGGTGTTCCACTCAGGACTAGACACAAAGAACAGAGGGGTGGCCATTTTGGTGGGCAAACGGGTAGTATTTTAAGCAAAGAACATCGTAGCAGATAGCGGAGGTAGATATGTAATGGTGAGTGGCAGGCTGGAGGGAATGGAGGTCGTGTTGGTTAATGTATATGCCCCGAACTGGGACGATGCGGGATTTATGAGACGGATGCTGGGGCGTATACCGGACCTGGAGGTAGGAAACTTGATTTTAGGAGGGGACTTTAATACTGTGCTGGACCCGGGGCTAGATAGATCCAGCTCAAGGACTGGAAGAAGGCCGGCAGCGGCCAAGGTGCTTAAGGGGTTTATGGACCAAATGGGGGGAGTGGATCCATGGCGATTTCTTAGACCTTGGCCTAGGGAGTTCTCCTTCTTCTCCCATGTCCTTAAAGTGTACTCCCGGATAGATTTTTTTGTTTTGGGAAGGTCGGTGATCTCTAGGGTGGAAGAAGCTGAGTATTCAGCCATAGCGGTTTCGGACCATGCCCCACATTGGGTGGACCTGGAATTAGGAGAGGAAAGGGAGCAGAGTGCACTCTGGCGATTAGATGTGGGATTGATGGCGGAAGAGGGAGTGTGTGCAAGAGTGCGGGGGTGTATTGAGAGATACCTGGAGGTCAATGACGACGGCGAGGTCCCTGTGGGAGTGGTATGGGAAGCACTAAAAGCGGTGGTCAGAGGAGAGCTGATCTCCATTGGGGCCCACAAAAGGAAAACAGAGGCCAAGGAAAGGGAAAGATTACTGGGGGAGATTTTAAGGGTGGATAGGGAATTTGCAGAGACCCCATAGGAGGGACTGTACAGGGAGAGGAGACGACTCCAGACGGAGTTTGACCTTCTGACCACCAGAAAGGCGGAGGTACTGTGGAGGAAGGCACAGGGGAGGAGGTATGAATATGGGGAAAAGGCTAGTCGCCTGCTGGCTCATCAATTGCGAAAGAGGACAGCAGCGAGGGAGATAGGAGGCATTAGAGACGAAAAGGGAGACACGGTGCAAAGAGCAGGAAAGATAAATGAGGTGTTCAAGACTTTTTATGAGGGACTGTATAGGTCTCAACCCCCAGAGGGAGAGGAGGGGATGCGGCAGTTCCTGGATCAATTGAGGTTCCCGAAAGTGGAGGAGCAGGAGGTGGTAGGCCTGGGGGAACCGATTGGGGTGGACGAGGTTATTAAGGGACTGGGAAGCATGCAAGCAGGGAAGGCTCCGGGACCAGACGGGTTCCCGGTGGAATTTTACAGAAAATATGTGGACTTGTTGGCCCCGTTGATGGTGAGGACGTTCAATGAGGCCAGGGAAGGAGGGACTTTACCCCCGACAATGTCGGAGGCGACGATATCGCTAATTTTGAAGAGGGATAAAGATCCGTTGCAGTGTGGGTCCTATAGACCTATTTCATTATTGAACGTGGACGCCAAATTGCTGGCAAAGGTACTGGCATCGAGGATAGAGGACTGTGTCCCGGGGGTGGTGCACGAAGACCAGACAGGGTTCGTAAAAGGGAGACAACTGAATGTTAACGTGCGACGACTATTAGGGGTGATAATGATGCCCCCAGTGGAGGGGGAGGCAGAGATAGTGGCGGCAATGGATGCAGAGAAGGCATTTGATAGGGTGGAGTGGGAATATTTATGGGACGTGTTAAGGAGGTTTGGGTTCGGGAACGGGTTTATTAGCTGGGTCAAACTCCTTTATGGGGCTCCAACGGCAAGTGTAGTTACGGGTCGACAAAGATCGGAGTATTTCCGACTATATAGGGGAACTAGACAGGGATGCCCGCTGTCTCCATTGTTGTTCGCGTTGGCAATTGAACCTCTGGCCATGGCGTTGAGAGACTCCAGGAAATGGAGAGGGGTGATTAGAGGGGGAGAAGAACACCGAGTCTCGTTATACGCAGATGACCTATTGTTATACGTGTCGGACCCAGCGGGGGGGCTGATAGAGGTTATGCGAATGTTGAGGGAGTTCGGGGATTTCTCGGGGTATAGGCTAAACATGGGGAAGAGTGAATTATTTGTGAGACATCCAGGGGACCAGAGTAGAGAGATAGAAGGCCTACCTCTAAGGAAAGTGGAAAGAAACTTCCGATACCTGGGGATTCAGATCGCCAGGAGCTGGGGAACCCTGCACAGACTCAATCTGACACGGCTGGTAGAACAAACGGAGGAGGACTTCAAGAGTTGGGACATGAAGCCTCTGTCGCTGGCGGGCAGGGTGCAGGCAATTAAGATGATGGTCCTCCCGAGGTTCTTATTTGTATTTCAATGTCTCCCTATACTAATCACTAAGACCTTTTTCAATAAAATAGATAGGAGCATCACGAGCTTCGTGTGGGCAGGGAAAGTTCCGAGAGTAAGGAGGGGGTTCCTTCAGCGTAGCAGGGACAGAGGAGGATTGGCACTACCGAACTTGGGCGATTACTATTGGGCCGCCAATGTGGCAATGATACGTAAATGGATGATGGAGGGCGAGGGAGCGGCGTGGAAAAGATCGGAGAGAAAGTCCTGTAAAGGGACGAGTTTCGAGGCGCTGGTGACGGCGCCGCTACCGTTCTCGCCAAAAACGTTTACCACGAACCCGGTGGTGGTGGCAACATTGAATATCTGGGGACAGTGGAGGCGACAGCGAGGGGTGCGGGGTGCCCTGGTGGGGTCCCCAATTAGGAACAACCATAGGTTCGCCCCAGGAAGAATGGATGGAGGATTTCAGAGCTGGCACCAGTTGGGAATTAGGAGGGTGGGAGATTTATTTATAGATGGGACTTTTGCGAGCTTGGGAGCATTGGAGGAAAAGTATAAGTTGCCCCGGGGAAACTTCCTGAGATATATGCAGGTGAGGGTGTTTACTAGACAACAGGTGAGGGAATTTCCGCTGCTCCCGACACAGAGGACTCAGGACAGAGTGCTTTCAGGGGTGTGGGTCGGAGAGGGCAAGGTGTCAGAGATATACCGAGAGATGAGGGAAGAGGGG
Source organism: Scyliorhinus torazame (assembly GCF_047496885.1). Classification (NCBI taxonomy): domain Eukaryota; kingdom Metazoa; phylum Chordata; class Chondrichthyes; order Carcharhiniformes; family Scyliorhinidae; genus Scyliorhinus; species Scyliorhinus torazame. The sequence goes on along the minus strand of NC_092721.1, from coordinate 136,466,173 downwards.
GAGGAGTTGGTGGGTGAACTAAAAGGAAAGTGGGAAGAGGAACTAGGGGAGGAGATAGAGGAGGGTATGTGGGCTGATGCCCTAAGCAGGGTAAATTCCTCTTCCTCATGCGCCAGGCTTAGCCTGATTCAATTTAAGGTGCTACATAGAGCACACATAACGGGAGCAAGATTGAGCAGGTTCTTTGGAGTGGAGGACAAATGTGGGAGGTGCGGCGGGAGCCCGGCAAACCACGCACATATGTTTTGGGCGTGCCCGGCACTGGAGGGGTATTGGAAGGGAGTGACGGGAGTGATTTCGAAGGTGGTGAAGGCCCGGGTCAAACCAGGCTGGGGGCTAGCTCTATTTGGAGTTGCGGATGAGCCGGGAGTGCAGGAGGCGAAAGAGGCTGACATTGTGGCCTTTGCGTCCCTGGTAGCCCGGCGTAGGATCCTACTCATGTGGAAGGAGGCGAAACCCCCCGGACTGGAGGCCTGGGTAAACGATATGGCGGGGTTCATTAAACTGGAGCAGATAAAGTTCATTAAACTGGAGCAGCAGCAACCCAGGGGGGAGGGGGAGGGGAGGGGGGAAGGGGGGTGGGGGGTGGGGGGGTGAGGGTTTTAGTTTAGTTTATGTTAAAAGATTATGGGGTTTAGTTATTTGTGTATTGTTTAAAAATTTCTTTACTGTTACGTTTGCTTTGTAAGAGGGAAAAAATTGTTGTTTGGAAAAAAATTTCAATAAAATATATTTGTTTTAAAAAGAAAGATAAATGCATTTTTTATGCATTCATGGGATGTGGGTGTCACTGGCCCAATCCACATTTATAGCCCATCTCTAATTGTCCTCGAGAAGGTGATGGTGTACTGTCTTCATGAACCTCTCCAGTCCATTTGGAGTACGTATACACAGAGTGCTGTTCAGAAAGGAGTGCCAGGATTTTGACCCAGTGACAAGTGATGGAACGGCAGATATGGTTCCAAGTCAGGATTGTGTGTGACTTGGAGGGGAGCTTCCACGTGGTGATATTCCCTAGCATCTGCAGCCCTTGTTCTTCCAGTTGGTGGCCTTGAAGGAGCATCGGTGAGTTGCTGCAATGCATCATATAGAGGTACACATTGCTGCTGCTGTGCATTGGTGGGAGAGTAGGTGGTGGATGGGGTGTCAATCAAGCAGGCTGCTGTGTCCTGAATGGTGTTGAGCTTCTTGAGTGTTAAGCCACAGTGTTAGGTACATGCCTGTCAGGGCAGATATTCAGGCACTTTGGGAGCTCGAGTATCATTTATTCTGGCTATTTAAACATGTATCACATCAGACATCTGTCAATTCATCAATCACTTCACCTGATGAAGGAGCAGCGCTCCGAAAGCTAGTGATTCAAAACAAATCTGTTGGACTGTAACCTGGTGTTTAAGACTTCTTACTATACTTCATAAGTATCAGTTTTGAAAAACAATTTAGTAAAGCAATATTTTATTATTAATCAAAACTTGAAATACCTGCCACCTAACTTGTTTTCAAACTGCTTCAGAATGTTAGTATGCCAAAGATTTGGGCTGTACTCACCAGTCTGGGATTTTTCAACTATAAACGTTAAGAGGCATATAATCGAGGGATGATGAGCACCAAAGCGATGCTTTGTGCAGCAGTGCTTTGCAATACTGCATGAGGAGTTAAACAAAGCCTCCATTTATTTGCTCAGTGGGTGTGATAAATATCATGTGTACCTCAATGGTTAGGTAATATTCTGGCCTCTGCATCAGACAGCTGTAAGGCCAAACACCCTTGCCAGGAGTTAAGCACATAAGTTGACACTTCCATTTAATACTGCCTTCTCTCAAATCAGATATTAAACTGAAGTTCAGAGATCATGGGCGTCATTCTCCGACCCCCCGCCGGGTCGGAGAATCGCCGGGGGCTGGCGTGAATCCCGCCCCCGCCGGTTGCCGAAGTCTCCGGCATCGGAGATTCGGCGGGGGCGGGAATCGCGCCGCGCCGGTTGGCAGGCCCCCCCCGCGCGATTCTCCGTCCCGGATGGGCCGAAGTCCCGCCGATAAATTGCCTGTCCCGCCAGCGTGGATTAAACCACCTTTTGAACGGCGGGACAAGGTGGCGTGGGCGGGCTCCGGGGTCCTGGGGGGGGGCACGGGGCGATCTGACCCTGGGGGGTGCCCCCACGGTGGCCTGGTCCACGATCGGGGCCCAGCGATCGGCGGGCGGGCCTGTGCCGTGGGGGCACTCTTTCCCTTCCGCCTCCGCCACGGTCTCCACCATGGCGGAGGCGGAAGAGACTCCCTCCACTGCGCATGCGTGGGAAACTGTCAGCGGCCGCTGACGCTCACGCGCATGCGCCGCACGGGGATGTCATTTACGCGCCAGCTGGCGGGGCAACAAAGGCCGTTTCCGCCAGCTGGCGGGGCGGAAATTCCTCCGGCGCCGGCCTAGCCCCTCAATGTTGGGGCTCGGCCCCCAAAGATGCGGAGCATTTCGCACCTTTGGGGCGGCGCGATGCCCATCTGATTGGCGCCGTTTTGGGCGCCAGTCAGCGGACATCGCGCCGTTTCGGGAGAAGTTTGCCCCTGAGCACTGGTTGAAGATGAGGAAAGAGAGTTCTCCAGTTGTCTTGGCCAACGATTATCCCCCACCAAAGATTTAGGCTAGGTCATTTATCATATAATGTCTGGGGGACCTTGTGTGTATAACAGCTTCCATGTTTGCCTTACAGAACATTAACTGCACTTCAAAAACATTCGGTGGTATCTGGGAATCCTGGGAACATGAAATACGCTATATAAATGCAAGTCTTTATTTTATAGCAGAGACAGTTGTGTGTGTAGTGAATTGAAAGAATTGCCTTGGGGCTGCTCACTCTTCGATGTTGGCATTTTATTGGGTTTTGTAATGTGGCAACATCACACAACCCATGTTCTAGCATTAACACTGCATCAGTGTTGAATTAAAATCAGAAACCTATAAAATCAGTGTTCAATATTGCGAGGCAGTGGCAAAACACAGGTGCAACATTCTTCCACTTGTGTTTTCACCCAAGAGGAAACACATGCTTGTGAGAAGTAACTGGAGAAAAATTGTAGTTAAAACAAAAGTGTGCTATTGTTTCTTTTGCCTATTAAAGTCCACTTTTTCATTTCATTTTAAGCCCTCAAACGTTTAAGACATATTAATAATACTGACATGGGCTCACTCTGACCTCCTTGCGGGCACAACTTGCCATTTTGAACATTTCCTTATCATGAAATCATAGAATCCCTACAGTGCAGAAGGAGGCCATTTGGCCCATCAAGTCTGCACTGGCCCTCTGAAAGAGCAATCTATCTAGGCCCACTACCCCGCTCTATCCCCATAACCCTGTACACTAAGTGTAATTTGTTTAGCATGGCCATTCCACCTAACCTGCACATCTTTGGATTGTGGGAGGAAACCCGAACACCCAGAGGAAACCCATGCAGACACAGGGGGAACATGCAAACTCCGCACAGACGGTCACCCAAAGCTGGAATTGAACCTGGGTCACTGGAGCTGTGAGGCAGCAATACTAAGCACTGTCCACCGTGCCGTCCCTTAAGGTGGATATATATAAAAATTCTCCACATTTATTTTACCATGAGTCATGAAGACAGCATGAATATTTAGCTTCGCCGCTCGATGCAAACAAAAAATAAACAATTGCCATTGCGACCATGAGGTTGTATTGGTTGACCAATGGCACACCCAGTACTACGCTTGAGAATATGGTAAGAATGCTATCATCATAAATCCATCAACAATGGCAAATCTACAGCAGCTATTAAAGAGGGAAGGCAGTTCTAGTCCCATTTTATCAATAAACCCGGCATCACTAGAGTGTGATAAACTTTCATTTAACATGATTTAAAACAAATTTCTATGAATGAATTCACAGAAGAAACATTTCACTCTTTTACATTAAACTGAGCAATTAAATCATTATACTCTCTTGTTCATCACAAAGCTTCATTATCCACAATTGCAATATTTTATGACTGCGTAAATTATCAGAGATCAGAAAATTCAAGGGCACGATTCTGGGAATTGCACTCGCCATTGTAGCAAGGTGAGTTAGGAATGTATCTAATTTGTTGTGAGATAGCGACTTTTTGCCCACCCTTGGGATCCATGAACACTTCTTGAAGCCAATGCAAGCAAAGGATTATTAACTGGAAATTACAGTGCACAATGTTTCCTGGTGGATTCCTCCAGATTCCCGCCAGAGTTAAGTGAGGAGCTGAATACCTGAGGAGATTTGGAGACCAGGTGATCTTTTCTTTCGCAACAACATTTGGCAGAAAATTTCCCAGGGCTCTGTACACAAATGGCTTTCCTCAAAAAGACAACATCTTGTCTACATGTAGTAAAGATATTCCCCACAATTATTTATTGTGCAGGCTACCAACCAAGCTGAAAAGAGTAGGACAAATCAAATGGTTAGCACTGTTGCTTCACCGTGCCAGGGACCTGGTTTCGATTCCTGGCTTGGGTCACTGTCTGTGCGGAGTCTGCACGTTCTCCCTGTGTCTGCATGGGTTTCCTCCAGGTGCTCCGGTTTCCTCCCACAAGTCCCAAAAGACGTGCTTGTTAGGTGAATTGGACATTCCAAACTCTCCTTCAGTGTATCTGAACAATGTGGCGACTAAGGGATTTTCACAGTAACTTCATTGCAGTGTTAATGATGCCAAGCTTGCGGATTGTCACAGCTTTGAGGTCTAGGGATAGAATAATTTTGAGCAATTGACTAAAATAAAACTTATTTTGTGAGTGTGAGCATCGCACCCTAACAATTGTATTGCCAATTTCTATTTTTCTTCTTGAGCTGCTATAATCCATATGGTGAAGGTACTCCTGCAATGTTATTCCGTAGAATAATCCAGGTTTTTGGACAATGGGACTGGTGTGCAGAGAGCAATGCACACAGGCAAATTTACAGTTTGTGGGACTCCACACTCACCTTCATTTCTGCTCCTCCCCCCACCAAACCACACGCCACTTGTCCCACAGAATGCAAAGGCGGAAGCCACATAAATACAGAAAATGAACACTGCTTTTTAACTTGAAAAAACATGCCTGTATGAATAATTGCTGAGTTGAAATCCAAGCTTACCTCTTGTCAGAATGACGGTAAAGATGGTCAACATTGCAATGTGTGAGTCTTGAGGCAATGATATCACTGCAGCACAGGCCAGTGTGGGACAGAATGAGCCTGTCCAGTGCAAGAGTAAAAACACCAATCAACAAGATGCATATGCTGCCTTTTAGTATATTTCACATAGTCTTATTCTGTGTTAACTTCCTTACTTCCTCTCACAAAATCAAAATAAGTTATTGCTGTAAATTCATGCGAGTGGAGTGTCTAAGGGAGTCCAAGTCCAATATCAGTGACTTTAACTGCAGGATTCCACTCTTTGTCCAAGAGATTTTCTGAAGGCCAGTTTTGAGAGATATGGAGGTTAGAACTACCAGCACTATATGCAGCCATTATATCAGACCAGCAGTGGCCCATTTTCAAAAACAGAATTTAAACAAGAGAATAATGAAGAGGGTCAGACTTTTAGGATTTTCTTGCTTCATCCCTTATTGGCATAGCAATTTAGATAGCTTTCTTTGACACGTTTGCTTTACAAAATCATAAATTACATAATCGTAGATGTAAGGATCCTCTTGTTAATGCCTATCTGTCCCTTGTTTTTTCCTTTTCATTTCTGTTATTCTGTTATTTCAATTTTTGTAGCTGGATAGTTAATGGGACGTGTGCCTACAAGATGGACTTCACCTTTAATTTAAGAAACAAGAACTTCCAGCAGGATGTGCTGTTTGGTCTGACATCAGTGATGACACCACTTGATGGACTTGGCTGGTGGCCAATGGGCTGATTCAGTTTGCCGGGGCTTAGCTGATAAACTATGCTGATTGGTGCTGACCATTCTGGAATGTTCCTTCCTCTGTGAGACTGTGTTCCCAATTGTTTTGTTTTGAACTCTGAGCTGAGGAAGGCTCTTTGAGTTTCTCTCTCCCTGAAAGGGTAAATCTCTCTTAGACACTCAATTGGAAACTCTGTTTTCCCCTCAGCACAGCTGGAGGACATTCTAGTGAGTCTGAAAACCAAGTAACAGTAAAACTCCGGCTGAGAACTGGATTTGAGGGGAGACGAGGAAAACCTTAAAGAAATCCAGACAAGCCACCAGCTGAGAGCAGGGTCAGTTGTTTAAAACCCATTCTAAAAAGTAAGAATGCTCATCTTCCATTTCAAATTAATCCTCTAAAATATTTTACACCTTTCCCCTCCCTCTGCGTGTGTGTGTCTGTCATGTGTGTGCTTAGGTAGAGGGTGGGACAGTAAAAGGGGGAGTAGTAGATTAGCTGGCCGTTATTCTATTATAATTATTACATTTTGTAAATAAACAGTTGTTTTTCAGTTACAAATCTGTTGCCTGTACGTCATTGGAGCAGTCAAGGGCCAAAGATCGCAGAAACTCTGTACATATTATTGATTAATATGCTTGTGTTGGGACTCTGAGGCCTGTGAGGCTGTGGTAACAGTAGGTAAACTCTTGTAAAGATGCACTTTCAATTGTCAATATTACTGAACTTGTCAAATGCTCCTGACTCATCATACTTGGCAAATAATTTTAAATAATTTTTCAACACATAAAATGAAAATTCATCAGAAGCATCTGTGACAGGTATTGTTAAAAATATTTTCAAAATGTTTTTCCACATTTGGAAAGTTTCCTGCACACCATCAACTACAAGTCTGTATAAATCAGTTGGTGATCTCGAAGCACAGAGATCATTTTAATGATGAAATGAATTAACTTTTTCACTTCATCCTCAAAAGAATTTGTGTCTATCTCCTCCCAGTAGAATTCACTTAATTTCTTACTGCAGTGGCTTTTAGCATTTTCATCCAAGCATCTGTCAAAATGCATGCAAAATAAATCAACAGTTTTATTCAGAGATTCACTTCTACTCTGCAACTGCACCATTATTGTATCACAAATAACATTGGCAGTCTCAATTATGACTTCTCTTTCCCTTTTAAAGTGATTTCATTGTCTCTAGTTTCATCGAAAAATAACATCCTCTGTCTTTTACATTTCTCATCATCAGAGGGATCTATATGTTTTGTTAATGTTGGTGCCTTTGCTTCCACCGAGCAATAGTCATTTTGAATTTCCACAACAAAACATTTAATTAAGGCTAACAATTGTGCAGCATTGAACAGAGTTGTATCAACATTTTGCAACCATTTGCTGATGGCATTAATTCTTTGAAGTAAACGGTTCCACAAAAGAACAAAAACTGCAATATTCAAATTTCTCTCAGAAGTTTGCTTCCCCTTTCACAGGCGTTTTTCCTGAATTTGATGGGGGTATGGCTAATAAGGTTGCCTTTATATCAGCAAAGTTCATTTTCAAATCCAAAACAGCATCTGTACAAGAGGATCACCTCGTGTCACAAATTCTTTTGATGGTCAAATGTTTTCCATTTACCTGCTCCAAGCGCCATTGCAACATATTCCATCAATGCATGGAAACAAAAATAAAAGGCATATACATTTCAAACAAAGTCAAACAATGTACAGTTCTCTCACAGAATGCAGCTTTGCAGATTAAATTCAAGAAGTGACTGGAACATGGGATGAATAATGCACGGGGGCTTGCATTGCTCAGTCTTACTTGTCGACCTGAATATTTTCCTGCCATATTTGTGGCATCATCGAAGATCTGTCCACAACAATTTTTGATGTCCAAACCTAAATTTGAAATGATTTCCAAAACAGTTGTCTCCAGATACTCAAAAGTGTGGGATTGTAGGTGGCCAAATCAAAAAGAAATCGCTCTACAACTTCACCATCGCTGGTCACATGTCTTAAAATTAATGTTAATTGGTCCACATTAGTACCATCTGCTGTTGAATCAACTATTATGGAATGATATTTGCCATCTTTGACTTCATTAGTGAATTTGTTTCTGAGTTGATCTGCCATTCTCGTGACAAAGTCATCATATGTTTGGCACTTTAAAACGTTGGTCTTCCCTGAGCCACAATATTGATAACTTCTGAAATGCTCTTTGAGAGGTTCATCAAATTCACTGATATATTCAAAGCAGGTTAAAAATTCACTTCTTCAACCTGACCCTGATGACTCATCATGTCCTCTCAGAGATAATCCTGAGGAAGACAACAGTTTGACTGTGGCAACAATGCGTCTCAGCATTTGCCTCCAATAAGAACACTCCTTTTCAAACTGAGCTGAAAATGCAGAATAAAATCTTACAGATAATTTTCATCTTTGAATGAATGCAACACATAGCTTTAATCTAAGCTTTAGAAGTTTCATGATTAGCAATATCTCTTCTAATATTTCTCCAGTTAGAGTACCTGTCGATGAATGCTTCTTTCCCTTTACCAGGGTCAGGGAATAATTTGCAAACTTAACAGTGACCGCCTTCGACGTTTCTGAATAAAACAACCAAGTTTGAGTTTCTGTCATCCCATTTCTCTTCACCCTCAGAAAATGGGACTTCTGAAGACTAGTAAACTGCTTTCAGCCTCCAACCTCCAACTCTTTTCTCAGGATTTTCATATTACCTATGTTTTCTGGTTTATAGAATCACCACAGTACGGAAGGAAGCCATTCAGCACATCGAACTTGCACTGACCCTCCGAAAGAGCACCTTACCTCGGGTCATGCCCCCACCCATGACACAGTCACCCCACCTCACCTTTTGGACTCTAACAGGCAATTTGGCATGGCCAATCCACCTATCATGCACATCTTTAAACTCTCTCACAGGATGCAGCTTCAGCATTGCGGATTAAGTTCAAGAAGTGACTGGAACATTAACAGTCACCCGAGGTTGGAATCGAACCCGGGACCCCGGCACTGTGAGGCAGCAGTGCTAACCACTATGCCACCGTGCTGCCATTCCAGGATGAATTCCAGAATGAGTGATTTTAATTACCTGGACAGATTTGAGGAGGTAGGATTGTTCCCTTATAGAAGGGAAGGCTAGGGCAGCATGTGGCGCAGTGGTTAGCACTAGGACTGTGGCGCTGAGGACCCGGGTTCGAATCCTGGCCCTGGGTCACTGTCCAAGTGGAGTTTGCACATTCTCCCCATGTCTGAATGGGTTTCACCCCCAACAACTCAAAGATGTGCAGGTAAAGTGGATTAGCCATGCTAAATTGCCCCTTAATTGGAGAAAAAATAATTGGGTACTCTAAATTTTAAAAAAATAGAAGGGAAGGCTGGGAAGTGATTTGGAGAAGGGAGATTGGGAGAAACGGTAGCCATTGGCAGAAGAGTCAAGAGCCAAGACTGAAGATGCATGGCAAAAAAATCAAAGGCTGTGCTAGGAAAATCCTTTTTACACAGTGAGTGCTTCAGGACTGGAGTCTGAAGGAGGCAGAATCCAGGACTTTGAAAAGTGAATTGAATAATAATCTGAAAAAAGGAAGGATTACTGGGAAGGCAGGGGAGAGGGACTAACTGAGTTTTGCAGAGTGCAGGCACAGACAGGACGGGCCGAGCAGCTGTAGCCATTCTATGATTCTAACAAGGATTTCAAATTGTGATCCTCTCGGCTCCATAGTTTCCCCAAAGAAACTCAGGAGGTGATATTCACTGTCTGGTTACTGCGCCATTGCTAATTGCTCCTTCCCTGTGTGAATATATTTGTCAGTAATATTTAAGTAGCTCCATGATTGACCAAAGATTGTGAATAAATAAACGCTAACAAATAGTGTTAATAACTCCCTCTGTCACTGGCGGGTCGGGTACAGGCAGTTAAAATGAATCTGTTGCCGCGATTTCTGTTTATTTTCCAATGCCTGCCGATTTTCCTGCCAAAGGCATTTTTTAGAGAGATTGAAGGGATGAGGGATGATTATCTCGTTCATATGTGGAGGGAAGGCGGCCTGAATTAAAAAGGTGCTGCTACAGAGAGGAAGGCAGGGGGTTTAGGTCTTCCGAACCTGATGTATTATTACTGGGCAGCAAATGTGGAGAAGGAACGGAGCTGGGTCAGAGGGGTTGACTCCCAATGGGTCAGAATGGAGGCGAGTTTGGGTAGGGGGTCAAGATTGAAGGCGCTAGCAACAGCTCCACTCCCGACAGCCCCGGGGAAATATTCAGGGAGTCCGGTAGTAATAGCTTTGTTGAGTATTTGGAGGCAGTTTCGCTTGCATTTAGGGTTGGGGGCAGGGTAAAGGGGTAACCATAGATTTGAGCAAGGGAGGTGGGATGGAAATTTTCAGAGATGGGAGGAGAAAGGAATTAGGACACTAAAAGATTTGTTTCTTGGGGGTCGGTTTGCAGGATTGAAGGAGCTGGGAGCGAAGTATGGGCTGGAGCAGGGGGAAATATTTAGATACATGCAGATTCAAGACTTTGCCAGAAAGGAGATACAGAGCTTCCCAGTAGAGCCGGCTTCCACATTGCTGGAGGAGGTGCTGACGACAGGGGGACTGGTGAAGGGGGTAGTGTCGACGGTTTACGGGGCTATTTTGGAAGAGGAGAAGGCGCCGCTGGAAGGGATCAAGGTAAAGTGAGAGGAGGAGTTGGGAGAGGGTATGGAGGAGAGGTTCTGGTGTGAGGTGCTCCGCAGGGTGAATTCCTCCACCTTGTGCACGAGGTTGGGGCTGATACAGCTGAAGGTGGTATATAGAGCACACCTCACAAGGGCGAGGATGAACCGGCTCTTTGAGGGGCTAGAAGATGTGTGTGAACGTTGCGGGGGGGGGGGGGGGGCACAAACCACGTTCATATGTTTTGTTCCTGTCCAAAGCTGGAGGATTACTGGAAGGAGGTGATTAGGGTAATCTCTAAAGTGGTGCACGTGAAACTGGACCCGGGCCCTCGGGTGGCCATATTCGGGGTGTCAGACCAGCCGGGGTTGGAAATGGGTGCAGAGGCAGATGTTGTAACCTTCGCCTCGTTGATCGCCTGAAGGTGGATCCTGATGGGTTGGAGGGCAACCTCTCCACCCTGTGCCCTGGCGTGGCGGGGGTACCTGCTGGAATTCTTGACTCTTGAGATGGTCAAATTTGAACTGGGGGGAAGGATGGAGGGGTTCTACAATTCATGGGCATTATTCATTATGCACTTTTGAGAATTGGATCACATCGAACATTAGTTGGGGGGGGAGGTGGGTGGGAGGGTTGGGGGGAGGGGGGCGATGTGTGTTAATGGTGACTATGGGTGATTCCTGATTCCTTTTTGTCATTTGTTTATGTTAACATGAGGGCTAATGTTTGGGGGTTTGGTGGGAGGATGGGATCGTTGTTATTGATATGGGGATTGACATTACATTCCTTATTGTTTATTGTTGGGTGTAAATCTGGGAGAAAATGTGAAAAAGGAGAATAAAAATATATTTTTAAAAATACTGTTAATAAGAATACATGCAAATAGCTCACGTGATGGCCAAGCAGTTTCAAATACTGGGTTTGAAAGCTTTCTGGATAAGTCATGAGAATTAGTTTCTAGAACCTAAACTATTTCCAGGAGTTAGTGCAGAGAATATAGAAAAAAAGGTTTTGGGCTGAATTGTGAATCTGGTTGTAGACTGCTGAGGCAAGTAGCCTTGGACGTAGAGTGCGGACTGGTAAAGTGGACTGAATTAATGGTTTTAACCAGCCACAAAGAGGATCCAATGGCAGAGGTAATGCTCATTCCGGAATTGAATGTATAGTCACGGGTACTGAGCAGAGGCTCGAGGAGAAAACAAGCCGGATTGAACTATCGCAAAATAACACAGCTGATTAGTACCCAACTGACCGACACGACATAGAAGCTGCGGGTTAACCTAACCCGCTTCTGTCTAAGTGATGTTCTGAGAATTAACCAACAGGTCCAGGATATATTGAGAAGCATCCTTTCTCTTGCTATCTGATGACTGCATCTACCGCACCAACTCCAGGAAACTTTAACGGTAGATATGGAGTGGGTTGAGTTTGACTATGTGGGGCGGGAGGAGTTGGATATCCGGGGAGGGCGCGTGTTCTCCACGCACATCCCACACACCATGGGCGGAATTCTCCCCCTCCCCACGCCGGGTGGGAGAATCGCTGCTCACCGTTTGCAACGGGTGAGCAGCGATTCTCCGGCCCGGATGGGCTGAGCGGCCTGCCCAATACGACGGGTTCCCGCCGGCGGCGTCCACACCTGGTCGCTGCCAGCAGGAACTGCGCGGGGACGCTGGGGGGCGGCCTGTGAGGTGGGGGGGGGGGGGGGGTTCCTGCACCGGGGGTGGGGTGGGGTGGGGGGGAGGCCTCAAATGGGGTCTGGACCGCGATCGGTGCCCACCGATCGGCGGGCCGGCCTCTCTGAAGGAGGACCTCCTTTCCTCCGCCGCCCTGCAAGATCCATCCGACATCTTCTTGTGGGTGGCCTCGGGAGGACGGGAACCGCACAGCCAACCTGCTCATGTGCGGGTGACTGTCATGATATCCACATCAGCATATCATGGTGCATCACACACACACTGATGGACAGGTAATTGGACCAACCAACACACACACAACATCGCAGCCAATCACCAGTGAGAGCACACGCACTATAAAACAGGGAACACCATAGTTCCCGCTCATTCTACCAGGAGATAGCTCAGAGCACAGAGCTCACAGCGTGCCACTCAGACATACACCATGTGCTGAGTGCCTCATTAAGATAGTGCGAGGGCTGGGTCCACAGGTTAGCTGGTGAAGCACGAACCTCAGCCAGCAGTTAGTAGTTGTTATTGTTTAAGACAATAAAACAGAGTTGTACCATCTACAGCCGCGTTGGATCATTTGTGCATCGGAATACCCAACACGACATGATACCAGTAGTGGAAGCTAACCAGCGACTCTGAGACCTACCTGCACCCTTTCAGAAATCCTCCATCCTGCTCCATGGACAACATAAGCCACTCCGAATCGCTGGAAATCTTGGAGTCAACTGGAAGCTGTTTAAACAGTGCTTCCAGCTCTTCCTAGAAGCCACAGACAGGGAGAATGCATCGGACACCAGGAAGATCGCCCTCCTCCTCTCCACGGTGGGGCAACACGCCATCCACATCTACAACTCCCTGGCATTCGCGGAAGGCAAGGACAAGGCAAAATACAAGACGGTGCTTCTAAAATTCGAGGAACACTTCAGCGTGGAAGTCAATGAGAGCTTCGCGAGGTACCTCTTCCAGCAGCGCCTGCAGGGTAAGGATGAGCCTTTTCAATCCTACTTGATAGGGCTGGGTCCACAGGTTAGCTGGTGAAGCACGAACCTCAGCCAGCAGTTAGTAGTTGTTATTGTTTAAGACAATAAAACAGAGTTGTACCATCTACAGCCGTGTTGGATGATTTGTGCATCGGAATACCCAACACGACAGTGACGTCATTTATGGTGCGCCGGCCGCGTCGTTTACGCGGCGCCAAGGCCCGGTGCGCATAAATGACGCGACGCCGCTCCTCGCCCCCCGGGGGCGGGAGAATAGGGGGCTGGGAGCGGGCTCTGATGCCGGAGTGAAACACTCCGGTTTTCACTCCGGCGTCGGCACTGAGACTCCCGATGGGAGAATTGTGCCCCATGTGTGGACCCCCTTCTCCCCTTTCCTTTGGGAGTGAGACAGATGGAGCCGAGACTCAATGGGCTGCTGGCAGGAGAGAGCTACCAGGAGCTGGGGTAATGGGGCCGGGGCAGCAGTAGGAGCTCGGCGAGAGCGTGTGAAATACCTGGAAACGGCATTTGAAGCAGGGCCACTCCTCCTGGGGACCAGCAGAGTGGGTCCAAGCAGCGACTTCAAACCCTCCCCCCTCCCCCAATGCAGGCTGATTAAAACAGCAAGGCGAGCGAGGAAGCAAACAGATTGACAGAGAGCAAACACGTAAACATGCAAATCACAAACAAATCACATTTCAGACTTTGACATCAACACACCTCACAGGAAAACAAATGATTTTAAAGAAAAGTAAATTGGTCGGAGCTGCCTGACAAAGTAACAAATGAGTGAAAAATGTAGACAGGGTGAAATTAGAAGAAATAATTCAAAGTCTCAGACCAAAGTGAAATCAGTGCAAGTAGAGATAAATATGTATTCAATTGAACTCAGGATTCGCTGTTTTACAGCAGGTCAGTGAGAAGATCAGCTCCATTGATTCGCACAGCTTTATTAAAATGGATTTTTGAGCTTTTTTTAGAACCTATTTTTGGATTCAGTTTCACAGCTGCATCCATAAGTCAGTTTATAAAACTGATTCTTTGTTACACATTTTCTGTACAATATTTCCCGAAACATTTTACCATTTTAAACGCCATGGCATATACAAATCTACGGACCAAGTGTTGGAAAATGGGATTAGAATAGGTAAGTGCTTGATGGCCATTACAGCCACGATGGGCCAAAGAGCTTCTTGCTGTGCTGGAAAACTTTCTGATTCTAACTTTTACAATTTCAAAAGCTGACAATGTCTGTGCAGGATATACTAATTGGAGGTGGATATCGGGAGTCCCATTGGACATTCAAACCCGTGTTGTTCCCAGAGATGAAACTTCGACTCGTTGACAGTGTCCAGCACTGACCCGCTGGAGTCACCTTATTTAAATATCCACTGGCTGTTGAGGAGCTTTAACTGGCGTGTGAGATGAGGGCACAGTTAGGTTTAGAAAGTGTAGTCTTAAAAAAGCCAAGAGTGACTATAAATCGCAGCAGGACGTTTGACGAGCATTGTGTTTGATTGGTTTATAGATGATATTGCACCACTTTTCAAGTATAAGGGGCAGGAATTAAAAAAAAGGAGCTGGACATTTCAGAGAGGGAGAAATAAAATCACAAGTTTAAAAGAGTTTGACCTGGACACTATGTTGCAAAGAAGACACATACTGCTCGTTGCCCATGGGAGGAAATCACAGGAGCATGCCGTTTCAGCCCTGAGAAATGGGTGCCAGAGTCACTGGTGACCACCTCAGTCCCAGACTGATGGAAACGTTCAAAGACCTGGCAGGGGCAAGCTAGTGAACCCACTAGCCAGTGCCTCTTTTCTGCCTTGGGCGCCATGGCCGTAACAGCCAGGACAGGCATCCAGTGTCACAAGAAGTCAATGACCTAGTCAGGGCAGCCAGGGTGAGTACCCCCCATTCCCCCCCCCCCCTCCCCAGGGTGGGCAGGACAGCCCTAGCTGAAACTGACATGGCTGCACCCACCCATGCAGGCTGCATTGGCAGGATGGGCTGTGAACCTATGCCAACATACACACAACCGCTGGTCTGCAAGTATATGTCCGCCTAATACTGTTGCCCTCTATCTCTGTCACCTCTCCCCACCCCACTCCCCCCCCCCCCCGACAGGAGAAGCGCGCCCACAAGTACCGGGAGTGTGAGAGGACCAGAGGGGGTCCACCTGAATTGTGCCCCTTCACCGTTCATGAAGAGATGGCTCTGGACCTTGCAGGCGGACCCGAGGAAGGGAGGTTGCGGTTGCAGAGATCAGCGGCAACCAAGTGAGACTCCCCACTGCCTGCCCCCTTCCCTCATTCCCACCATTCTTCCCTTCCCCCATCCCCACATCCCCCATCCTCCTTCCCCATCCCCCATCCCCCCTTCCCCCTTCCCCATCCCCCATCCCCCTTCCCCCATCCTCCTTCCCCATCCCCCATCCCCTCTACCCCATCCCCCTTTCCCCCATCCCCCCTTCCTCCCACCCCCCCATCCCACCTTCCCCCATCTCCGTCTGCGTGTCTAACCATGCCTGCTGTAATGTGTATTGCAGGACCAAACGTCGACCCACCCATCCCTGCGGATGCCGGCCGCCCCCAAGACGTGCCAGTGTGACCACAGGACATGGAATGACCCGGGCCGTCAGGCATATGTCGCCCCCATCTAGTGCCAGTGCGGTGACACCGTAGGGCCACACCCAGTGATGGGGAGGGCAGCCACACCAACAGGCCCCCGTCCGAGTCGACACAAGACACTGACACAATCACCCAGGACACCCACACACAGGATACAATCACCCAGGACACCCACATACAGGACACAACCACCCAGGACACCCACACACAGGACACAACCACCCAGGACGCCCACACACAGGACACAACCACCCAGGACACCCACACACAGGACACAACCACCCAAGACACCCACACACAGGACACAACCACCCAGGACACCCACACACAGGACACAACCACCCAGGACACCCACACACAGGGGACGGACGGACAGGAAACACCACCCCCGGGGATCCCAGACTTTGGGTCCGATGAGGACCTCGACATTATGCCACTGCTATCTCCTACACCCTCCATCATCGCAGAGACACTCACCTCGGTTGGGCACTTTAGCGATGAGGCTTCTTGTACACTAACTGGTGCGCACAACACAGCCATCCCGCTACAGCAGGTGGAGGTAGGAGCAGCCAAGGGGCCGGACGGTCGGAGGGCAGCCTGGCCCCAGCAACCATCTGCTGCCTAGACGGGTCCCGAGTTCCTGGAGTTACCACACCCACCCATAGACCCACGGACCCAGGGACGATCGAAGGGGCTGACGGCCAGCTTGCAGCAGCTGCAGACGCAGGTGGAGGAGTCCACCCGCATCCAGGAGCAGGGAGGGGTGCCGGTCATGTGTGCCATCCAGGCCGACACCGCACGGGTGGCGTCCGCGGTGGAGACAATGGGGGCGACGGTGTCAGACATGGGGAGCAGTATGCGAGGCCTGGGGCTTTCCGTGCAGGCGGCGTCCGTGGCCCAGGACATGACTGCCCTCTCACAGGCAGCCATGAGCCAGAGCCAGCTGCAGATCGCAGAGGCGCTCAATGCCGTGGCCCAGTCTCAGCAGGCCATGGCCCAGTCCCAGCAGACCATGGCCCAGACCCAGCAGGCCATGGCCCAGTCCCAGCAGACCATGGCCCAATCCCAGCAGGCCACGGCCCAGTCTCAGCAGGCCATCGCTGAGGGCATCGGCGCCATTGCCCAAGTGCTGGACGGCGTCACCCAGACACAGACAGGGATGGCCAACACCCTGAACTCCATGGCTGCAAACCTGCAGACCCTTGTCGATACCAGCACGGGCCTCCAGGACTGGCAGCTCCAGGTGCCGGGGGCACCTCAGGTGCTGGATCCATTCGCACCCCCGACGCATGGAGAGGCTCCGGGGCCATCGGGCACCCCAAGGGAGGAGGAGGTGCTGGGGCCCGTTCCGAGTCCCCTTGCAGGGGAGGTCCCGGAACACCGCGACACATCGGACTCCCCCCCCCCCCCCCCCCTCCATCCCAGGTGCATCTGGTGGGCAACGGGCAGGACAGGCTGGCAGCTCGCCATCCCAGTCGCCCGAGCCGCAGCCTGGCCCATCCAGGCCGGGCCGCCCCAGGAAACGACCGCCAAAGAGGTCCCTAGTCAGAGGGCAGGAATCACAGGAGTCCACCTCCAGTTCTGCTGTACCAAAGAACAAGAACAAAGAAATGTACAGCACAGGAACAGGCCCTTCGGCCCTCCAAGCCCGTGCCGACCATGCTGCCCGACTAAACTACAATCTTCTACACCTCCTGGGTCCGTATCCCTCTATTCCCATCCTATTCATGTATTTGTCAAGATGCCCCTTAAATGTCACTATCGTCCCTGCTTCCACCACCTCCTCCGGTAGCGAGTTCCAGGCACCCACTACCCTCTGCGTAAAAAACTTGCCTCGTACATCTACTCTAAACCTTGCCCCTCTCACCTTAAACCTATGCCCCTTAGTAATTGACCCCTCTACCCTGGGGAAAAGCCTCTGACTATCCATTCTGTCTATGCCCCTCATAATTTTGTAGACCTCTATCAGGTCTCACCTCAACCTTCTTCGTTCCAGTGAGAACAAACCAAGTTTATTCAACTGCTCCTCATAGCTAATGCCCTCCATACCAGGCAACATTCTGGTAAATCTCTTCTGCACCCTCTCTAAAGCCTCCACATCCTTCTGGTAGTGTGGCGACCAGAATTGAACACTATACTCCAAGTGTGGCCTAACTAAGGTTCTATACAGCTGCAACATGACTTGCCAATTCTTATACTCAATGCCCCGGCCAATGAAGGCAAGCATGCCGTATGCCTTCTTGACTACCTTCTCCACCTGTGTTGCCCCTTTCAATGACCTGTGGACCTGTACTCCTAGATCTCTTTGACTTTCAATACTCTTGATGGTTCTACCATTCACTGTATATTCCCTACCTGCATTAGACCTTCCAAAATGCATTACCTCACATTTGTCCGGATTAAACTCCATCTGCCATCTCTCCGCCCAAGTCTCCAAACAATCTAAATCCTGCTGTATCCTCTGACAGTCCTCATCGCTATCCGCAATTCCACCAACCTTTGTGTCGTCTGCAAACTTACTAATCAGACCAGTTACATTTTCCTCCAAATCATTTATATATACTACAAACAGCAAAGGTCCCAGCACTGATCCCTGTGGAACACAACTGGTCACAGCCCTCCAATTAGAAAAGCATCCTTCCATTGCTACTCTCTGCCTTCTATGACCTAGCCAGTTCTGTATCCACCTTGCCAGCTCACCCCTGATCCCGTGTGACTTCACCTTTTGTACTAGTCTACCATGAGGGACCTTGTCAAAGGCCTTACTGAAGTCCATATAGACAACATCCACTGCCCTACCTGCATCAATCATCTTAGTGACCTCCTCGAAAAACTCTTATCAAGTTAGTGAGACACGACCTCCCCTTCACAAAACCATGCTGCCTCTCACTAATACATCCATTTGCTTCCAAATGGGAGTAGATCCTGTCTCGGAAAATTCTCTCCAGTAATTTCCCTACCACTGAAGTAAGGCTCACTGGTCTGTAGTTCCCTGGATTATCCTTGCTACCCTTCTTAAACAGAGGAACAACATTGGCTATTCTCCAGTCCTCCGGGACATCCCCTGAAGACAGTGAGGATCCAAAGATTTCTGTCAAGGCCTCAGCAATTTCCTCTCCAGCCTCCTTCAGTATTCTGGGGTAGATCCCATCAGGCCCTGGGGACTTATCTACCTTAATATTTTTTAAGACACCCAACACCTCGTCTTTTTGGTTCTCAATGTGACCCAGGCTATCTACACACCCTTCTCCAGACTCAACATCTACCAATTTCTTCTCTTTGGTGAATACTGATGCAAAGTATTTATTTAGTACCTCGCCCATTTCCTCTGGCTCCACACATAGATTCCCTTGCCTATCCTTCAGTGGGCCAACCCTTCCCCTGGCTACCCTCTTGCTTTTTATGTACGTGTAAAAAGCCTTGGGATTTTCCTTAGCCCTATTTGCCAATGACTTTTCGTGACCCCTTCTAGCCCTCCTGACACCTTGCTTAAGTTCCTTCCTACTTTCCTTATATTCCACGCAGGCTTTGTCTGTTCCCAGCCTTTTAGCCCTGACAAATGCCTCCTTTTTCTTTTTGACGAGGCCTACAATATCTCTTGTTATCCAAGGTTCCCGAAAATTGCTGTATTTATCCTTCTTCCTCACAGGAACATGCCGGTCCTGAATTCCTTTCAACTGACACTTGAAAGCCTCCCACATGTTAGATGTTGATTTGCCCTCAAACATCCGCCCCCAATCTATGTCCTTCAGTTCCCGCCTAATATTGTTATAATTAGCCTTCCCCCAATTTAGCACATTCATCCTCGGACCACTCTTATCCTTGTCCACCAGTACTTTAAAACTTACTGAATTGTGGTCACTGTTACCGAAATGCTCCCCTACTGAAACATCTACCACCTGGCCGGGCTCATTCCCCAATACCAGGTCCAGTACCGCCCCTTCCCTAGTTGGACTGTCTACATATTGTTTTAAGAAGCCCTCCTGGATGCTCCTTACAAACTCCGCCCCGTCTAAGCCCCTGGCACTAAGTGAGTCCCAGTCAATATTGGGGAAGTTGAAGTCTCCCATCACCACAACCCTGTTGTTTTTACTCTTTTCCAAAATCTGTCTACCTGTCTGCTCCTCTATCTCCCGCTGGCTGTTGGGAGGCCTGTAGTAAACCCCCAACATTGTGACTGCACCCTTCTTATTCCTGATCTCTACCCATATAGCCTCACTGCCCTCTGAGGTGTCCTCCCGCAGTACAGCTGTGATAGTCTCCCGAACCAGTAGCGCAACTCCGCCTCCCCTTTTACATCCCCCTCTATCCCGCCTGAAACATCTAAATCCTGGAACATTTAGCTGCCAATCCTGCCCTTCCCTCAACCAGGTCTCTGTAATGGCAACAACATAGTAGTTCCAAGTACTAAGCCAAGCTCTAAGTTCATCTGCCTTACCCGTAATACTTCTTGCATTAAAACATATGCACTTCAGGCCACCAGACCCGCTGTGTTCAGCAACTTCTCCCTGTCTGCTCTGCCTCAGAGCCCCACTGTCCCTATTCCCTAGTTCTCCCTCAATGCTCTCACCTTCTGACCTATTGCTCCCGTGCCCACCCCCCTGCCATACTAGTTTAAACCCTCCCGTGTGACACTAGCAAACCTCGCGGCCAGGAAATTTATGCCTCTCCGGTTTAGATGCAACCCGTCCTTCCTATATAGGCCACACCTGCCCCGGAAGAGCTCCCAGTGGTCCAGATAATGGAAACCCTCCCTCCTACACCAGCTGTTTAGCCACGTGTTTAGCTGTTCTATCTTCCTATTTCTAGCCTCACTGGCACGTGGCACAGGGAGTAATCCCGAGATTACAACCCTAGAGGTCCTGTCTTTTAACTTTCGGCCTAGCTCCCTGAACTCCTGCTGCAGGACCTCATGCCCCTTCCTGCCTATGTCGTTAGTACCAATATGTACAACGACCTCTGCCTGTTTGCCCTCCCCCTTCAGGATGCCCTCTACCCGTTCGGAGACATCCTGGACCCTGGCACCAGGGAGGCAACATACCATCCTGGAACCGTCTGGGGAACCACCTAGACGTAGTCATACGGCCAGTCAGGCCAAAAAATTAGACACTGTGTAAGTTGGCACAGGTGCAGGGCACAGATTAGTTATAGGGGCTAGGGCACTTGTATGAACTATTTGTCATTAAAATCACTTTCACACCTACAGAAGCTGCCTCTGTGCTCTGTCCGATGTGTGTGGGGGTGGGGTGTGAAGTGAGCGCCAGTGTGTGTGTGAGGGGTGATAGGACGTCGAGCTCAGGTGAGTGTGCCCCCCCCAGGTTGCTCTCACCATCCCCCCCCCGGGCAGACGACGGGACCGTGCGCTACAGTGTCAAGGCCGCATGCAGGGACGGTCCAGGTGGACGGTGTTACTGTGGCCATTAGTCAGACATTGTCTAACGATGTAGAGCCTTGAGCTCATCGCAATGCGGGTTGCCATCATCCTCCATGGCATGCAATAGACCCGCTTCCACTGGCGACGTGTGAGCTCTGCCCGTTGTGCCGCAGGTAGATGTGCAATGGAGGGGTGGTGGCGGGTGATACGGTGGTGGGTGGGGTAAGGGTGGTTGGTGGTGGGTGGGGTGAGGGTGGTTGGTGGTGGGTGAGGTGAGGGTGGTTGGTGGTGGGAGGGTGAGGGTGGTTGATGGTGGGTGGGGTGAGGGTGGTTGGTGGTGGGTAGGGTGAGGGTGGTTGGTGGTGGGTGGGGTGAGGGTGGTTGGTGGTGGGTGGGGTAAGGGTGGTTGGTGGTGGGCGGGGTGAGGGTGGTTGATGGTGGGTGGGGTGAGGGTGGTGGGCTGGTGCTGTACTGTGCTGCCGTGCCCATAGTCGGCAATTCCCACAACCCCCTAGTCTGTGAACCGTGCGGCTATCAGCCCGTCACGTGCCCGCTGGCCCAGCCGGTAACGGTGGGCAGCCTCCCGTCCATGCTCAGCCCATCTGTCCTGTACATTGCCCCCATCCTCCTCATCTGGGGAGGCCTGCCCTTCGGCGTGTTGCTCCTCCCCCTCCTCCTCCTCTGCCTCCAGCACATCGCCCCGCTGCTGGGCTATGTTGTGCAGGACGCAGCAGACCACAACGATGCGGCCAACCCTCTCCGACGGGTACTGGAGGGCCCCTCCACAGCTGTCCAGGCACCTGAAGCGCATCTTCAGCAGCCCAAAGCACCTCTCGACCACACCCCTGGTCACTGCATGGGCATCATTGTAGCGGTTCTCTGGGTCGGTCTGTGGCCTCCGTATAGGTGTCATCAGCCATGACCGCAACGGGTAACCCTTGTCGCCCAGCCGGGAGGGAGGGGGGGGGGGTTCCCCCGGACATGGCGGGGATTAACGATTGTGCCAATATGAACGAGTACCGGGCGCAGACGTGCATGATCCTCATCCGGTGGTCAAAGACCACCTGCACGTTCATGGAGTAGATCCTCTTCCTGTTCGTGAACACAGCACTGTTATCTGCTGGTGGCCGCATGGCAATGTGCATCCCATCGATCGCCCCCTGGACCATGGGTATCCTGGCAGCTAAGCCCGCTGCCCAGGCATCCTGGTCCACAGGGAACTGAATATAGCGGTCCACAATATCGTACAGGGCATCAGTCACTGTACGGATGCACCGGTGCACCGATGCCTGGGAGATGCCAGACAGGTCCCCACTCGGCGGCTGGAACGACCCCGTCGCGTAGAAGTTCAGGGCCACCATAACCTTGACAGCCACCGGGAGAGCGTGTCCTCCCCCAGTGCCACACGGTGCCAGGTGTGCCATGAGATGGCAGATATGGGCGACGGTTTCCCGGCTCATCCTGAGTCTCCTCCTGTATGCCCGGTCCGTGAGGTCTTGGTACGACGAGCGGTGCCAGTACACACGGGGCCTCAATGGGTGCCTCCGTTGCCATGGCACCACCACCACCTACTCCTCGTCCTGTCAGGCGTGCAGCTCTCCAGCCTGGGCAGCTACCACCTGCTCCTCTGCGGCACGCTCCTCTGCGGCAGCCTCCACCGCCTCTCTGGCACGCACCTGCTCCAGCTCCCATAGGGCAACATGTAGAAGAGCGGCTTCTGCCACAGCGGCCAACATCGCTGGGTGATGCCCAAACGTAACGGTCTACAGGGGTTGGGGGGGTGGGGGTAGATGACATGTCATCATTGCCCATACTCCCCCTCCGCAGCCAGGTGCCATGGGCTGCATAGTTGCCACTGTTGCCAGCTGGCACCTGGTCAGGCAACCCCCCCATCCCTGGCACTCCGATCCCCGGGACTCCCCATCCCCAGCACCCCCAACCCCGGCACCCCCGAGCCACGGCACCCCCCATCCCCGGCACTCTGATCCCCGGCACTCCCCATCCCGGCACAAAGTCCCGCATAAGAGATTATTGTGCAAAATTAAAGCGCATGGGATTGGGGGAAATGTACTGAGGTGAATAGAAAACTGGTTGGCAGAGAGGAAACAAAGAGTAGGGATTAATGGGTCCCTTTCAAATTGGCAGGCAGTAACCAGTGGGGTACCACAGGGATTGCTGCTGGGACCCCAGCTATTCAAAATATATATTAATGATTTGGATGAGGGAACAAAATGTAACATCTCAAAGTTTGCAGCTGATACAAAATTAGGTGGGAAGGTGAACTTTACCTATCTAAGTCCCTTTGTAGACCTTTTCCAATCCTCACTTTTCTACCTTCATTTATGACCATACATTCGGTCCATTCATCCAAGTCATGAATAGTTGAGGCCCCAGCACTAATTCCTATGGCACACCACTAGTTGTGTGCCAACCATAAAATGACCAATTTATCCCTACTCTCTGCTTCCTGTAAGCCAACCAATCCTCTATCCTGATAATATGTTTTCCCCTAAACCATGAGCTATTTTGTATAGCATCTTTGACGTGGCACCTTATCAAATGCCTTTTGGAAATATTATGGGCCAGGGTTTAGAGAACCCAAAAGTGTATCATGGGGTTCACCTGACCCACAACTTTTAATAGATTGTGGTATGGGGAGCACACGGCCCATTCTACAGGTGTGGTACAGCAGAAATGGAAAAGTATTTTTTAAAGCAAAACAATGTTTATTCTATGAACTCAAGTTAACCTTTTTAAAACATACAGTGAACATCTTAGCAACCATTAATTCAAATACAACCACCAAAGACTACAACACTAAGTAAACCTTTAAGCTTTCCTTTTAACATCCATACAACTTAAAACACCTTTTACCAGAAGCACATCACTACTGTTATTAGTTTTAAATCACCAGGATCGATTTACAGTCATTAGATTACAGAGAGAGATTCATACACCTTCTGGCTGTGACTGCAGCTATCCAGCTCTGAAAACGAAACTAAAACACACCCTGCAGCCTGCTCAAAAACAAAAGTAAAAAGCTGACAGACAGCCCAGCTCCACCCACACTCTGACATCACTGATAAACACCCATTTCTTAAAGGTACTCTCACATGACAGAAATCCAAGTCCACCACATCTACATGTTTCCCTTATCCACGTTACTTGCTCCTTACTTATGGAAGGGAAGTTAATCTGAGGATTAGTTGCCCGCATAAAAAATATATTAATATTAGTTGCTATTAAAGAAAAGGTGCTAGATAAAAGGCACTACATACTAGATAAGGAACCAAGAGAATTCCCAAGGTTTGTGTAACATAAACAAAACCAGCCACCTGCTGTTTACTTCTTTATTTTAGACTATAAAGATAATGGTTTCTGCTGTGTAATTTCAGAGTGCTGTGGAATGGCTTTTTAGCCTACTGCAGCCTCTCCATGACATCATGTTAATAAAATCCTAAAACAAAGCTCGAAGCCTCCGCCTAATCACTATTTCCACGACATTCCTCAAAAATAACTCTAATAAATGAGTCAAACATGATCTCCCTTTTGTAAGGGCCCTTTCTGTTGATTCCCTTAGCTCCCATTTCTTTTACTTTGCCATTATCATTTTTGATCCATGGATATTTAATGGACATATACCTTTAAGTCAAGCTGAGGAAATGAGGAACTAAAAAAATTGCAAAATAGTAAATTGTGACGAGGATTCAGGGATCCTACAGCAAGATCTGGACAGGTTGGGCGAGTGGGCAAACCAATGGCAGATGCAGTATAATTTGGATAAGTGTGAGGTTAGCCATTTTGGAAGCAAAAACAGGAAGACAGATTACTACCTGAATGGTTGTAAATTGGGAGAGGGGAGTGTGCAGCGGGACCTGGGTGTCCTTGTGCACCATTCGCTGAAGGTAAGCATGCAGGTGCAGCAGGCAGTAAATAAGGTTAATGGTATGTTGGCCTTCATTGCGAGAGGTTTCGAGTATAGAAGCAGGGATGTGTTGCTGCAATTGTACAGTGCCTTGTTGAGGCCATACTTGGAGTATTGTGTGCAGTTTTGGTCTCCTTCTCTGGGGAAGGATGTTCTTGCTCTTGAGGGAGTGTAGCAAAGGTTTACCAGACTGATTCCAGGGATGGTGGGACTGTCATATGAGGAGAGATTGACTAGGTTGGGATTGTTCTTGCTGGAGTTCAGAAGAATGAAGGGGATCTCATAGAAACTTATAAAATTCTAACAGGACAAGACAGGGTAGATGCAGGGAAGATGTTACCAATGATGGGTGTGTCCAGAACCAGGGGTCACAGCCTGAGGATTCAGGGTAAATCATTTCAGACAGAGATAAGGAGACACTTATTCACACAAAGAGTGGTGAGCCTGTGGAATTACAGGAAGTAGTTGATGCCAAAACATTGAATATATTCAAGAGGCGGCTGGATATAGCACTTGGGGAGAATGGGATCAAAGCATATTGGAAGAAAGCAGGATTGGGCTATTCAGTTGGATGGTCAGCCATGATGGTGATGAATTGCAGAGCAGGCTCACAGGGCCAAAAGGCCTCCTCCTGCTCCTATCTTCTATGTATCTATGTATCCCTGGCACCCCCCCCATCAATGGCACTCCCATCCCCGGCATCCCCAATCCCAGGCACTCTGATCCCCGGGACTCCCTGGGTGCAATTCTCCCATCGGGAGACTAAGTCCCGACGCCAGAGTGAAAGCCAGAGTGAAAACCAGAGTGTATCACGCCGGCGTCGGAGGCCGTTCCCAGCCCCTTATTCTCCCACCCCCTGGGGGCTAGGAGCGACGCCGCGTCATTCACACGCGCCGGGCCTTGACGCCACGTAAAAGCAGCGCCGCGTAAATGATGCGACCGGCGCCGTGTAAATGACGTCACCTGTGCATGCATGGTTACCATGCTCCCCGCAGGCGCCCCGCAAGAAGATGTCGGATGTATCTTGCGGAGCAGCGGTGGAAAATAGATCCTCCTTCAGAGAGGCCAGCCCGCCGATCGGTGGGCACTGATCGCGGGCCAGACCCCTTTTGAGCACCCCCCCAGTGCAGGAACCCCCCTCGCCCCCCACAGGCCACACCCCCCAGGTGTGGATGGTGCCGGCGGGAACCTGTCGTGTTGGGTAGGCCGCTCGGCCCATCCGGGTCGGAGAAACGCCGCTCGCCCATTACCAATGGCAAGTGGCGATTCTCCCAGCGGCCAGCCGTGATTCGCGCTGCGCCGGTTTGCGGGGTGTGGGAGAATCATGTGCGGGCATCAGGGTGGCGTGGTGGGACTCGCATGGCGCCCGGGCGATTCTCCCACCCGGCGTGGTGGGGGGGGGGAGAATTCCGACCCCCATCTCCGGCACCCCCATCCCCGGCACCCCCAAGCCATGGCACCCCCCATCCCGAGCACCCGTGAGCCACAGCACACCCCATCCCTGGCACCCTCATCCCCGACACTCCCATCCCCGACACCCCTATCCCCGACACCCACATCCCAACACCCCCATCCACGGCACCCCCATCCCCGGCACCCCCATCTCCGACACCCCCATTCCCCGCACCCCTATCCCCGGCACCCCTATCTCCGACACCCCCATCCCCGGTACCCCCATCCCCGGCACCCCCATCCCCGACACCCCCATCCCCGGCAAACCCAAGCCACGGCACACCCCATCCCCGTCACCCCCATCCCGGGCACGTCCATCCCCGGCACACCCCATCCCCGGCACCCCCATCCCCGGCACACCCATCCCCTACATCCTCATCCCCGGCACCCCCATCCCCGGCACACACCATCCCCGACATCCACATTCCCGGCACCCCCATACCGGGCACCCCCATCCCCGACACCCCCATCCCCGGCACCTCCCATTCCCGACACCGCCAAGCCACGGCACCCCCCATCCCCGGCACACCCATCCACAGCACCTCCATCCAGGGCACCCCCATCCCGGGCACTCCCATCCCCAGCACTCCCGTCCCCGGCACACCCATCCCCGGCACACCCATCCCCGGCACCCCCACCCCGGGCACCCCATCCCGGGCACTCCAATCCCCGGCACTCCCATCCCCGACACCCCCATCCCTGGCACCCCCATCCCCGGCACCCTCATCCCCGGCACCCCCATCCCCGGCACACCCCATCCCCGGCACCCCCATCCAGAGGCACTCCCATCCCCGGCACTCCGATCCCCGACACCCCCATCCCCAGCACCCCCAACCCCGGCACCCTCATCCCCGGCACCCCCATCCCCGGCACACCCCAGCCCCGGCACCCCCATCCCCGGCACCCCCATCCCCGGCACCCCCATCCCTGGCACACCCCATCTCCGGCACCCCCATCCCCGGCACATCCCATCCCAGGCACCCCCATCCCCGGCACCCCATCCCCGGCACCCCCATCCCCAGCACACCCCATCCCCGGCACCCCCATCCCCGACACCCCCATCCCCGGCACCCCCATCCCCGGCACCCCCATCACCGGCACACCCCATCCCCGGCACCCCCATTCCCGGCACACCCCATCCCAGGCACCCCCATCCCCGGCACCCCCATCCCCGGCACCCCCATCCCCGGCACTCCCATCCCCGGCACCCCCATCCCCGGCACTCCCATCCCCGGCACTCCCATCCCCGGCACCCCCATCCCCGACAGCCACATCCCCGGCACCCCCATCCCGGGCACCTCCATCCCGGGCACCCTCATACCAGGCACCCCCATCCCGGACACCCCCCCATCCTCTCCCCACCCCAACCCCCTCCCCCCGCAGCAACCCCGATCGCTGCACCCTCGGCCCTGGGGAGCATCCTCCACCGCCATCCCCCACCCAAGGCCATGCTGTCTCCTCTCCAGCGGCCGCCCCACACCGACCCCTACCTGCTCGCTCGCCGGCATCAGCCAGCACGACTGGTTGACGCTGTTAAAAAGCATGTTTAATTTACTCCAGCTGTGACCTGTGCCGGGCCTTCGGCCCTTCCGGGCCAGAGATTTGAAGCAGCCCCGGGGCCCGTCGCGCTGATTCTCGCCATTCTGCAAGGCGCACGGCATGATTCCGGTCGACGGGGATTTCCGCGATGTCCGCTGACCGACACCAAAAACGGCACTAATCAGTCCGGCATCGCACCGCCCCAAAGGTGCGGAATCCTCCGCATCTTGGGGGGCCGAGCCCTAACCTTGAGGGGCTAGGCCCGCGCCGGACTGATTTCCGCCCCGCCAGCTAGCGGAAAAGGCCTTTGGTGCCCCGCCAGCTGGTGCGGAAATGACATCTCCGGGCAGCGCATGCGCGGGAGCATTAGCGGCCGCTCAGGCATCCCCATGCATGCGTTGTGGAGGGGGTCTCTTCCGCCTCCGCTATGGTGGAGACCGTGGCGAAGGCAGAAGGAAAAGAGTGCCCCCATGGCACAGGCCCGCCGGTGGATCGGTGGGCCCCGTTCGCGGGCCATGCCACCGTGGGGGCACCCCCCGGGGCCAGATCGCCCCGCGCGCCCCCCAGGACCCCGGAGGCCCCCCGCGCCGTCTTGTCCCGCCGGTAAGAGAGGTGGTTTAATCCACACCGACGGGACAGGCATTCTAGCAGCGGGACTTCGTCCCATCTGGGCCGGAGAATCGTGGAGGGAGGGGGGCCCACCAACCGGCGCGGTGCGATTCCCGCCCTCGCCGAATCTCCGGTACCGGAGAATTCGGCAACCGGCAGGGGCGGGATTCACGCCAGCCCCCAGCGATTCTCCGACCCGGCGGGGGGTCGGAGAATCTCGCCCAGTGTCAGAAACTGTGGTGATTGTAGAATCCATAAAAGGAAATTGATATATATATATATATATGGGGGTGGGGGGCGCTTAAAGGGGTTTAGGGAAAGGGCAGGGAGATAGCGCGAAGTGAGTGGTTCTATTAATACAAAGGGCAGTCTAATAGGCCCCTGCATTGTAAAGGTTTTTGATTCTAGGAGGAGAGACCACAAAACTGGTCCGAATAAACCAAAATGGAATGACCACATGACCGAGTCGAAAGAACTCGTGAGCAACCGTCATGGGTGTCACTGAGGACAATTATGAAAACAGCGATCTGGATATCAAGAGAAAGGTTACTAAGGGATGCTTCAGAGGGAGAGGGTCCTGTACCCGAGCAAAGAATGTCCCTACCCTGCTGCCACTGCTTAGCCAATCAAGGAAAGGAAATATTGATGTCAATGAATGCCATTATACAGACTTTTCATGATAGTTTTGTTTTTCTTTCCCATCCGAGAATCTCTTAGATTGAGATCAACCAGAGTGTTTAAAGTGATTGATGTGTGCTGGTTGTTCCATTTCGTTCCAAACCTTGTTCAGACCCCGACAACCCAAGCTCTCGATATGGGGCACTTTTAATCTCAAGGCTGACTGCATTACAGAACCTGAAAGCAAAATCAGCAACGCAGCAGATTTAACCGCAAAATTAATCATTTCTCTTTTTTTCCATAATTTTTGTCAAACAATTTGAAAAGTGTCCAACCAGCTGCATCACAGGATTGAAAAAAAATACATTGTAATTCAAGAATTCTGAAATTCCTCTGCCGCTTTTTAAAAAATAATGGATGTTATTGTTTAAGTGCGAATTCACCTTTGCCGGTGAGTGAAGCTACCGGCGTCAGGTACCTCTCAAAACATGTTTGAAAACTCAGGAACTTATCTCCTTTAAATGCGCCTATAATTGTAATTTGGGGCGGCACAGTGGTTAGCACTGCTGCCTCACAGCTCCAGGGACCCGGGTTCAATTGAGGTCTTGGGTGACTGTTTAGAGTTTGCACATTATTCCCCGTGTCTGCCTGGGTTTCCTCCGGGTGCTCCGGTTTCCTCCCACAGTCCAAAGACGTGGTTAGATGGTGTTACTGAGATAGGGTAAGTGTGTGGGCCTGGGTAGGATGCTCTTTCAGAGGGTCCGTGCAGACTCAATGGGTCGAATGGCCTCCTTCTGCACTTTAGGGAGTCTATGAATTGTAGATCAGCCAAAATCAAAAAAACTATTCCCATTATTGCTAATTCTATGTCCTCAAAATATATATTTAAATGCTTCAGCATTCTAATGAAGAAATCCGTTCGACTAGTAAACAATAAATGAACTGTACATCAACTGTGCCTAGAGATGCTTAAAACTGTAAGACCAACACTTTCTGACATTCGAGGTTACAATATTTCCCCGGAGATTCTTTTTTTTAGCATTTGAACACTGATTGGGATAATTTAGTCCAGTATTGCCAATGCTGCAAGTTAGTTCAAAAGATATCACAACACTCAGTGCTGATAATTCAAAATAAATTGCAAATAAAAATGCACTTTGCAAGGAGGAAGTTGATTTAGTACTGGACAAATGTGGTATTAGGCTTAACAACACATGTACATACTCTCAATTATAGAATACTGTATTCCAGAAATAATGGCAGGTCCAGCTATAAACTGCAGTAATTGCAAAGTATTCTGCGGAAAGAAAATATGTTGATTATAATTAGTAATTTTATGGGTGCGATCTTCAGGGAGCTCCGTTGGATATATAATCCAGATGGTGAACTATTAATAACAAACTTTTCTGGAATGGTTCATTGTTATAAAACAAATGATGCGGACAGTTAGACTGAGGCAGCTGGAAGTCTGGCGGCTGTAAAACTGGCCAGTATTTGACGTTATGTTAGGAAGCAATCACACAGACAGACCACGGCCTCTTGGGAATGTGCTTTCCAGCACCACAGACCGCGGACAGCTCCATCGTCAAAATACTGCCCAGGCTGCAAATCTGAAATTCAAACCAAAAACAAAATACAGGGCATACTTAGCAGGCCAGGCAGCATCCGTGGAGAGAAAAACAAAGTGAGTGGGTTTCAATGTCAGATGCTGCCTAACCAACCGTGTATTTCATTCATTTGCTGTCCCTATTAAACGAGGTGCATCAATTACAGAGGCCGTCACTTGTCTTCGTTTAAAAGCCGCTTGTTCGCGAAATCTACAAGGTGACAGTAATAACAGGGTCCACGAAGATGTTCCTTACCCTATTGCCGATTGTAATTACTTGCTTAACAAAGTCGGTGCAGTATCGATGGAGTGTTATTGGAAACATTCCTGGTTTAGCTTGAGGAACGAAATATCATTACTTGAAAATAAAATGATCAAAATGCCATTTCAATCACATCAGACCCAATCGATTGCTACATGTTTAACAAAGGCACTGCGTGGTAGGATTTTCCGACGTGGAGCCAGTAAACGTAGGTTCCTATATTTTCATATATCTCCAAATGGTCTCTTGGAGAAGCAGGCTCCAACTTCTAGAAGGCAAAATGTCCACGGACTGCTTAAGTGTCAGATTTCGCTATTATTTTACATGAACATTTCAAGTTTTATGAACCGGTTACTTAAATAAACCACCTCTCTATAATAATACACCAGGACAAGGTGAGGTGGCACATCTACTTCCACGGAGTTCTCCGTCTCCCCGATGCTGCTGTCCCACACTGACACGCACATTGCCAGTCATTCTGCCCCGAGTATCTTAAGGACGCGCCTAAAACGTTTAAAACAGCCTTTTACAAAGGGCTACTATCGATTAATCAATAATGGTATTGCCTCTATTCGATGTCTAAGTGCGTCCTTTTATCGTTCATATCACAGCATAACATTTATACGTACCCTACTTGTAACTTGATATCAATTGGAGCAAACTCAATAGACCCTCATTTGTCACTAAATTTGGTAAAACATAAGAATATAAGGACTAGGAGCAGGAGTAGGCCATCTGCCCAGCTCAAACCCACTTAGGGGAAAACTTTTTTTTAATGGCTGGTCATTTTGGATAGAATAGTTTCAGAGCATAAGTCTAACTAAGACACTGCCTTTCTATAATGGGGAGCTGCGAGGAAGAGGCGCCGTTTATAACATGTGCCCAGTCCTTGACAACACTCACTTTAAAGCCACATTTACAAAAGAATCGGACATGGTAATAGCTGGCACTCTGAATGAAGCAGCGGGGACGTTTGATGGTTGCCTTTATTTATACAAATATATTATAATCAATGGACAGCGCCTCAGTCCTGTTGTTATTGAGTCGGCGGCTCTATCTCCTGGGGTGTACAAAGTCGGATGAGTGTTGTTCTAATGTCCCTGTTGGTCTCCGTCATTCAGTTACACTTTTACATAGCATGGGAAACCTCGGACTTTACATAGAGACGATCAAATTACGAAATATACATCTAAGTGGGAATCCAGAGTTAAATGACATACATTTCTGCTACATGTGCATCCTCGTTATTAACACAAATATTTAATTTCAAGAAATAGGAATTAGGCTTTAATGTGATTTGCCATGCGCCGTATCTGTGGTCGCCTCCTCCCCTGTTTTCTTGAAACGATGCCATGTCCAAGTTTTAACACCAACAGTCTGTTTCCTGCAGCCAGGCGATAGTGTTCATTACAAAAGCATGGATTGGAACACGGGGTTCCTCGCAGTGTCCGTACAGTGAAGGTCCGGGCCGGTGGCGGAGTCCAGTGTGTGGGGGTGGGGGTGCGGGTGGGCAGACACACAGGCAGCCCGAGGAGCCGGGCTCAGCACCATCCCATTCCCTCTCTCTGGCGCAGGGCCTTTCCCCGCCTCGGGGCTGCGCTGGTCGCGCTCGTATTCCTGCTGAGCCCGCTGCATCTTCCGCTTCTTCATCTTGCTTTTGTGAAAGTGAAAGGTGAGGAGGGACACGGTGATCACACCGAATATCAGCGTCACTAACACGATGAGAACCACAGTGGCCGAGAAGGAGTAGATCAACTTTCCCACCTCGGTGACACAGGTGCCATTGCTGTGAGAAAAGTTCCTGCTTCCAGCGCAAGAGGACAGGGCAAGCGGCAGAGCTTTGTGTATCCTGGCACTCATCTGTTGGGCAGCAAAGTCTCCCTTCTCCAAAGCTGCTGATGTGTCGAGCTCCCTCCCTCACGGCTCGCGTTTCGATACTGTCCCAGATAAATGCCTGTTTCTCTCTCCGGAGCTGCTGGCAAAGGGGGCGGGAGGGGGGAAGGGGGAGACTCTGTGGGAGGCAAAGAGAATTCCAATGTACAAGTTTAACATCCAGCAAATAGCACAATATGAAATCCAATGAAGCGCAAAGCCGCCCTCAAGCAGTTTACCCTCCCGCCCATGGAGACATTGTTGTTAAAAACAAAACACGAATTGTTTAAGATTTTTTTATTTTAAAAAGGTCACACGGTGGCTGCCTTTTGCCATGCAAAAAGGAAATGCGAGGAAAGAAGCGGCTCCACCAATGGTGGTGTAATGCGTCTGTGTGCGTCTGTCTCAGCCAGAACGTTGTGCAATGAAGCAATCGCTTGGGGTACACAAAAGGGCTCGCGACGAGAAAACCCATTCACCTCCACCCAGTAACCCTCTGCTTATTGCCAGGCATGGGCACCTCGTCTGCTCCCTTTGATTTACACTGCGCTCAGTCTGACAGGCGGAGATTTGTTTGCAAACATTAGTTGATAGCGAGTCAAAATAATGTTGCAAGTGTTATTGTTAGCACAGGCTCCCAACGTGTAGGCTAGTTCTACAATATGAATGCTGCAGCCGGGCTCGTGTGCGTGTGTGTGTCCCATATCTACAACACGTAGCTATTCCTGATTTTCCAATTCGGTTACATCACTCACTTTCAGCCCAGTCTCTGCAATCACTTCATCACTTTTATCTCCGCGCTTTCGGAAGTCCAAACGTGTTTGCTCTTTACAAAGAAAACGGCCATGCGGAAATCACAGCCTTCACCGGGAATAGCGAGCCGGGGCACAGCAGCAAAAGTGAGGTTTTGGTTGATTTGTTAGAAGAGGCAAAAGTCAGTTGCAGCATGAATACAGGAGGCGGATTAAACTGCCAATCCAGCCAGTTTTGCA
This sequence comes from Scyliorhinus torazame, assembly GCF_047496885.1. Taxonomy (NCBI): domain Eukaryota; kingdom Metazoa; phylum Chordata; class Chondrichthyes; order Carcharhiniformes; family Scyliorhinidae; genus Scyliorhinus; species Scyliorhinus torazame. The sequence continues at coordinate 136,432,081 of NC_092721.1, read as the reverse complement.
GAGAGAAGGTGGTGGGGAGGGGGGGGGGGGGGGGACATAAGCAAGCAGCAAATAAAAAGCTACAGATTGCTAACGATATACATCTACGAGGAAGATTTACTTTATAAAGAGTACACAATGCTCAAATAGTTCTGTGCAAAGTGACTTCAGTAGTTTGTAGTTTTAAATGAAACATTCCCAGATGTGTTTTCCTACCTTGGCTGGCTGGAGAGCCCTGCTGTTCCGGAAGCTAAGAGCTGAAATAACGAAATAATAATAAGGCAGTTCAGAGAAACAATGTGAACAGCACAGCCCCAATAACCGGAAGTACGTATTCTCTCAGACAACCAAAAATATCACTGATCTCATCCAGTTACTTGCTATTTCTCATTCATTGGAAACATTGTCCGTCTTTTGCAGGATTTTTTTCCTTCAAATTCACTTGCTATATTTTTCAATATCTCATTAACTCCAGGGGGAGGGGGGTGTTGAAGCAGAAAAGCTACCCAGTCTGGTGCACATACAGGCGCAGTTTAGTTATTCCCTTTTATTCACCTTATCCAATTTCCAGCGGCACATTTCCATCTCTGCTCTCTGTCGAATCTGCCAATAACATCGCGCGGTTCATTTGATCAGCACAGCCAAGCCATCCCCATCTGCACTTAATAAGACCAATTTAAAACCGAAACCAATTTGGTTTCGAATCCATTTTCTGCGACGCGATTTAGTTACACGATTAGTTTAGCATGTTGAATGGCTTTTGGAAATTCCAATGTGGGTACACATTTGGAAGTTGTAATAACATTGCAGTGAATGGCATCAGATATGTAACATCAAACATCAGATCAACTGAGGGACAGGAATGATCTTGGAGTAGAGTGCCTGGGAAAATCAACTCACACTGGAGCTGCCCTTTGGAGGCTAAAGGATGGGGTTTTATCTGAAACATGTATGTTCTTCATGTTTCAAAGCAGAGTTGTGAGATTGAAAACGACAGTTATCAGTGGCTTGTTAGGTGGTACACATGTAGCAGATCTTGTGAAAACCTGTGCAATAATCAAAAAGGAATCAGATTTACTTTTGGGAAGAATGTAAGGAGGCTGTGGCTTATGTTAATATTTTCATATGACCAGTCAAATTATAAGCCATTTGACAAATGTAGCTCAATTTACTCTGATTGCATTAATTTGATTTCAGTCAGTGTAGCCAGCAATACTTAATAAATCTTAAGTGACTTCAAAAATCTATTTTTGCTTGGACATAGAAGAAAAACAAAGTCAGTCTGGAAGGCAGTACAAATTAGACATGTTAAGGTACAAGGGAATATGGCAAGGCTGGATGGCATTTATTTTAATGCAAGGGGTCCTCAGGTTAGGCAGATGAACTGAGGATGCTAATTAACATATGGGAGTATGATATTATTGCTGTCACAGAGACATGGTTGAAGGTGGGTTGGAACTGGCAGCTCGATATTCCAGGGTATAGAATCTGTAGGTGAGATGGGGGAGGGGCTAAAAGAGGAGGAGGTGTTGCAATATTGATCAAGGCATCAATTGCTGCATCAAGGAGGGAAGATACCTTAGCAGGCTCCCCAATTGAGGCAATATGGGTGGAGCCTAAAAACAAAAAGGGGCAATCATGTTGCTGGGAGTGATAGACCCTCAAGCAATCAGGGGGAGATAGAAGAGCAGATATGTAGACAAATCTCAGAGAAGTGTAAAAACAATAGGGTAATAATAGTAGGTGATTTCAACTTCCCCAATATTAATTATGCTAGGTGAAGTGTGAAAGGCTTGGGGGGGGGGGGGGAGTGGAATTCTTAAAGTGCATCCAGGAGAGCTTTTTGATCCAACACATGGAATGTTCTACAAGAGACGGGGTGATACTTGACCTAATGTCAGGGAATGAAGCCGGGCAGGTGGTAGAGGTGTTATTGGGGGAACATTTTGGAGATAGTGACCATAACCCGGTAAAATTCTAGGTAATTATTGAAAAGGACAAAAATGGACTGGAGGCTGGATTCTCTGCCGGCGGGATGCTCCATTTTGCCGACAACCCGGGGGTTTCTCGACGGCATGGGGCTGCCCCACAATGGGAAACCCCATTGACCAGCCGGCATAACGGAGCATCCCGCCGCCGGGGAGAAGCAGAAATGTGGCACGGCGGGACAGAGAATCCAGCCCATGATTTCTGAACAGAGGGAATGCCAATTTTAATATGATAAGAGGATCTGGCCAAAGTGGACAGGGAGCAGCTACTTGTAAGAAGATCAATATCAGAGCAATGAGAGTCATTCAATTTTTTTTTTATTTTAAAAATAAATTTAGTGTACCCAATTCATTTTTTTCCAATTAAGGGGCAATTTAGCATGTTCAGTCCACCTATCCTGCACATCTTTGGGTTGTGGGGGCGAAACCCAAGCAAACACGGGGAGAATGTGCAAACTCTACACGAACAGTGACGCAGAGCCGGGATCGAACCTCGGACCTCGGCGCCGTGAGGCACCAATGCTAACCACTGCGCCACCGTGCTGCCCTGGGAGTCATTCAAAAAGGAAATAGACAGAGTACAATGTCAACATGTTCCCGTAAAGGTAAAGGGTGGGACCAACAAGTCCAGAGAACCCTGGATGTCAAGGAATATGCAACATTGGACAAGGACAAAAGGGAGGCTAATGGCAGATTCACAGGGCTCAAAATAGTGGATGCCCGAGGGGAATATAGAAAGTGCAGAGGAGTATTTTTTAAAAATAAAGAAATTGGGAGAGAAAAGCAGGGGGCATGAAAAAACACTGGTGGACAAAATAAAGGAAAATCCCAAGGTGTTTTATAAGTATATTAAGTGAGTCTAACATCAATAGAGTAATTATTGGAAAAAGTTATGAGGGACAGAAATAATCTCCATTTGGAAGGCAAGGATTAATCAAGGACAGTCAGAATGGCTTTGTGAGACTTCCGGTTGCGGCGATGCCCTGCTAGCCGCACGTTTCGGCGGCTCCAGCTCCAACGGACCTTCGGGCTCTTTTAAGAGCCCCAACGAGAAATTTTGGGGCAACGCAACCCGGTGTGGGGTGAGTGAATAGTGAGTCCCCCCCCAACGAAAGAGGAAAATACCGGCGGCGGCAGCTGCAGCGCGAGGAATTGTCGACGAAAGGGACAGAAAGGGAGAAGACACAAGATGGCGGCGGAGAAAGCCCAGGCGACATGGGGGCCCGAGCAAGACGAATTTCTGAGACGGTGTGTGGAGCTACTAAAGAGGGAGGTGCTGACCCCGATGCTACAGGCAATTGAGGGGCTCAAGGAGGCACAAAGGACCCAGGAGACAGAGCTCCGCGTGGTGGAGCAGAAGGTGACGGATAATGAGGACGAGATCCTGGGCCTGGCGGTCAAAACGCAGACGCACGAGGCACTCCATAAAAAGTGCATTGAAAGGATTGAGGCCCTAGAAAACAGAGCGCGAAGGAAGAACCTTCGGATACTGGGTCTCCCTGAGGGAGTGGAAGGAGCAGACTGTGGAGCTTATGTAAGTACGATGCTAAGCTCATTGATGGGAGCTGAGGCCCCTACGGGCCCCTTGGAGGTGGAGTGGGCACATCGGATCCCGGCAAGAAGACCAAAAGCGGGAGAACCACCCAGGGCGACAATCGTGCGATTTCACCGCCTTAAAGATAGAGAAGAGGTCCTGAGATGGGCTAAAAAGGTGCAGAGTAGCAGATGGGAGAATGCAGTGGTATGGGTGTACCAGGATTGGAGTGCGGAGGTGGCGAGAAGGAGGGCGAGTTTTAACCGAGCCAAGGAGGTGTTACACAAAAAGAAGGTGAAGTTCGGGATGCTGCAGCCGGCACGACTATGGGTCACGTACCAGGAGAGACACTATTATTTTGATACGGCGGAAGAAGCATGACCTTTATTAAAGAGGTCAAATTGGATCGGAACTGAGGGACTGATACTGTAGGGAATGTTATTGTTATTGTTATGGTTGATGTAAAAAGAGAAGTAAATTGGGATGGGGGGAGACACTAGGAAATGTGGGCACCGGTGAGGGGGGAAAGAAGGGACATAGGCGGAGAATGAGGAATGGGAGGGGGAGAGGAAAGGGAGCTGCGCCACAAGAGGCGGGTCAGATAAAGGGATGTTCCCGCGCCAGAAAGATTATGGTGGGAAGACAGGCGCAAGGCGGATGGGAGTTCCCCACACGGGGGGGTCAAGGAGTGAGCAGGAGTAGCCGGGGTCAGTTGAAGTCAGCTGACTTGCGGAAGTAATATGGGGGGAGCAATCACGCTAGAAAGGGATCTAGCGGGGGGTGGGGGGGGGGGGGACAACTGGGTTGCTGCTGCGGAAATCAAAAAGGAAATGGCTAAAGAGTGGGTGGACGGGGATGGAATGCGACGCCTGGGGAGCGAGTGGGAGCGTGGAGGCGGGATGTGGGACTGGCCTAGAGAAGGTGATGTCTAGTCGACACGGGAGGGGGGCAGGTAGCCCCCTAGTGAGGCTGATCACGTGGAACGTGAGAGGCCTGAACGGACCGATTAAAAGGGCCCGAGTGCTCGCGCACTTGAAAGGACTAAGGGCAGACGTGGCTATGCTCCAAGAGACGCACCTGAAGGTGACGGACCAAGTTAGGTTAAGGAAAGGATGGGTGGGACAGGTGTTCCACTCAGGACTAGATGCAAAGAATAGAGGGGTGGCCATATTGGTGGGGAAACGGGTAGCATTTGAAGCAAAGAACATCGTAGCAGATAGCGGAGGTAGATTTGTAATGGTGAGTGGCAGGCTGGAGGGAATGGAGGTCGTGTTGGTTAATGTATATGCCCCGAATTGGGACGATGCGGGATTTATGAGACGGATGTTGGGTCGTATACCGGACCTGGAGGTAGGAAACTTGATATTGAGAGGGGACTTCAATACCGTGCTGGACCCAGGGCTAGATAGATCCAGATCAAAGACCGGAAGAAGGCCGGCAGTGGCCAAGGTGCTCAAGGGGTTTATGGACCAAATGGGTGGAGTGGATCCATGGCGATTTCTTAGACCGAGGGCCAGGGAGTTCTCCTTCTTCTCCCATGTCCATAAAGTGTACTCCCGGATAGATTTTTTTGTTCTGGGAAGGTCGTTGATCTCAAGGGTGGAAGAAGCTGAGTATTCAGCCATAGCGGTTTCGGACCATGCCCCACACTGGGTGGACCTGAACTAGGAGAGGAAAGGGAGCAGAGAGCACTCTGGCGATTAGATGTGGGATTGATGGCGGACGAGGGAGTGTGTGGAAGAGTGCGGGGGTGTATTGAGAGATACCTGGAGGTCAATGACGATGGGAGGTCCGTGTGGGAGTGGTATGGGAAGCACTAAAAGCGGTGGTCAGAGGAGAGCTGATCTCCATTGGGGCCCATAAAGGGAAAACAGAGGCCAAGGAAAGGGAAAGATTACTGGGGGAGATTTTAAGGGTGGACAGGGAATTTGCAGAGACCCCAGAGGAGGGACTGTACAGGGAGAGGAGATGACTCCAGACGGAGTTTGACCTCCTGACCACCAGAAAGGCGAAGGTGCTGTGGAGGAAAGCACAGGGGAGGAGGTATGAATATGGGGAAAAGGCTAGTCGTCTGCTGGCTCATCAGTTGCGAAAGAGGACAGCGGCGAGGGAGATAGGGGGAATTAGAGACGAAAAGGGAGCCACGGTGCGAAGAGCAGGGAAGATAAACGAGGTGTTCAAGACCTTTTATGAGGGACTGTATAGGTCCCAACCCCCAGAGGGAGAGGAGGGGATGCGGCAGTTCCTGGATCAATTGAGGTTCCCGAGGGTGGAGGAGCAGGAGGTGGAAGGCCTGGGGGCACCGATTGGGGTGGACGAGGTTATTAAGGGGCTGGGGAACATGCAAGCAGGGAAGGCTCCGGGACCAGACGGGTTCCCGGTGGAATTTTATAGAAAATACGTGGACTTGCTGGCCCCGTTGTTGGTGAGGACGTTCAATGAGGCCAGGGAAGGAGGGACTTTACCCCCGACAATGTCGGAGGCGACGATATCGCTAATTCTGAAGAGGGATAAAGATCCGTTGCAGTGCGGGTCCTATAGACCTATTTCATTATTGAATGTGGACGCCAAATTGCTGGCAAAGGTACTGGCATCGAGGATAGAGGACTGTGTCCCGGGGGTGGTGCACGAAGACCAGACAGGGTTCGTAAAAGGGAGACAACTGAATGTCAACGTGCGACGACTATTAGGGGTGATAATGATGCTCCCAGTGGAGGGGGAGGCAGAGATAGTGGCGGCAATGGATGGAGAGAAGGCATTTGATAGGGTGGAGTGGGAGTATTTATGGGAGGTGTTAAGGAGGTTTGGGTTCGGGAACGGGTTTATTAGCTGGGTCAAACTTCTTTATGGGGCCCCAACGGCAAGTGTAGTTACGGGTAGGCAAAGATCGGAGTATTTCCGATTATATAGGGGAACAAGACAGGGATGCCCGCTATCTCCACCTCTGGCCATGGTGTTGAGAGACTCCAGGAAATGGAGAGGGGTGATTAGAGGGGGAGAAGAACACCGAGTCTCGCTATACGCGGATGACCTACTGTTGTATGTGTCGGACCCAGCGGGGGGGATGATAGAGGTTATGCAGATGTTGAGGGAGTTCGGAGATTTCTCGGGATATAGGCTTAACATGGGGAAGAGTGAACTATTCGTGATACACCCAGGGGACCAGAGTAGAGAGATAGAAGGCCTGCCTCTAAGGAAAGTGGAAAGAAACTTCCGATACCTGGGGATTCAGATTGCTAGGAGCTGGGGAACCTTACACAGACTTAATCTGACACGATTGGTAGAACAAATGGAGGAGGACTTCAAGAGGTGGGACATGCAGCCTCTGTCGTTGGCGGGCAGAGTGCAGGCAATTAAGATGATGGTCCTCCCGAGGTTCTTATTTGTATTTCAATGTCTCCCTATGCTAATCACTAAGACCTTTTTTAAAAAAAATAGACAGGAGCATCACGAGCTTCATGTGGGCAGGGAAAGTCCCGAGGGTAAGGAGGGGGTTCCTGCAACGTAGCAGAGACAGAGAAGGATTGGCGCTACCGAATTTGGGCTGCTATTATTGGGCCGCCAATGTGGCGATGATTCGTAAATGGATGATGGAGGGAGAGGGAGCAGCGTGGAAAAGACTGGAGAGAAAGTCCTGTAAAGGGACGAGCTTAGAGGCGCTGGTGACGGCGCCGCTACCGCTCTCACCAAAAAGGTTTACCACGAACCCGGTGGTGGCGGCAACATTGAATATCTGGGGACAATGGAGGCGACAGAGAGGTGTCCGGGGAGCCCTGGTGGGGTCCCCAATCAGGAACAACCATAGGTTTGCCCCAGGAAGAATGGATGGAGGATTTCAGAGCTGGCACCAGTTGGGAATTAGGAGGGTGGGAGATTTATTTATAGAGGGGACGTTTGCGAGCTTGGGAGCATTGGAGGAAAAGTATAAGTTGCCCCGGGGAAACTTCCTTAGATATATGCAGGTGAGGGCGTTCACAAGACAACAGGTGAGGGAATTTCCGCTGCTCCCGGCACAGGGGATTCAGGACAGAGTGCTTTCGGGGGTGTGGGTCGGAGAGGGCAAGGTGTCAGAAATATACCGAGAGATGAGGAAGGAGGGGGAGGAGTCGGTGGGCGAATTAAAAGGAAAGTGGGAAGAAGAGCTAGGGGAGGAGATAGAGGAGGGTATGTGGGCTGATGCCCTAAGCAGGGTAAATTCCTCTTCCTCGTGCGCCAGGCTTAGCCTGATTCAATTCAAGGTGCTACATAGAGCACACATAACGGGAGAAAGACTGAGCAGGTTCTTTGGAGTGGAGGACAAGTGTGGGAGGTGCGGCGGAAGCCCGGCAAACCACGCACATATGTTTTGGTCGTGCCCGGCACTGGAGGGGTATTGGAAGGGAGTGACGGGAGTGATTTCCAAGGTGGTGAAGGCCCGGGTCAAACCAGGCTGGGGGCTAGCTCTATTTGGAGTTGCGGATGAGCCGGGAGTGCAGGAGGCGAAAGAGGACGACGTTGTGGCCTTTGCATCCCTAGTAGCCCGGCGTAGGATTCTACTCATGTGGAAGGAGGCGAAACCCCCCGGACTGGAGGCCTGGGTAAACGATATGGCGGGGTTCATAAAACTGGAGCAGATAAAGTTTGCCCTGAGAGGATCGGCTCAAGAGTTCACCAGGCGCTGGCAGCCATTTCTCGACTACCCAGGGGAACGTTAGAGGGAAGACAGATGACCAGCAGCAGCAACCCAGGGGGGAGGGGGGGCGGGTGGCAGTTTTAGTTTATGTTAAACGATTAGATTACTATGTTGATTAGCCATTTGTTTATTGTTAAACTTTCTTTACTGTTATGTTTGATCTGTAAAGGGAAAACATTTTGATCGAAAAAATTTTCAATAAAATATATTTAAAAAAAAAAGAATGGCTTTGTCAGGGGAGGTCATGTCTAACAAATAAAATTGAATTTTTTCGAGGAGATGCCCATGTGTGTAGATGAGGACAGTGCAGGTTATGCAGTCTACATGGACGTCTGTAAAGCTTTTGACAAGGTCCCAGATGGGAGCCTGATCAAGGAGGCCATGGGATCCAGGGCAATTTGTCAAATTGGATCCAAAGTTAGCTTCGTGGCAAGAGGCCGAGGGTGATGGTTGAAGGTTGTTTTTGTGACTGGAAGCCTGTGTGTAGTTGTGCACTGCAGGGATCAGCGCTGGGTCCCTTGCTGTTCGTAGTATATGTTAATGACCTACATGTGAATGTGGGAGTTATGATCAGTAATTTCACAGATGACATGAAAATTGGCGGTGTGGTAAATAGTGAGGAGGAAAGCCTGAGATTACAGGACGATATAGATGGGCTGATCAGATGGGCAGAACAGGGGCAAGTGGAATTTAATGCTGAAAAATGCATTTTGGAAGGTCTATCAAGACAAGGAAATACACAATGAACGGTAGGATGCCAGAAAGTACAGCGAGTACCAGAGGTGGTCGCAGAGGATCAAACGGGCTTTGTCAAAGGTAGACAGCTAACATCGAACATCAGGCATCTGCTCAGCGTGATCATGACCCGATCCGGAGACAGAGCACCTGAGGTGATCGTCTCCCTGGACGCAGAAAAGGCCTTCGAAAAAGTCGAGTGGAAGTACCTTATAGAGGTGCTGGAGCGGTTCAGGCTTGGATCAGGGTTCACCTCCTGGGTGAAACTCCTGTACAACTCTCCCATGGCGAGCGTAAAGACAAATAACACCAACTCCCAGTACTTCCAGCTGTACAGGGGCAGCAAGCAGGGATGCCCACTGTCACTGCTGCTGTCCGTCCTAGCGACCGAACCATTAGCGATTGCTCTCGGAACAGCAAAGAACTGGAGGGGGATCTAAAGAAGAGGCAGAGAGCACAGAGTCTCGCTCTAAGCGGATGACCTGCTCCTCTGCATATCGGACCCACAAAGCAGCATCGAAGGAATCATCATGCTCCTGAAAGAGTTTGGTGCCTTCTTCAGCGGTAAACTCAACACGAGTAAATGTGAGATCTTCCCGGAGAACCCGCAAGAGGGAGGGGCAGCACTGGTGGGACTACCGTTTAAACAAGCCCAACACAAATTCCGCTACCTGAGGACCCAAATCGCTCATGACTGGACGGGGATCCACAGATGGAACCTGACCAGTCTGACAGAGAAAGTCAAAAAGGACCTGCAGAGGTGGAACACACTCCCGCTCTCCCTGGCAGGGAGATTACAGACGATCAAAATGAATGTACTGCTCAGATACCTCATCCTACTAAGATCCATCCCGATCTATATCGCCAAGGCCTTTTTCAACGCACTGGGCAAATTAATTGTGGCGTTTGTATGGGGGAAGAAGAATGCCAGGATCACAAAGAAGATCCAACAGAAAACAAAATCCAGGGGAGGGCTAGCCCTCCCAAACCAAAAATTCTACCACTAGGCAGCGACGGCGGAAAGTGTGATGGTATGGATAAAGGAGCCAGAGGCTGAGTGGGTGCGCGCAGAGGAGGCCTCCTGCAAGGGGACCTCCCTCAGGGCCCTCGCCATGGCGGCACTACCAGCCCCGCACAAGAAACACTCCAGCAGCCCAGTGGTGATAGCCACCCTCCAGACGTGAGCCACCCTCCAGACGTGAGTCACCCTCCAGACGTGAGCCACCCTCCTGACGTGAGCTACCCTCCTGACGTGAGCCACCCTCCAGACGTGAGCCACCCTCCTGACGTGAGCCACCCTCCTGACGTGAGCCACCCTCCAGGCGTGAGATACCCTCCAGACGTGAGCCACCCTCCAGACGTGAGCTACCCTCCAGACGCGAGCCACCCTCCAGACGCGAGCCACCCTCCAGACATGAGCCACCCTCCAGACTTGGGACCAACTACGGCAGAAATTCGGACTGACCGAAATATCCGACAAAACCACAGATTCACACCAGCACTCACCGACGCCACCTTCAAAAGGTGAAGACAGGATGGAGAAGACAGATTCCAACTAGCTAAAGGCAACAAACTCAGATACCTGCAGCTTAAAAACTTCCTACGGAAGGAGACAAGGACATACCCGCGACCACCATGACAGACACTATTAGAAGAGCTACTGGACGCAGACATCCTAGGCAGAGGGAACTGTAGTGACATGTATGAATGACTGCGAGAGAGAGCTGACACTGAACTGGACACAACAAGGAGGAAATGGGAGGAAGACTTGGGGTTCGAAATAGGGTCGGGATTCTGGAGCGAAGCACTGCACAGGGTCAACTCTACCTCCACATGAGCGAGGCTCAAACTAACGCAGCTAAAAGTGGTACATAGAGCCCACTTGACCAGAACCAGAATGAGCATGTTCTTCCCAGATGTGGAGGACAGATGCAAATTGTGCCAAGGAGGCCCGGTCAACCACGCCCACATGTTCTGGTCTTGCCCCAGACTTGCTGGATACTGGACAGCCTTCTTCGAGGCAATGTCCAAAGTGCTGGGGAAGAGGGTCGAGCTATGCTCGAAAGTGGCGGTCTTCGGGGTATCAGACCAGCCAGATCTCTTCATGGGAGGAGGGCGGACGCCCTTGCCTTTGCCTCGATCGCTCGCCATAGAATCCTGCTTGACTGGCGATCAGCAGCACCACCTAAAGCTGCAGACTGGCTGTCCGACCTATCAAAATTTCTCCAAATGGAGAAAATCAAATTCACCATCCGTGGGTCAGACGAGGCCTTCCACAAAACATGGGAGCCATTCACCCGACTGTTCCGAGACCTGTTTGTGCCCAACACATAAATAAATAAATAGCCAGTAGCCTTGGGGAAATAGCCAGGCAAGACAGACTTAGGAAAGCGAGGGAGGACCGGGGAGTGGGGGGGAGGGGGGGAGGGGCTAGGCGAGGTAGCAAACCCCAGCAAGAAAAAATGGGGAACAGCGGTGAAAAAGAGGGGAAGGGACTGGGGTGGGGGGGTCAAGGAGAGTGGAGCTGGAGGGGGTTGGGGGGGGGGGGCGGGGGGAGAATTGTAGGCTGAGCCAACCAGATTTTAAATAGAGAAACCTAAGAAGGAACCTCTGTGACTGTACAATAAGTGATAACGAACAGCAATGTATATAATTTTGAAAATGGCAATAAAAAGATATTTTTAAAAAGAAAGTACAGCGGACCAGAGAGACCTTGGGATGCATGCACAGAGACCCCTGAAGGCAACAGGACATGTAGATAAGTTGGTTAAGAAGGCATATGGAATATTTTCCTTTAATAGCCAAGGCATAGAATATAAGAGGAAGGGGGTTATGATAGAGCTATATAAAATGCTTGTTAGGCTAGAGTACTGTGTGCCGTTCTGGTCACCACACTAAAGGAATGATGTGATTGCACTAGAAAGGGTGCAGAGGAAATTCACCAGGGTGTTGCCTGGACTGGAGCATTTCAGCTATGAAGAGAGGCTCAATAGTCTGGGGTTGTTTTCCTTGGAGTAGAGAAGGCTGCTCATCAGGGTGTACAAAATTATGTGAGATATAAATAGTGTAGATAGAAATAAATTTTTCCCCTTAGTAGAGGGGTCAATAACCAGGGGCATAGATTTAAGAGAAGGAGCAGGAGATTCAGAGGAGATATGAGGAAAAACATTTTCATCCAGAGGATGGTTGGAATCTGGAACTCACTGCCTGAAGGAGTGGTAGAGGCGGGAACCCTCACAATGTTTAAGAAGCATTTAGATGAGCACTCGAAACTCCATAAAATACAAGATAACAGACCAAGTGCTGAAAGTTGGAATAGAACAGATAGGTGCTTGATGGCCATCGCAGACACGATGGGGCAAAGGGCATTTTTCTGTGCTGTAAACTCTATGACTAAGTCTTAAGCAATTAAAGCAAAAGAGGACTCTTTGGATAGCAAATTTAGAAAGCTTTTTAAAATAAAAGGTATACCTAACAAATTTAAGACAATGACTTTGAATGGCTTCAGCCAGTTATGCAGCCTGTTGAAGCTCACGTCATGTTCATTCTCCCAGGCAACGATCTTGATCCCATTTGCAGAGATTTACCAATGGGTCATACCTTGAGTCATCAGAACCTGGCTGGCAATCTACTAAACACTTTGTGTCCGCCCGTAGATCTCCATCACGCCATGTCCGAGTCAGGCTACTGTTGTTTCTAACTGTTGCTAAGTGAGTTTCACTGTTTTTAATGACACCTTTCAGTCAATAACACTTGGTTCAAAAAGGATAAAAATGTACCATCCATGAGAAAAATAAGTTTTTTATTTTACCAATTTTAATCTGCTTGCACCACCAAGCCAGACATCTAAAGGGTCAAGGTCACTGCACAGGGTTGAGAAAGATTCCTTTCTTCAAATAATGTCTTGCAGGGACTGTACTTACGAGAAACTTTCAACTCATATCACGGTTATACATTAAATTGTTTATGAAAATTGGAGTGGATTGGATTGGATTGGTTTATTGTCATGTGTACTGAGGTACAGTGAAAATACCATAAGACATAGGAGCAGAATTAGGCCACTCGGCCCATCGAGTCTGCTCCGTCATTCAATCATGGCTGATATTTTTCTCTCCCCATTCTCCTGCCTTCTCCCCATAACCCTGATCCCCTTATTGATCAAAATCCTATTTATCTCTGTTTTAAAGACACTCAGTGATTTGGCCTCCACAGCCTTCTGCGGCAAAGCGTTCCACAGATTCACCACCCTCTGGCTGAAAAAATTCCTCCTCATCTCTGTTTTAAAGGATCGCCCTTTTAGTCTGAGATTGTGTCCTCTGCTTCAAGTTTTTCCTACAAGTGGAAACATTCTCTCCATGTCCACTCTATCCAGGCCACGCAGTATCCTGTAAGTTTCAATAAGATCCCCCCTCATCCTTCTAAATTCCAACGAGTATAGACCCAGAGTCCTCAACCGTTCCTCATACGACAAGCTTTTCATTCTTGTGAACGTCCTCTGGACCTTTTCCAAGGCCAGCACATCCTTCCTTTGATACGGAGCCCAAAACTGCTCACAATACTCCAAATGGGGTCTGACCAGAGCCTTATATAGCCTCAGAAGTACATCCCTGGTCTTGTATTCTAGCCCTCTCGACATGAATGTTAACATTGCATTTGCCTTCTTAACTGCCGACTGAACCTGCACGTTTATCTTAAGAGAATCGTGAACAAGGACTCCCAAGTCCCTTTGTGCTTCTGATTTCCTAAGCATCTTCCCATTTAGAAATAGTCTATGCCTCCATTTCTCCTTCCAAAGTGCATAAACTCACACTTTTCTACATTGTATTCCACCTGCTACTTCTTTGCTCACTCTCCTAGCGTGTCCAAGTCCTTCTGAAGCTCGCCTGATTCCTCAATGCTACCTGTCCCTCTACAGATCTTTGTATCATCTGCAAACTTAGCAACTGTGCCTTCAGTTCCTTCCTCCAGATCATTAATGTATATTGTGAAAAGCTGTGGTCCCAGCACCAACCCCTGAGGTACACCACTAATCACTGGCTGCCATCCTGAAAATGATCCCTCTCTCCCCACTCTCTGCCTTCTGCCAGTCAGGCAATCCTCTATCCATGCCAGGATCTTACCCTGAACATCATGGGCTCTTAACTTATTTAACAGTCTCCTATGCGGCACCTTGTCAAAGGCCTTCTGGAAATCTAAATATATCACGTCCACTGGTTCTCCTTTCTCTAACTTCCTTGTTACTTCCTCAAAGAACTCTAACAGATTTGTCAGACACGACCTCCCTTTGACAAAGCCGTGCTGACTCAGTCCTATTTTACCATGCACTTCCAAGTACTCCGCAATCTCATCTTTAATAACAGACTCTAAAATCTTACCAATGACCAAAGTCAGGCTAACCGGCCTATAATTTCCCATCTTCTGCCTCCCTCCCTTCTTAAACAGTGGTGTTACATTAGCCACCTTCCAGTCCTCTGGTACTCTTCCTGCCTCCAGTAATTCCTGAAAGATCATCACCAATGCCTCCACAATCTCCTCAGCTATCTCTTTCAGAATCCTGGGGTGAAGTCCATCCGGTCCAGGTGATTTATCCACCTTCAAACCTTTCAGTTTCCCCAGAACCTTCTCCTTGGTAATGGCCACTGCACTCACCTCTGCCCCATGGTTCTGGAGCTCTGGCATCCCACTGGTGTCTTTCACCATGAAGACTGATGAAAAGTAACTATTCAGTTCGTCTGCCATTTCTTTGTTTCCTATTATTACTTCTCTAGGTACATTTTCCAGTGGTCCAACGTTTATTTTTGCCTCTCTCTTACCTTTTATACATTGAAAAAAACTCTTCCTATCTTCCTTTATATTGCTAGCTAGCTTGCACTCATACTTCATCTTCTCCCCCCTTATTGCTTTTTTAGTTGTCCTCTGCTCGCTTTTAAAGGCTTCCCAATCCTCTGGCTTCCCACTTATCCTCGCCACTTTGTATGCTTTTTCTTTAGATTTTATGCTGTCCTTGACTTCCCTCATCAGCCATGAATGCCTTATCCTCCCCTTAGCATGTTTCTTCCTCCTTGGGATGAATTTCTGTTGTGCCTCCCTAATAATCCCCCAAAACTCCTGCCATTGCTGTTCCACTGTCTTCCCTGCTCGGCTCCTTTTCCAATCAACTCTGGCCAGCTCCTCCCTCATGTCTTTGTAGTTACCCTTATTTAATTGTAATACCGATACATCTGATTGCAGCTTCTCCCTCTCAAACTGCAGGGTAAATTCTATTATATTGTGGTCACTGCTCCCTAAGGTTCCTTCACCTTAAGTTCCCTAATCAAGTCTGCCTGATTACACATCACCAAATCCAGAATTGCCTGTTCCCTAGTAGGCTCTACCACAAGCTGCTCCAAAAAAACGTTTCTTAGACATTCCACAAATATCTTTTCTTGGGATCCACTACCAACCTGATTTTCCCAGTCCACCAGCATATTGAAGTCCTCCATGATTATTGGACTATTGCCTTTTCTATCTCCTGATTCATTTTCTGCCCCACATCCTGACTTAGGAGGCCTGTACATAACTCCCATCAGGGTCTTTTACCTTTGTGATTCCTCAACTCTACCCACAGAGATTCTATGCCCTCTGATCCTATATCGCTCCTTGCTATTGATTTAACTTCATTCCTTACTAACAATGCAACCCCACCCCCTTTGCCCATCTGCCTGTCCTTTCGATAGGACACATATCCTTGTATATTTAGATCCCAGTCCTGATCCCCTTGCAGCCACGTCTCTGCGATGCACACAACATTGTACCGGATAATTTCAATGTGCGCAACAAGCTCATTTATCTTGTTCTGTATACTACGCGCATTTAGGTACAACACCCGCAATCCTGCATTGACCACTTCCCTTTTCATACTTGTCACCTTCTTTGCTCTGCCTGAGGGTGATGTTGTTCTTTTATTTTGGTTCTCTATTTCCCCTTCAGTCATTACACCTTCTATGCTCATATTCTGGTTCCCACCCCCCTGCCATTCCCTGAATGTGCTGTTGATGTGCTACCACCAGCCGTACATCATGTACATCTGCGCCTGATATATTCTGGCAATCCCTTGGTTGAGGGTTGGCTCTTGGACGACAAGGGTTACCTGTTGAGGTCTTGGCTAATGGCACCAGTCTATAAGCCCCAGACCAACGCTACAACAATACCCATGCAGCATCCAGGAGCATCATTGAGCGGTGCATAGGCATCCTCAAGATGTGCTTCTGATGCCTGGACTGCTCTGGTGGGATGCTCTAGTATAGCCCCAGGGGAGTCTCAAACATTGTGTTGCCCTGCTGCAACCTGCACAACATTGCGCAGCAGAGGGGGGACAGGCTGGAGGAGGAGAAAGAATGCCAGGCCTCGTCTGCTGAGGAGGATGAAGATGGCCAGGATGAACTAGGCATTGAGCCCAGGGTGGCACGGCAGGCCGCCAAACATGTGCTCCAGGGCCGCCGCACTTGAGTCAACCTCACCCCCTCCAGATTTGCCAACTAAGATGCCTAGACACCGGAGGTTCCACCACCGCCATCGCAGCTCTTCATACTCCTCCCCACAACCTCACCCCCTTCCAAGTGGTGCACATGACCCCTTTCCCATACCCGCTCACATCCCCCCCGTCCCTCCTCCCTTCACTCCATCCCTCGACCCCAGCTCCCCCTCCCCTCTCCGAGGCTCCTACTAGCATCACTACAGGGTGTTGGCCGCGGGCAGGAAGTATCGGGGATCTTGTCTCGGGATGGAGGATGATGATGACTCGGTGTGAGATGAAGTCTATTGATCCTTATCATTTGAAATGTCTGACTCCTGCCTTTAGGATCACATTTCACTGTCTGCCAGGGGAATCCCTGCATGTGTGCTGGCTAATCCATCTCATGGGCCCATATATTCTTTGGGGTGGTCGGGGGGTTATGGAAATGGTGAGCGGTGTTTGGTCATTCACTGAGTAAACTGTCCTACAAGGCGGCCTCACACTTCTGGTCCCATTGACCCCAGGTGGAGCATCCAATTTCCCGAGGGTCCTGCCCTGTGCCATCATACAACACCCACATGCCACACTACCCATCTCCCACACCTCCCGTCCGGCACACCCTCTTCACATACAGTCCAGCCCATCCTTCATACCCTTCAGACAGAGGATTGAGGCGGGTCGGAATGTTGGTGAAAAAGTGTTTAATTGTGACTATATACATTTGTGAGCCCTGACCCCTACCTCTGACCTATGTGCTGCACCCGTGCCAACTTAACTGGTGCCCAACTTCCTTATTTTACATGACCTATTGCTCCTTCTAAATGTGACCCCAGACAGCACATCAGACATGGAGGCTTCTTGCTGTGTATCTTACCCTCTGACCGGAGATGCCTTTGGTGGTCGTCCTCTGGAGGGCCTGGACTTTCGGGTGTCACAGGTGACAAGGTGACACCCTGGGCAAAATTCTCCCCCAACGGCGCGATGTCCGCTGATTGGCGCCAAAAACGGCACCAATCAGACGGGCATCGCGCCGGCCCAAAGGTGCGGAATGCTCTGCATCTTTGGGGGCCGAGCCCCAACATTGAGGGGCTAGGCCGGCGCCGGAGGGATTTCCGCCCCGCCAGCTGGCGGAAATGGCGTTTGGTGCCCTGCCAGCTGGCGCGGAAATGCGGCGCATGCGCGGGAGCGTCAGCGGCCGCCGACAGTTTCCCGCGCATGCGCAGTGGGGAGAGTCTCTTCCGCCTCCGCCATAGTGGAGGCCGTGGTGGAGGCGGAAGGGAAAGAGTGCCCCCACGGCACAGGCCCGCCTGCAGATCGGTGGGCCCCGATCGCGGGCCAGGCCACCGTGGGGGCACCCCTCGGGGTCAGATCGCCCCGCGCCCCCCCCAGGACCCCGGAGCCCGCCCACGCCGCCTGGTCCCGCCGGTAAATACCAGCTTTGATTTACGCCGGCGGGACAGGGAATTTCTGGGCGGGACTTCGGCCCATCCAGGCCGGAGAATTGAGCGGGGGGGTCCCGCCAACCGGCGCGGCCAGATTCCCGCCCCCGCCCAATCTCCGGTACCGGAGACTTCGGCGGGGGCGGGATTCACGGCGGCCAACGGCCATTCTCCGACCCGGCGGGGGGTCGGAGAATGACGCCCCCTGTTCTGGCCACTGTCCATCAGATCCGCCAGTGTCAAGTGGGGAGAATTCAGAAGCGCTAAGGCGTTCCAGCACCGCCCCTGCTGGAAGCCCCAACACTTCCTCCTCGATGACCCCTGGGCTACTCCCAGGGACAGAGGTGAGGCCAGAGTGAGCTCCAGAGGCTCCACCATCACATGGCATTGCCAGTCCTGGAGGCCCACTCTAGCGGCTGGTTTAGCACACTGGGCTAAATCGCTGGCTTTTAAAGCAGACCAAGGCCGGCTAGCAGCACGGTTCGATTCCCGTACCAGTCCCCCCGAACAGGCGCCGGAATGTGGCGACTAGGGGCTTTTCACAGTAACTTCATTTGAAGCCTACTTGTGACAATAAGCGATTTTCATTTCATTTCATCTCAGTCAGCATCTCGATGCACTCAACCATGGAGCAGAGACTGGGCCATGTCCCTCAGCGAGTGAGTCATGTCCCTCTGCACCTTGATCATGTCCCTCTGTGACTGGCTCAGGTCAGTGAGTGCCTGGTCAATGCTCCTGCCACCCTCATCCAAGTCCCTTTGTGACGGGGCCAAGCTCTGGAGCGCCATAGCAATGTCCATCAGGGCCCGATACATGGCTGCTTGCGACTGGGTTCTCCTGTCCTGAGCCTCAGCAATCTCAGCACTGTGTCCCAAAGCCTGGATGTCTTGACCCATGGTCTGGCTTTTTGATGCAAGGTTTCCACTGCAGAAGTCACCTGTTCAGTGTTGACTTGGGTACGGCGCATTGTCGGGACCATCTCCTGCGCTGGAAGCGGTTGGTCTCCTCCAACAGCACCTGCAGGTGCCGGAAAGCTGCTGACACCCACTTCTGTAAATCCTGGCTCTGTGTTTACATCTCCACCAGTGATGGAATCATACTTTCCAGCAGCGCAATACATGTCCGGACTGCAGTAGCTTCCTGGGATCGGGCAGCTCTCCACTGTCCACACCCTCGGGAGTCACGGCCTCCATCTGATGTGCTGCAGCATGAGTGACATGCGCACCAGAAGGTGACCCAGGAGCATCTTCACTAAAATGCCCCACCGAGGTGATAGTCGCAGCGATGGTGGAGGGTGCAGGTGAATACAATGTCAAGAAGTCGGTATTGTCCCCGGACTGGTCCTTCGGGGTGTGCTAGAGTTATGGCTGGGGTGAGGTACCCAGACAGGCTGGCATGGCCTGATGGTGATCCTGCAAGACAAAAGACAAGGTACATGGTGAGATCTTGGGAAGGAGTGGTCTGGGGGAGATCATTTTGCATTAGGGGTTCACTTGGTTGTCACATGTCGACCTCTGCCTCAGAGATAGCCCTCTCCTGCACCTCCCCAGATAATTCCATCAACCGTCTGCTTGGCGGGGGTGAGAGCCCAAAGGTCCGGGATTCCCCCTACGGTCTTCTCCCACTCCCTTCTTTTACGGGTTGATTTTTCCAAGGAGACACATAAAGGACATAGTGAGATGCATGGAAACGAGTTACACGCTAGGTATGTAGCTGGTGACATGCGTGTGAAAGGAACCTGGCCAAAGAGGACAATGCAGGTGTTGGGGTTTGGTTCATGGTGGTATGTGAGGGAGATGCCAACCGCAAGCAATTTAGTCCTGACGTCAGCACTTAGTCTCCTAAATGGAGAATTTTGTCCAGTATCTCCAAAACATTTATGGTGGTGGTGTGTTACAGCTCACTCAGGGAGTCCGTGTTGGTGTGGCAACATGCAGTTTTGAAAGCTTGTCGTTTTATGGAGCTATGAATAGTGATGTGGCAGCTCCAGCTTTCTTTCCATCACATGGGTGATCAGGAATTGGACCCGTTCTTACTGCCTGCCATTGGCGTGTTGGATAAATTTTCAAATTGATATTAAACATGCTTGGCTGCAATATGAACATCCCATCCTTGGCCTTTAGGTCCTAGGGTGTGAGTCAAACTCAGAGCATCTGGCTCAGAGACAGGGCTGCTACCCACTGAGCCACAAGGCCTCCTCACAAGATGCATAGGGGTAGATAAAAGCAACATCACCATTCCTTTTCAAAGAAGTATGAAGCAACAATATTCACTGTCATCCATTGGTTTCAATGTTGTCATTAATGAAATTGCTGAACAGCATCAAAGAGAAAGTGTTAGAGTGTTCTGACATTTATAAATAAACATGCTCCTTTTTCCAAATGCTGCTGCATTATTAATAGATGTTTCTGGGGCCAGAATAAATTCTACTCACCAACTTGATTGATGGGATCAAGGTAGGATGTTGTGGTTTCTGCAATGGGTTCCCTTACTCAGCTCAAGAGGAGATCTGACAGTATTGATTGAAGGAGACAAGGTTCTTCTATCTCAGTTGTTAATTGATATCAGTGCTTGATTGGAACTTTAGCTTGGAGACAATTTTTCAGATATGAGCTGATTGGGCAGAGCCCTAATTCTGGGAAAGATTATAAGATGGATCTTGAAAAAAATATTCTTTATCGTTCAGAATTCTAAATATTCATCTGAAGGACTTCTTTCAGCCCAAATATAAGGTGAAACTGTAAGATGGGTAGTTGGAAAAAAGTAGTTAAAGGTAGAAATGGCACAAGCCGATAGATTCCTGCCTGCCAGAACAGTGAATCAACCTCTTGTGAATCACATCCTCCTGCTAAAGGCTCTCACAAAAGGAACTGGAACTGTGGCTGGGTCAAAACCATGGAACTCCCTCCGTCACAGCAACATGGATGTCCCTGTGCACATGGACTGCAGTGGTTTAAGGCAACTCACTGCTACCTTCTCAAGGACAATTAGAGATGGGCAATAAATGCTGCCTTTGCCGGTGAAACACGCCTCAAGACTGATGGGTACAAATGCTGGCTGGGCCAGTGACACACCCCAAGAATGAATTTAAAAATCTGCCGTAAGTAACAAATAATCCTGGCACAGGGCAATGCAATTAGACGGACAGAACATTAAAATTGATGGTACATAACAATTGTCCTGCACAAGTGCTTCTACCACACTAAAGGTATATGTTTATCTATAGCTTGCTGAGAAACTCCCACAGCTTGGCATGACAATTGCTGAATGTGGCTGGAGGTTGGTTATGAGAACGTGCACTCATTTATCAAAGGATCAATGTTTATCATACCTGGATGGTAAAGAGTTAAGTAATTGCGGGCGAAGTTTTGTATCTCCAATTGTCACAATAGTATTTCACTAGAGAATGGTATGTGTCCAAGCTTTGGTCAAGAAGACAATGGTAATGCACACATTGCTGGTCACAATGCTGCTTGTGAGAAATTCCTGGTATTCTAATGCAGCTCAAACATGTTTGTTAGTCGTCTAGTAGCCAATAGTGGCTATATTCAAGGGAAATGGAAAATAAACAAGATTAAATTGGCTCCAAGGTGTTGGAAAATTGGGACTGATTCAATGAGGCAGACTCAGTAATCAGGTATCGGATCTATTTAGGTCCACAGGGGAGGCAGTGATGTAATGGTATTGTCGCTGGACTAGTAATTCAGAGACCAAGGGTCAGGCTTTGGGAACCTGGGCATGAATACCCCCACGGCAGATGGTGAAATTTGAATTCAAGAAAAAAAATCTGGAATTAGAAGTCTAAAGGTGACCATGAGAAACCATTGTCGATTGTCGGAAAATCCCATTTGGTTCATTAATGTCCTTTAGGGAAGGAAATCTCTCGTCCTTACCTGGTCTGACCCAAATGTGACTCCAGGTCCACAGCAATGTGGTTGACTATTAAATGCGCTCAGGGATGGGCAATAAATGCTGGCCCACCCAGCGACGCCCATGAACATCCCATGAATGGATTAAAAAACAACAATATCCCTGAATGCTGTTAATGAATGGCTTACCGGCCTCGCTCATTAATGAACTCTAGAGGGGTAGATATATCAAGTGAGGTGGAAATTATTAACATTTGGAGTTCTGCTTAACTATGCAGTCATTAGTTGTGAAGGTGTTGATTCTAGCTAGACACACAGAGGGAAGAATTCAGTACTCAATACCAATAAACTGCACAGTGTTAGCTGGTTAAACACCAATTAGGGATTTGTCAATCTACACTTAATCTTATGTAAACATGTGCCCCCTTACGGGCATACACAAGCCAACCTGTGTGATTTCTCAGCAGCTTGTTTTGGAGAATTTTAAACATGGTATCCATGCATATTCAACAAATAAGATTATGAATGAATGTTTTTTTTTACTATTGCCTTAATGGTTTGGGCCGCTGTAGCTAAATTATCGGGTTGCCTACCTGATATCCAGTACTGGATAAGCAGAAACCTCCTTTTGGTAAATATTCGGAAGATTGATGCTATTGTTTTCCGTTCCTTCTCCAAACTCTTTCTATTTCCAGCTACTAACACCATCCCTTTCCTTGATGCCAGTCTGAGATTAAGACATACTAAAAATGCTGGAAAAAACTCAGCAGTCTGTGAAGAGAGGAACAGAGTTAACTTTTCAAGTCTGTATGACTCACCAGAAGAGACCCTCCATGGCCTTGCCCATCCCTACCTCTGTAATCCCACAAGCTACTGAGAGATCTCTGTTTCTTGAATTCTGGCTTCTTTTGCATTCCCAGTTCTAATTGCTGCACCACCGGTGACTGTGCCTTCAGTTGCCTCGGTCCTAAGCTCTGGAGTTCCCTCCCTTCACCTCTCCACCTCTCTACCAAGCATCCCTTCTTTACAACCTACTTACCTTGTGTTGTATTTGTCCAATTCAGATAGTTTTGACCTGTTTACTTACTGAAATGTTTTACCCAGGTATCTTTTAATAGCGAGGAGAACAAAGGACAAACACAAGTATATATTCAACAATCTTTATTAAACACACAATTAACCCATAGATTAACCCAAAATATATAATACTAAAAACACCCATGGTTCGATTATACTACCGCAAAGATGGCTTGATAGAATGATGGGTCTGACTCTTGAGTCCCTCTGGTCCATCATCACGAAGGTGGGTCTCACTGGCAGCTTCTTCCTTCCTTCCTTCTTGGTCAGTCTTCAGATGGTCAAGGTCACCTCCCACATCGAGTCTTCGCTGCCTATGTGCCTCGGGTGCGCATTTTTATCCCCTTCCCTTGACGCCCTTTTGTCATTTCCTCTAGCCTCCTGCCAATGAGGCCTCGGGAGGGTGCCTCACCACCCAATGGTTCAGTTAATCGTTGGTTGACAGGACACCTGAGCCCGCTCCAGGTGTTCATCTCCGGTCGTGTGGTCTACACATAACCATTTACCAAATAAGGTAACGGCGGGTACTCTGGACGCCCGGCAGTCTGGCTCAATCTGGGCTGGAGACAGTAGAATGGTGCATATCAATAGGGTACCTTGATCTCTTTATGGGCAATTGACAGGGCAGATCCAGACTTGCCCAGTCAGCCTGTCTTGAGTTTGTGTATTCAAACTAAACTTGGCCAAATCCGAATTCCCAGCAGGCCGTTCGCTGGAGCTGACTGCAGTTTAATTTCAAGTGTCCAATTTTAAAATTTAGGATGTCCAATTTTAATCGGGCTCAAAACGAAGCCCTGTCAGGTTACCACACTTGTGTGATGTGTCATTATGCTAAACGTTGTTGTTGGTGCTGGTGTTTCATCTGCTAGAAAAATTGTGGAAATGCAATTGACAGCATGTCGTTTGCACAAACAGAATTTCATTAGTGGCAATGAAAACTAACAGCCAATCAAGACACATCCATATTTGCTACTCCTTTGGGGCCTCTCAAGCAACTAGAAATCACTTGGGCATTAAAAATATTCATCCAGCTTCTGGGTTCATAACATTGTGATGAAATTGGCTTAACGTGTCTGAAAATCCTGATTTAATGACAAGACTGATAACTTTACATGATGCAGTGACACACACATTTTCGTTTGGAAGAGATAGCTTTCCAAGATGAAAAAATTGTACAATCTCTCTGATGGACTGAACATTGTGTCAACTTCTCAAAGAATCTGGCTAAAAGTATAGGGCAAGTTATGCAACATGATAAACAGTAAAAATGTAAGGCAGCTCTATTACTATAAACTAGGAAGCCAAGGTATATGTGGACTTGAGCAATAATTGCTAAAGATATGCTAAATATTTTGTCTGTGACAGTTTATATTAACCACGGATGGAGTAAATTAGAAATTAGAATGTAACATACAAATTAGTCCTAAATATCATGATGGGATAGAAAGTGTAATGTAGAAAGGAATTTCCATTGGCTAAACCACCATCACAACATTGTCCTGTTTGAAGGCAGAATGTTCACAACAGAAGATCACAGCTTAAAATCATTGGTGGAACACATTACTAACAAGTCACCCTACATAATAATAATAACCTTTATTGTCACAAGTAGGCTTACATTAACACTGCAATGAAGTTACTGTGAAAAACCCCTAGTCGCCACATTCTGGCACCTGTTCAGATACACAGAGGGAGAATTCAAAATGTCCAATTCACCTAACTGCACGTCTTTTGGGGGTTGTGGAAGGAAACCGGAGCACCCAGAGGAAACACATGCAGACACAGGGAGAACGTGCAGACTCCGCACAGACAGTGACCCAAGCAGGAATTGAACCTGGGACCTTGGCGCTGTGAAGCAACAGTGCTAACCACTGTGCTACCGTGCCACCCAGACACGAAGAAGTTATTATTGATTTATTCAGGAGGAAGAATTTAGAAGGTATTGAATTTGTTGATATGAATGGACTGCACAGAGGTGTTAATATGTACTATATTAATCAATGTTTCATGCAATACACAATGTGTTGCATCAACATGATGATTTACACAAATTTTGCTCAAATGCAAATAATGCATGTAATGACAGTATAGTATCCAATGGAAAAATGGAGTTCATAGAATCATAGAATTTACAGTGCAGGAGGAGGCCATTCGGCCCATCGAGTCTGCACCGGCCCCTGGAAAGAGCACCCTGCCCAAGCCCACAACTCCACCTATCCCCGTAACCCAGTAACTCCACCTAACCTTTTTGGACACTAAGGGCAATTTAGCATAGCCAATCCACCTAACTTGCTCATCTTTGGACTGTGGGAGGAAACCGGAGCACCCGGAGGAAACCCACACAGACACGGGGAGAAAGCGCAGACTCCACTCAGACAGTGACCCAAGCTGGGAATCGAACCTGGGACCCTGGAGCTGTGAAGCAATTGTGATAACCACTGTGCTACCGTGATGCCCAAGTTAGTGTCTTATTTTGGTTCTTCATAAAGACAGGATAATCCAATGAGCCATCAATTGCATTAAAGCAGTGCCTCACATGTACTCAGTGATCAGCAAATTTATAATGGCTTAGACACCTTCTAAATAGTGTCCCTCAGCATATGCTAGCATTGATATTTTGATGCATTTCACTCTCACTTGCAAAATAATTTGAATTTTATATTAAGATAACGTATCCTATGTTGATTTTCTAACATTTCATAAATATTATCATATACGGGATTAGTGACTACTGCACCTTAAATCAGATAGAAAGATGGAAAAAAATTTCCGTGAGAATTTTCACTTCCGAGAATAACAGTTCAGCATTTTACATTGTGCAAGTTCATTACTTCTCGACATAATTGATATTTTACTGAGAAATATTAACTGTTACTGTGACCAGTTGCAGTCATCCATGTATATCAAAATTCCCTCAATTAGTTTGAAATATATGTAAAACTAGTAAGTTAAATTCTTACTCGACCAATTAAAATGCTCTTACTGCACAGATTACCTTTGATAGTCCTGAAATTAGAGATGTTAACCTAATCCATTATATATATTATCAATCTTGTTTCATTAACATTTTAAATACCTGACAGTATTTGAAATGACATTTTCCACCTGGTTGACAGTATATTACTGTCAGAAGTTCTCAGGATGCTGATTGGGTAGATTGGACGATCAGAAGAATCAGCCATCTAAAACGTGTACATTCATCCATCACACCAATTTTGAGAGAATTGGGAGTCATCAAGCACACTCTGCAGCAGTTCATTCGTTTTCGGGAAGAATAATTTTCATTCACTACACCCAGGAGGGGAGGTTAACTAGACTTACAATGTAATTGCCACAGCTCTTGGTAGGGGGTTTTCATTCAATGACAAAACTCACAAATCTTGAACGTAGAGAGCTGATAAAGGGGTCAGAGGATCATCTTTTATCTCTCTCGATTTTAGATCTCTGAGGAAGTTAGTCATATGTTTTGAGTCTGAAACAGCAAGGGAGATCAAGGTCCCATTTTCCAGCCAAAATCTATGAGATTTCTGGCTGAGGTATGAATGCATGTATCTTGTAAAAGTAAAGCTTAATGCCAATTAGTTCAGAGACTGCTCCTTAGTAAAATGATAATCGCCCATTGATATTGGTAGTGTGGTTCATTTTGTTATTTTTCATAGTACAAGAAGCAAGAAGAAATAGATTAAATCTTGCTGCGAGAACCATGTTCTGCTCAGTTAGATATTTTGTGTAAAATAAATCAGATTGATCCCATCTCACCAAAGTGCGTCTAGATTATTTTCCAAAGATAGGAGAAAGCACCTGGCTCTGTGTACAGGATTACAGAAAGCAGTGTACACCACAAGGAGTTTTGTTGTTACAATCCCTGGGGCAAACTTTCATTAACTAGATGTTGACCAGAAAAGGTGCCCTCTTGGTAAATTTTCCAGCCCCGCCTGCCATGGGAATTGTTACAGGTGAGATCAACAGTTTAATTGGACCTTTTAAAACCCCGTTGACCTCGGGTGGGAATTTCCGGTCTCAGGTCAGGTGCAACCGGAAAGCCCACCAATAGGGTGAATGCTCTTTCAGTATCCTCAAATCTACTTCTTCTCAAAAATTAGAAGACAGGAATAGTGGGCCCATAATAACTGGAAACATGAACAGGAAATACACGTAAAATACACAAATGAAAGATGTGATCTGGAAGAACAAACTGAAGGCACTGTTGCTAAGATTACAGATGATACAAAGCTATGTAGAGGGACAGGTAGTATTGAGGAAGCACGGAAGTTGCAAAAAAACATGGACAGGCTAGGAGAGTGGGCAAAGAAGTGGCAAATGTAATACAATGTGGTAAGTGTGAGGTTATGTACTTTGGTAGGAAAAATAGGGGCATAGACTATTTTCTAAATGGGATATGGCTTAGGAAATCAGAAGCACAAAGGGTCTTGGGAGTCCTAGTTCAAGATTCTCTTAAGGTCAACGTGTAGGCTCAGTGGGTAGTTAGGAAGGCAAATGTGGTGTTGTCATTTATATTGCGAGAACTATAATACAAGAGCAGGGATGTGCTTCTGAGGCTGTATAAGGTTCTGGTCAGGCCCCATTTGGAGTATTGTGAGCAGTTTTGGGCCCCATATCGAAGGAAGGATGTGCTGGCCTTGGAACAGGTCCAGAGGAGGTTCACAAGAATGATCCCTGGATGAAGAGCTTGTCATATGAGGAGTGGTTGAGTACTCTGGGCCTGTACTCAGAGTTCAGAAGGATGAGGCAGGATCTTACAGGAAATTTACAGGAGACTGAGAGGCCTAGATAGAGTGGACATGGAGAGGATGTCTCCACTTGTAGGAAAAACTAGAATCCGAGGGCACAGCCTCTGACTAAAGGGATGATCCTTTAAAACTAAGATGAGGAGGAATTTCTTCAGTCAGAGGGTGGTGAGTCTGTGGAACTCTTTGCCACAGAAGGCTGCGGAGGCCAAATCACTGAGTGTCTTTAAGACAGAGATAGATAAGTTCTTGATTAATAAGGGGATCAGGGGCTATGGAGAGAAGGCAGGAGAATGGGGATGAGAAATATATCAGCCATAAATGAATGACGGAGCATACTCGATGGGCCAAATGGCCTAATTCTGCTCCTATGTCTTATGGTCTAAATAGCAATTGTAAAAGAGATTAATAGGGAAACTGCAAAAATGAAGATGAGAGAAGAAGAAAGCCATCAACCAGAAATGTAGGCCGATGTTTGACACCAAAATTTAATGATTAGGAGCAAGAAGAAAGTTAGAGTTCAAATCCATTATTATTTCTTATTCATCTTTAGATTGTTCGGTAATCATAATATCTAAAAGGATTTTGTGAACTTAATGTAAACAATGAAACCCTTTGTGCAATGATGATGTTATTTTTTGTTCAGGCATGAAAAGTAATTCTCTCTTTGTCGAGGTTTTTATCATTGTTTAAAACTATTCAATTATGATATTGCATATGACACATGACACTAAAGATATAGGGTGGGATTCTCCCTCCTGCTGGACCCATTTTCTGATGCAGTGTGCCCCCGCCGGCAGCAGGATTCTCTGTTCCAGTGGGATTTCTTCCCCCCCCCCCGCCGTTGGGAAATCCACAGGCTTAAGTGCGTGCCGACGAAGCGGAGGATCCCATTGACGGAGAATCCGGCCCCATATGTATGAGCATCTTTCAGCACTTCAGTAAATATCTAGCACCGTTTGCATGTTTTTTCTGTGACATGAGTGAACGTTTGCAGGAATGTACACATTATCTTGTTTAAAGTGAATCAGTAACATGCAAATGAAATCAGGCAATGGCACAAATGATGCCAACATGGAAGGTAGAGCAAATAATGAAGATCCTCTTCTGAACAAATCTGGTTTGTAGTGACCATTCATAATTTGTAGGATAAGTTGGATCAAGCATTAAGTGGGTTATAAATTACAGAACTGAAACCAAATTTATAGCCCAAATGTTACAACCAATTGTAGAAATGATTACTTTGCTGCTGGCTAAGGGATAAATTACTCTCATAAATGGCAACCAAGGAGGCAAATACAAGACACTCAATTTGTTTTGGTGGGTACTACATTTAATAAAAGACTTGGATTTGTATAGAGTCTTTCAGGATCGTTACCCCAAAACATTGTTGTAATGTCAGAAATGCAGCAGCTAATTTGTGCACAGTAAACTTTCACTGACAGCAGCAATGTGATAGGGTAACAACCAGACTTTTATTGTTTTGGTGACTTTGATTGAAGGATAAAGGGAGAAACTCCGAAATATGGTCGGGAGTTTTTTATATCCACCTGAGACAGCAGACCAGGCCTTTCTGTAATGCCTTTTCCAAAAGATGGCATCTCCAACAGAGCAGCACTCCCTCAATATTGGAATGTCAGTCGACAGTCTTTGCTGCTGTGTCACTGGAATGGGATTAAGAATGCACAACCATCTGATTCTGAAGTGAGAATGCGACCAACTGAGTTACAGTTTAGAAAACAAATCTGTTCCGTCATCATTAGGGCAGCATGGTAGTATAGTGGCTAGCACAATTGCTTTACAGCTCCAGGGTCCTGAGTTTGATTCCTGACTTGGGTCACTGTCTGTGCGGAGTCTGCACGTTCTCCCCGTGTGTGCGTGGGTTTCCTCCGGGTGCTCCGGTTTCCTCCCACAGTCCAAAGATGTGCAGGTTAGGTGGATTGACCATGTTAAATGACCCTTAGTGTTCAAAATTGCCCTTAGTGTTGGGTGGGGTTACTGGATTATGGGGATAGGGTGGAGGTGTGGGCTTGGGTAGGGTGCTCTTTCCAAAAGACGGTGCAGACGTGATGGGCCGAATGGCCTCCTTCTTCACTGTAATTTTTATGATTCTATAATTAAACTGGAGGTATTGACTTACTATGAGCACATACTTAAGAACAGTGTTTTTCAAACTTTTTATCCTCGGATCCACTTTTACCAACCGGCCAACTTTTGGGACCAATGCTGGCTGACCTTCACAACACATCATTTTCTCTTACCTTTAATGCATCAGGTGAGCCTGCTTGGTCCTCACGATCTTACTCCAATCAGCTTCGCAGGAGGAGAGGGAAATGCGCATATCAGGTGCAGCGTTCAGCCGGTTCCTTTGTGCTGTCTTCATCTTTGTGAGGATGGAAATCCAACCTCGCACATGTAGGTTATTGTGAAGGGTAATAACAACAAAATACTTGTTTTACTCGCATTGGATACTCCTCGGAGACGTTGCTCCAGAATGCTGATAGCCTCATGGACATTGTGGCATTTTTTTAATGTGCTGTCACAGGTGAGGTGCAGAAGTTCAGTCTCTTCATTTGGAGTCAGCTATTAAGTTAATAACTGACACTGGGGTTTCAAACTCATCTCTTTCAAAATCTGAAATTTCTCCTCTGGAAAGTAGTGACAAAAGCTGTTGATCAGCGCAGCCAGATGCGATTGAATAACGTTTGCCAGTCTCTTGACGGTTCCCTTACTAGCATTGTTTTCTTCCATGTGTCATAGTAGTGTGGAGAACATGCAGTAGTTTTGGCTTTGTACTCGCACTTCCCAAACTTTCAATTACTTTTGGAAAGCATTAATTTCTTCACAGTTCCAAAAGCAATCATCATCCTTCCCTTGTAATTTGAGGTTCAGTTTGTTTAGAATTGAAAAGATGTCTGCAAGGTAAGACTTAATTAGCATTCAACACTGATTTGCCAGTACATCCCTGCATATAACGCACATGGGCTTTGTATCCTGATTTATATTTGGCACAATTAACAAAGCCATACCTCAAGAAATCATCTTTATACTGCTTTGGTCCCGATTTCAGTTTCTTCTTAATAGACTGTTCAACGGAGGCCCTGGAGCTCTGTATACAGCTCATACTAGCACTGCTTTATCCTGACATGGACTCTCCAGTGCAACACACACAAGCACTGCTTTGTCCTGTTGTGGACTCTCCTGATCATCTTTCTCCAGCAGATTTAGTTGTGAGATCCTAGCCTAATTGTGTCTCTGGCCCTCTCTTCCTTATTGCAAAATGATCCATCTTCAGTTCTTCACAGTCCTGCTGCTTGCTTGCTGGCAGCTAGAAAATGGAGGAATCTCTCCTCTGTGATTTTGCACCAAAAGCACGGATGTAAAGGGCGTATGACTTCAGTGTATGTGCTGGGCGTGTGACCTACTCTATGCCACCATTTCTGGCGGGGAAACTGCATTGTTCGCATTTAAAGGCCTGTCGTGGCCGGCATTCTCACAAGCTGGTTGCGCCATTGGGCACTTCTCCCACAACCCTCCCAAAACCCATCCATGACCCACCCATGGGTCGTGACCCGCAGCTTTAAAAACCCTGCTTTAGCGTACTACAAGCCATTACTACCAAATTAGATATATTTTTATACATTTATGGGATGTGAGCATTGCACATCGCTAATTGTCCTTGAAGGTAAGCGGCAATCTTGAACCACCACAGTCGATGTGATGTAGGTACACCCACAATGCTGTTTGGGAGGAAAGTCAGATTTTCCACCCAACGACAATGAAGGAACAGTGATATAATGATAGGGGTGGTGCAGTGGCACAATGGTTAGCACTGCTGCCTCACAGTGTCCCAGATTCGATTCTGGCCTCGGGTGACTGTGTATGTGGAGTTGGCACATTCTCTCTGTGTCTGTGTGGGCTTCCTCTAGATGCTCCGGTTTCTTCACACAGCCCAAAGATGTGCAGGTTAGGTGGATTGCCCATGCTAAAAATTGCTCCTCAGTGTCCAACAGGGTAGGTGGGATTACGGGGATAGGGTGGGGGATTGGTGCTAGTTAGGGTGCTCTTTTGGAGGGTCAGTGCAGACTTGATGGTCTGAATGGCCTCCTTCTGCACTGTAGGGATTCTATGAGATGAGAGGCAAGTCTACTATATAGTTCCAAGTCAGGATGATGTGTGCCTCGAAGAGGAACTTCCAGGTGCTGGTGTTTCCATGCATTTGCTGCTCTTGTCCTTCTAGAGGGCATGCATTTGGAAGATGCCTTGGTCAGTTGCTGCAGTGCATCTTGTTAGATGGTACAACACTGCTGCTACTGTGCATCAGTGATGGAGGGACTGAATGCTTAAGATGGTGGATGTTGTGTCGATCAGGCAGGCTGCTTTGATCTTGATGGTGTTGAGCTTCTTGAGTGCTGTTGGAGATGTATTCATCCGGGCAAGTAAAAAGTATTCCATCACACTCTGACTTATGCCTTTTTGATGATCGGCAAACAATGTCAGGAGGTGAGTTACTCGCCACAGAATTCCCAATCTCTGACCTGTTCTTGTGGCCACAGTATTTATTTGGCTTGTTCTGCTATGTTTCTGGTCAATAGTAACCCCCAGATGTTGATAGTGGAAAATTTAGTGAAAGTAATACCATTGAAAGCATAGGGAGAAAATTAGATGTCTCTCATTGGAGCAGCTCATTGCCTGGCATTTCTGTGACTCAAATTGTACTTGAAACATATCAACCCAAGCATAAATAATATTCAGGTTTTGCTGCATGCAGATAGAATCCATAGAATCTCTACAGTGCAGAAAGAGGCCATTCGGCCCATTGAGTCTGTACTGGCCCTCCAAAAGAGCACTCTACCGAGGCCCACTCCCCCAACCCAACCTCATAACTCCACACATTGATCATAGCAAATACACCCAACTTGCACATCTTTGGACACTAAAGGGCAATTTAACATGGCCAATCCACCTAACCTGCACATCCTTGGGCTGTGAGAGGAAACCCGAGCACCCGGAGGAAACCCACGCAGACACGGGAGAACATGCAAACTTCACACAGTCATCCAAGGCCCAAGCTAGAGACTGCTTCAGTACCCGAGGATCTATGAATGGAATTGAACACTCAGGTGAAGGAGCAGTGCTCCGAAAGCTAGCAATTTGAAAACAAACCTGTTGGATATTAACCTGGTGTTGTCAGACTTCTTGCTGTGCTCATCCCAGCCCAACGCTGGCATCTCCATATCAGGTTATTGCTGAGTAAGTGCCGCTTGATAGTACTGTCGAACAAGTATTTCCATCACTTTGCTGATAATTGAGAGTCGACTGATGGAGCAGTAAATAGCCGGATTGGGTTTTTCTTGCTTTACATGGGCAAGACATGCAGGGTCAATTTTTCATATTGATGGGTAGGTGCTGTCATGTTGATCACCCTGGGGTAACACGGACTGCAACTGGATGCAGTTGTACTTGAAAGTAGACTCCAAACTTTGATGTTAGTTCAATACGCTTTATTGAACTTGTTAAGCAGTGCACACAGTTCGCTGTGGGTTTGACACTCTACTAATCTAAGTGTGCTAACTATAACTAACTAGACCAGACTAGTTCTGAGCCATGTGTAGAAGGTGCTAACTGATATATACACCCTGACTGTCACTCCAGTTGTCACCAGTGGAAAGAGGCAGAGTGCTGATGCCTCGTGTGTTTTATAGTGGGAGACCACCTTCTGGTGTTATGCCTGGTGATTGGTTGTGTTCTGTCCTGTGTGTTGATTGGCTGTACTGGGTATCTGTCACTGCCTGTTTGTATCTCATTATGTGCATGAGTGCATATCATGACATCTCCCCTTTTTAAAAAAAAATGTTGGTTGCTTGGAGCATATGCAACTGTATTTACATGTAGAACTATTTACATTAAATGGTGAGTGGATGAAAGCGAGTGGATGAATATATACATAAGAGATGTCTAGCATGCAGGTACAGAACAAAATTTACAAGATAAATTTCTATAAGTCATGACAGTGAGTGGAATACCATGCCTGGAAAATGCCTCCTTGCAGGCCTTGATGACTGTCCTTGATGTGAAGTCTGACAGCTTCACAACTCCCGGGTAATTTGAGAAGTAATCTATGATGAGCACATAGTCACGCCTATTGGTGTGAAAAAGGTTGATTCCCACCTTGGACCACGGAGAGGTCACGATCTCGTGTTGCTGGAGTGTTTCTTTTGCCTGAGCAGGCTGGAAACGCTGACAGGTTGCACAATTGAGGACCATGTTGGATATGTCCTGGCTGATTCCAGGCCAATAGACAGCCTGCCGGGCCCTGCGCCTACATTTTTCGACACCTAGGTGTCCCTCATGGATTTGTTTGAGCACTAAGCTCTGCAGACTGTGAGGAATAACGATACAATCTAGCTGGAGGAGGATCCCCTCGACGACTGTCAGGTCGTCCTTCACATTAAAGAACTGAGGGCATTGCCCTTTTTGCCAGCCAGTTGCAAGGTGGTGCATTACACGCTGCAGAAGAGGGTCTTTGGCAGTCTCTTCACGAATGCTGATCACTCTTTCATCTGAGGCCGGGAGGTTGCTGGCACACAGCTGCACCTGTGCCTCAATGTGGCGGATGAAGTCAACCTGTTCACAGGGCGAGGTGATGGAGCGGGACAGGATTGCATTGAGAAAGTGGGACAATCAGCTTTTATTTCTAAACTGGATTTACTTAAAGGTTACTGGCAGGTACCTTTATCCGAAAGGGCGAAGGAGATTTTAGCTTTTGTGACTCCAGATGGTATATACCTATTCAAAGTTATGCCATTTGACCATCCTGTGTTTCTCCCCAGTCCTTACAACTACCACTTGGGCTCTCCAGGGGCTGTTGCTGGCCTCGATGATGCCTTCCCGCAGTAGACGCTGGACCTCCGACCTGATGAAGGTCCTGTCCTGGGCACTGTACCGTCTGCTCCTGGTGGCGATGGGTTTGCAATCCGGGGTGAGGTTTGCAAACAGGGAAGGTGAGTCGACCTTAAGGGTCGTGAGGCCGCATACAGTGAGGGGTGGTAGGGGCCCGCCGAACCTCAGAGTTAGACTTTGGAGGTTGCACTGGAAGTCCAGGCCGAGTAGCAAGGCAGCGCAGAGGTTGGGGAGGACGTAGAGCTGGAAGTTGCTGAACTCTACACCCTGGACGGTGAAGGTGGCGGCGCAGTACCCCCGGATCTCCATGGAGTGGGATCCGGAGGACAGGGAGATTCATTGGGTAATGGGGTGTACCGCGAGGGAGCAGCGCCTTACCGTATCGGGGTGGATGAAGCTCTCCGTGCTCCCAGAGTCGAGAAGGCAAGGTGTCCTGTGGCTATCGACTTTCACCGTCGTTGTCGCGGTTGCGAGGTTGTGTGGCCGGGACTGGTCGAACATGATGGAGGCGAGCTGCGGCTGGTGTTGTTGGGCCCCGGGCTGGTCAGCGGCGGTTGCGGGCGATGAGTGGCCCGATGAGGTGCCCGACGAGCAGGGTCCTGAGGCGCCATCCAAAATGGCGCCGAAGATGGCGGCACCGCACGTGGGTTGCGGGGATGAAAAATGGCGGCACACGTGGCGGGCAGCGTTAAAGATGGCGGCGCCCATGGGCCGCACGTGGGTTGCGGGGATGAAAACGGCGGCGCCCACGGGTTGCACGAGGGGGGTGCAGGAAAAATGGGCCTGGTTACAGCGGCGATCGACCGGGCCTGGCACACCGCAGCGAAATGTCAATTCTTCCCGCAGGCCTTGCAGATTGCGCTCCGCGCCGGGCAGCGCTGCCGGGAGTGCTTTGTCTGCCCACAGAAATAGCACTTGGGCCCCCCGGGGATGGCTGGCTGCCACGCGGCACAGGCTTGGGGTTGGCTGGGGGTGGTCACTGGTGGGGTCCACGATGTCTAGGAGGAGGGGCGCCGTGCATTCAGGGTGTACGCTTGTACATTACGGGAGGCTACCGTTAGTGAGGTCGTGAGTTTCTTGGTCGCTGCGAGGTCGAGCGTACCCCCTTCTGAGAGGCGCTGGCGGATGTACGCGACCCTATGCCCGTAACGAAAGCATCCCTGATTAGGAGTTTGGTATGTTCAACGGCCGAAACTGCCTGGCAATCGCAGTTCCTCGCCAGGGCGTGCAGGGCACGCCAGAAATCTTCCAATGACTCACCGGGGAGTTGTTGCCACGTGGACAGGAGGTGCCTGGCGTAGAGTTTGTTGATCAGCCGGGTGTAGTTCTCTTTCAGAAGCACCATGGCCTCAGTGCAGTTGGGCGCGTCCCGGGTAAGGGGAAAAATATCGGAGCTCAACCGTGTGTACAGGATCTGGAGTTTCTGTGCTTCTGAGGGTTGTTCTGTCGCTGACCCGATGGAGGCTTCAAAGCAAGCTAGCCAGTGGTCGAAGGCCGACGTGGCACTGTCTGCTTGAGGGTGCAGCTGCAGGCGATCTGGCTTGATGCGACGGTCCATCGCTGTAAAATCTCTGCTTAATAAATTGATGCACTATCAATTACGACGAGACGAGAGTAGAGAGTAATCGAGGCTTTATTAAGAGAGATGTGTTGCCTCCTGCAGCTGCTGCCGAAATGGCTGCAGCTTGGTGAGCACACACATTTATACTCCGCCTACTGGGCAGAGCCAGCAGGCAGGGATCTACCCCCGTACATGTAGTACAGGGGCCTTACCTTATTACTTCTCATATACGTAATATATACAAACAGTGGTGACTACCACAGGGCATGAATATGACCACGCATTTGCCCAGGGAGTCGCAACACAGTCAACCACGTCTCAAAATTAGACAGATATCCCATGCCACAAATCGAGGATTTATACATCAAGCTTGCAGGTGACCAGACTTTCACACAACTAGACATGAGCCACACCTATGTATGCTCGAACTAGACAAAACCTCCCCTTCACGATTAACATCCATAGGGGCCTGTATGAGTACACCCGCCTCCATTTTGGGGTTTCGTCGGCATGCGCTATATTTCAGGGTAATGGAGAATAGACTCCAGGAGTTACCCAAGGTGGAGGTGTACCTGGATTACTTTCTGATTATGGGGATTACTGAGCAGGGGCACCTAGAAAACCTAAATGAAGTTGCATGGCACTTTTCAAAAGCAGAGCTACATCTGAAAATAGAAAAGTGTGTTTTCCAGGCGAGTGAAGTAATCTATCTAGACTACTGGGTGGACAAAAAAGGCCTACACCCCATGGAGGACAAAGTCAAAGCCATTAGGGAAGAACCTATCCCACAAAACTCAAATCTTTCCTTGGTCGAGTCAATTATTATCAGACGTTCATCCCTAACCTGCCGTCCTTGCTGCTATTGAAGAACTACAGAAATGGTCTTGGGAGGTGCCACAAGAAGCGGCCTTTGAAAGGGTAAGAATGCAGCTACTATCGCCTTATTTACTGGCTCATTACGATCCCACGAAGGAGATCATAATAACGTGTGATGCCTCTGCTTATAGAGTTGGAGCGGTACTCTCCCATCGTTGGAAAACAGCACAGAAAGACCTATTGCCTACACGTCCCGGATTCTTTCAGATACAGAGCGGCGCTACTCGCAGATTGAGAAGGAAGGCTTAGCAGTCATATTTTGCATTAAATAATTTCACCAGTAAATCTATGGCAGGTAGTTTGTGATAGTGACAGACCACAAGCCTTTATTGGGTCATTTTAAAGAAGATAGGGCAATCCCTCCTATCGCCTCTGCACAGACACAGCGTTTGGCCTTGTTATTGGCAGCCTACAAATATTCTTTAGAGCATCGCCCTGGATTGCGAATAACCAATGCTAATGCCTTGTCTCATCTCCTACAGCCCCCAAGCCTGGCTCCCTTGCCTGCATTAGGAGAGGCCACAATGATCTTCAATTTCTTGAAACCTGACCAGTATTGGCAAAGCAAATCAAGGCTTGGACACAAAAGGACCCAACGTTATCAAAACTAAAACACGTGATCCTGAGCGGCGGGATCTGGGGCCAACTCTCGGATGACATGAAGCCATATCTCACTAAACAAGAAGAACATAGTGTCAAAGATGGTATAATCCTGTGGGCATCCTAGGTGTTTGTTCTCCGCTCAGGGCGTGCCGAATTTTAACAGAGCTACAAAATGACTACCCTGGGTTCTCTAAAAGGAAGATGCTCACCAGGAGCTACTTTTGATAGCCTAGACTCAGCACAGATATCACAAAATTGGTAAAACAATGTAACTTATGCCAGGAAAACCAGAAAATCCCCCGTACATCAATGGGAGTGGCCAGGCAGGCCATGGGTGTGGGTACATGTAGACTTCGATCTTGTTCCTGATGTTGGTGGATGGGCATTCCAAGTGGATGGGTTACATCACATGGCCTCTATGGCCTCCCATGCCATGATTGAGAAACTTCAACTGAGTTTTTATATACATGGGCCGGGATTCTCCGAACCTGCGCCGGGTCGGAGAATCGCCGGGGGGGGGCGTGAATCCCGCCACGCCACTCCGACGCCGGGCCGCCAATTCTCCGGTGACCGAAGAATTGGGCCCAATTGCCGCGGCACCAGTCGGGGGCCGGTGAAAGCCCCCCCCCCCCCCCCCCCCCCGGCGATTCTCCGCGCTCAGCAGGCCGAGTGCCCAACGGATTCCACCAAGTCCCGCCGGTGTCGTTTGCGTATGGTCCTACCCGGTGGGACCTTGGCTTTCTGGCTGCGGGGGCCGTCCTGGTGGGTGGGTGGTGGGAGCCGACACCGGGGGGGGGGGGGGGCCTCCACAGTGGCCAGGCCCGCGATCGGGGCAACCGATTGGCGGGCGGGCTCATTCCAAGGGGGGCCTATGTTTCTCTGCGCTGGGCCCCTGCTGGGCTCCGCCATATTGTCCAGGAGCCGGCGCGGAGACGGCCATGGCACGCGCATGCGCGGACCCACGCCGGCTGTGGCAGGCCGGCTTACGGCGCCGGAGCAGCGCACTGTAGTCCAACGCCTTTCTAGCCCCCTAGGAAGGGGTGAATGCCTGGGTCTGGAGGCCCTTGACGCCGGCGTCACTCGCACTGGTTTTGACACCGGCATCAACACTTGGCCGGGATTTCGGAGAATCCTGGCCATGGCATCCTGGAAGTCTTAGTCTCCGACAATGGTAAGGCCTTCACCAGTGGAGTGTTCCAGGTCTTCATGAAAGCAAATGACACCAAGCACATTAGGACGTTGCCATATCAATGAACCTGTGCCAACCATGCTGTCTAACCTAAAACCTTCTTCAATTCCGTGGTCCTTATCCCTCTATTCCCATCGTGTTCATTGTATTTGGCAAGAATACGCGGCCCCTTAAACGTCACGATCGTGCCTGCGCCCACCACCTCCTCTGGCAGTGAGTTCCAGGAACCCACTATCATCTGTGTAAAAACTCCCCTCGCAATCTCCTCTGAACTTTGCCCCTCGCACTTAAGCTATGTCCCCCAGTAATTGACTCTTCCACCCTGGGAAAAAGCTTCTGACTTTCCACTCTGTCCATGCGCTCATAATCTTGTAGACTTCTATTAGATTGCCCCTCAATCTCCATCGTTTCAGTGAGAACAAACCAAGTTTTTCCAACCTCTCCTCATAGCTAATGCCCTCCATACCAGGCAACATCCTGGTAAACCTCTTCTTTGCCCTCTCCATAGCCTCCACAACCTTCTGGTAGTGTGGCGACCAGAATTGAACACTATATTCCAAGTGTGGCCTAACTAAGGTTCTATACAGCTGCAGCATGACTTGCCAGTTTTTATACTCAATGCCACGGCCGATGAAGGCAAGAATGCCTTATGCCTTCTTGACTACCTTCTCCACCTGCGTTGCCACTTTCAGGGACCTGTACACCCAGATCCCCCTTCCTGTCAACACTAATGGGATCTGCCATTTACTGTATATTTCCCACCTGTATTAGATTTCCAAAATGCATTATCTCACATCCATCGTCCAACAGTTGGACAAAGTGAGCAGTGCAGACTTGCAAAAATGGTATGAAGAAGCAGCCGGCCGCATCTAGAGAAACTAGGTTGGTACAATTATCATTTGTTTACAGAACCACTCCCCATACCATGACAGAAGTCGGCTCAGTGAAACTATTGATGGGGTGATGGCTCACACCAGGCGAAGATTGTTATTTCTGAATTTGGCTAGGAGGAAGGAGTCCTAACAGGAAAATCAAAAAAGAAATCACAATGCCATGAGATCCAAGAGAATGTTTCGGACTGGTGACGCAGTCTACGTACGGAATTTCGTAAATGGCTCCAGTTGGGTCCCTGGAGTCTTATTAGAAAAAACATGGCTTATCCTACAAGATGAAGTTCCAAAGCAAAATTCTGAGGAAGCACCTGGAGCATCTCAGACGTAGGAGGACTTCCCCCCATTGAGGCCTCGATCTGACCCTAGTGGTGGTTGTTGCTGGCGCAGGGCTACCGCCCGTTGAGGGCCCTATGCCCGTCTCTTCCAACTGTTAGGACCCGGGTTCAGATATGGAGGCCAAAGAATTGGGGGTTCCCCCAATACCAATATAGAAGAAGGACCAATGTTGGTGACCCTTAGGCGTTCCCTGCAGACTTGAAGATCTCTGATCTATTTCACACCTTCCAAGCCAGCTCCACCTTCCACAGACTTGAGGTCGAGTGCAAAGAGGCGGAACAGACCTCCTCACCATGGAAGCATTGAGGATGAAATGGGCTTGAGGGGAGGTGGATATTAGGACAACCATGAAGACCAGGGGGATCATTGTTAGATCATTGTTCATCATTGAGCGAGTAGAGCCTCACCCAATAGGAACTACTCGCAGGGAGTTTATAACCTGCAGGCAGATCCGAACCAGCATTCCCAATGGTTTGGGTTGATTCACACCACCAGATCCGATCCCACCCCTGACCGACCTCAGACCGTTCAAGCGACGGAAGGGACTTTCCCGCAGCAGGGTTACTGGGGGAGAAATGGACTTAAGGGGGAACGGACATTATGGTGGCCACAAAGGTCACGAGGATCTCCCCGTGGGCTTCTTGGGGCATGAACCTCTCTATTGAGCAGATAGAAGGCCGCAAATGGGAAACGAGCAAGGGGAGTTTAAAACCCGCTGCTTCAACCCAGGCTGGTTGGTATTCTGCAGGTCCCCAAGCTTGGACTTGTGTGCTGTAAGCTGCAGCTGCGAGCTTTTCTGTTATGTAAATAAATGGGTACGGTGTTGGAAGACCGGCCTTGACAAGTTTATTACCCATAATCTTCTTCTTGGAGGTGAGTAGTGAATTTAAAAGCACTTACCTTTGCAGGAGCAGCCCTTTGGATTTCGGCGGCAGCGGTGCGCAGGGGCCTTCTTGGAGGTGAGTAGTTAGTTTAAAAGCACTTACCTTTGCAGGAGCAGCCCTTTGGATTTCGGCGGGAACCGGAAGTTCGACCTCTGGCAAGTGCCCCCCCCCCCCCCCCAATAAATTCTGGTGGAGAGGAAACCCGAGACACTACACGTGTAGTGTCTCCCACCCGCCCTCCTCCTCTAACCTAATAATAAGACCCATTGGTGTAAGGTAAGTGCCATATTATATTATTAGCATTGTGCAGGTCAAGGATTGGAGGTGGAGGAGCAGTCTCTGTCAGCGAGGGAACCTGAGAACATCTCAGAAGGTAAGCAAGTGATTTTTACTTTTATACCTGTTTTTCAAATTGTGTGTGTGGGGGGAAACTGAAGTGACATCACAGAAAAGCTGTGACCTGAGTGGCTGGTTGGGATTCTAACCTAAATTTTTTTGAGTATTTGGGATCTAATTAAACATAATAACTTAATTATAATTTAGAGGATATCTAAGCCAGAGATCGGAGAATATTATAGTTAGCTATCGCATTTCTATTAGAAATCTAGTGCTAGGAAACAGATAGTTGACAGTAACTTTGAAATTTAAAAAAAGTATTAAAAAAAAAAAAAAAGACAAATTTTAATTTTAATTAATTGACGCAATGTCAGTTAGAGGGGTGCTGTGCTCTGACTGTGAGATGTGGCAGGTCCGGGAGGCTTCCAGTGTCCCGGATGGCTTCATCTGCAGAAAGTGCACCCAACTGCAGCTCCTCACAGACCGCATGGTTCGGTTGGAGCAGCAATTGGATGCACTTAGGAGCATGCAGGTGGCGGAAAGCGTCATAGATCGCAGTTATGTAAGTGTGGTCACACCCAAGGTGCAGGCAGAGAAATGGGTGACCACCAGAAAGGGCAGGCAGTCAGTGCAGGAATCCCCTGTGGTTGTCCCCCTCTCGAACAGATATACCCCTTTGGATACTGTCGGGGGGGATAGCCTATCAGGGGAAAACAGCAGCAGCCAGAGCAGTGGCACCACGGCTGGCTCTGATGTTCAGAAGGGAGGGTCAAAGCGCAGAAGAGTAATAGTTATAGGGGACTCTATAGTCAGGGGCACAGATAGGCGCTTCTGTGGACGTGAAAGAGACTCCAGGATGGTATGTTGCCTCCCTGGTGCCAGGGTCCAGGATGTCTCCGAACGGGTAGAGGGAATCCTGAAGGGGGAGGGCAAACAGGCAGAGGTCGTTGTACATATTGGTACTAACGACATAGGCAGGAAGGGGCATGAGGTCCTGCAGCAGGAGTTCAGGGAGCTAGGCAGAAAGTTAAAAGACAGGACCTCGAGGGTTGTAATCTCGGGATTACTCCCTGTGCCACGTGCCAGTGAGGCTAGAAATAGGAAGATAGAGCAGACAAACACGTGGCTAAACAGCTGGTGTAGGAGGGAGGGTTTCTGTTATCTGGACCACTGGGAGCTCTTCCGGGGCAGGTGTGACCTGTATAAGATGGACGGGTTGCATCTAAACCGGAGAGGCATAAATATCCTGGCCGCGAGGTT
Organism: Scyliorhinus torazame; assembly: GCF_047496885.1. NCBI lineage: Eukaryota > Metazoa > Chordata > Chondrichthyes > Carcharhiniformes > Scyliorhinidae > Scyliorhinus > Scyliorhinus torazame. Next base: position 136,389,704 of record NC_092721.1, on the reverse strand, counting down.
TGCTAGTGTCACACGGGAGGGTTTAAACTAGTATGGCAGGGGGGTGGGCACGGGAGCAATAGGTCAGAAGGTGAGAGCATTGAGGGAGAACTAGGGAATAGGGACAGTGTGGCTCTGAGGCAGCGCAGACGGGGAGAAGTTGCTGAACACAGCGGGTCTGGTGGCCTGAAGTGCATATGTTTTAATGCAAGGAGCATTACGGGTAAGGCAGATGAACTTAGAGCTTGGATTACTACTTGGAACTATGATGTTGTTGCCATTACAGAGACCTGGTTGAGGGAAGGGCAGGATTGGCAGCTAAACGTTCCAGGATTTAGATGTTTCAGGCGGGATAGAGGGGGATGTAAAAGGGGAGGCGGAGTTGCGCTACTTGTTCAGGAGAGTATCACAGCTATACAGCGAGAGGACACCTCAGAGGGCAGTGAGGCTATATGGGTAGAGATCAGGAATAAGAAGGGTGCAGTCACAATGTTGGGGGTATACTACAGGCCTCCCAACAGCCAGCGGGAGATAGAGGAGCAGATAGGTAGACAGATTTTGGAAAAGAGTAAAAACAACAGGGTTGTGGTGATGGGAGACTTCAACTTCCCCAATATTGACTGGGACTCACTTAGTGCCAGGGGCTTAGACGGGGCAGAGTTTGTAAGGAGCATCCAGGAGGGCTTCTTAAAACAATATGTAAACAGTCCAACTAGGGAAGGGGCGGTACTGGACCTGGTATTGGGGAATGAGCCCGGCCAGGTGGTAGATGTTTCAGTAGGGGAGCATTTCGGTAACAGTGACCACAATTCAGTAAGTTTTAAAGTACTGGTGGACAAGGATAAGAGTGGTCCGAGGATGAATGTGCTAAATTGGGGGAAGGCTAATTATAACAATATTAGGCGGGAACTGAAGAACATAGATTGGGGGCGGATGTTTGAGGGCAAATCAACATCTGACATGTGGGAGGCTTTCAAGTGTCAGTTGAAAGGAATACAGGACAGGCATGTTCCTGTGAGGAAGAAAGATAAATACGGCAATTTTCGGGAACCTTGGATGACGAGTGATATTGTAGGCCTCGTCAAAAAGAAAAAGGAGGCATTTGTCAGGGCTAAAAGGCTGGGAACAGACGAAGCCTGTGTGGCATATAAGGAAAGTAGGAAGGAACTTAAGCAAGGAGTCAGGAGGGCTAGAAGGGGTCATGAAAAGGCATTGGCAAATAGGGTTAAGGAAAATCCCAAGGCTTTTTACACTTACATAAAAAGTAAGAGGGTAGCCAGGGAAAGGGTTGGCCCACTGAAGGATAGGCAAGGGAATCTATGTGTGGAGCCAGAGGAAATGGGCGAGGTACTAAATGAATACTTTGCATCAGTATTCACCAAAGAGAAGGAATTGGTAGATGTTGAGTCTGGAGAAGGGGGTGTAGATAGCCTGGGTCACATTGTGATCCAAAAAGACGAGGTGTTGGGTGTCTTAAAAAATATTAAGGTAGATAAGTCCCCAGGGCCTGATGGGATCTACCCCAGAATACTGAAGGAGGCGGGAGAGGAAATTGCTGAGGCCTTGACAGAAATCTTTGGATCCTCGCTGTCTTCAGGGGATGTCCCGGAGGACTGGAGAATAGCCAATGTTGTTCCTCTGTTTAAGAAGGGTGGCAGGGATAATCCCGGGAACTACAGGCCGGTGAGCCTTACTTCAGTGGTAGGGAAATTACTGGAGAGAATTCTTCGAGACAGGATCTACTCCCATTTGGAAGCAAATGGACGTATTAGTGAGAGGCAGCACGGTTTTGTGAAGGGAAGGTCGTGTCTCACTAACTTGATAGAGTTTTTCGAGGAGGTCACTAAGATGATTGATGCAGGTAGGGCAGTAGATGTTGTCTATATGGACTTCAGTAAGGCCTTTGACAAGGTCCCTCATGGTAGACTAGTACAAAAGGTGAAGTCACACGGGATCAGGGGTGAACTGGCAAGGTGGATACAGAACTGGCTAGGCCATAGAAGGCAGAGGGTAGCAATGGAGGGATGCTTTTCTAATTGGAGGGCTGTGACCAGTGGTGTTCCACAGGGATCAGTGCTGGGACCTTTGCTCTTTGTAGTATATATAAATGATTTGGAGGAAAATGTAACTGGTCTGATTAGTAAGTTTGCAGACGACACAAAGGTTGGTGGAATTGCGGATAGCGATGAGGACTGTCTGAGGATACAGCAGGATTTAGATTGTCTGGAGACTTGGGCGGAGAGATGGCAGATGGAGTTTAACCTGGACAAATGTGAGGTAATGCATTTTGGAAGGGCTAATGCAGGTAGGGAATATACAGTGAATGGTAGAACCCTCAAGAGTATTGAAAGTCAAAGAGATCTAGGAGTACAGGTCCACAGATCACTGAAAGGGGCTACACAGGTGGAGAAGGTAGTCAAGAAGGCATACGGCATGCTTGCCTTCATTGGCCGGGGCATTGAGTATAAGAATTGGCAAGTCATGTTGCAGCTGTATAGAACCTTAGTTAGGCCACACTTGGAGTATAGTGTTCAATTCTGGTCGCCACACTACCAGAAGGATGTGGAGGCTTTAGAGAGGGTGCAGAAGAGATTTACCAGAATGTTGCCTGGTATGGAGGGCATAAGCTATGAGGAGCGATTGAATAAACTCGGTTTGTTCTCACTGGAACGAAGGAGGTTGAGGGGCGACCTGATAGAGGTATACAAAATTATGAGGGGCATAGACAGAGTGGATAGTCAGAGGCTTTTCCCCAGGGTAGAGGGGTCAATTACTAGGGGGCATAGGTTTAAGGTGAGAGGGGCAAAGTTTAGAGTAGATGTACGAGGCAAGTTTTTTACGCAGAGGGTAGTGGGTGCCTGGAACTCACTACCGGAGGAGGTAGTGGAGGCAGGGACGATAGGGACATTTAAGGGGCATCTTGACAAATATATGAATAGGATGGGAATAGAAGGATACGGACCCAGGAAGTGTAGAAGATTGTAGTTTAGTCGGGCAGTATGGTCGGCACGGGCTTGGAGGGCCGAAGGGCCTGTTCCTGTGCTGTACATTTCTTTGTTCTTTGTTTGTTCTTTGTACATAACCTTCCTACTTTTCAATTCTATTCCTCTAGAAATAAAGCTTAGGCGTTTGGTTTGCTTGTTTTATGGTCTTGCTAACCCGTGCGTAACTTTTATCAATTGATGCATTTGGGCACAAAACCCCATTGTTCCTCTATCCCAATGACATTTGCGCCTTTACGTTTGTAATAAGTGACCTCGTTATTCTTCCAAGCAAAATGTATTACTGGCCATTTATCTGTGATGAACTTCTTTTGCCAATTATTTGCCCATTATGCAAATCTATTAATGTCCTCCTGTAATTTATTGTAGTCCTCCTCAGTATGGACTATCTGTCCCAATTTAGTGTCATCTGCAAAGTTAAAAATAGCGTTTTGATTCTGAAGTCCATATTGTTAATGTAAATTATACACAGCAATTGAGCCAGCACTGATCCTTATGGAATATCACTACTCACCTACTGCCTATGAATAACTATCCTTCACCCCCGCTGTCTGCTTTCTGTCCAGAATACAGCTCGCAATCCATTCTACTCTGACTCCACATTCTCTGACCTTCTTCATTAGTTTACTATTGGGCCCCTTTGCAAGAGCCTTTTGAAAATCCATATGAATTATATCTGTTGCATTATCATTGTCTATTCTCACTGACACCTCCTCAAACAAATCAATAAAGTTGGTAAAGCAAAATTGCCCTTCTGAATTCTTGCTTATTGTTCATTATTATAGTTTTGTTCTCAAATGTCCTTCCATTCGCTCCCATATTTCATTATTTTTCCTACTACTGATGTTAAATTGACTAGGCTGTAATTCTATGGGCAGGAATCTCCTGAGACTAAATGTTGAAGCCAGCGCAGAATTCGTGGATTTTCACGACAGCAAAACTGGCACCGAACCTGGATCGATTCAGCAACTGTGGAGGGACTAGCACCGGGGCCAGGTGGTACACAACCGATTCCAATAAAAAAACGGTGCAGGATTTGGCGGTACCGTGATTGTCACGCGGGAGGCTGACAAGCTGGAGCCGCATATACACACTTCACTCCCCACACACATCATCCCAGCCAACAAGGTGGCACTGGTTGTGCCCATACAGCTGATGGGTCGGCTGGGGCAGAGTGCACCTAGAGGGGTGGCCTAGGGGGACACTATATGACCCGTGGCCCTATGATCACAGTGGGCTGTCAGCAGCTTGCACAACTGCATTGCTGCCTTTCCGGCTACGGCAATGGTATTCCATGTCCGTCAACCCTGACCCCACAGCCCACCTCCTGGCCACCCCTCACCACTCCCCCCCGGGCAGCGGCACAACTGTCAACAAACTATGGCGATGTTGGACACTTTCTGTACCCCCTCTCTCTCCCTCAGCAGCCATGATGCCGGTTTCACTATTTTTAAAAGCACAAGTGGGCCATTGGGAACTCGGCCCATCCAATGCGGAGAATCGTGGAGGCCCCGGAGAATACCAGGTTAGGCCTGCTAAAGACATGCAAATGGTGTTCCGGACTACATTGACGCCGCTGTCGAGATGATGGAGAATTGCGATTTGGTGTCAAGCTGGCGCCCGTCGCAATTTTGGCATCGGAACCTAGTCTCCATCCAATCATGTTTCGCGATTTAGGCATCAGCCAATGGAGAATCCCACCAATGTCTTTGGTAGTGTGCCTCTTTAAGGGAGCAACATCCTGGAATATCATGTGATCCGATTGGCCAATGGGGCTTGAGCGGCGAACCCTGGGGCTGGAGCGCAGGTATGCGGTCAGTTAGGAGTTTGGAGTCTTGGAACATACATAGAAACATACATAGAAAATAGAAGCAGGAGAAGGCTATTCGATCCTTTGAGCCTGTGCTGCAATTCATTATGACCATGGCAGCTCATCAAGTTCAATACACTGATCCTGTCTTCCCCCCATATCCCTTGATTCCTTTAGCCCCAAGAGCTATGGCCAGGATTCTCCAAAATCCCGGCCAAGTGTTGACGCCGGCGTCAAAACCGGTGTGAGCGACGCCGGCGTCGACGGGCCTCCAGGCCCAGTCATTCTCCTCTTCCTCGGGGGCTAGAATGGCAGAATGGCGTCGGAGTGCTGTGCGCTGCTCCGGCGCCAAAAGTCGGCCCTACATGGCCGGCACGGGTCCGCGCATGCGCGCCACGGCCGTCTCCACGCCGACGCATGCGCACGGTTGACTCCTCTGTGCCGGCCCCCTGACAACATGGTGGAGTCCTACAGGGGCCCGGCACGGAGGAACATAGGTCCCCCCGGAATGAGCGCACCCGATCGGTAGCCCCCGATCGTGGGCCTGGCCACCATGGAGACCCCACCCGGAGTCGGATCCTCCCGCCCCTCCACCAGGACGGCCCCCGCAGCCAGAACGCCGAGGTCCTGCCGGGTAGAACCATATGTAAACCACGCCGGCGGGACGTGGCAGAACTTGGTGGGCACTCTGCCCGTCGAGCGCAGAGAATCGCCCCGGGGGGCGCTTTCAACGGCCCCAACCGGTGCCTCGGCGACCGCGCGTGCGTGATTGGCGATGATTCTCCAGTCGCCGGAGAATCGGCATCCCGGCGTGGACCCCCCTCTCGGCGATTCTCCGACCCGGCCCAGCAATATATCTAATTACTTCTTGAAATCACGCAACGTTTTGGCTTCAACTACTTACTGTGGCCATGAATTCCACAGTTACACCACTCTCTAGGTGACAAAATATACCTCACCTCAGTGCTAAAATGTTTACCCCTTATCCTCAAACTATGACCCCTAGTTTTAGACTCCCCACCATCAGGAACATGGTAGCTTTTATCTCACTCCCTGTATATAGTTATTACTTCAATAAATCTTTCTTTGTTTATCTACCTGGTGGTCAGCAATCTGTCAGGATGTTACAATGACCCACCCTCCTTCTTAAATACGGGTATTATATTAGCTATCCACCAATCTTCTGGCATTACAACTTGTTCTAACATAAATATTTACAGCAATGATTCTGTTATCTCTTCCCTAGCTTCTTTTAAAATGGCGGAGAGAGGACGCTGTGTAATATCCCCTGTCAAGTCGGAGCCGGACTCCTCTCTGTTCTTTGACAGTGACATAATACAGCCAGCATCTCAGTGTGTATGCTCATCAATATTCCCCTCCTATATGCTCCACCATCGAGAGCCGCATCTGAGTTCCCTGTGGCAGAGCTGGTCTGTAATCTTGTCCTCTGGTGGAGGTGATGTGTAAGTCTCCCATCAGAGAAAGAGTAGTGATATATGTCCCCCGCTAATGTTTGAGTGAGATCCCTGAAGAGATTAGCTGTTCGAGTGAATGATGCCATGATAAGAGTTTGATATTGGAGGGAGTTGAAGGGTAAGTTACCCTGGTGGACGTAACTGAGGCTTTAATCCCGAACTGGATCAGAGGCGGAGACCAGCCACCTTTATACATGAGCCCGCCGGGAGGAGCCACAGGGGGAGCCAGCAGGGATGTAACAATACAACAGTACAATACAATACAATACAATACAGTGGTTTACCACATTCACCCCCTGTTAAAAAAAAGAGTCCGGCAGGGGTGAAGTGGACGGGTTGAATTATAGATCGAGTTTGTTGGGGGCTCTGATTTTCCGCTGCGACCGCCTCAGTCCCAGCTGTGGTATGGACATTGGTGTCGGATGACGTGTTGAGGCCTGCGTGTCCGAGAGCGTGTCGTCTTCTGCGTCTCGTGGTAGATGGGTAGCAATGGGGGGAGACGGTGTAGGGTCGGGGGTAGTGGTGATGGTCACTGGGGAACCTGCGGGTGCCAAATCCCGAGGGGAGACTGTGTCCTCCCGCCCGTCATGGTGTGCCACGTAGGCATATTGGGGGTTAGCATGGAGAAGAAGGACCTTTTCGACCAGTGGATCCGACTTATGGCTCCTCGCATGCTTCCGGAGGAGGACTGACCCTGGGACCATCAGCCAGGCTGGGAGCGAGAACCCTGAGGTGGACATCCTGGGGAAAACAAACACCCTCTCATGCGGGGTCACGTTGGTGGCGGTACACAGGAGCGACCGGATGGAGTGGAGCGCATCGGGAAGGACCTCCTGCCAGCGGGAGACAGGGAGACTTCTAGACCGTAGGGCCAGAGGACGGCCTTCCAGACCATCGCGTTCTCCCTCTCCACCTGTCCCTTGCCCCGGTTGTAGCTGGTCGTCCTGCTGAAGGCGATGCCCTTGCTGAGCAGTAACTGACGCAACTCGTCGCTCATGAAGGAGGAACCCCGATCGCTATGGATGTAGGTGGGGAACCCGAACAGGGTGAAAAGACTGTGCAGGGCCTTGATGACGGTGGCGGAGGTCATGTCAGAGCATGGGATGACAAAAGGGAATCTTGAGTATTCGTCAACAATGTTGAGGAAGTACACGTTACGGTCAGTGGAGGAGAGGGGCCCTTTGAAGTCGATGCTGAGGCGCTTAAAGGGGCGAGAGGCCTTTACCAGGTGCGCTCTGTCTGGCCGATAGAAGTGCAGTTTGCACTCCACGCAGACCTGGCAGTCCCTGGTCACGGTCCTAATCTCCTCGATTGGATTGGATTTGTTTATTGTACCGAGGTACAGTGAAAAGTATTTTTCTGCGAGCAGCTCAACAGATGATTAAGTACATGAGAAGAAAAGGGGAATAAAAGAAAATACATAATAGGGCAACACAACATATACAATGTAGCTACATAAGCACTGGCATCAGATGAAGCATACAGGGTGTAGTGTTAATGAAGTCAGTCCATAAGAGGGTCATTTAGGAGTCTGGTGACAGAGGGGAAGAAGCTGTTTTTGAGTCTGTTTGTGCGTGTTCTCAGACTTCTGTATCTCCTGCCCGATGGAAGAAGTCGGAAGAGTGAGTAAGCCGGGTGGGAGGGATCTTTGATTATACTGCCCGCATTCCCCAGGCAGCGGGAGGTGTAGATGGAGTCAATGGATGGGAGGCAGGTTCGTGTGATGGACTGGGCGGTGTTCACGACTCTCTGAAGTTTCTTGCGGTCCTGGGCCGAGCAGTTGCCATACCAGGCTGTGATGCAGCCCGATAGGATGCTTTCTGTGGTGCATCTTTAAAAGTTGTTAAGAGTCAATGTGGACATGCCGAATTTCCTTAGTTTCCTGAGGAAGTATAGGCGCTGTTGTGCTTTCTTGGTGGTAGCGTCGACGTGGGTGGACCAGGACAGATTTTTGGAGATGTGCACCCCTAGGAATTTGAAACTGCTAACCATCTCCACCTCGGCCCCGTTGATGCTGACAGGGGTGTGTACAGTACTTTTCTTCCTGAAGTCAATTAACAGCTCTTTAGTTTTGCTGGCATTGAGGGAGATATTGTTGTCGCTACACCACTCCACTAGGTTCTCTATCTCCCTCCTGTATTCGGACTCATCGTTATTTGAGATCCGGCCCACTACGGTCCACTTGGAGTTGGAACCAAGTTTTGCCACGCAGTCGTGTGTGTACAGGGAGTAGAGTAGGGGGGGTGTGGGGGAAGGGGAGGGGCTGATTACTGTGTGTGGGGGAAGGGGGAGGGGCTGATTACTGTGTGGGGGAAGGGGGAGGAGCTGATTACTGTGCGTGGGGGAAGGGGGAGGGGCTGATTACTGTGTGGGGGAAGGGGGAGGAGCTGATTACTGTGCGTGGGTGAAGGGGAGGGGCTGATTACTGCGTGTGGGTGGGGAGGGGCTGATTACTGTGTGGGGGAAGGGGAAGTGGCTGATTACTGTGTGAGGGGTAAGGGGAGGGGCTGATTACTGTGTGTGGGGGAAGGGGGAGGGGCTGATTACTGTGCGTGGGGGAAGGGGAGGGGCTGATTACTGTGTGGGGGAAGGGGGAGTAGCTGATTACTGTGTGAGGGGTAAGGGCGAGGGGCTGATTACTGTGTGGGGGAAGGGGAAGGGGCTGATTACTGTGCGAGGGTTAAGGGGGAGGGGCTGATTACTGTGTGGGGGAAGGGGGGAGGGGATGATTACTGTGTGTGTGTGGGGAGGGGCTGATTACTGTGTGCGGGGGAAGGGGGGTTGATTATTGTGTGTGGATGAAGGGGGAGGGGCTGATTACTATGTGGAGGGGAAGGGGAGGGGCTGATTACTGTGTGTGGGGGAAGGGGCTGATTACTGTGTGTGGTGGAAGGGGAGGACTGATTACTGTGTGGGGGGGTAGCGGGCAGGGCTGATTACTGTGTGGGGGGGTACTGGGCAGGGCTGATTACTGTGTGGGGGGAAAGTGGAGGGCTGATTACTGTGTGTGGGGGAAGGGGCTGATTACTGTGTGTGGGGGGATGGGGAGGGCTGATTGCTGTGTGTGGGGGAAGTGGGGCGGGGCTGATTACTCTGTGGGGGGGAAGGGGGAGGGATTGATTACTGTGTGTGGGGAAGTCGGGGGAGGGGTTGATGACTGTGTGGGGGGGGCGAAGGGGTGGGGCTGATTACTTTGTGTGGGGGAAGGGGGAGATCTAATCACTGTGTGTGGGGGAAGGGAGAGGGGCTGATTACTGTGTGTGGGGGAAAGGGGAGATCTAATTACTGTGTGTGGGGAGAAGGGGGGAGTGGCTGATTACTGTGTGCAGGAGGAAGGGGAGAGCGGCTCGTTACTGTGTGCGGGCGAAGGGGAGAGCTCATGGTTATCAATGAAATAGATTCATTGTTTCACTTAATCTTCAAAAAGATTGTGTCTATGTCCTCTCTGTAGAATTCAATTAATTTCCTACTGGAGTGGCTCTTAGAATTCTCATCAATCTTTTGTTGATAAGCACACAAAATAATTCAACAGTCTTCTTCAGAGATTCACTTCTACTCTGCAATTGCAGCATTATTTTGTCAGAAATAACATTGACAGTCTCGACAATGATCTTTTCTTTCCATTTTAAAGTGATTTCATTTTCTTTAGTTTTATCAAATCCAGTGTCTTGTACATCATCAAAGGGAGCTGGATTCTTTGTCAATGTTACTGCCTCTGCTTCCACTGAGGTAAAGTCATTTCGAACTTCCATGACAAAACTTCTAACTGAGGCTAACAATTGTAACGTATTCAATAAAGTTGTATCAACATCTTGCAGCGATTTGCTGACAGCATTAATTCTTTGAAGTTCGCGGTTCCACAAAACAGTGAAAACTGCAATTTTGTAGTTTTCAAACGTCTCTGCTAAGGATTTGACTTCAGCTTTCACATGTGGTTTCTCTGAATTTGATGTGGCTATGTCTGATAAGCATTCCATTTAAAGTTCAGTCTCAAAGCCCGAACAGCATCTACACGTGTGGCCCACCTGGTGTCACAAATTCTTTTTACCGTCAAAGGTTTTCCATGTGCCTGCTCCAAGAGTGATTGCAGCATATGTGGGAACTGAAAAGAAGGATACAAGTTTTTAACAAAGTCAAAAACATCCGCAACAGAAACAGAAAATCCTGGACAATCTCAGTGTGGTAAACCACTGTATTGTATTGTATTGTTACATGCCTGGGCTTGGTCCTGCTGGCTCAGCCTGTGGCACCTCCCCTCGGGCTCATGTATAAAGGTGGCTGATCTCCGCCTCTGATCCAGTTCGGGATCAGAGGCCAGGAGGCTTTCTGTTTAGTGTATTAAATTGATATGCCATCAATGAACACACAACGAGTGGTGAACGTAACTGAGGCTTTTATACTCCTGTAGCTGGAACCAGAATGGGAGCAGCGCAGGAGAGCATACACTTTTATACGGCGCCTGCTGGGAGGAGCCAGCAGGCTGGGATTACTGTGGTACCTGTAATACAGTGGCAGTACCGTAATACGCGTCGTGAGTTACCAGTGGTGTTTACCACATTCACCCCCTGTTTAAAAAAAGAGTCTGGCGGGGGTGAAGAACAACATTACAGATTTAGTCTGTTGGGGGCTTTGACCCTCCGCTGCGATCGCCTCAGTCCTGGTGGTGGTGTGGGCGCCGATGTGGTCACCTGTGACTCCGGGAGCGTGTTGTCGTCTTCTTCGTCACCCAGTAGTGGATCCAGTGGGGGGACGGATCCTGCTGGGGTGGGGGCTGCGGTGAGGCTCGCTGGCGGGAGGGTGGGCGTCGCAGGGGCAAGGGAGGCAACCGGAGGGGGGAGAAGCGGTACAAGGTCGGGATTGTGGGTGGGGACCCAGCGGGTGCCAGGTCCCAGAGGGAGACTGTGTCCTGTCGCCTGTCGGGGTGTGCCACGTAGGCGTACGGTGGGTTTGCATGGAGGAGGTGGGCTTTCTCAACTAAGGGATCCGATTTATGGCTCCTCACATGCTTCCGGAGGAGGACGGGTCCAGGAACTGTCAACCATGTTGGGAGCGAGACCCCGGAGGTGGACCTCCTAGGGAAGGCAAACACACGTTCGTGAGGGGTCTCATTAGTAGCAGTGCACAGGAGTGACCGGACGGAGTGGTTCGCGTCGGGGAGGACCTCCTGCCAGCAGGAGACTGGGAGATTCCTAGACCGAAGGGCCAGCGGGACGGCCTTCCAGACTGTCCCGTTCTCCCTCTTCACCTGCCCGTTTCCCAGGGGGTTGTAGCTGGTCGTCCTGCTCGAGGCGATGCCCTTGCTGAGCAGGAACTGACTCATCACTCATGAAGGAGGATCCCCGATCGCTGTGGATGTAGATGGGAAACTGAACAGGGTGAAGATGCTGTGCAGGGCCATGATGACCGTGGCAGAAGTCATGTTGGGGCATGGGATGGCGAATGGGAAACGGGAGTACTCATCAATAACATTGAGAAAGTACACGTTGAGGTCGGTGGAGGGGAGGGGCCCTTTGAAGTTCATGCTGAGGCGCTCAAAGGGGCGGGAGGCCTTCACCAGGTGCGCTCTATCTGGCCGGTAGAAGTGCGGTTTGCACTCCGCGCAGACTGGGCAGTCCCTGATCACGGTCCTGACCTCCTCGATGAAGTAGGGCAGGTTGCGGGCTTTGATAAAATGGAAGAACCGGGTGACCCCCAGGTGGCAGAGGTCATTGTGGAGAGCCCGGAGTACATGTACCGTGGGATAGGGCATTTGGGGGCTCATTGAGCTTCCCTGGGCGATACAGGATCTCATAGCTGTAGGTGGAGAGCTCGATCTTCCACCTCAAGATTTTGTCATTCTTGATCTTGCCCCGCTGTGTATTGCTCAACATGGAGGCAACCGACCGTTGGTCAGTGAGGAGAGTAAATCTCCTGCCGGCCAGGTAATGCCGCCAATGTCGCACAGCTCCCACAATAGCTTGGGACTCCTTTTCGACCAAGAAGTGCCGAATTTCGGAGGCATGAGGGGTGCGGGAAAAGAAAACCACGGGCCTGCCCGCCTGGTTGAAGGTGGCGACCAGAGCCACGCCCGATGCATCGCTCTCCACCTGGAAGGGGAGGGACTCATCGACTGCGTGCATCGTGGCTTTGGCGATGTCCGCCTTGATGTGGTTGAAGGCTCTGCGGGCCTCAGCCGTCAGGGGAAAAACTATGGACTTGATGAGTGGGCGGGCCTTGTCTGCATAATTGGGGACCCACTGGGCGTAATATGAGAAAAACCCCAGGCATCGTTTCAGGGCTTTGGGGCAGTGGGGGAGGGGGAGTTCCTGGAGGGGGCCATGCGGTCGGGGTCAGGCCCTAGGACTCCATTTTCCACAACGTAGCCAAGGATGGCTAAGTGGTTGGTGCGGAAAACGCATTTCTCCTTATTGTAAGTGAGGTTAAGGAGTTTGGTGGTATGAAGGAATTTTTGAAGGTTTACATCGTGGTCCTGCTGATTGTGGCCGCAGTTGGTGACATTATCTAGGTGCGGGAACGTGGCCCACAGCCCGTACTGATCAACCATTCAGTCCATCTCGCGCTGGAAGACCGAGACCCCATTGGTGACGCCGAAGGAAACTCTGAGGAAGTGATAGAGGCGGCCATCTGCTTCGAACGCAGTGTATTGGCAGTCCTCCGGGTGGATGGGGAGCTGGTGGTAGGCGGACTTCAAGTCAACTGTGGAGAAGACTCGATACTGCGCAATCTGATTGACCATGTCAGATGTGCGTGGGAGAGGGTACGCATCGAACTGTGCGTACCGATTTATGGTCTGACTGTAGTCGATGACCATCCTGTGTTTCGCCCCAGTCTTGACTACCATGACTTGAGCTCTCAAGGGCTGTTACTGGCCTCAATGATCCCCTCCCACAGAAGCCGTTGGACTTTTGACTTGATAAAGGTCCTGTCCTGCGCACTGTACCATCTGCTCCTCGTGGCGACAGGCTTACAGTCCGGGGTGAGGTTTGCAAACAGTGAAGGTGGCTCGACCTGAAGGGTCGTGAGGCCACAAATGGTGAGGGGGGGCAGGAGTCCGCCGAATTTCAGAGTAAGGCTTTGGAGGTGACACTGAAAATCGAGACCTAGTAACAGGGTAGCGCAGAGATGGGGTAGGACGTAGAGACTGAAGTTGCTATACTCTACGTCCTAAACAGAGAGGGTCGCGACACAGTACCCCCGGATTTGTATGGAATGGGATCCAGAGGCCAGGGAGATTTTCTGGGTGACGGGGAGGACCGGGAGGGAGCAGCACCTTACTGTAGCAGGGTGGATGAAACTCTCTGTGCTCCTGGAGGCAGGTCGTCTCGTGCCCATTGATCTTTACCGTCGTTGTAGCGGTCGCGAGGTTGCGGGGCCGAGACTGATCAAGGGTGATGGAAGCGAGCTGCGGAAGGTGGAGGTATCGGCGGGCCATGAACGGCCAGGCGAGCAGGGGTCCTGAGGCGCGGTCCAAGATAGCGGCACCCATGGCGGCCGACATCAAAGATGGCAGCGCCCACGGGCCGCACGTGGCTTGTGGTGGAGAAGATGGCGGCGCCCCTGGATCACACATGGGTGGTGTAGCAATGCTGGGCCTGGAAACAGCGGCGACCGACCAGGCCTGGCAAACGGAGACGAAGTGGCCCTTCTTCCCACACCCGTTGCAGGTCGCGCTCCGCGCCGGGCAGTGCTGCCTGGGATGTTTGCTCTGGCCACAAAAGTAACATTTGGGCCCTCCGGAGTTGGCTGGCTACCGCGCGGCGCAGGCTTGCGGTGTACTCGAGTCGGCAGATGGTGGGGCCCACGAGGGTGCTGCGCAGTCAGAGGTGTAGGCCTCCAGATTACGGGAGGCCACTTCTAGGGAGTTAGCAAGCTGCACAGTCTCTGCAAGGTCGAGCGTACCCCCTTCCAATAGTTGCTGGCGAACGTAAGTAGACTTAATGCCCGTGACATAAGCGTCTCTGATTAATAGTTCAGTGTGTTGGACTGCCGAAACGGCCTGGCAGTTACAGTTCCTACCGAGTATCCGTAGAGCCCAGAAAAAATCGTCCTGAGACTCCCCCGGGAGTTGCCGTCTCATGGCCAGGAGGTGCCTGGCGTACACTTGATTCACCGACTTGATGTACTGTCCCTTTAGTAGCGCCATTGCTTCTGTGCAGGTGGGCGCGTCCCGGATGAGGGGAAAAACTTGTGGGCTCACCCGTGAGTAGAGGACTTGGAGCTTCTGCGGGTCTGAGAGTTCTTCAGTGGCTGCTCCGAGGTAGCCTTCAATGCAGGCTAGCCAGTGCTCGAATGTGGACGTGGCTTCGGCTGCGTGAGGGCTCAGCTCCAGGCGATCAGGCTTGATCCAGACGTTCATCTTGTAAAATCTTGTGCAATAAATTGATGTACCATCAATGACCACGAGACAAGATTGGTGAAACAATTGAGGCTTTATTGCACAAGATATTGAGCCTCCTGCAGCTGGAACCAGAATAGGAGCAGTGCAGGAGAGCATACACTTTTATACGGCGCCTGCTGGGAGGAGCCAGCAGGCTGGTATTTACTGTGGTACCTGTAATACAGTGGCAGTACCGTAATACGCGTAGTGAGTTACCAGTGGTGTTTACCACACAGGTGTAGAGAGAGAACGCGACGGTCTGGAAGGCCGTCCTCCTGGCCCTACGGTCTAGAGGTCTCCCAGTCTCCCGCTGGGAGGAGGTCGTCTCCGATGCGCTCCACTCCATCCGGTCGCTCCTGTGCACTGCCACCAACAAGATTCCTCACGAGCGAATGTTTGCCTTCCCCAGGAAGTCCACCTCCGGGGTCTCGCTCCCGTCCTGGCTGACAGTCCCAGGGCCCGTTCTCCTCCGGAGTCATAAATCAGATACCCTCGTCGAGAAGGTCTTGCTCCTCCATGCCAATCCACAATATGCCTACGTGGCATATCAGGACGGGCGACAGGACACAGTCTCCCTTCGGGATTTGGCACCTGCAGGTTCCCCAGCGACCATCACCACCACCCCCGCCCATACACCGCCCCCCCCTCCATCGATTCAACAACTGGGTGAAAAAGAAGACAACACGCTCCCGGATGTGCAGGTCTCTACACACGGGTGAGCCATCGAATCTCTGTTCAACTCGACGAGGCCTCCTCCTACGCAGACGCCCTCACGATGCTCGAACGTGCGACACATCCTCACCACTCGCCGCCAGCGCCCCGGGGAATTGCTAGAAGATGACCAATGCGACCTCAAAGCCCTCGCACGCAGCTGCAACTACCAGGCCGTTACGGCCACTCAACATATGGAACTCGCCGTCCGAGACGTCTACGTGGCGGGAGTCCGGTCCAACTACGTAAGACAGCGCCTACTCGAAAAGGGGGCCTTTGGACCTGGATCAGACGGTAAAGTTAGCCTCCTCTCTGGAAGTAGCGTTCCAGAGCCTTAACGCATTCCCGGCTGCCCACGCGACCCCCTCGTGGACCCCCGACCAAAGACTACACCAGGCCTGTGCCGCACAGCCGTCCGCCCACCATGGGGGGCTACCCTGCTATTTCTGTGGCCAGTGCCAACACCCCCGGCAGCACTGCCCGGCCCGTAACGCGAACTGCAGCAGCTGCGGGAGAAAAGGACATTTCGCCAAAGTCTGCCTGGCCAGGTCCAAGAACTCTAACTGACAGGCCCGATCCTCAGACTCACAGGCCCGCAGACCCCGCAGTGTGGCAGCGTTTCTGCCGACTCCGCCCCCTGTAGATGCGTCATCAGCCTCGTGCTATCCGTGGGAGTGTCCATCTTCCAGCCCTCACAGCACGTGCGACTCACGGGGGCCACCATCTTGGCCATCCTCCCCCACGCGGCCGGCCACATGCGATCCATGGGGGCCACCATCTTGGACGGCATCTTCCTCACCGCCCACCACGCTCGACCAATGGGGGCCGCCATCTTTGCCGCCATCTGCTACGCCGCTCGACGCGTACGATCAACAAGGGCAGCCATCGCGGAACCGCCCCAGCATCTCCGACCACGCTGGCTACCCGCAACTCGGCGCGGTCACCCTGGAACAGTCGCGACCCAAGCACCTCCGGAGCTCCATGATGACCGTCCGGGTAAACGGGCACGAGACGCCTTGGCTTTTCGACTCCGGGAGCACAGAGAGCTTCATTCACCCGGACATGGTAAGACGCTGCTCGCTCCCAATGGTGCAAATCCGAGGGTGCACTACCGCAGCCCCAGCAATACGGGGCGGCGAGTCTGCCAATTTTAAATTATATGTGCTCCCAGACCTCTGCGCTCCTCTCCTATTGGGACTAGATTTCCAATGCAACCTCAGGAGCCTAACCCTGAAGTTCGGGGGGCCCCTACCCCCATTCACCATATGAAGCCTCGCGACCCTAAAAGTCGACCCTCCCCCACTCTTCGCAAACCTTACCGCCGACTGCAAACCAGTCGCCACCAGAAGCAGGCGGTATAGCATCCAGGACAGGACTTTTATCAGGTCCGAGTTCCGGCGACTCTTGCGGGAGGGAGTCATCGAGGCCAGTAATAGCCCCTGGAGAGCTCAGGTGGTGGTCGTCCAGACCAGGGAAAAGAACCGGTTGTAGATTACAGCCAAACCATAAACCGGTCTACGCAACTCGATGCGTACCCCCTTCCCCGGATTGCAGACATGGTAAACCAGATCGCACACTTCCGGGTGTTCTCCACGGTGGATCTGAAGTCTGCATACCACCAGCTCCGAATCCGCCCGGAGGACCGCCACTACACGGCTTTTGAGGCAGACGGCCGCATTTTCCACTTCCTCCGGGTCCCCTTTGGCGTCACGAACGGGGTTTCGGTGTTCCAAAGAACAATGGACCGAATGGTGGACCGGTACGGGCTGCGGGCCACATTTCCGTACTTGGACAATGTCACTATCTGCGGCCATGATCAGCAGGACCACGGCACCAACCTCCACAGATTTCTCCAAACCGCCCAAACCCTAAACCTCACGTGCAACAAGGAGAATGCGTTTTCCGCACAACCAGACTAGCCATCCTCGGCTACGTCGTGGAAAACGGGGTTCTGGGACCCGACCCTGACCGTATGCGCCCCCTCTTGCAACTCACCCTCGCCCACTGCCCCAAGGCCCGGAAGAGGTGCCTCGGGTTCTTTTCATATTATGCCCAGTGGGTCCCAGTGGACAAAGCCCGCCCACTAATCAAGGCCACCATCGTCTCACTGGCGACTGAGGCCCGCCAGGCCTTCAGCTGCATCAAGGCGGACATCGCCAAAGCCGCGATGCACGCAGTGGACGAGTTCATTCCCTTCCAGGTGGAGAGTGACGCATCAGAGGTCGCTCGCCCCGCTACCCTCAACCAAGCAGGCAGACCGGTGGCGTTTTCTTCGCGCATTCTCACCACCTCCGAAATTCAGCACTCCTCAGTCGAAAAAGAGGCCCAAGCCATCGTGAAAGCCGTCCGGCACTGGAGGCACTACCTCGCTGGTAGGAGGTTTACCCTCGTCACCGACCAACGATCGGTAGCCTTCATGTTCGATAATACGCAGCGGGGCAAAATCAAGAACGATAAGATCTTGAGGTGGAGGATCGAACTCTCCACCTATAATTACGAGATAGTATAGCGTCGTGGGAAGCTCAACGAGCCCCCAGATGCCCTGTCCCGTGGCACATGCGCCAGCGTGCAAGATGACCGACTATGGGCTATCCACGATGACCTCTGCCACCCGGGGGTCACCCGGCTTATCCACTATATCAAGGCCTGCAACTTGCCCTACTCCACCAAGGAGGTCAGAACTCTGACCAGGGACTGCCAGATCTGTGCGGAGTGTAAACCGCACTTCTACAGACCAGATAAGGCCCACCTGGTAAAAGCATCCCGGCCCTTTGAGCGCCTCAGTATCGATTTCAAAGGGCCCCTCCCCTCCAATAACTGCAATACATATTTCCTCAACATTATTGATGAGTTCTCCTGCTTCCCCTTTGCAATCCCTTGCCCGACATGACCACGTCCACTGTCATTAAAGCCCTACATAGTGTCTTCACCTTGTTTGGTTTCCCCAATTATGTCCACAGTGACCAGGGCTCGTCGTTCATGAGCGACGAACTGCGTCAGTACCTGCTCGGTAAGGGCATCGCCTCGAGCAGGACTACCTGTTAACCCCAGGGGAAACGGGCAGGTGGAGAGGGAGAACGCGACGTTCTGAAAGACCATCCTACTGACCCTGCGGTCCAGGAATCTCCCAGTTTCCCACTGGCAGGAGGTCCTCCCCGATGCACTCCACTCTATTAGGTCCCTACTTTGCACGGCTACAAACGAGACCCCTCATGGCCGCCTATTTGCTTTCCCCCTGAGATCCACCTCAGGGGCCTCGCTTCCGTCCTGGCTGAAGCCACCGGGGCCAGTCCTACTCAGAAAACATGTCAGGAGCCATAAGTCCGATCCTCTGGTAGAGAGGGTCGAGCTCCGACACTCAAACCCCCAGTACGCTTATATCGAACACCCCGATGGCCGACAGGATATGGTCTCCCTCCGGGACCTGGCGCCCGCCGGTTCCACCTCCGCTACCACCACCGCCCCCCCACCATATCCCGCCCAACCTACCATGACCAGCGCCCCCACCCCTATATGGCTCCCGCGCTCCCTCCCGCCCGCCATCCCCCCTTCACCGATCCACAGGAATGAAGCTCCAGGAGAGTTGCTTCCGGAGTCCACGTCTGTACCCGCACCAGCGCCCTCACTACCGATGCCAGCAGGGACGAGCTCGACATTCGGGCCAGCAACAATGCCAGAGCTACGGCGATCACAGCGCACAATCCGTGCGCCGGATCGGCTGAACTTATGAACCCGTCGCCCCCGCCGGACATCATTTTTTTAACAGGGGGTGAATGTGGTGAATGTATTATGCCAATAATCCACCATTGTATTTGTATCTGTGCTGTTGCCCTTGTATTTGTATCTGTGCTATGCTGTTGCCCTTGTGGGCTCCTCCTATGGGTCATTGTATGGCATTATCCATAGGGGAACATGTTGGGGCCTGTATGGGCGCCACCCATGGCTCCTCCCCTTGAAGGGAGGCCTAAAGAGCAGTCGACCTGTAGGTGGTTCTCAGTATTGGTTCAGTCGCAGGCAGGCACTCCTCTAAGTTGATTAAAGCCACAGTTTACTTCTACTCCCGTCTCGAGTGAATTGATGGTCGCATCAGAGAGTGACTGGTGTGTGGGGTGAGGGGCTGATTACTGTGTGAGGGGGAAGGGGAGAGTGACTGGTGTGTGGAGGGAGGGGCTGATTACTGTATAAAAGGGAAGGGGAGAGTGACTGGTGTGTGGGGGAAGGGGCTGATTACTGTATGAAGGGGAAGGGGAAAGTGACTGGTGTGTGAGGGAGGGGCTGATTACCGTATGAAGGGGAAGGGGAGAGTGACTGGTGTGTGGGGGAGGGGCTGATTACTGTATGAAGGGGAAGGGGAGAGTGACTGGTGTGTGGGGGAGGGGCTGATTACTGTGTGAGGGGGAAGGGGAGAGTGACTGGTGTGTGGGGGGAGGGGCTGATTACTGTGTGAGAGGGAAGGGGAGAGTGACTGGTGTGTGGGGGAGGGGCTGATTACTGTGTGAGGGGGAAGGGGAGAGTGACTGGTGTGTGGAGGGAGGGGCTGATTACTGTGTGAGGGGGAAGGGGAGAGTGACTGGTGTGTGGGGGGAGGGGCTGATTACTGATTAAAGGGGAAGGGGAAAGTGACTGGTGTGAGGGGGGAGGGGCTGATTACAGTGTGAAGGGGACGGGGAGAGTGACTGGTGTGTGGGGGGAGGGGCTGATTACTGTGTGAGGGGGACGGGGAGAGTGACTGGTGTGTGGGGGGAGGGGCTGAATACTGTGTGAGAGGGAAGGGGAGAGTGACTGGTGTGTGGGGGGAGGGGCTGATTACTGTGTGAGAGGGAAGGGGAGAGTGACTGGTGTGTGGGGGGAGGTGCTGATTACTGTGTGAGGGGGAAGGGGAGAGTGACTGGTGTGTGGGGGGAGGGGCTGATTATTGTGTGAGAGGGAAGGGGAGAGTGACTGGTGTGTGGGGGGGGGCTGATTACTGTATGAAGGGGACGGGGAGAGTGATTGGTGTGTGGGGGGAGGGGCTGATTACTGTATGAAGGGGAAGGGGAGAGTGACTGGTGTGTGTGGGGGGGGGGGGGGCTGATTACTGTATGAAGGGGAGGGGGAAAGTGACTGGTGTGTGGGGGAGGGGCTGATTATTGTGTGAGAGGGAAGGGGAGAGTGACTGGTGTGTGGGGGGAGGGGCTGATTACTGTGTGAGGGGGAAGGGGAGAGTGACTGGTGTGTGGGGGAAGGGGCTGATTACTGTGTGAGAGGGAAGGGGTGAGTGACTGGTGTGTGGTGGGAGGGGCTGATTACTGTGTGAGGGGGAAGGGGAGAGTGACTGGTGTGTGTGGGGGGGGCTGATTACTGTGTGAGAGGGAAGGGGAGAGTGACTGGTGTGTGGGGGGAGGGGGGCTGATCACTGAAAGAAGGGGAAGGGGAGAGTGACTGGTGTGTGGGGGGAGGGGCTGATTACTGTGTGAGGGGGAAGGGGAGAGTGACTGGTGTGTGGGGGGAGGGGCTGATTACTGTGGGAAGGGGAGAGTGACTGGTGTGTGGGGGGGAGGGGCTGATTACTGTGTGAGAGGGAAGGGGAGAGTGACTGGTGTGTGGGGGGGGGATGATTACTGTGTGAGAGGGAAGGGAATAGTGACTGGTGTGTGGGGGGAGGGGCTGATTACTGTGTGAGAGGGAAGGGGAGAGTGACTGGTGTGTGGGGGAAGGGGCTGATTACTGTGTGAGGGGGAAGGGGAGAGTGACTGGTGTGTGGGGAGGGGGGGGGCTGATTACTGTGTGAGGGGGAAGGGGAGAATGACTGGTGTGTGCGGGGAGGGGCTGATTACTGTATGAAGGGGAAGGGGAGAGTGACTGGTGTGTGGGGGGAGGGGCTGATTACTGTGTGAGGGGGAAGGGGAGAATGACTGGTGTGTGCGGGGAGGGGCTGATTACTGTATGAAGGGGAAGGGGAGAATGACTGGTGTGTGCGGGGAGGGGCTGATTACTGTATGAAGGGGAAGGGGAGAGTGACTGGTGTGTGGGGGGAGGGGCTGATTACTGTGTGAGGGGGAAGGGGAGAATGACTGGTGTGTGCGGGGAGGGGCTGATTACTGTATGAAGGGGAAGGGGAGAGTGACTGGTGTGTGCGGGGAGGGGCTGATTACTGTGTGAGGGGGAAGGGGAGAGTGACTGGTGTGTGGGGGGAGGGGCTGATTACTGTGTGAGGGGGAAGGGGAGAGTGACTGGTGTGTGGGGAGGAGGGGCTGATTACTGTGTGAGGGGGAAGGGGAGAGTGACTGGTGTGTGGGGAGGGGGGGGGCTGATTACTGTGTGAGGGGGAAGGGGAGAATGACTGGTGTGTGCGGGGAGGGGCTGATTACTGTGTGAGAGGGAAGGGGTGAGTGACTGGTGTGTGGGGGGAGGGGCTGATTACTGTGTGAGAGGGAAGGGGAGAGTGACCGGTGTGTGGGGGGAGGGGCTGATTACTGTGTGAGGGGGAAGGGGAGAGTGACTGGTGTGTGGGGGAGGGGCTGATTACTGTGTGAGGGGGAAGGGGAGAGTGACTGGTGTGTGGGGGGAGGGGCTGATTACTGTGTGAGAGGGAAGGGGAGAGTGACTGGTGTGTGGGGGAGGGGGGCTGATTACTGTGTGAGGGGGAAGGGGAGAGTGACTGGTGTGTGGGGGGAGGGGCTGATTACTGTGGGAAGGGGAAGGGGAGAGTGACTGGTGTGTGGGGGGAGGGGCTGATTACTGTGTGAGGGGGAAGGGGAGAGTGACTGGTGTGTGGGGGGAGGGGCTGATTACTGTGTGAGAGGGAAGGGGAGAGTGACTGGTGTGTGGGGGGAGGGGCTGATTACTGTGTGAGGGGGAAGGGGAGAGTGATTGGTGTGTGGGGGGAGGGGCTGATTACTGTGTGAGGGGGAAGGGGAGAGTGACTGGTGTGTGGGGGGAGGGGCTGATTACTGTGTGAGAGGGAAGGGGAGAGTGACTGGTGTGTGGGGGGAGGGGCTGATTACTGTGTGAGGGGGAAGGGGAGAGTGATTGGTGTGTGGGGGGAGGGGCTGATTACTGTGTGAGAGGGAAGGGGAGAGTGACCGATGTGTGGGATGAGGGGCTGATTACTGTGTGAGGGGGAAGGGGAGAGTGATTGGTGTGTGGGGGGAGGGGCTGATTACTGTATGAAGGGGACGGGAAGAGTGACTGGTTGTGGGGAGGGGCTGATTACTGTGTGAGAGGGAAGGGGAGAGTGACTGGTGTGTGGGGGGAGGGGCTGATTATTGTGTGAGGGGGAAGGGGAGAGTGATTGGTGTATGGGATGAGGGGCTGATTACTGTGTGAGGGGGAAGGGGAGAGTGATTGGTGTGTGGGGGGAGGGGCTGATTACTGTATGAGAGGGAAGGGGAGAGTGACTGGTGTGTGGGGGGAGGGGCTGATTACTGTATGAGAGGGAAGGGGAGAGTGACTGGTGTGTGGGGGGAGGGGCTGATTACTGTGTGAGGGGGAAGGGGTGAGTGACTGGTGTGTGGGGGGAGGGGCTGATTACTGTGTGAAGGGGAAGGGGAGAGTGACCGGTGTGTGGGGGGGGCTGATTACTGTATGAAGGGGACGGGGAGAGTGACTGGTGTGTGGGGGGAGGGGCTGATTACTGTGTGAGGGGGAAGGGGAGAGTGACTGGTGTGTGGGGGAAGGGGCTGATTACTGTGTGAGGGGGAAGGGGAGAGTGACTGGTGTGTGGGATGAGGGGCTGATTACTGTGTGAGGGGGAAGGGGAGAGTGACTGGCGTGTGGGGGGAGGGGCTGATTACTGTGTGAGAGGGAAGGGGAGAGTGGCTGGTGTGTGGGATGAGGGGCTGATTACTGTGTGAGGGGGAAGGGGAGAGTGACTGGTGTGTGGGATGAGGGGCTGATTACTGTGTGAGGGGGAAGGGGAGAGTGACTGGCGTGTGGGGGGAGGGGCTGATTACTGTGTGAGAGGGAAGGGGTGAGTGACTGGTGTGTGGGGGGAGGGGCTGATTACTGTGTGAGAGGGAAGGGGAGAGTGGCTGGTGTGTGTGGGGGGGCTGATTACTGTGTGAAGGGGACGGGGAGAGTGACTGGTGTGTGTGGGGGAGGGGCTGATTACTGTATGAAGGGGAAGGGGAAAGTGACAGGTGTGAGGGGGGAGGGGCTGATTACTGTGTGAGGGGGAAGGGGAGAGTGACTGGTGTGTGTGGGGAGGGGCTGATTACTGTGTGAGAGGGAAGGGGAAAGTGACTGGTGTGAGGGGGGGAGGGGCTGATTACTGTGTGAGATGGAAGGGGAGAGTGACTGGTGTGTGTGTGGAGGGGCTGATTACTGTGTGAGGGGGAAGGGGAGAGTGACCGGTGTGTGGGGGGAGGGGGGCTGATCACTGAAAGAAGGGGAAGGGGAGAGTGACTGATGTGTGGGGGAAGGGGCTGATTACTGTGTGAGGGGGAACTGGAGAGTGGTGTGTGTGGGGGGGGCTGATTACTGTGTGAGATGGAAGGGGAGAGTGACTGGTGTGTGGGGGGAGGGGGGCTGATCACTGAAAGAAGGGGAAGGGGAGAGTGACTGACGTGTGGGGGAAGGGGCTGATTACTGTGTGAGGGGGAACTGGAGAGTGGTGTGTGTGGGGGGAAGGTACTGATTACTGTATGAAGGGGAAGGGTATAGTGACTGTGGGGGCTGGGCGGGGGGGGTGGTGGGTGGCGGTGGTGGGGGGGCTGATTAACGTGTGCAGGGACTGATTACAGTAATTACGATCCCAGACCAGACCACAACAGTTGTTAGATTGCCAAACAGAAACCCCAATATTTTATTTGTAAGACTGTGTTGAAAGGATACTTCTCCCCAGGAGTGATCCACACATAAATACCAATCTGATATATCAAAACCAATTTTATTCCTAACACAGTTTTACTAACTTTAATGTCAGAAAGGCAATAGCTTACAATTACCAATTAAACTCTCCTAACTGATATCTTTTATTTCCAGTCAAGCTAAACAAATCTTGGATCAAAATCCATTTTTAAATACAGTTGGCAAGCACAGGATTACTTGATAAACATTGGATAGAGATCTTCTGAGACTGTTTGAAGTGAAAGACCCCAACCCTGTTAGAATAATGCTGAATCGCTGACTGTATTCTTTCGAAACTGCTTCTCAGCTCATCTACCAGCCCAGCACTAAACTCTGTCTGCCTGCCGGCGGCCTGGTACAGCCCTACATCCTCTAATTAGCTCCATCATCCTCATCCCACACAAATCCCCTGACCTTATAATTTAAGTTAAACACAAAGGTCGGGATTCTCCATTGGCTGGCGCCAAAATCGGGAAATGCGATTGGGCGGAGAATAGGTTCCGACGCCTAAATTGCGGCAGGCCCATTTGACGCCAACTCCATCACCTCGACAGCGGTGTCAATGAGATCCGGATCGCACGTACAGTAAACACTATTTGCATATCATTACCGGGCCCAACCCAGTATCCTCTGGCATTCTGTGATATTCCGCCTCCGACAGGCCGAGTTCGTGATGGCGCGGTTCACTTATGCTTATAAAAATCATGAAATCGGCATCATGGCTAATGAGGGAGAGAGAGAGATGAGTTAAGACACGGAGAAGCACGACTGTGGGCTGCCGGGTCGGACACTGGCCGGGCTGGCTGGGGTGGGAGGGTGATGGGGGATGGGCTGTGTGGCCGGAGTGACATCCCACGGGACTGGGGCGGTGCTCAGGCATGGACCGCCATTGCCACGGCCTGCAAGGCAGCCATCTTGCTGCGCACCCCACTGACCATCCACCTTGGCCTCTGGTTCTGCAGTGACACCGGCCATATGGGTGCCCCTAATCCCCCCACACTTATCATAGAATTTGCAGTGCAGAAGGAGGCCATTTGGTCCATCGAGTCTGCACCGGCTCTTGGAAAGAGCACCCTACCCAAGCCCACACCTCCACCTTATCCCCATTACCCAGTAACCCCACCCAACACTAAGGGCAATTTTGGACACTAAAGACAATTTATCATGGCCAATCCACCTAACCCGCGCATCTTTGGACTGTGGGAGGAAACCGGAGCACCCGGAGGAAACTCACGCACACACGGGGAGAACGTGCAGACTCCGCACGTACAGTGACCCAAGCCGGGATCGAACCTGGGACCCTGGAGCTGTGAAGCATTTGTGTTAACCATAATGCTACCGTGCTGCCCAAATCGGCAGCGCCCCACTTGCACCCCACTCTCCACCATTCATTCCCCACACGGCCGCCATCCGCTGGCGGGGCATCAGGCGTCCCACCCTGTGCAATGGCCACAGTAGCCCCTACAGGGACAATGGATGGGGACCACAGAGCTTACCGCTGGCATGGGCAGCACCGGAGAATGGTACCCCGGCATCAGGGACAAGCGCCAGGGCCACAGTCTAGCAACAATGGGGCCAGGGGTGTGGAGGTGGCGGGGGGGGACATGTGGGGACAGGGATCGCAGTGCCAACAGGGGCCACCATGTAGCCTGTTGTCCTGGCTGGGCATGGGGGTACGCACCATGCTAACATGTCGGCCTTTCACTCCCTACAAACAATGGATATTGGAAGTCAACCAGCAATGGTGGCCTTTCCCTTAGTCGCCACAGCCCTGGGGGATGCCCTGCAGCTGTACGAGCTGGAGTTGCTCAGGGAGGAGGAGGAATCTCCAGGCGCGTGTAGCTGTGGAGCCTGCCCCAGAGGAACAGGTGCCAGCCGCCCAACAGGCCGAGGAGGAAGTGCTGCAAAGGAGGTGCCACATTAGGCCTCGCATGTACCGGCAGCACCTGTCATTCGAGGACCTGCTGGACCGGACATGCTGCTGAAGGCTCCGGCTAAGCAGGGGGACAGTGTGACATATCTGCCAGAGGTGGCACATCTGTCATGGTGAATGGGGGTAGACAGCCACTCCCGGTGGCCGTCAAGGTGACGGTCGCCCTGAACTGTTACCCACGGGATCCTTCCAGGTGCCAAGTGGGAACCTGTCCGGATCGCACAGGTACCCAGGTGCATCCATGCTCTCACGGAAGCCCTATATGCCCAGTCGGCACAATACATCCACTTCAATGTGGACCGAGTCCACCAGGATGTCCGAGCAGTGGGTTCGCCGCCATCAACAGGATACCCCGGGTCCAGGGGGTGATCGACAGGGTGCATCTCCCCCTACGACCACCTACAGATGACAGGATGTGCTACACAAACCGAAAGGGGTTCCACTCGATGAACATGCATCTGATATGTGACCATCAGGTGCACATCATGCATGTCTGCGCCCGACCGGGCAGTGAGCATGCGCCTTCATCCTGGCACACTCAACGATTTCTGACATGTTCGATACCCCCCACCCCCCCCCCCCCCCTCCCTAGGGGTGGGTTGCATCCTGGGTGACAGGGGTTACCCACTGCGGTCCTGGCTGATGACGCCTATCCGGAGACCACAGACCGATGCCGAAACCCGCTACAACGACACCCATACAGCGACCAGGGACGGATCGAGCGGTGCTTCGGCCTCCTGAAGATTCGGTTCAGGTGCCTGGATCACTCTGGAAGGGCCCTCCAGTATGATGCTGAGGGTGTCGCCCACATCGTAGCGGCCTGCTGCATCCTCCAAAACATTGCGCAGCAGAGGGGCAACATGCTGGAGGCTGACAAGGAGTACGCGGGGAGGGGAGGATGGGCAGAACATGGGGCTCAGGCAGGCACGGAAGGCCGCATTACGTGTGCACCAGAGCCAATGCACACGGGACATTCTGATCACCTCCAGGCTCACAGACAAGGGGGGGGGGCGGAATGGCCAGGGGCATGGACACCACAGCGGTGGGGATGGTAGGGGAGGGGTGGGAAGTCCAGGCCACTCACAACATCCGCCCATTCCCCCCCCCCAGCGTTTGTCCATTCCCCCCCTCCCTCTCTGGTCAGCCCAGGCTACCCACCCCTCACACCTACCTGTCAGAGCACCGAGACAGTTTGGAACAGTGTGAACAGGTGTTTAATGTGACAACATATAGACAGGTTTGTGCCCTCGCCCCTATCACTAAACCAGCCCTGCACCCAGGCCAACTTAACTAGTGTCTAACTTTCTGGCCTTATGGGCATTAATGCAACATCTTGGTGGATCCCCAGACAGTAAATCAGGAATGGAGGTGGCCTGCTGTGATTCCCGCTGGAGGGACATGTTGATCCATAGCCGAAACCGTCGACCCAAATGCCTCCACCCCGGACACCACTCATGCAGTGTTGGCCTGGGTGGCACGCATTGTCAGCACCACCTCCTGCTGCTACAGGCGGTTGGACTCCTCCAACAGCACCTGCAGGTGCTGGATGCTCACCGACAACCCCTCATGTAGACCCTGGCTCTGAGACTGCATCTCCACAATCGGTGGGACCGTCCATTCCAGAAGCCCGAAACCCGTCTGAACGGCAGCTAGTCCCTGGGATGGGCCTGCCCTCTGACCATCCGCCCCCTTGGGTGTTCCTACCTCCACCTGCTGCATCGGATCAGCTGTGTGGTGAGCACCAGATAGTGTCCCAGGAACCTCTTCATTAAAGTGCCCAACTGAGATGAGTGTCTCTGGGATCGTGGACATTGTTGGAGACGGCTGTGATCGGGAAATCTGTGTCATCCTCAGACTCGAGCTCCGGGGTGTCTTGGGTCTCGGGTCAAGTGCTGCCATCCGAGCTGCTCTCCCTGTCAGTGCTCGGCTCACGGGGGGCTCAGGCTGTCGCATTGGCTGGGGTGCTGGAACACCAGAGGACCAGCCCCATCACCAGCAGGCCCTGCAAGATAAGACGCATTATTAGACTGCGGGCCAGGGGTGGAAGTGGTGAGGGTGTAGGTGGTGTGCGGGTGAGAGTGGGGGTGGGGGTGAGTGTGAGGGTGGTGTGGGGGTGGTGTGGGGGGTTTGTGCCGCCATTTTGTAACCCCCAGGATCTCCGGGCGCAGCCATCTTGTCCACCCCGCAGGACATGGACACCAACGGCGTTCCAGGACCTCAACTCAACGGCCGCCTCACTACCCGACGATCAACCACGGCTCGCCTCCATGACAATCGACCAGACCTGACCACATAATCTAACCAACACATCCACCAGCGTGAAAGTCAACGGCCATGTGACCTCCTGCCTACTGGACTCCGGGAGTACCGCGAGCTTTGTACACCCAAATACGGTAAGGCGCTGCTCCCTTAAGGTACACCCTACCAATCAAAAAATCTCCCTGGCCTCCGGATCCCATTGCGTAGCGATCCGGGGGTACTGCACGGTCACGCTCACAGTCCAAGGCATAGAGTTCCACGGCTTTCGCCTCTACGTCCTCCCTAACCTCTGCGCTGCACTTATCCTCAGCCTGGATTTTCAGTGCAACCTCCAGAGCCTGACCCTTAAATTCGGCGGACCCTTACCACACCTCACTGTGTGCGGCCTCACGACCCTAAAGGCCGATCCTCCTTCCCTCTTTGCCAATCTAACTCCAGATTGCAAACCCGTCGCCACCAAGAGCAGACGGTACAGCACCCAGGATAAGGCTTTCATCAGATCCGAGGTCCAGCGGTTGCTTCGGGAAGGCATCATCGAGGCCAGCAACAGGCCCTGGAGAGCTCAAGTGGTAGTGGTTAAATCTGGGGAGAAAAACCGAATGGTCATGGACTAAAGCCAGGCCATCAACAGGTACACGCAGCTCGACGCGTACCCCCTCCCACGCATATCTGACATGGTTAACCAGATTGCACAGTGTAAGGTGTTCGGGCAATTCGGCCTTTTTGGAACTGCCCAAGAATAAAAACTCAGAGACTGTAAACTGACTTTTCAGCCAAGAGAACGGAACCAGTTTCCCCAGCAGGCTTGGTCCGCTGAGCTGAGTAGGGACATAAGTATTTACAAACCCCCCCCCCCCCTAGGAGCTACAAGGAAGAAGGAGCCAGACAACGAGATAACATCAAAACACAGACAAAGGGGCACGGGAATACACAGGAGGCCTGCCTGCAAGCAGGACAATGGGATGGTCATAGCCCCATGCAAATGTAAATGACCTGGCCTCCACCAGAGCAGAATCCAATTAACACCCCATCAACATAGCGAGGTGAGAATAGCAGCCATCTCCGGAGCAGCTGGAAGACACTGAAATTCTTCACAAGAGAGCTTAACCTCATTATCCTAGAAAACAGACTGTCTGGGTTCAGTATATTGCGCTGGAAAAGCCCCTTGAAGATAAGCGGTAGAAAAAACCAAGTTGGAGGCGGACCTGGGGGAGGTACTCCAATCTTGACAGAAGCTACCGGCAGAAACTCACTGGGAGGAGGGGGGCGGAGCCAGCGCCAAATTCAAATCGCGGACGGTAGGAAAAAAACCAAGTTGGAGGCGGACCTGGGGGAGGTACTCCAATCTTGACAGAAGCTACCGGCAGAAACTCACTGGAAGGAGGGGGCGGAGTCGGCGCCAAATTCAAATCGCGCAGGTCTGCCTAGCTGGAAGGAGCGGACCTGCGAGGAATACCCGGAAACATACAGCTCTGACCGGCTCAAAGGGGGCGGGACCAGCGGGAACTTTAAACCTTACCTTCTCAATGCAAAAGGGGCTGGCCGAACACAGGACAAAGCCAGGTAAAACAATATAAAAGGGGCTGTGTTTCGATTGAGGCTCTCTTCGTTCTTGGCTCGACCTCTGCACCCCTGACTTGACCTCTGCAGCCTGTGACCGTAAGTACCCTGCAGCAGCTTGCGAAACTCCCTTGACTTTAATAGTGGTTGAGGCTTTGGGGAAGGGAACTTGTTTTGTGTCTTGTGCTATTGCTAAAACTGTGTAATCATAAGATTTTTCGTTGTGTCCGTTTTAGTACTTTTTGAATAGACTTAGTTTGTGTTAGAGTTTAAGATTTTATTATATTTTCTTCTGTTGATGATTTTGACCTGGGTTTTGCAATAAACCTTGATTTGCTGATAATTGGAGTCGTTTAAATTCTTCAATCTTTCACCAGCGATCTCTGACCAAGTCATTGTTAAAATATTCCTCACCTTAATTCCGGGTTCAAGAATCAAGGGTCATCTTGAGCGATTCACTCAGGACAGACTGCTGGTTAGGTAATAAACAGCAGTGTCCTATTCTCTCTCTTGGGAAAGCTACTCTAGCGAAGTAGGAACCGGGTGGGTGTTGCACCACCGGCAAGAGAGAGAATCACCTGGGCATTGGTAGGGGTCTGGAGATCTGTGTGATATAAGCCTCAGGCTGCCGGTTAGGGATAAACGGCAGGCTTGATTCAGTGCTCTCTTCAGTAGAAGTGTCCCAGTGCGGCATCCCCTGGACTCTGAAGTTTCAGTGCCAGCTGGAGAGAGACACACACAGATACTCAAACCCCAGATATCGGCCCAGTAGTGGAGTAGCAGAGATGGCACCCTCTACAACAGTACCGGGTCTTCTCAACGGTGGACCTGAAATCCTCTTACCACCAGCTCTCCATCCGTAAATCGGACCGTCCATACACCGCCTTCGAGGCAGACGACCGTCTATATCACTTCCTTAGGGTCCCCTTCGGCGTCACCAACGGGGTTTTGGTCTTCCAAAGGGAGATGGCCGAATGGTCGACCGGTACCGTTTGCGGGCCATGTTTCTGTACCTAGACAATGTGTGGGGGGAGTGAAGTGTGTATATGCGGCTGCAGCTTGTCAGCCTCCTGAGTGTCAATCATGAATCCGGCGAATCCGACACTGTTTCTCATTGGAATCGATTGTGTTCCATGTGGTGCCGGTGCTAGCCTCTTAACAGTCGCTGAATCGGTCCAAGTGCGGCGTTAGCTTTGTTGTCGTGGAACTCCACGAATTCTGTCCCGGCGTCAACACTTAGTCTCAGGAATGGAGAATTCCGCCGAATGTCTCTAATGATCTACTCCCACTGTAAAGTACTGATAATTAATAACATGGTAAGATTGAGACTTTGGCTGAAACCTCAGCAAGAGTAATAGCCAAATGTTCTATGCCTGATCAGATGTTCCCCATTCCTTCAAAATGCATAGCAAGTTCACGGCTCCTCATTCAGATAAGGTACCTTGTGATTTAAATCCGTTTTATTTTAAAGTGAGTAGCACAATCCGCACTGAAGCTGCAGCTCTGTGACTATGAATATTATTTTGTGTCACTTGAAATCCTCAATACAAAGTTATGTTTATTTTACCTGTCGCACATGATGCCAAGATGGCCTTTAGGGAACCTTAATGTGATGTTGCTTTAGATCCGCAATGCTGAACATCAGTTGTACCTGTTGCTTCCTGGCCAAGAGCCATGATTCAAATGAAGTAATGAAGTGGTGATTACAGAAAATAATATTTTTACCAAGTACTTTCAAACACAGATTTCCATAATTATATGATGTATTACATATTGGTCTATAAATCACAAATTTTAATAGTTATGGACTGGATGTTGTTTGTGTCGTGTTAAGCACACTGAGATAACACGGACTGCAACTGAATGCAGCTATAACTGAAAGATACTCCAGACCTTGAAGTTAGTTCAATTTGACTTATTGAACCTGTCACACAGTTAGCACAGTTCTCTGTGAGTTTGACTCTCTGCTAACCTAAGTGTGATTACTCTGTCTGACTGAACCAGACTAGCTCCTAGCCATGTGCTGGAGGTGTTATGTAACATATACACCGGACTCACTCTGTAGATGTCCCCAGAGGAAAGAGGCGGAGTGTGAGTGCCTCATGCCTTTTGTAGTGGGAAACCACCCCCAAGTGTTCTGCCTGCTGATTGGTTATGTCCTGTTCTCTGTGTTCATTAGCTGCCTGTCTGTATCTCATTGTGTTCATGTCTGTATCTCTTTCTGTGCATGTCTGCAAATCATGACATCTCCCCTTTTGGAAAGTTTTTCTGTAGCATATGTGAAAGTATTTACTTGTGTAGGCCGAAAAACTAACTTATTTACATAAAATGGCAGATGGGAACATATGTACATGTGAAAACACATGTCTAATGTGCAAAAACAGAACATAGCAAACAAAACAAATGTTCATAAGTCCAGTCTCTGGGGCTTGCATCTGATCCTTGTCGACCGCCGGAGAGGTGGTGGTGGGGACGACGGCGCCTTGACAGGCGGGATGGAAGCCTGACTGGTGGCCTCGTGGTTCGAGGTGTCAGGAGGTGGCACAATAACAGATGGAAACAACGAAGAATGTGGTTGCGGGCGGGCAACTGTGCGCAGTGCCCGTCTGTTTCGCCGCACAACAGAGCCATCAGCCATACGCACAACATATGATCGAGGAGCAGCCTGTCAAAGAACAACCGCTGGAGCTGACCAGCCTCCATCAGGTAGCTTGATCCGAACAGCATCCGCTGGGGATAGCACAGGCAAATCGGTGGCATGAGCTCATAGCCCTGCTTTTGCCGGTCCCTGAGTTTATGCACCTTCTGCAGCATCGGGAGGTGATCCAGATCAGGCAAGTGTATGGCTGGAAGAGTCGTCCACAGGTCCCTGTTCATCAGGAGTTGAGCCGGTGACATGCCGGTAGACAGAGGGGTTGCCCTGTACGCAAGCAGCGCAAGGTTGACGTCGGAAGCAGAATCCGCGGCCTTGCCGATGAGCTGCTTCACTATGTGCACCCCTTTCTCAACCTTCCCGTTGGACTGCGGGTAATGTGGGCTGGAAGTGACGTGATGAAACTGATATAGCTGGGCAAATCGTGACCACTCTTGGCTGCTGAAGCAAGGACCGTTGTCACTCATGACAGTGAGGGGAATTCCATGCCTGGGGAACGTCTCCTTACAGGCCTTGATGACGGTCCTGGACGTGAGGTCTGAGAGCTTCACAACTTCTGGGTAGTTGGAAAAATAATCAATGATTAGCACATAATCATGACCATTGGCGTGAAAGAGGTCGATGCCCACCTAGGATTACGGGGAGGTCACAATTTTGTGCTGCTGAAGCGTCTCCTTGCTCTGTGTTGGCTGGAAGCGTTGACAGGTCGGACAGTTGAGGACCATATTTGAGATGTCCAGACTAATCCCAGGCCAGTAGACAGCTTGCCTGGCTCTGCGCCTGCACTTCTCGACACCCAGATGTCCCTTGTGGATTTGCCAGAGCACCAAGCTCTGGAGACTGAGTGGAATGACAATGCGGTCCAGCTTGAGGAGGATACCATCAACCACCGTCAGGTCGTCCTTCACATTGAAGAATTGAGGGCACTGCCCTTTTTGCCAGCCATTGCCGAGGTGGCGCATGACATAGAACATAGAACATAGAAAATACAACACAGAACAGGCCCTTCGGCCAACGATGTTGTGCCGAACCTTTGTCCTAGATTAATCATAGATTATCATTGAACTTACAGTGCAGAAGGAGGCCATTCGGCCCTTTGAGTCTGCACCGGCTCTTGGAAAGAGCCCCCTACCCAAACTCAACACCTCCACCCAACACCAAGGGCAATTTTTAGACATTAAGGGCAATTTATCATGGCCAATCCACCTAACCTGCACATCCTTGGACCGTGGGAGGAAACCGGAGCACCCGGAGGAAACCCACGCACACACGGGGAGGATGTGCAGACTCC
Organism: Scyliorhinus torazame; assembly: GCF_047496885.1. Classification (NCBI taxonomy): domain Eukaryota; kingdom Metazoa; phylum Chordata; class Chondrichthyes; order Carcharhiniformes; family Scyliorhinidae; genus Scyliorhinus; species Scyliorhinus torazame. Next base: position 136,355,825 of record NC_092721.1, on the reverse strand, counting down.
GCACAGACAGCGATCCAAGCCAGAATCGAACCCGGGACCCTGGAGCTGTGAAGCAATTGTGCTATCCACAATGCTACCGTGCTGTCCTTAAGAACAAATAAATCTGCACTATATCATTTTACCGTAATCCATGGACCTATCCAATAGCTGCTTGAAGGTCCCTAATGTTTCTGACTCAACTACTTCCACAGGCAGTGCATTCCATGCCCCCACTACTCTCTGGGTAAAGAACCTACCTCTGATATCCCTCCTATATCTTCCACCTTTCACTTTAAATTTATGTCCCCTCGTAATGGTTTGTTCCACCCGGGGAAAAAGTCTCTGACTGTCTACTCACGCTGCAGAAGAGGGTCTTTGGCTGTCTTGTCGCGAATGCGGATCACCTTTTCATCCGACGCCAGGAGGTTGCTGGCCCACAGCTGCACCTGTGATTCGATCTGTTGGATGAATGTCGGCGGGTCAGCAGGCAAGGTTATGGAGCGGGACAAGACATCCGCAATAATGAGCTCTTTGCCCGGCATGTACACGAGCTCAAAGTCGTACCTTCTGAGTCTGAGGAGGATGCGTTGCAGCCGGGACTTCATGTTTTTCCGGTCCTTGTGGATAATGTGGACCAGAGGCCTGTGGTCCGTCTCGACGGTGAACATCGGCAGGCCGTAGACATAATCGTGGAACATGAGAATTCCAGTAAGCAGGCCCAGGCATTCCTTTTCAATTTGGGCGTACCGCTGCTCGGTGGATGTCATCGCCCGTGATGCGTTGGCAACCCATGCCCAGGATGAGGTGTCATCGCACTGGAGCAACACAGCGCCGATGCCGTCCTGGCTCGCATCTGCCGAGATTTTCGTTTCCCTGTCAGGGTCACAAAATGCCAACACAGGTGCAGTGGTGAGCTTGGCTTTCAGCTCCAACCACTCTGCTTGATGAGCTGCCTGCCACTCAAAGGCCAATAGACTTTTTCACCAGGATTCTGAGGGCCGTGGTGTGTGAGGCAAGGTTTGGGATAAACTTGCCCAAAAAGTTTACCATGCCTAGGAAGTGCAGCACCGCCTTCTTGTCTTCAGGGGTCTTCATAGTTTCGATGGCCTTGACCTTCTCTGTGTCCGGGCGCATGCCCTGCTGAGATATCTGGTCACCTAAGAACTACAGTGTTACTGAGCGAGGATGTCGTCAATGCCACCTTGAAGATCCAAGTTGGGGGAGGTCATTGTGTAGACCCGCTGCACAAGGTTTAGCAGCTTGCATGCATGTGTGCCGAGCAGGGAGGCCCTGTCTGGCTTGACGATTTCAAAGCTTAGCCTTGCGTGAATGCTCCTGTTGGAGACGAGCAGATGGCAGGATCCCAGTGCTGTGATGGCATTGCCGTTATAGTCCAGGAGCTGGCAGGCTGCTAGAAGGAGCTTGGGTGGCTTCTTGATGCGGTTGAAATCTGCCTGTGAAAGGAGATTGGCAGATGCACCTGTGTCCAGCTTGAACTGGATAGAGCATTGATTTACTTGCATCACCGCACGCCATTCGTCCGCAGAATCCACAGTGAGGATGGGCAGGCTCCGTGATGATGTCGGTGAGGCAGGTTCACGTGTGGTGATGATGCCCACATGGTGGGGGGACTCCAGGCAATCGCCCTCTGAATCCATTGTACTGCCAGGATCAGAATCCTGTAAACCTTGTTGGACACTCCGAACGCGCCTGCGTTGGAATTGGGAGCGCTGGCCCTTGACTGGTGGTGCAGACCTGCACATGGCTGCATAGTGTCCAGGCTTTCCGCAATTTAAACAGCGCCTGCCTCTTGCAGGGCAGTTTTTCTTTAAGTGGGAGGTGCCACAGTTCGGGTACGTCGTGACGTCGTTATGTCCGTGCGTCGTCGCACATGCGCAGTGCAGTCGGCAGACGTTCGCAACTGCGCAGTGTGGTGATCGGCCGCTTCGTTATCCCATTCACATCGCGCATGCGTGGGGCTCCGGGAAGAGCGCGTGAAATGGCTGCTTTCATCAATGCTGAGGCGCTGCATCCGGGCGATGGCCAGCACACGCTCTGCCTCGCGGGAGGCAAGTTTCTCATTTTCAGCCGATTTGCATTGGGAATACCGATTTTTGGCGTGCTCATGCACTGTACATGTTTCAATCGCGACTGACAGGGTCATATGCTTGATTTTTAAAAGCTGCTCTCTCAGAGGATCCGAGTGAACTCCAAAAACGATTTGGTCTCTGATCATGGAGTCAGCAATATCACCAAAGTTGCAGGACAGTGAAAGTAGACGGAGATTAATTAAGAAGGAGCTGAAAGATTCATCTTTACCTTGTAGGCGTTGTTTGAATATCTAGCGCTCGAAGAATTCATTGGTGTCCACTTCACAATGACTATCAAACTTGTCCAGGATCTGAAGCTTTGTCTTGTCCTGGCCTTCGGTGAAGTTAAACGAGTTGAAGAGTTGGATGGTTGGATCCCCCGCAGTTGAGAGGAGAAGCGTGATCTTTCTTGTATCAGATGCACCCTCGAGGTCTGAGGCTTCGATGTACAGCAGAAACCTTTGCTTGAAAGTCCGCCAGTTGGCATTGAGAATGCCGGAGGTCCGCAGCTGTTGAGGAGCCTGGATCTTCTCCATGGTGCCGGGATACATTTGCTGGTCGTCACGGAACAGATTGAGGTAAACCACCTAGGGATAGCAGTCTTCTGGTACCATGTCATGTTAAGCACACTGAGATAACACGGGCTTCAACTGGATGCAGCTATAACTGAAAGATACTCCAGACCTTGAAGTTAGTTCAATTTGATTTATTGAACCTGTCACACAGTTAGCACAGTTCTCTGTGAGTTCGACTCTCTGCTAACCTAAGGGTGATTACTCTGTCTGACTGAACCAGACTAGCTCTTAGCCACGTGCTGTCGGTGTTATGTAATATATACACTGGACTCACTCTGTAGATGTCCCCAGTGGAAAGAGACGGAGTGTGAGTGCCTCGTGCCTTTTATAGTGGGAAACCACCCCCAAGTGTTCTGCCTGCTGATCGGTTATGTCCTTGTCTCTGTGTTCATTAGCTGCCTGTCTGTATCTCATTATGTGCATGTCTGCATATCATGACAGTTTGGATACCAGACACGAAGCCCAAACAATTTTTTTAAATTTGTAAAACTGTGAGGAAACATACAAGGAGTGATGACTCTGATCAATAGATATATTTTATGTTAAAACAAACTTTAATTTACACACAGGATTAACCACAACAACATCAAAGAAATAGCTTTACAATTATCAGTTAAACAGTTTAAACAGTTAAACGAAAGGAAAAACTTGAACTTATTATCTATACTTGCTCTTAAGTCCAATTAAGCAACCCAATGCAGTACAAATGCCACTTACAAATAAAGTTAACAAACAGATTACTTGTTTTTGCAGAAGACCTTTGAAGACAGAGAGACCGTTTCAGGGGCAGAACCAGTACACTTCTGCTCATCCCAGCAGCATTTTGCAAAACTGCTGTTTGATTTAAAATCCTCCTGTTTTGTGAGACTCAAATGCTATGACAAACTTCAAAACTATAGATAGACCTGGCTCCTCCAATTAATTACAACATCACCATCCCACTAAGAAGTCAGATGATCAGATGGGACTAAATGCAACCACTCATAAATTATCTATTGTTCAGGGAATCTCCAGCAATCATAAAAATATCACATTAGCCCTTTATTTGTAACCAAGTAAATGGTTGGAATCAATCATAACCTCACATTTTATGACTCCTTAATTACAGTTTTCTACAGACATACTGACTGTATGTATTCTAAACCAGGGTTCTTTAATAATATTACTGCAACAAATATGAAATATAATGGGCGGGATTCTCCACGAACCGGCGGGGCGGGCCACTCCGGCGCCGAGGCGTGGCGTGAACCACTCCGGCGTCAGGCCGCCCCGAAGGGGCGGAATCCTCCGCATCGTCAGGGGCTAGGCCGGCGGCGGAGTGTTTGACGCCGCGCCAGCCGGCGCAGAAGCGCTTGGCGCCGCACCAACCAGCGCCGAAGGGCCTCCGCCAGCCACCGCAAGTTGGCGCATGCACGGGAGCGCTAGCGTGTGCTGGCGTCATTCCAGCACATGTGCAGTGGGGTTCTTCTTCACACCAGCCATGGCAGAGGTTGACAGCGGAGTGCGGCGGGAAAGAGTGTCTCCACGGCACAGGCCCGTCCGCGGATCGGTGGGCACCGATCGCGGGCCAGGCCACCATGGGGGCACCCCCCAGGGCCAGACCCCCCCCCCCGAGGATTCTGTAGGACACCCGTGGAACCAGGTCCCGCTGGTAAGATCCTGTTCTGATTTACGCCGCCGGGACCGGCCGAAAACCAGCGGCCACTCGGCCCATCGCAGGCTGAAGAATTGCCAGAAGGGCCGCTGCCAGCAGCTGCCGACCGGCGCACCTCGATTCCCGCCCCCGCCAAAACCCCGGCGCGGAGAATTCGACAATCGATGTGGGCGGGATTCACGCCGCCCCCTGGCGATTCTCCGACCCGGTGGCGGACCGGAGAATCTCGCCCATTACAATTTCTCTATTCACCACAACATTCCTATGCAGCTTTATTGCCATTTTGTTTTTGCTGGCAATTGTCAAGTGTTAAAATGGGGTCACTTTGGAAAAAAATAGTTTGGGACGCACTACGCAAGAGAAAGCTAGAGTGCATTGCCAAGTATGCACAACTAACAATCAGGTGACAATTTATTACATAAGCAATGCTTTCCCTAAAATTTAACCCAAATAAAAGGAACCGAGGTTACTTTATAATGATGATTATTTCTGCCTTATATTATGTGCTTTTTGATTGCATGTGTTTCTTTGTCTATTTAGTCAGTGTCATAATATACAGCAGTATATTATGGTGCAGACACACACACACACTGATGGACATGCAGTGGGACCAATCAGCATACACAACACCGCAGCCAATCACCAGTGAGAGCACACACACTATAAAGACGGGACAGGAGAGCTCCCGCTCATTCTAGTAGCAGCCAGCTCGGAGCACAGAGCTCGCAGCCTGCAACACAGACATTCACCATGTGCTGAGTGCCTCACCTGGTTAGGACTAGGCAAGGGTCAACAGTTAAAGCTGGTATTGCATTTACCCACAGTTCAAGTATGTTAATATAGTTAACCTTATAATAAAAGAGAGTTGCACCACTTCCAGTGTTGGTGACCTGTTTGTGATCCAGAACACCCAACACATCAGTCAGAACGCTTAATTCTTTGCGTACATTTTCCCCTAATATTTTTCTCCAAACATGTCATTTAAAGCTACATATCACTAATTCTGATTACAACAATAACAGATTGATGTTGATGTTACATGTTGCAGAATTTGCATGGAAGATTTCATGAAATGAGCCAATTCACAGATGTATAAGAATTTCAAAGGATGCCAAACCTAAGAGGACATATTAAGAGAGCTAAGCGTGGTGATTTGAATCAGGGCATTCTATAGAGCTTCTTTTTAGGCAGGTCTTCAGGATTGAGGATGACTTGCTTCCATTCTGGTTTGATTGGTTCTCAGATGGCTGATACGTCCAATGCCCAATCTGCAGATTTTGCCACAAATGGATGGAGCAGATAGTGCTGGGAGGTTTGGGTAGATAGCTTGTTAGGAGGTTGGTGCACTTTCTCTCGTGCCTCACATTCACCTCTGCCTGTTCCTTATAAAGTCTCTCAATGCATTATGGTACTTTCCCAAATGAACATTCTCCATTTTGGTTGGTTACACGCCAGATACTGTCTTGAGTCAGCTGAGATGTTTGTACTCCTCAGACCCCAGGGATGTTTTCAGGACATCTCTGAAGTACTTCTGCTGTCCTCCTGGGAGGATTTTGCTGTGACTAAGTTCTGAGCAGCGCACCAGGCATAGGACTGCCATGTATTGCCCAGCAGAGCTGGTTTTGAGTGATCAGTGCCTCTATGCGTGGCAAGTTGGCTTTGGAGACGATGCTGCCATTACTTGCTGCCTGATTTGGAGGATCTTGTGAAGGCACCACTGGTGGTACTTCTCCAGAATTTTGAGATGCCTGCTGTACGTTGTCCAAGTCATCAAACCTTACAAGAGTGTGGAGCATCACTGCTGCCAGTAAACCCTGAGTCTCGGATTTGTGATCCTGGTCCTCAAACACTCTTTTCCTCAGTAGGCCAAAGGCTAAGCTACCACATTGGAGACAATGATGACCTTCTTTGACTTAATGAAATCCTTTGTCTCTGTCAACTGTGAAGCATACATAGAATCCTCCTGAATTTTGGCTGCCCTGAGTAATCTGTCGCCATTCTCTGCCTACTGCACAATGACATGCAAGCTATGATCCTTACCAATTTAACTACCACAAACCCTCTCAGTGAAAACGGGGGTGAGATTTTCTGGCCAGTCAACTTTGTTTTGTTGCGGAAGTCATTGCAGTGCCAAAAACATGCTTCAAGTTGATTTTCCATTTTTCAGACCCCTCCCTATACTTATTACCGTTCCAAGGTCCTGCTCAACAACTACCGTCCACACAAAGAAACAAAAAAGATTTGTATATATCTGGTGTTATTTACATTGTAAGCGTGCTCTCATCCCTATTCTGTGCCTTCGCTCAGTGGCCCCAAAAGAGATGCTTGGCCTACATACTTTACTGAGGATGTGCGGATAATGCTAACAGGAAGAAAACTGAAAGGTCTTTTTGTAGTATTTGGGTGTTCGGGACTGTAAGGGTAAAAGTGGGACTGGGGCAACAGTACCACCCACATTATGATGTAGGGACTCTCATGTGAATAGCTGAGCGTTGTAGTGAGCCTGATAGATGTCAGTATGAAGATAGCACCTGATCAGGTCTGTACCCTATCGTTATGTGCTATTATTAAACAATTATTGTTCAATCATGTAAGCCTCTACACCTCTTCAGGAGATAACATACAAACTTTGATAGCATTCTTGCATCATTTAAATATAATAAAGCTTCCACGGGCTTCAAGCAGTGCCTTCTACTTCCCTCACCTCCCCCCGCAAGTCTCCTGGTTTTGTAGATCGAGCGTAACTACAGTGTAGACTCAGTATATGCGTCTTCGCTTATTTTCCCCCATCAGGTTGCCCAGGAACAGATATTGAAAGAATATTCTGATGTATACAACCAGCTGTTGAGGAAATTTAAAACTTTTCTACATGCTTAAATTTCTCTTGCAACTAAAGAATGTCAATGAAACAAAATCCAACAATCAAGTGCGTGAATCATAAGTGCCGTTATGCTGAGTCATGAGTGGCTCTGAGTAATAACCCTGTTTTCCAAAGTCTGGCTAGCTGGTCTCCTCTCTGTTTGTTGCTCTTTCTCGCAACGTTGAAAGGAGAAATGTTGCTAAGTTACTGAAGCCTCTGAATATTGTACCGTTTTGTTAAAAAGCAATTTTGTCAGGTTTAAGTGGCAGGCTGTACCTGCTTGAAGACAAAAATAGGTTTTGAGAGACACATATTTCAAGACGGGTGGACAGATTCTGTGGAAGAGAACAGCAAGGGTCTTTGTTTTATGTGTTGTATTCTGCCTGCAGTGTTATGAATACAACTTGTGACTCTGCTACAAGATCTAATATGAAGCAAAATTCAGTAGATTTAGGTAAATGGCACTGTAAGAAGTTCAAATGTCAGTGCAGCGCCGTGTAATCCAGCACACGAAGAGTAATGTAGAAGGCACGATCCCATACAATTTTGCAATGGTGGATATTATTGCAAAAGCAACACAATGTTCTCCAAATTCCCTTTTCCTCCGAGCTTCACAGGATTTTGTTTCCAAATTTTCAAAGAAACTTACTTTCTAGTGGTGACCATTGCTTAGGACACTTCATCCAGAGTGGAGCAGGCCATTTATGAATGTCCAATTTCTGTGAGGGGACCTAAAACAATAATAAAATTCGGGCAACCCCAACTTTGGGTTCGACTTCTTGCCGTGAAGCCGATTTTTTGCTGCGAAGCCTCTGGAAATAGCCGTCACAACTTTCATAAATGGTGAGCTGGCAACCCTTGAACTGGAAGCAGTACCAACAGGAAGGAAGTTTAAACCAAATGGCGTGTGGCTGGCAGACACAAAGGAGAGCTTCAAGCAGAGGAGCTGGAGGGCAAAGGTGATCAGCACACTGATACAGACACAAAGAGAAAGCAGATAGGGACAGCACGAGGAATATGGAGAATTTCTGTTAGGAGAAGCAGCAAATCACTCCTGGGAAGAGGTCAGCTTTTCTGTTTGTTAGAAAACGAACCAAAGGGCAGCACGGTGGTGCAGTGGTTAGCACTGCTGTCTCACTGCACCGGGGTCCCAGGTTCGATCCTGGCTCTGGGTCACTGTTCGTGTGGAGTTTGCACATTCTCCCCGTGTTTGCGTGGGTTTCGCCCCCACAACCCAAAGTTGTGCAGGGTAGGTGGATTGGCCACACTAAATTGCCCCTTAATTGGAAAAAATGAATTGGGCACTCTAAATTTATTTTAAAAAAGAAAAGGAACCAAAAGCTCTTGGAGATACTTTGTGAGCTGTCTAAAACAGTTCTAAACCTGGAAAGTGGTGTGAATAGCTCAGGGATGCGAAAGAGTTGGGTGTTTTCCAAAAAGTAACTGAATTGTGAACCCGGGCGTTATTGGTTGGTCAGTTGAAAAGGAATTCTGGAAAGCTGACCATCAGGTCTGTTGTGATCCGAGGGTGAGAGGGTTCGTGGAAGAGTGTCTTCCTGATGATAATCATACACATGAAAGTTGTTGTTGAAAAGGACTCCTGACCTACCCTGCGTGATTATTCAGCATTTTGTGGAACTGTGCAGCTACCTAGTGCCTCGTGTCTATGGTGAATGAAGTGGGCACATGTGGTTGTGTAAGACGTATCTTAGTTGTATCCTGCATTTCATGTGAAATTCACTTTTTTATTTGAAGTGTCATTTGCCTGTTAATTCATGTGTAACATGCATTGGTTCTGACTCATGTTAATGTAAAAGTTACAAAAACTGTAATCCTGTTAGTAATTTCTTATTTTGGGGATGGTTTGGTAAATTTTGCTATTTTGGTTTATGCTTTCCCTCACGGAGATTGTGACAAAAGCTCTCTCAATTACAGAGTAGTTCCTGTTCATAATGAGGAACCCACACATGTGGGTTACACTTGTGCAATCTGTGACACTCTGCACTTTGGGAAATTCAGCAGTGTGGACAAAATCCCAATGCTTTTCGTCCTGATTGTCAGTCTCCATGGGCAACAAATGAACAGTTGTCACCTGGCAAATAATGCATCAGTGATCTGTCAGGAGGCCACGTGAACTGCAAACTGATTGGTAGTGCTGATCCACCAGGAGCAGATTGGAGGAAGTCACTGTAACCTGCCCTGGTTTGGGGTTCCAATTCTTGCTCCGACAGGCGACATAGGTCAGTGGATTTCTCCCTATTGTGAAATGGGCACCTCACAGAACAGACATCTGAAGGTTAATGTGACGATCTGATTTTGAATCCATGCATGTTGAGTATATTCTCTGCACTTCTTGCAGCCTGTATAGGTCTTTACTGTCACCCTTGGTGCTCCTCCTCTTCCTCCTGAAGTCAGAGTCTCAGGATAAGGCAAGAAGCACTCCCCAGCAATTAAAAGCAAGCAGGTCACGGCTATGGAGTAAGACATGGCCAAAGAAAGCTCCCAAAATTTCTGCAATGTATCCCGATGGAAATGACTGATATTGGGTTAAAAGGGTACAGCTTTTTGATGGCCAGTGTTTTGTGGTTTAGTCTGATGCTCAACATACATTCAAAATTTCTAAACCCGGAGTCAAAGGCAATCAGGATAATAATAATCTTTATTAGTGTCACAAGTAGGCTTTCATTAACACTGCAATGAAGTTACTGTGAAATTCCCTAGTCGCCACACTCCGGAGCCTGTTCGGGTACACTGAGGGAGAATTCAGAATGTCCAATTCACCTAACAAGCACATCTTTTGGAACATGTGGGAGGAAACCGGAGCACCCGGAGGAAACCCACGCAGACACAGGGAGAACGTGCAGACTCCGCACAGACAGTGACCTAAGCCGGGAATCGAACCTAGGTCCCTGATGCTGTGAAACAACAGTGCTAACCATTGCGCTACCGTGCCGCCCTGAAGAAACCATGCCTGATACTTTATAGACTATGGGGTCCGATACTCCCGCCAGTAGCAATATGACGGTTTCCCACGCTGAATTTAATCTTGTCAGCACACCTGTTGACTTGCAGGGCACCACTCGCACTGAATTGCTTCACTCCATTTGGAACTGCATTCCTCTGTTGCTACTCTACAAGCCTCTGTCACTTCTTTCAATTAACGGCTGCGGGATGTTGAACAGTCAGCTACTGATTTGAGTGTCAGAATTGCAGATCTGGACACCTGCTGTGCCCAGCTGCAAGCCCAAAATACAAATTGCTGACAAAGGCGGATGACCTGGAGAACCGCAGCAGAAGACAAAATTGAAGGATTCTCTCGGTGCGCCAGGGTGCTGAACTGGGAAATCCCACAACTTTTACTTACGAGCTTCTTTTGAAGGTTTTCGACAAGGAGAGTTTCGATAGTGGATCGAGCTCATCGCTCTTTTGTTTCGTGGCTGCAGCATGGCGAGCCCCCAAGGCTAATAATATACTGAGGCTGCCTCACAATAGAGTTAAGGGGCTAATTTTGTGTCTAGAAGAGAAAAGAGTCAACTATACTTTCCTGGAAGCAAGATATTCATCTACCTTGACCTCAGCGTCAATCTAGCTCGGCATTCATACAAATCTGTTAAAGCACAACTTTATGAAGCCAAACTTAAATAGGGCCTTCTCCACCCTGCTCTTCTGTGTGTGACATTCAATGACACAAATCAGATTTTCAACACACGCACGAAGTCTCAAGGACACAGTTGCACCTTCTCCTAATAAGTCATATTGTGACTTCACCCAGGACAAAACGATACTCAATGTTTAATTATGTAACCACACATGCTGGTTCTGTTACACAATAAATTTTGTTGGTTATAACAATCTCTCTGTATCTTGTATCCAAGCTGCATTAATCATGGGAAATGTTACACAAACCCTATGGGTGTTTATTTTGTACCTTTTACCACGTGGGCAATTGAATTATTTCAGAGTTAAATCTCTCTTTATATTTTTCCTTTCTTGTTGAGTACTGTATTAAAACTTGCGTCTGGACTGATTTTACACCTTGTTTGGCATATGCTGTGCTTGACAACACTTTTGTTTGGGATATTTGATTGTATTTTGCTTTAATGTGGGCTGTCTTTTCAAGATACATTGGTAAGGTCACTACACGAGCTGTGAGGAGTAGTCTTCACCTTGTTTGGGGGAGGGTAAGCTTTTCTTTCCTTCTTCCCCTTCTATTTTTTCTCCCTTTTCATCTCTCTTATTTTATTTTTTGTATTCTTTTCCAAATACACATATAGATTGCTCTTTCACAAAATCTGTTCCAACATCAAAATCAGCCTCAGCTTTCAGGCCTTTTCTGGATACACACAGCTTGGTAGACTCATGACATTTTCTACACCCATCAGCAAGACAATAATCCTTTTTGTCTGCTGTTCGACACACTTATTCACGTATTCACCACTTTTCCATTGACACGAGACTCTTCCTTTTTATTCAATCTTGCGCATACAATAGTTTTGGGTGATCTCTGATCATACCCACTTAGTTTTAGCAATATGATTCCATGACCAACCTGTTTCTCATCCACCATAGCCACTTAATTCTCTTCGTCTGACAGACCTGGATTTTACTAAATTAATTTCCTCATGAATAGATACTTTTATAGAATTCAATACTACTCCAGATATTTCCTTTGCTACTGTTTAAGTGAGAATGACCTACATGGACAAATAATTTCATATACTGCTCAACTTAACAAAAGTAATACCTCAGAATTTTCCCAATTGGTGAATGAAATGAAATGAATGGAAATCGCTTATTGTCACAAGTAGCTTCAATGAAGTTACTGTGAAAAGCCCCTAGTCGCCACATTCCAGGGCCTGTTCGGGGAGGTTGGTACGGAATTGAACCGTGCTGCTGGCCTGCCTCGGTCTGCTTTAAAAGCCAGCCATTTAGCCCAGTGTGCTAAACCAGTCCCTTGATTGATCGTATCATCTAATTGGACCGGTTATTGCACCTACTCATGTATTATAAACACAACAAACTGAATGTACATCGTGATCTAAATATAAACGTTTCTGTTTAGTGGAGAGAAGATCAAATTCAGTCTGTAAAGCCAGACACTGTATAATACTGGGGTAGGTACAATAGCACATGGCTGGTCCACTAAGGTAATACAATCTGGTAGACTCCTGGCTCACTAGTTTTGCAGTCAGCCTTCTCTCAGCTTATTACTGAAATCACCACTCCAACAGGGTCAACCACCACTGATTATCAGGAGAGCAATGATCAATTTAAACGTTTGTATTGTACTCTTTATGCTCAGACCCCCTTTCAGATTCTGGTTTATTTCAGTTTATTTTGAGAATATTGACATCCCATCTCTAATGTCTGACTCTATGAATGTGCTAGAAGTACATCTTTCCCAAGATGAAATACTAAAGGCAATTAAATCCATGCCAAGTAATAAGGCACCTGGGCCTGATGGATTTCCAAGAGACTTTTATTTAAAAATTCTTATCACAACTTCCTCCATTATTATTCTTCGAGACAGGATCTACTCCCATTTGGAAGCAAATGGACGTATTAGTGAGAGGCAGCATGATTTTGTGAAGGGGAGGTCGTGTCTCATTAACTTGATAGAGTTTTTCGAGGAGGTCACAAAGATGATTGATGCAGGTAGGGCAGTGGATGTTGTATATATGGACTTCAGTAAGGCCTTTGACAAGGTCCCTCATGGTAGACTAGTACAAAAGGTGAAGTCACATGGGATCAGGGGTGAGCTGGCAAGGTGGATACAGAACTGGCTAGGTCATAGAAGGCAGAGAGTAGCAATGGAAGGATGCTTTTCTAATTGGAGGGCTGTGACCAGTGGTGTTCCATAGGGATCAGTGCTGGGGCCTTTGCTGTTTGTAGTATATATAATGATTTGGAGGAAAATGTAACTGGTCTGATTAGTAAGTTTGCAGACGACACAAAGGTTGGTGGAATTGCGGATAGCGATGAGGACTGTCAGAGGATACAGCAGGATTTAGATTGTTTGGAGACTTGGGCGGAGAGATGGCAGATGGAGTTTAATCCTGACAAATGTGAGGTAATGCATTTTGGAAGGTCTAATGCAGGTAGGGAATATACAGTGAATGGTAGAACCCTCAAGAGTATTGAAAGTCAGAGCGATCTAGGAGTAAAGGTCCACAGGTCACTGAAAGGGGCAACACAGGTGGAGAAGGTAGTCAAGAAGGCATACGGCATGCTTGCCTTCATTGGCTGGGGCATTGAGTATAAGAATTGGCAAGTCATGTTGCAGCTGTATAGAACCTTAGTTAGGCCACACTTGGAGTATAGTGTTCAATTCTGGTCGTCACACTACCAGAAGGATGTGGAGGCTTTAGAGAGGGTGCAGAAGAGATTTACCAGAATGTTGCCTGGTATGGAGGGCATTCTCACTGGAACGAAGGAGGTTGAGGGGCGACCTGATAGAGGTCTACAAAATTATGAGGGGCATAGACTAAGTGGATAGTCAGAGGCTTTCCCCCGGGGTAGAGGGGTCAATTACTAGGGGGCATAGGTTTAAGGTGAGAGGGGCAAGGTTTAGAGTAGATGTACGAGGCAAGTTTTTTACACAGAGGGTAGTGGGTGCCTGGAACTCGCTACCGGAGGAGGTGGTGGAAGCAGGGACGATAGTGACATTTAAGGGGCATCTTGACAAATACATGAATAGGATGGGAATAGAGGGATACGGACCCAGGAAGTGTAGAAGATTGTAGTTTAGTCGGGCAGCATGGTCGGCACGGGCTTGGAGGGCCGAAGGGCGTGTTCCTGTGCTGTACATTTCTTTGTTCTTTGTTTGTTCTTTGTATTGTCTCTGCTTTTGGAATGTTTTCTTGCAAAACACAACCTCCTATGCTGCCTGAGACATCTTTGTTCTTTTAAAGAGGGATAAGGATCCTCTGAATTGCAGCTCATACCGGCCTATTTCCCTTTTAAATGTGGATGTCAAGGCACTAGCTATAGCATTAGCTCAATGTCTTGTACCTGTCCTTCTGTCTACATTTTCATCTGACCAATCAGGGCAGACAATCTTTCTAATTTAAGCCATCTTTCAATGTTATTTATATGCGTTCAACTACTCCTCTTTCTGAGGTCCTTATCTTCAAAAATCTGGACTTGGATCTATTTTTATAAAATGAAGACAACTGTCATACTCATAGAAACATAGAATTCCTACAGTGCAGAGGAGGCCATTCGGCCCTTCGAGTCTGCACCAACCCTCTGAAAGAACAGCCTACCTAGGCCCACTCCCCTGTCCGATCCCCGTAACCCCACTGAACCTGCACATCTTTGGACACTAAGGGGAAACTTAGCATGGCCAATCCACTGAACCTGCACATCTTTGGACACTAAGGGGAAATTTAACATGTCCAATCCACTGAACCTGCACATCTTTGGACTGTGGAAGGAAACCGGAGCACCCGATGGAAACCCATGCGGACACAGGGAGAACGTGCAGACTCCACACAGTCACCCAAGGCCGGAATTGAACCCGGGTCTCTGGCGCTGTGAGGCAGCAGTGCTAACCACTGTGCCACCATGCTGCCTGCTTACTTCAGTATGTACAAAAATATCCACTCTAAGCGCTTTGACCTTCATCGAAGTACCAGACAGGTCCCCTCCTACTTTTCGTTATTGCTATTCAACCCCTGGCAATCTCACTGCGGACATGTGGGAATAGGCAGCATGTTATACGGAATGGAGTCAAGCAGAAACTCTCCATATCTGCTGATGATCTGCTTCTTTACATCTCTATTCCGGCCTTATCTTTCCCACGTATTTTCCCTGTTCTTGAGTGGTATGGTTATATTCAAGGTTTTAAAATTAATTTGCAAAAGTGAAATTTTTCCTATTAACTCTATTGCCAGTACTTAACTTTATCCCATCCCCTTTAAGGCCTCAGTAAACAGTTTGAAATATTTAGGAATTTAATTACTCAATCCCTTGGGGACCGTTTCAAGTTAAATTTTGACCCTTTGTTGGAACGTATGAAGCAGGACTTGGCTCGTTGGTTTAATTTATCCCTTTCTTTTAGCTGATCATATAAATTCTGTAAAGATGGATATTTTGCCAAAATTACTACACTTATTTCACTGCAATCCTTTGTTTATCCCCGAGCATTTATTTGGTGCAATATATCAATTTCTTCCTTTATTTGGAATAAGGTAACCTCCAGAATTTGTAAATGTTTTTCTAGAAATAGCCAAGCATTTAGGTGGTTTTGGACTGCAAACCTTTCATTTTTATTATTGACCTGCTAATATCCGTGCTATTTCTTTTTGGCTTTTTTCAGACTTGGCTAGTTTAACGTGGGTGCAAATGGAGGGGGCCTCCTGTCAATCCAGATCTCTGCCCGCTCTGTGGTGCTCCTTCATTCCTTTTACAACCAGCCACTTGTTTTCAAACCAGGGGCGTGATTCTCCGAAAACTGGCGCGATGTCCGGGACCCGGCGCCAAAAACGGTGTGGATCACTCCGGCGTCGGGCTCCCCCCAAACAACGCAAATTCTCTGGCCCCGAATGGGCTAGCAGCGGCATGACGCCATTCGCGATGGCGTCACCCGACGTGGACGGTGACGCCGTGCAGCGTCATTGACGCCGCATGGCGTGACGGCTCAAAAGACGCGCCCCCCACCCCGGAAGACCCAACAGGATGGCCGCCCGCCGCGCAGCCCCGAGGTTTCAGGACCGCAACATCGAGGTGCTACTGGACGCAGTGGAGGGGAGGAGGGAGTCCCTGTACCCCGGACACGGCCGCAAGGTCGCCCCACGCCTCAGCCGGCGTCTGTGGAGGGAGGTGGCAGAGGCCATCAGCGCTGTGGCTCTGACACCACGGACAGGCGCCCAGTGCCACAAGCAGGTGAATGACCTCATCAGGGCAGCCAGCGTGAGTCCCATCCCCTCCCTGCCCGATGTGCGGCACCCCCCCAGGTGAAACCAACCCTAACCTCTGCACTATACGTGCAACCGATGGCGTGCATTCATATACCTGTCTAACACTGTTGCCCTTTACCCCTGCCACCCACCCGCCCCCCACAGGAGAAGCGCGCACACAACAATAGGGAGCATGAGAGGACTGGAGGGGGCCCAGCTGATGAGAGGCTACTCACCGTACATGAGGAAAGGGCCCTGGAACTGGCTGGCGGACCTGAGGACTGGGAGGTGGCCGATGCAGAGGTCGGGGGCCCACCAGCAAGTGAGCCACCGACAGTCTGTCCCCATATGCCCCCTCCCCCATATCCCCCCTCCCCCATATCACCTGATCACCACCTGCGTGTCTAACCATGCATGCTTCATTGTGTATTGCAGGAACAAACGTCGAGGCATCCATCCCCGCAATGCCGACCGCCCACAGGATGCCCCAGGGCGACCATGGGATACGGAGATACGCGGACCCTCTGGCACGCGACGCCCGGAGGATGCCCCAGGGCGACCATGGGATACGGAGAGACCCAGACCCTCTGGCACGCGACGCCCGCAGGATCCCCATGGCGACCATGGGAGACAGAGAGACCTGGAGCAATAGGGAGACGACGCCCCCGTCTCGTGAGGGTGCGGCGACGCAGGCGTGTGTCACCCAGCGACGAGGGGGCAGCCACAGGCCCCCATCGCAGCCGAGCCACGAAACCACTACCCAGGGCAGCCCTACCCACGACACCACTACCCAGGAAACCAAAATACAGGTCAGTGACACAGAGTGGATGGGTGGAGACGAACCGCCACCCCAAAGTACCATGGACTCAGAGTTGGTCGATGCGCACCACACAGCGCCACTGCGAACTCCAACACCCTCCACCATCGCAGAGACACTCACCTCGGTTGGGCACTTTAGTGATGAGGCGTCTGGTACACTCACTGGTGCGCACAACACAGCCGTCCCGGTACAGCAGGTGGAGGTAGGAGCAGCAGAGGGGCCGGGAGGTCGGAGAGCATCCTGTTGCAAGCGAACATCTGCCGCCCAGATGGATTTCGGTTTCCTGGAGTTACCACACCCACCCATAGCCCCGATGCAACCATCGAACCTGGGACGAGCGAAGAGGGTGACGGCCGGCTTGCGGCAGCTGCAGTCGCAGGTGGAGGAGTGCACCCGCGTCCAGGAGCTGGGAGTGGTGCCGGTCATGCGTGCCACCCAGGCCGACACCGCATGGGTGGCGTCCGCGGTGGAGGCAATGGGGGCGACGGTGTCAGACATGGGGAGCAGTATGCGAGGCCTGGGGCTTTCCGTGCAGGCAGCGTCTGTGGCCCAGGACATGGCTGCCCTCTCACAGGAGGCCATGAGCCAGCGCCAGCGGCAGATGGCAGAGGCGCTCAATGCTGTGGCCCTGTCTCAGCAGGCAATGGCCCAATCTCTGCAGGCCATGGCCCAGTCTCAGCAGGCCATAGCCCAGTCTCAGCAGGCCATAGCACAGTCTCTGCAGGCCATCGCTGAGGGCATCGGCGCCATTGGCCATGTGCGAGCCGGCGTCGCACAGTCACAGACAGGGATGGCCAACTCCTTGAGCTCCATGGCTGCAAACCTGCAGACCCTTGTCGGTAGTAGTACGGGCCTCCAGGACTGGCAGCGGCAGGTGTCGGAGGGGCGCCGGATGGCTGCCGTTCGCACCCCTGACCCATGTAGAGGCCTGGGGGTCATTGGGCACCCCGAGGGAGGAGGAGTTGCTGGCGCCCGTCCCTGGTCTCCCTGTAGGGGAGGTCCAGGAACACTGCAGCAACTCGGACTTCCCCCGATCCGTCCAAGGTGCATTTGGTAGGCAACGGGCAGGACAGGCTGGCAGCTTGCCATCCCAGTCGCCCGGGCCGCAGCCTGGCCCATCTAGGCCAGGAGACCCCAGGAAACGGCCGCCAAAGGGATCCCGAGTCAGAGGGCACGAATCGCAGGAGTCCACCTCCAGTTCTGCTGCACCGTCTGGGATGTAGTCGTAGTCAAAGGGCCCGTAAGGCCAAACAATTAGACACTGAGTAAGTTGGCACGGGTGCAGGGCACAGATGAGTTTTAGGGGCTAGTGCACGTGTATGCACTGTTTGTTATTAAAATCACTTGAACACCTACAGAAGCTGCCTTTGTGCTCTGTCCGAAGCGTGCGGGGGTGTCATGTACGTTGAGCGCCAGTGTGTGTGTGAGGGGTGGTCTTACGTTGGCCTCAGGTGAGTCTGCCCCCTTCCCCCTGGGCCGCCCACACCATCCCCCCCGGGCAGAAGACGGGACCGTGCGCTGCAGTGTCACAGCCGCATGCAGGGATGGTCCGGGTGGATGGTGGTACTGTGGCCATGGGTCAGACATCGTCCAACGATGTGGAGCCAGGAGCTCATTGCAGAGCGGGTTGTCATCATCCTCCATGGCCTGCAATAGACACGTTTCCACCGGCGCCCGTGAGAGCCCGGCCGTCGTGCCGCAGGTGGATCTGCAATGGAGGGGTGGTGTGCATGTGGGTGGAGTGGGTGTGGTTGGGGGGGAGGGGTGAGGGTGCTGGGTGGGTGGATGGGTGGGGGGGTGAGGGTGTGAGGGTGTTACCATGGTGTGCGGTATGTGGCTACACTCG
Source organism: Scyliorhinus torazame (assembly GCF_047496885.1). Classification (NCBI taxonomy): domain Eukaryota; kingdom Metazoa; phylum Chordata; class Chondrichthyes; order Carcharhiniformes; family Scyliorhinidae; genus Scyliorhinus; species Scyliorhinus torazame. The sequence goes on along the minus strand of NC_092721.1, from coordinate 136,337,101 downwards.
CCGATTCCCACGCCCCCTAGTCAGTGAAGCGGGCGGCTATCAGCCTGTCCCGTGCCCGCTGGCCCAGCTGGTAATGGTGGACAGCCACCCGCCCATGTCTAGCCCGTTTGCCCTGACCATTGCCCCCATCCCCCTCATCTGGGGAGGACTGCGCCTCTTCCTGCTGGTCCTCCACTCCGCCCTCCTCTGCCTGCGGAACATCGCCCCTCTGCTGGGCTATGTTGTGCAGGACGCAGCACACCACAATGATGCGGCCGACCCTATCTGACGGATACTGGAGGGTGCCCCCAGAGAGGTCTAGGCACCTGAAACGCATTTTGAGCACGCCAAAGGACCTCTCTATCACACCCCTCATCGCTGCATGGGCATCACTGCAGCTGTTCTCTGCGTCATTCTGTGGCCTCCGTATAGACGTCATCAGCCACGACCACAACGGGTAACCCCTGTCGCCCAGCAACCTGCCCCTCAGCCGGGGGTGGGTTCCCTCGTACATGCCGGGGATGTAAGACCGCGACAACACTTTTGAGTCATGTACACTTCTCGGGTACCGGGCGCAGACGTGCAGGATAATCATGCGGTGATCGCAGACCACCTGGATGTTCATGGAATAGATCCCCTTCCTATTGGTGAACACAGCCCTGTTATCTGCAGCTGGCATCACGGCGACGTGCATCCCATCGATCGCACCCTGGACCATGGGAAACCCGGCCACAGCAGAGAAGCCCACGGCCTGGGCATCCTGGCTGGCCCAGTCCACAGGGAAGCGGATGTAGCGGTCCGCAATGGCATATAGGGTGTCTTTCACTGCCCGGATGCACCGGTGCACTGATGTCTGCGAGATGCCGGACAGGTCCCCACCTGGCGGCTGGAATGACCCCATGGCATAATAGTTCAGGGCCACCGTAACCTTGACGGACACGGGGAGAGGGTGTGTCCCCCCAGTGCCACTCGGTGCCAGGTGTGCCAGCAGGTGGCAGATGTGTGCCACGGTTTCCCGGCTCATCCGGAGTCTCCTCCTGTATTCCCGGTCCGTGAGGTCCTGGTACGACAACCGGAACCGATACACACGGGGTGCCCTCGGGTGCCTCCGTTGCCGTGGCGCCGCGACGTCCTCCTCCCCCTCCTCATGTTCCTCCTCCACTACGTGCTCCCCCTGCTCCTCCTCCTCGTCCTGTCGAGCGGGTGTCCCTCCAGCCTGGGCGGCTGCCGCCTGCCCCTCTGCGGCATGCTCCTCTGCGGCAGCCTGCGCCGCCTCTCTGGCACGCTCCTCCTCTTCCTCCTCCTCCAGGGCAACATGGAGAATAGCGGCCGCCAACATCTCTGGCTGATCAGAAAACATGACGGCCTGCGGGGGGGGGGGGGGGGGGGGGGGGGGGGGGCGGGGGGACGACATGTCATCATTGCCCGTACCCCACACCACCCCCAGCCAAGTGGCATGGGCTGCATGGGCGAGACTGTTGGAGGGTGGCACCTGGCCAGGCGGACAAACTCCCTTGCCCTCGAACCCCCCTCGCCGGCACTCACCCCCCCCCCCCCCTCGACCCCGGCACTCAGCCCCCATCCCCGGCAACCACCCCCCCGTCCCGTCCCCGGCACTCACTCGCCCCCGGCACTCACCACCCCACCCCACGCCAACCCCGTCCCGGGCACTCACCCCCCCCCGTCCCCCCCCCCCCCCGTCCCCCCCGTCCCCGTCCTGGCACTTACTCCCCCGCCGATTGACGCCCCGCCGACTTTTCACCCTTCGGAGAATTCGGCGGGCGGTGGGGGCAGGATTTACGCCGCCCCCCAGCGATTCTCCAACCCGGCGGGGGGTCAGAGAATCACGCCCCATGTGTTAGCCAGTCACTTAAAATTTGCATCAAGTTCTGAACACACTTTGGTTACAATCTCTCTCTTTATGCAGCCTTATTGATGCAAATCACTTGTTCCCACCTTCATTCGGACCTTTCAAGTGCGCGGCCACGGACTCGGCAATTCTCTGGGCCCTATCGGCAGCTAGAGCTGGGTGCTCTACGCTGCCGGCATGCTAACCCCCCACCAAACGGAGGATCGGTGGCCATTTTAGCCCAATTTTTCTGTCGTAAAACACCACGGGCGAAATTCTCCCCCAACGGCGCGATGTCCGCCGACTGGCGCCAAAAACGGCGCCAATCAGACGGGCATCACGCCGGCCCAAAGATGCAGAATGCTCCGCATCTTTGGCGGCCTAGCCCCGACATTGAGGGGCTAGGCCGACGCCGGAGGGATTTCCGCCCCGCCAGCTGGCGGAAATGGCGTTTGTTGCCCCGCCAGCTGGCGCGGAAATGCGGCGCATGCGCGGGAGCGTCAGCGGCCGCTGTCAGTTTCCCGGTGCATGCGCGGGAGCGTCAGCGGCCGCTGTCAGTTTCCCGCGCATGCGCAGTGGGGAGAGTCTCTTCCGCCTCCGCCATGGTGGAGGCATTGGCGGAGGCGGAAGGGAAAGAGTGCCCCCACGGCACAGGCCCGCCCGCGGATTGGTGGGCCCCGATCGCGGGCCAGGCCACCGTGGGGGCACCCTCCAGGGTCAGATCGCCCCGCGCCCCCCCCCAGGACCCCGGAGCCCGCCCACGCCGCCTTGTCCCGCCGGTAAATACCAGGTTTGATTTACGCCGGCGGGCCAGGCAATTTCTGGGCCGGACTTCGGCCCATCCGGGCCGGAGAATCCAGCGGGGGGTCCCGCCAACCGGCGCGGCCCGATTCCCGCCCCCGCCCAATCTCCGGTACCAGAGACTTCAGCGGGGGCGGGGGCAGGATTCACGGCAGCCAACGGCCATTCTCCGACCCGGTGGGGGGTCGGAGAATGACGCCCCACTTTTCCCACGGTGGCCTTGGGACATAGCCTCAGAATCAGAGAATCCTGCCCGGCATCTGAACCGCACACACTTCTTTTGCCACCTACAAATCAGAGAATTTGCATGCAAAAAAAAAATCACTTAATTTCTTTCATTGTTTCCTAAATCACCGATAGATATTATACTAAATCGTTATTGCTGTACTGTGAGCTATTTTTGTACTGTTATTCATTATGATAGTTGTTAAAATTAATAAACAGAAATTTAAAAAAGCTAAAAGCAAGCAAATCTTGGGTAATGATTTCTTCCAGCCACAAATTACTCTAAAAAGCTGAACTCAGGAGGGTACGTTGCAAACCAACACTTACTAAAAACTAGGCCCAAAAACATCTTTGCGGCAACTTAGCGAAATGGAGGTGATAAGCAGCCAGTGTATTGTTCCTGCCTTGATCTGGTGTGTGTATTTCCAACTCTGTGCTGACACAAAATACTGCCCTTCAAAATTCAACTTCATGATACCTGTTTTGGATCTACAATGTACATCCCAATTTCTACCCCGAATGTCATATAATTCCCCCAACAAAGAATACATACAAGACAGAGTATTTTTTGTAGAACCTTTCAGTTCAGCTGAAAAGCAAGCCAAGCAAGCACTAAGAAAATCAATCTGCCCACAGCACTAAAGTGCATTAATCATATGAAGTGTCAGTCAGGCAGATTACCTCTTGTGCCAAATCTCCAATTTCATTGATCTCACTGTTAAGACGGATAGCACATGGATCTCTTTACTAAAATATGCTAAGTAGTCCACAAAAATATTGCTGTCTGTGCTTTGATCGGCTGCTCCAACAATCAACATCTTGTGTTCTGACACAATGCTTTAACCTTCAGGTCGTCAATCACTGTGCTTTATATAGTCAATGCGTTTGGGTTGAAGAGTATAAGACTGCATTATTCCTAAAAACATACCCCGCTCAACAGGAGAGACAGTCCAGCATTTCCAGATAATTGATTAGATATCCAATGTGAGTTAAATGGAAATAAAAATCAGGTGGTTTCTATTAGGGTCAACCAATCCACAATTCCAAGTTTAATCTCGAGTGGCAAATTGAAAATCTACCCCAGAGAGAGAAATCTAATTCTTTCGTTCAGAGAATCTTAGAATCCTAAAGCTAGGATTTTCAGCTGTGGGTGTGTGGCCTCGAAGGGTTGATGAAAAGGTTTCAAGAGTCTGCTATGAATAACCTTCGGGATTAAAAAAAAGAGACTTTAATCGCTGTGTAAGGGGTTACCGAACTGAGGAAACTGAGGGCTCCAGCCCTGACTCAAACCTCTGTTTGCCCTTTCCCAAACGTCTGCCAAATGAGAGTAGCAGCTATTGTTGTCCCAGCAGTTGAGAAGGGAAAGAGACAGCAGTCTCTGCTTGCTGAGCATAGAGTCCCTGGCTTGAGGACTCCACCCTCCTCACTCTTCTTGTCAGGTCCTACTGTATCCAACATCCTCCTGCCATATTCTCATTCCAGAGAGGCAGGGGCAGGATGAGTGAGGCCCGCTGCCTCCAGAGACAGGCCTGAGGTGGCAGTGGAGGCCGTGGTGAAGCCAGCATGTCAGAAACCTACCTTCATTTACTGGAACATCAGCCCAGTTGTAGTGATGAATATCAGGCGCTCAAACCTACCTCCCACACCCCTCTCACCCATCCCTCATGTTTCCCATGCCCCTGCATACTACCCACACTACCTATGCCCCCTCATACCTCCAAGACCCCTCAAATCCTTATGCCCCCTCTATGACCCCCTTGTATCCTCCACAGCTACTCACCAAGTATTCACTATAGACAGACTTCAGGAGCTTTGAAATGGACATGAAAAAAAAACTTCTAACAAATGAATAGAGCACCCACTCACCCATAATTCAAGGTAAAAACAATACTCATTCAAATACGGCATTCAAAAAAGTTAAAAGCTCACAAGCAGTCAATCAGTAGTAAAAACGAACACACATCAAATCAGTAAACATATCAAGAGAGAGAACCTTTAATAGCCTTGTGAAACAACTATATAAACAGTGCCCTGCTGAACAAAATGGATTTGTAGCTTTTGAAACTCAGGCAAACATTCATAATGACCACAGCTATCACAAGAAATTATTACATATGTAAACAATGGAGTCTGTTAAAACTGCAAAATCAGATGGTTAAAATCTGTAGAATCCCTACTGTGCAGAAGGAGGCTATTCGGCCCATCAGATCTGCACCGACCCTCCGAAAGAGCACCCTGCCTCCCCACCCTATCTCTATAACCCCGCACATTAATCATGTCTAATCCACCTAACCTGCACATTTTTAGAATGTTGGAGGAGACAGGAGCAACCGGAGGAATCCCACATCAACATGGGAAAATGTGCAAGCTCCACACAAGTCACTCAAGGCTGGAATTGAACCTGGGTCCCTGGCACTGTGAGGCAGCAGTGATAACTATTGTACCACCATGCTGTTTATTTCTAAGATAGACCAGATAGACTGCCAATCAATGCAGTCCAGAAGCAGGTGTCCTTTCCCAGTGAACAGTGAAGGCAGAATCATTGAATATTTTTAAGGCAGAGTAGACAGATTATTAAGTAACAAGGGAGTCACAGGTTACTGGTGGGTGGCAGGAATGTCGAGACAGGCCACAATCATGATCTTCTTGAATGACGGAGCAGGTTCGAGAGACCAAATGGCCTACTCCTGCTCCTAACGTGTATGTCTGTATGTGGTCCGTCTTTTTTTCTCTTAAGTCAAAGCTGCAGGTCAGGTTTTTTTTCAAATTTAAAGTGGATATTTGCTTCAGATTATGACAGTAATGTTCCCATCTTTTTGCTTTCTGAGGCCTCCCTTTTGCAATATATAAAAAATCCCAACTTGGAATTAGGCTTCCCCAGTGATTCACAACTCCTCCGAGGTGTCATTGGCCACATATACTTACAGAAGGGTTCCCAACTCCACAACGATTGTGAGGTGATTTGAACTGCCAACTCCTGCTCTGGTGTTGGCAAGGGGAGGAGTGTTGTGTGTGGTCAGGCTATCTGAATTCATATCCTGCACTGGCAAAAATTTGCCAGAACCTGGAAAGAGGTTGGGATTCCCAGAATCAGATCCTGCCCATCGTTTTCAAAGGGCTCCTGAAAAATCCAGGTCATTCCAGTATCCTGCGACTTCTGAAATTAGCCAATGGTGTCTTCTGTCAAATTTGAATATTTTTAAAACATATTTTTGTGATTGACACAGCATGATTGCCAATCAAATCCAGAAGAAACAAGTAAATAGGTGGCATTGCAAGAAGAAAATGGACTGCTGGGATTCAGGAAGAAGAACAGAATGTGTCAACATTGGAAGACTGTCAGGATTTACAATTATTGCTTGCAAAACTGAAACAGTTCACAAACTTATTTGAATAAGCTGCACTGTCTAGTTTTTCCTCCTAAAGGTGCAAAATTTTGACTTGTTAATTTGGATTTACTTTAGAGTGGCCATCAGGATCAGCAGCTAGGGTGCCAAAGCATAAAGGTAACGTCTTCATCGTCCCCGATGACCATAGGCTGCTCCCCTTTTGAGGGGCAGAGCTGACTGGTGGCGATTTAACCTGAGGATCACCACACCTCAGGCGAGGGGCAAGGTTAAGTAGGTGGGTCTTCATGAGTAACCTCAGCCGGTACGGGAATTGAACCCGCGCTGATGGCCTTGTTCTGCATCACAAACCAGCTGTCTAGCCCACTGCTGAAAAAGGTCAACAACCTACAGTGGACAGCACAAGTGAGTAGACCACCCTCCCGAGACCTTCCCGCCCCCATCCAAGCATCCACCCCCCCAACTTTCTATTCGACCCCCAACCCTCCCTTCGCCCCCCTCTCTCTTCAACCCCCTCCCAACCCTTCCTTCATACCCTCTCTCCCACCACTACATTGGCTACTGCGTTTCTAAAGTTAGAAAAATGATTACATTTCAAAAGCATTTCATTGTCTGTGAAGGATTTTGGAATGTTCCAAGGTCATGGAAAATGTGACATAAATGCAAATTTATTCTTTATTTCTTTTAATTGGATGGCACAGAATGAACTGCTTTTTATGATGTCGCCTATTTACTTGCTAATCTCTTGCTAACATTACAAGTAAGATCACATGCTAGCTGGCTCTAAAGCAAATGGAGTTGCATTCTGTAAAAGCTCCTCATATCGAAATGCTGACTTTCTGTTTCAATATTTGACATTGGAAACATTAAACACCGTTTTCCTACCATTTTATTAAACACCGTTTTCCTACCATTTTTACTTTAAAAGGCAACAGCCCACAGAAACGTTTTTTTAAATATGGTTTGATTTTTAAATTCTATCAAGTTAAGGTTTCAATGTTTGCAAATAAAAATGTTCACCATCTGTTTACATTGATGCTATTTATACAAAAGCATCAATGTCAGCTGCTTATGAATTATTCACTAATCTATCTCATTTACACTTGTGTAGTTAATGTCATCATTAAATTAAAAATGTCGTTAGATCTTGGAATGTTGTCAAATTCTGGGATTTTGTGACCTGTGAGAAGCCAAGGACCCGAGCTGTTAATTAAAGCATAAAGCAAGTAACAATGACAAAGGCAGCACACAAGGCCGCATGTGAAGGGCAGAATTTAATGCTGGGCGAGTTTGGAGGCAGGGGAGCATTTAATTGGGCAAGAGGGTGGCAGGTGGGATTTCAGCCCCGATTAAGTCTGGACAGCTCATGGACGGCCTACCAACCCCAAAGCCAATTTTGTCCTCGAGGTGGACAATTAATTCCCCTTTAAAAGGGGATGGATCAGTCACCATGCATAAAGTCCAAAAAGCACACCCGATTGGGTTTGCTTTGTTGCTAACTTTTCGTTGGCTCTTAAATCGTAATTTGCTCTGTTTGTTTAACCTTTGCTCTAGAGTCGCCAGGTATCTTTTTGATACGGCCACGAGGTTCAAGTTCAAGTAATGATCAATAACTGAACACACCAATTAGTAAGATTCAAATGAATACACATTTATTATATGCAGTAAATCACTACTCATGCATAAACTCTACTTTCTAGACTATTCCTATCACTAAAAGGCCTATACTTAGCTTCGGACTGGCCCACCAGGTCAGGGGAACAAATGGCCTTTCGTTCAGGTCCTGAGTCTGCGGGATTCAAAAGCTGGTATGGACTTGTAGCTAGGAGCGCCTATCTCGTAGCGAGCGTTGACTTGAGACTTACTTCGTTGGCATGGCCGCTTGGGCAGTTCACTCTTTGGGGTTGATTCACGTTGTTGAGTGACCCTGCCAAGAAGGACGATTTGAACTTGGAGGCTTTACTTTATAGTCCCCAGGGGCTTCCCGCCCTTCGGGGCGGACCCCATACCTGGTTCCAAATGATTGGACTGCGTTCCGATCATTTGGATCGATTTCTCCAATACTGGAGTTGTTCCCTGATCGCTGGGCGGTCCCTAAATGTCCGTTGGCCTTCCTTTGTCTTGGCTCCTGCTGGCGCCGAGGAGTCTGGCTTGGCTTTATTCACCTTGAGTGTTACAATTGTGCCTTGGAATTGCTCATTACTATGCAGATGGCTGCTGGTTTCAGTGCTGTCTGGTTTTTTGCAAGTTTCAATACATATGATTTCTGCACTTGCTCAATTTTGCCTGTGTTGGCTGAATTTCCCTTCAGTCTTTGCGGTTCTCCATTTTAAGTCAGGAAGTGGCCAACCCAGGTGGCTACAGCTTGCAGGTTCCAAGGTGAGGGGTGCCCATGAGACTCCGTGCCCAATGGAGAGATCTGCGATCAGGGAAGGAGTCCGCTGAAAATCACCCCTGCTTTTGCTGTCAACTCCTCTCCACACAGTCCCTACACCATGCCCTCTATCTCTTCCACACTCATCTGTGGCTGGGCCCCCTTAGCAATCCTAGGCCTCCCCCTGGATGCACTGACGGTAGCTGCCACTGCTCACATTAGTGCTGCCCCAATGCATGGCTGCCGGCCTACGATTGGCCAGCAGCTCTCAGGGTGGCAGAGGGGTGGATTTCATACCCCCCCATCCCCCTGGACATTGATCCCAGGAGGATCTGCCATTGTCCACCTTAGTGCCTGATGGCCCACTGAATTAAATGTCCATCAGGCATTAAAGTGAGGGGAAATGGACCTTCCAAAAGATGACAGCACTGAGATCTCGCAGGTCCACCATCCAGTGGCGAGATGTGCGTTGTCTGTGATAAATACTGCCCAAAGTTCCCAAATGTTTCAATGTATAGCAGATATTACCAAGTATTCAAGTGTGGAATCTCCACTTCACATACATGTCGTTCCATGTAATGTGCTGAAGTATTTAGTAATTTCAGCTCATTGCCTGTTTCCAGACAGAAACAAAACATGTAAACAAGCAGTTCAAATAAAATTACAGATAGATTAAAAGTTGCCAAAAAGAATCTTAAAAGAAGTGTAAATCCTGGAAATCAGAAACAAAAACAGAAAATGTTTAATACACTAAGCAAGCCAGGGAGCATCAGTGGTGAGTGCAGTCAAATTGTTGTTTCATATCCGGAACTGCTGGATATTACAAATAAACAGCATCGCCCCGCTCAACCATTTCCCGTCCCTCAGCCCTTCACTCCGCTGTCCCTGTCCCGGTGCCCGTCACTCCGCTGTCCCTGTCCCTCAGCCCTTCACTCCACTGTCCCTGTCCCTCAGCCCTTCACTCCACTGTCCCTATCATTGAGCCCTTCACTCCACAGTCCCTGTCCCTCAGCCCTTCACTCCACTGTCCCTGTCCCTCAGCCCTTCACTCCGCTGTCCCGGTGCCCGTCACTCCGCTGTCCCTGTCCCTCAGCCCTTCACTCCACAGTCCCTGTCCCTCAGCCCTTCACTCCACAGTCCCTGTCCCACAGCCCTTCACTCCACTGTCCCTGTCCCTCAGCCCTTCACTCCACTGTCCCTATCACTGAGCTCTTCACTCCGCTGTCCCTATCCCTCAGGCCTTCACTCTGCTGTCCCTGTCCCTCAGCCCTTCACTCCGCTGTCCCTGTCCCTCAGCCCTTCACTCCACTGTCCCTGTCCCTGAGCCCTTCACTCCGCTGACCCTGTCCCTCAGCCTTTTACTCCACTGTCCCTGTCCCTCAGCCCTTCACTCCACTGTCCCTATCATTGAGCCCTTCACTCCACTGTCCCTGTGCCTCAGCCCTTCACTCCACTGTCCCTATCACTCAGCCCTTCACTCCACTGTCCCTGTCCCTCAGCCCTTCACTCCACTGTCCCTGTCCCTCAGCCCTTCACTCCGCTGTCCCTGTCCCTGAGCCCTTCAATCCGCTGTCCCTGTCCCACAGCCCTTCACTCCACTGTCCCTGTCCCTCAGCCCTTCACTCCACTGTCCCTATCACTCAGCCCTTCACTCCGCTGTCCCTGTCCCTGAGCCCTTCACTCCACTGTCCCTAACACTCAGCCCTTCACTCCGCTGTCCCTGTCCCTGAGCCCTTCACTCCACTGTCCCTGTCCCTCAGCCCTTCACTCCACTGTCCCTGTCCCTGAGCCCTTCACTCCGCAGTCCCTGTCCCTGAGCCCTTCGCTCCGCTGTCCCTGACCCTCAGCCCTTCACTCCACTGTCCCTATCATTGAGCCCTTCACTCCACAGTCCCTGTCCCTCAGCCCTTCACTCCGCTGTCCCTGTCCCTGTGCCCTTCACTCCGCTGTCCCTGTCCCTCAGCCCTTCACTCCACTGTCCCTATCACTCAGCCCTTCACTCCACTGTCCCTCAGCCCTTCACTCCACTGTCCCTCAGCCCTTCACTCCACTGTCCCTATCATTGAGCCCTTCACTCCACAGTCCCTGTCCCTCAGCCCTTCACTCCACTGTCCCTGTCCCACAGCCCTTCACTCCACTGTCCCTGTCCCTCAGCCCTTCACTCCACTGTCCCTCAGCCCTTCACTCCACTGTCCCTGTCCCTCAGCCCTTCACTCCACAGTCCCTGTCCCTCAGCCCTTCACTCCCCTGTCCCTGTCCCTGAGCCCTTCACTCCACTGTCCCTGTCCCTCAGCCCTTCAATCCGCTGTCCCTGTCCCTGAGCCCTTCACTCCACTGTCCCTATCACTGAGCCCTTCACTCCGCTGTCCTTATCCCTCAGGCCTTCACTCTGCTGTCCCTGTCCCTCAGCCCTTCACTCCACTGTCCCTGTCCCTGAGCCCTTCACTCCACTGTCCCTGTCCCTCAGCCCTTCAATCCGCTGTCCCTGTCCCTGAGCCCTTCACTCCACTGTCCCTATCACTGAGCCCTTCACTCCGCTGTCCTTATCCCTCAGGCCTTCACTCTGCTGTCCCTGTCCCTCAGCCCTTCACTCCACAGTCCCTGTCCCTCAACCCTTCACTCCACTATCCCTGTCCCTCAGCCCTTCACTCCCCTGTCCCTGTCCCTCAGCCCTTCTCTCCACTGTCCCTGTCCCTCAGCCCTTCACTCCACTGTCCCTGTCCCTGAGCCCTTCACTCCACAGTCCCTGTCCCTCAACCCTTCACTCCACTATCCCTGTCCCTCAGCCCTTCACTCCCCTGTCCCTGTCCCTCAGCCCTTCTCTCCACTGTCCCTATCCCTCAGCCCTTCACTCCACTGTCCCTGTCCCTCAGCCCTTCACTCTGCTGTCCCTGTCCCTGAGCCCTTCACTCCGCTGTCCCTGTCCCTGAGCCCTTCACTTCGCTGTCCCTGTCCCTCAGCCCTTCACTCCACTGTCCCTGTCCCTGTCCCTCAGCCCTTCACTCCACTGTCCCTCAGCCCTTCACTCCACTGTCCCTGTCCCTCAGCCCTTCACTCCACTGTCCCTGTCCCTCAGCCCTTCACTCCACTGTCCCTCAGCCCTTCACTCCACTGTCCCTGTCCCTCAGCCCTTCACTCCACTGTCCCTGTCCCTCAGCCCTTCACTCTGCTGTCCCTGTCCCTGAGCCCTTCACTCCGCTGGCCCTGTCCCTGAGCCCTTCACTTCGCTGTCCCTGTCCCTCAGCCCTTCACTCCACTGTCCCTGTCCCTGTCCCTCAGCCCTTCACTCCACTGTCCCTCAGCCCTTCACTCCACTGTCCCTGTCCCTCAGCCCTTCACTCCACTGTCCCTGTCCCTCAGCCCTTCACTCCACTGTCCCTCAGCCCTTCACTCCACTGTCCCTGTCCCTCAGCCCTTCACTCCACTGTCCCTCAGCCCTTCACTCCACTGTCCCTGTCCCTCAGCCCTTCACTCCACTGTCCCTGTCCCTCAGCCCTTCACTCCACTGTCCCTCAGCCCTTCACTCCACTGTCCCTGTCCCTCAGCCCTTCACTCCACTGTCCCTGTCCCTCAGCCCTTCACTCCACTGTCCCTCAGCCCTTCACTCCGCTGTCCCTGTCCCTCAGCCCTTCACTCCACAGTCCCTGTCCCTCAGCCCTTCACTCCACTGTCCCTGTCCCACAGCCCTTCACTCCACTGTCCCTGTCCCTCAGCCCTTCACTCCACTGTCCCTCAGCCCTTCACTCCGCTGTCCCTGTCCCTCAGCCCTTCACTCCCCTGTCCCTGTCCCTCAGCCCTTCACTCCGCTGTCCCTGTCCCTGAGCCCTTCACTCCACTGTCCCTGTCCCTCAGCCCTTCACTCCACTGTCCCTGTCCCTGAGCCCTTCACTCCACTGTCCCTGTCCCTGAGCCCTTCACTCCACTGTCCCTGTCCCTCAGCCCTTCAATCCGCTGTCCCTGTCCCTGAGTCCTTCACTCCACTGTCCCTATCACTGAGCCCTTCACTCCGCTGTCCTTATCCCTCAGGCCTTCACTCTGCTGTCCCTGTCCCTGAGCCCTTCACTCCACTGTCCCTGTCCCTGAGCCCTTCACTCCACAGTCCCTGTCCCTCAACCCTTCACTCCACTGTCCCTGTCCCTCAGCCCTTCACTCCACTGTCCCTGTCCCTCAGCCCTTCACACCGCTGTCCCTGTCCCTCAGCCCTTCACTCCGCTGTCCCTGTCCCTCAGCCCTTCACACCGCTGTCCCTGTCCCTCAGCCCTTCACTCCGCTGTCCCTGTCCCTCAGCCCTTCACTCCACTGTCCCTGTCCCTCAGCCCTTCACTCCACTGTCCCTCAACCCTTCACTCCACTGTCCCTGTCCCTCAGCCCTTCACACCGCTGTCCCTGTCCCTCAGCCCTTCACTGCCCTGTCCCTGTCCCTCAGCCCTTCACTCCGCTGTCCCTGTCCCTCAGCCCTTCACTCCACTGTCCCTGTCCCTCAGCCCTTCACTCCACTGTCCCTGTCCCTCAGCCCTTCACTCCGCTGTCCCTGTCCCTGAGCCCTTCACTCCGCTGTCCCTGTCCCTCAGCCCTTCACTCCACTGTCCCTGTCCCTCAGCCCTTCACTCCACTGTCCCTGTCCCTCAGCCCTTCACTCCACTGTCCCTGTCCCTGAGCCCTTCACTCCACTGTCCCTGTCCATCAGCCCTTCACCCGGCTGTCCCTATCACTGAGCCCTTCACTCCACTGTCCCTATCCCTCAGCCCTTCACTCCACTGTCCCTGTTCCTCAGCCCTTCACTCCGCTGTCCCTGTCTCGGAGCCCTTCACTCCGCTGTCCCTGTCCCTGAGCCCTTCACTCCACTGTCCCTGACCCTCAGCCCTTCACTCCACTGTACCTGTCCCTCAGCCCTTCACTCCGCTGTCCCTGTCCCTCAGCCCTTCACTCCACTGTCCCTGTCCCTCAGCCCTTCACTCCACTGTCCCTGTCCCTGAGCCCTTCACTCCACTGTCCCTTTCCCTCAGCCCTTCACTCCACGGTCCCTGTCCCTCAGCCCTTCACTCCACGGTCCCTGTCCCTGAGCCCTTCACTCCACTGTCCCTGTCCCTCAGCCCTTCACTCCACGGTCCCTGTCCCTGAGCCCTTCACTCCACTGTCCCTGTCCCTCAGCCTTTCACTCCACTGTCCCTGTCCCTCAGCCCTTCACTCCACTGTCCCTGTCCCTCAGCCTTTCACTCCACTGTCCCTGTCCCTCAGCCCTTCACTCCACTGTCCCTTTCCCTCAGCCCTTCACTCCACTGTCCCTGTCCCTCAGCCTTTCACTCCACTGTCCCTGTCCCTCAGCCCTTCACTCCACTGTCCCTGTTCCTCTGCCTTTCACTCCATTGTCCCTGTCCCTCAGCCCTTCACTCCACTGTCCCTGTCCCTCAGCCCTTCACTCCACTGTCCCTATCCCTCAGCCCTTCACTCCACTGTCCCTGTCCCTGAGCCCTTCACTCCACTGTCCCTATCCCTCAGCCCTTCACTCCACTGTCCCTGTCCCTCAGCCCTTCACTCCACTGTCCCTGTCCCTCAGCCCTTCACTCCACTGTCCCTATCCCTCAGCCCTTCACTCCATTGTCCCTGTCCCTGAGCCCTTCACTCCACTGTCCCTATCCCTCAGCCCTTCACTCCACTGTCCCTGTCCCTCAGCCCTTCACTCCGCTGTCCCTTTCCCTCAGCCCTTCACTCCACTGTCCCTATCCCTCAGCCCTTCACTCCCCTGTCCCTGTCCCTCAGCCCTTCACTCCACTGTACCTATCCCTGAGCCCTTCCCTCCGCTGTCCCTGTCCCTCAGCCCTTCACTCCACTGTCCCTATCCCTGAGCCCTTCCCTCCGCTGTCCCTGTCCCTCAGCCCTTCACTCCACTGTCCCTATCCCTGAGCCCTTCCCTCCGCTGTCCCTGTCCCTCAGCCCTTCACTCCGCTGTCCCTGTCCCTCAGCCCATCACTCCACTGTCCCTGTCCCTCAGCCCTTCACACCGCTGTCCCTGTCCCTCAGCCCTTCACTCCGCTGTCCCTGTCCCTCAGCCCTTCACTCCGCTGTCCCTGTCCCTCAGCCCTTCACTCCACTGTCCCTGTCCCTCAGCCCTTCACACCGCTGTCCCTGTCCCTCAGCCCTTCACTCCGCTGTCCCTGTCCCTGAGCCTTTCACTCCACTGTCCCTATCCCTCAGCCCTTCACTCCGCTGTCCCTGTCCCTCAGCCCTTCACTCCACTGTCCCTGTCCCTGAGCCCTTCACTCCGCTGTCCCTGTCCCACAGCCCTTCACTCCACTGTCCCTGTCCCTGAGCCCTTCACTCCGCTGTCCCTGTCCCTCAGCCCTTCATTCCGCTGTCCCTGTCCCTCAGCCCTTCACTCCACTGTCCCTGTCCCTCAGCCCTTCACTCCGCTGTCCCTGTCCCTCAGCCCTTCACTCCGCTGTCCCTGTCCCTCAGCCCTTCACTCCACTGTCCCTGTCCCTGAGCCCTTCACTCCGCTGTCCCTGTCCCTCAGCCCTTCACTCCACTGTCCCTGTCCCTCAGCCCTTCACTCCGCTGTCCCTGTCCCTCAGCCCTTCCCTCCGCTGTCCCTGTCCCTCAGCCCTTCACTCCACTGTCCCTGTCCCTCAGCCTTTCACTCCACTGTCCCTGTCCCTCAGCCCTTCACTCCACTGTCCCTGTTCCTCTGCCTTTCACTCCATTGTCCCTGTCCCTCAGCCCTTCACTCCACTGTCCCTGTCCCTCAGCCCTTCACTCCACTGTCCCTATCCCTCAGCCCTTCACTCCACTGTCCCTGTCCCTGAGCCCTTCACTCCACTGTCCCTATCCCTCAGCCCTTCACTCCACTGTCCCTGTCCCTCAGCCCTTCACTCCACTGTCCCTGTCCCTCAGCCCTTCACTCCACTGTCCCTATCCCTCAGCCCTTCACTCCATTGTCCCTGTCCCTGAGCCCTTCACTCCACTGTCCCTATCCCTCAGCCCTTCACTCCACTGTCCCTGTCCCTCAGCCCTTCACTCCGCTGTCCCTGTCCCTCAGCCCTTCACTCCACTGTCCCTATCCCTCAGCCCTTCACTCCCCTGTCCCTGTCCCTCAGCCCTTCACTCCACTGTCCCTATCCCTCAGCCCTTCACTCCCCTGTCCCTGTCCCTGAGCCCTTCCCTCCGCTGTCCCTGTCCCTCAGCCCTTCACTCCACTGTCCCTATCCCTGAGCCCTTCCCTCCGCTGTCCCTGTCCCTCAGCCCTTCACTCCACTGTCCCTGTCCCTCAGCCCTTCACTCCACTGTCCCTGTCCCTGAGCCCTTCCCTCCGCTGTCCCTGTCCCTCAGCCCTTCACTCCTCTGTCCCTGTCCCTCAGCCCATCACTCCACTGTCCCTGTCCCTCAGCCCTTCACACCGCTGTCCCTGTCCCTCAGCCCTTCACTCCGCTGTCCCTGTCCCTCAGCCCTTCACTCCGCTGTCCCTGTCCCTCAGCCCTTCACTCCACTGTCCCTGTCCCTCAGCCCTTCACACCGCTGTCCCTGTCCCTCAGCCCTTCACTCCGCTGTCCCTGTCCCTGAGCCCTTCCCTCCGCTGTCCCTGTCCCTCAGCCCTTCACTCCGCTGTCCCTGTCCCTCAGCCCTTCACTCCACTGTCCCTATCCCTCAGCCCTTCACTCCGCTGTCCCTGTCCCTCAGCCCTTCACTCCGCTGTCCCTGTCCCTCAGCCCTTCACTCCACTGTCCCTATCCCTCAGCCCTTCACTCCCCTGTCCCTGTCCCTCAGCCCTTCACTCCACTGTCCCTATCCCTGAGCCCTTCCCTCCGCTGTCCCTGTCCCTCAGCCCTTCACTCCGCTGTCCCTGTCCCTCAGCCCTTCACTCCACTGTCCCTATCCCTGAGCCCTTCCCTCCGCTGTCCCTGTCCCTCAGCCCTTCACTCCACTGTCCCTGTCCCTCAGCCCTTCACTCCACTGTCCCTATCATTGAGCCCTTCACTCCACAGTCCCTGTCCCTCAGCCCTTCACTCCACTGTCCCTGTCCCTCAGCCCTTCACTCCGCTGTCCCGGTGCCCGTCACTCCGCTGTCCCTGTCCCTCAGCCCTTCACTCCACAGTCCCTGTCCCTCAGCCCTTCACTCCACAGTCCCTGTCCCACAGCCCTTCACTCCACTGTCCCTGTCCCTCAGCCCTTCACTCCACTGTCCCTATCACTGAGCTCTTCACTCCGCTGTCCCTATCCCTCAGGCCTTCACTCTGCTGTCCCTGTCCCTCAGCCCTTCACTCCGCTGTCCCTGTCCCTCAGCCCTTCACTCCACTGTCCCTGTCCCTGAGCCCTTCACTCCGCTGACCCTGTCCCTCAGCCTTTTACTCCACTGTCCCTGTCCCTCAGCCCTTCACTCCACTGTCCCTATCATTGAGCCCTTCACTCTACTGTCCCTGTGCCTCAGCCCTTCACTCCACTGTCCCTGTCCCTCAGCCCTTCACTCCACTGTCCCTGTCCCTCAGCCCTTCACTCCGCTGTCCCTGTCCCTGAGCCCTTCAATCCGCTGTCCCTGTCCCACAGCCCTTCACTCCACTGTCCCTGTCCCTCAGCCCTTCACTCCACTGTCCCTAACACTCAGCCCTTCACTCCGCTGTCCCTGTCCCTGAGCCCTTCACTCCACTGTCCCTGTCCCTCAGCCCTTCACTCCACTGTCCCTGTCCCTGAGCCCTTCACTCCGCAGTCCCTGTCCCTGAGCCCTTCGCTCCGCTGTCCCTGACCCTCAGCCCTTCACTCCACTGTCCCTATCATTGAGCCCTTCACTCCACAGTCCCTGTCCCTCAGCCCTTCACTCCGCTGTCCCTGTCCCTGTGCCCTTCACTCCACTGTCCCTATCACTCAGCCCTTCACTCCACTGTCCCTCAGCCCTTCACTCCACTGTCCCTCAGCGCTTCACTCCACTGTCCCTATCATTGAGCCCTTCACTCCACAGTCCCTGTCCCTCAGCCCTTCACTCCACTGTCCCTGTCCCACAGCCCTTCACTCCACTGTCCCTCAGCCCTTCACTCCACTGTCCCTGTCCCTCAGCCCTTCACTCCACTGTCCCTGTCCCTGAGCCCTTCACTCCGCTGTCCCTGTCCCTGAGCCCTTCACTCCACTGTCCCTGTCCCTGAGCCCTTCACTCCACTGTCCCTGTCCCTCAGCCCTTCACTCCACTGTCCCTCAGCCCTTCACTCCACTGTCCCTCAGCCCTTCACTCCACTGTCCCTGTCCCTCAGCCCTTCACTCCACAGTCCCTGTCCCTCAGCCCTTCACTCCACTGTCCCTGTCCCTGAGCCCTTCACTCCGCTGTCCCTGTCCCTGAGCCCTTCACTCCACTGTCCCTGTCCCTCAGCCCTTCAATCCGCTGTCCCTGTCCCTGAGCCCTTCACTCCACTGTCCCTATCACTGAGCCCTTTACTCCGCTGTCCTTATCCCTCAACCCTTCACTCCACTGTCCCTGTCCCTCAGCCCTTCACTCCACTGTCCCTGTCCCTCAGCCCTTCACTCCCCTGTCCCTGTCCCTCAGCCCTTCTCTCCACTGTCCCTGTCCCTCAGGCCTTCACTCTGCTGTCCCTGTCCCTCAGCCCTTCACTCCACTGTCCCTGTCCCTGAGCCCTTCACTCCACAGTCCCTGTCCCTCAACCCTTCACTCCACTGTCCCTGTCCCTCAGCCCTTCACTCCACTGTCCCTGTCCCTCAGCCCTTCACTCCCCTGTCCCTGTCCCTCAGCCCTTCTCTCCACTGTCCCTGTCCCTCAGCCCTTCACTCCACTGTCCCTATCCCTCAGCCCTTCACTCCACTGTCCCTGTCCCTCAGCCCTTCACTCTGCTGTCCCTGTCCCTGAGCCCTTCACTCCGCTGTCCCTGTCCCTGAGCCCTTCACTTCGCTGTCCCTGTCCCTCAGCCCTTCACTCCACTGTCCCTGTCCCTGTCCCTCAGCCCTTCACTCCACTGTCCCTCAGCCCTTCACTCCACTGTCCCTGTCCCTCAGCCCTTCACTCCACTGTCCCTGTCCCTCAGCCCTTCACTCCACTGTCCCTCAGCCCTTCACTCCACTGTCCCTGTCCCTCAGCCCTTCACTCCACTGTCCCTGTCCCTCAGCCCTTCACTCTGCTGTCCCTGTCCCTGAGCCCTTCACTCCGCTGTCCCTGTCCCTGAGCCCTTCACTTCGCTGTCCCTGTCCCTCAGCCCTTCACTCCACTGTCCCTGTCCCACAGCCCTTCACTCCACTGTCCCTGTCCCTCAGCCCTTCACTCCACTGTCCCTCAGCCCTTCACTCCGCTGTCCCTGTCCCTCAGCCCTTCACTCCCCTGTCCCTGTCCCTCAGCCCTTCACTCCGCTGTCCCTGTCCCTGAGCCCTTCACTCCGCTGTCCCTGTCCCTCAGCCCTTCACTCCACTGTCCCTATCACTGAGCCCTTCACTCCGCTGTCCCTGTCCCTGAGCCCTTCACTCCACTGTCCCTGTCCCTCAGCCCTTCAATCCGCTGTCCCTGTCCCTGAGCCCTTCACTCCACTGTCCCTATCACTGAGCCCTTCACTCCGCTGTCCTTATCCCTCAGGCCTTCACTCTGCTGTCCCTGTCCCTCAGCCCTTCACTCCACTGTCCCTGTCCCTCAGCCCTTCACTCCACTGTCCCTGTCCCTGAGCCCTTCACTCCACAGTCCCTGTCCCTCAACCCTTCACTCCACTGTCCCTGTCCCTCAGCCCTTCACTCCACTGTCCCTGTCCCTCAGCCCTTCACACCGCTGTCCCTGTCCCTCAGCCCTTCACTCCGCTGTCCCTGTCCCTCAGCCCTTCACTCCACTGTCGCTGTCCCTCAGCCCTTCACTCCACTGTCCCTCAACCCTTCACTCCACTGTCCCTGTCCCTCAGCCCTTCACACCGCTGTCCCTGTCCCTCAGCCCTTCACTGCCCTGTCCCTGTCCCTCAGCCCTTCACTCCGCTGTCCCTGTCCCTCAGCCCTTCACTCCACTGTCCCTGTCCCTCAGCCCTTCACTCCACTGTCCCTGTCCCTCAGCCCTTCACTCCGCTGTCCCTGTCCCTGAGCCCTTCACTCCGCTGTCCCTGTCCCTCAGCCCTTCACTCCACTGTCCCTGTCCCTCAGCCCTTCACTCCACTGTCCCTGTCCCTCAGCCCTTCACTCCGCTGTCCCTGTCCCTGAGCCCTTCACTCCACTGTCCCTGTCCCTCAGCCCTTCACTCCACTGTCCCTGTCCCTGAGCCCTTCACTCCACTGTCCCTGTCCATCAGCCCTTCACCCGGCTGTCCCTATCACTGAGCCCTTCACTCCACTGTCCCTATCCCTCAGCCCTTCACTCCACTGTCCCTGTTCCTCAGCCCTTCACTCCACTGTCCCTGTCCCTCTGCCCTTCACTCCGCTGTCCCTGTCTCGGAGCCCTTCACTCCGCTGTCCCTGTCCCTGAGCCCTTCACTCCACTGTCCCTGTCCCTCAGCCCTTCACTCCACGGTCCCTGTCCCTGAGCCCTTCACTCCACTGTCCCTGTCCCTCAGCCCTTCACTCCACGGTCCCTGTCCCTGAGCCCTTCATTCCACTGTCCCTGTCCCTCAGCCTTTCACTCCACTGTCCCTGTCCCTGAGCCCTTCACTCCACTGTCCCTGTCCCTCAGCCCTTCACTCCACGGTCCCTGTCCCTGAGCCCTTCATTCCACTGTCCCTGTCCCTCAGCCTTTCACTCCACTGTCCCTGTCCCTCAGCCCTTCACTCCACTGTCCCTGTCCCTCAGCCCTTCACTCCACTGTCCCTGTCCCTCAGCCCTTCACTCCGCTGTCCCTGTCCCTGAGCCCTTCACTCCACGGTCCCTGTCCCTCAGCCCTTCACTCCACGGTCCCTGTCCCTGAGCCCTTCACTCCACTGTCCCTGTCCCTCAGCCCTTCACTCCACGGTCCCTGTCCCTGAGCCCTTCATTCCACTGTCCCTGTCCCTCAGCCTTTCACTCCACTGTCCCTGTCCCTCAGCCCTTCACTCCACTGTCCCTGTCCCTCAGCCTTTCACTCCACTGTCCCTGTCCCTTAGCCCTTCACTCCACTGTCCCTTTCCCTCAGCCCTTCACTCCACTGTCCCTGTCCCTCAGCCTTTCACTCCACTGTCCCTGTCCCTCAGCCTTTCACTCCACGGTCCCTGTCCCTCAGCCCTTCACTCCACGGTCCCTGTCCCTGAGCCCTTCACTCCACTGTCCCTGTCCCTCAGCCCTTCACTCCACGGTCCCTGTCCCTGAGCCCTTCATTCCACTGTCCCTGTCCCTCAGCCTTTCACTCCACTGTCCCTGTCCCTCAGCCCTTCACTCCACTGTCCCTGTCCCTCAGCCTTTCACTCCACTGTCCCTGTCCCTCAGCCCTTCACTCCACTGTCCCTGTCCCTCAGCCCTTCACTCCACTGTCCCTGTTCCTCTGCCTTTCACTCCATTGTCCCTGTCCCTCAGCCCTTCACTCCACTGTCCCTGTCCCTCAGCCCTTCACTCCACTGTCCCTATCCCTCAGCCCTTCACTCCACTGTCCCTGTCCCTGAGCCCTTCACTCCACTGTCCCTATCCCTCAGCCCTTCACTCCACTGTCCCTGTCCCTCAGCCCTTCACTCCACTGTCCCTGTCCCTCAGCCCTTCACTCCACTGTCCCTATCCCTCAGCCCTTCACTCCATTGTCCCTGTCCCTGAGCCCTTCACTCCACTGTCCCTATCCCTCAGCCCTTCACTCCACTGTCCCTGTCCCTCAGCCCTTCACTCCGCTGTCCCTGTCCCTCAGCCCTTCACTCCACTGTCCCTATCCCTCAGCCCTTCACTCCCCTGTCCCTGTCCCTCAGCCCTTCACTCCACTGTACCTATCCCTGAGCCCTTCCCTCCGCTGTCCCTGTCCCTCAGCCCTTCACTCCACTGTCCCTATCCCTGAGCCCTTCCCTCCGCTGTCCCTGTCCCTCAGCCCTTCACTCCACTGTCCCTATCCCTGAGCCCTTCCCTCCGCTGTCCCTGTCCCTCAGCCCTTCACTCCGCTGTCCCTGTCCCTCAGCCCATCACTCCACTGTCCCTGTCCCTCAGCCCTTCACACCGCTGTCCCTGTCCCTCAGCCCTTCACTCCGCTGTCCCTGTCCCTGAGCCCTTCCCTCCGCTGTCCCTGTCCCTCAGCCCTTCACTCCACTGTCCCTGTCCCTCAGCCCTTCACACCGCTGTCCCTGTCCCTCAGCCCTTCACTCCGCTGTCCCTGTCCCTGAGCCCTTCCCTCCGCTGTCCCTGTCCCTCAGCCCTTCACTCCGCTGTCCCTGTCCCTCAGCCCTTCACTCCACTGTCCCTATCCCTCAGCCCTTCACTCCGCTGTCCCTGTCCCTCAGCCCTTCACTCCGCTGTCCCTGTCCCTCAGCCCTTCACTCCACTGTCCCTATCCCTCAGCCCTTCACTCCCCTGTCCCTGTCCCTCAGCCCTTCACTCCACTGTCCCTATCCCTGAGCCCTTCCCTCCGCTGTCCCTGTCCCTCAGCCCTTCACTCCGCTGTCCCTGTCCCTCAGCCCTTCACTCCACTGTCCCTATCCCTGAGCCCTTCCCTCCGCTGTCCCTGTCCCTCAGCCCTTCACTCCACTGTCCCTGTCCCTCAGCCCTTCACTCCACTGTCCCTGTCCCTCAGCCTTTCACTCCACTGTCCCTGTCCCTCAGCCCTTCACTCCACTGTCCCTGTCCCTCAGCCCTTCACTCCACTGTCCCTGTCCCTGAGCCCTTCACTCCGCTGTCCCTGTCCCTCAGCCCTTCACTCCACTGTCCCTGTCCCTGAGCCCTTCACTCCGCTGTCCCTGTCCCACAGCCCTTCACTCCACTGTCCCTGTCCCTGAGCCCTTCACTCCGCTGTCCCTGTCCCTCAGCCCTTCACTCCGCTGTCCCTGTCCCTCAGCCCTTCACTCCACTGTCCCTGTCCCTCAGCCCTTCACTCCGCTGTCCCTATCCCTCAGCCCTTCACTCCGCTGTCCCTGTCCCTCAGCCCTTCACTCCACTGTCCCTGTCCCTGAGCCCTTCACTCCGCTGTCCCTGTCCCACAGCCCTTCACTCCACTGTCCCTGTCCCTTAGCCCTTCACTCCGCTGTCCCTGTCCCTCAGCCCTTCACTCCGCTGTCCCTGTCCCTCAGCCCTTCACTCCACTGTCCCTGTCCCTCAGCCCTTCACTCCGCTGTCCCTTTCCCTCAGCCCTTCCCTCCGCTGTCCCTGTCCCTCAGCCCTTCACTCCACTGTCCCTGTCCCTCAGCCTTTCACTCCACTGTCCCTGTCCCTCAGCCCTTCACTCCACTGTCCCTGTTCCTCTGCCTTTCACTCCATTGTCCCTGTCCCTCAGCCCTTCACTCCACTGTCCCTGTCCCTCAGCCCTTCACTCCACTGTCCCTATCCCTCAGCCCTTCACTCCACTGTCCCTGTCCCTGAGCCCTTCACTCCGCTGTCCCTATCCCTCAGCCCTTCACTCCACTGTCCCTGTCCCTCAGCCCTTCACTCCACTGTCCCTGTCCCTCAGCCCTTCACTCCACTGTCCCTATCCCTCAGCCCTTCACTCCATTGTCCCTGTCCCTGAGCCCTTCACTCCACTGTCCCTATCCCTCAGCCCTTCACTCCACTGTCCCTGTCCCTCAGCCCTTCACTCCGCTGTCCCTGTCCCTCAGCCCTTCACTCCACTGTCCCTATCCCTCAGCCCTTCACTCCCCTGTCCCTGTCCCTCAGCCCTTCACTCCACTGTACCTATCCCTGAGCCCTTCCCTCCGCTGTCCCTGTCCCTCAGCCCTTCACTCCACTGTCCCTATCCCTGAGCCCTTCCCTCCGCTGTCCCTGTCCCTCAGCCCTTCACTCCACTGTCCCTATCCCTGAGCCCTTCCCTCCGCTGTCCCTGTCCCTCAGCCCTTCACTCCGCTGTCCCTGTCCCTCAGCCCATCACTCCACTGTCCCTGTCCCTCAGCCCTTCACACCGCTGTCCCTGTCCCTCAGCCCTTCACTCCACTGTCCCTGTCCCTCAGCCCTTCACACCGCTGTCCCTGTCCCTCAGCCCTTCACTCCGCTGTCCCTGTCCCTGAGCCCTTCCCTCCGCTGTCCCTGTCCCTCAGCCCTTCACTCCGCTGTCCCTGTCCCTCAGCCCTTCAGTCCACTGTCCCTATCCCTCAGCCCTTCACTCCGCTGTCCCTGTCCCTCAGCCCTTCACTCCGCTGTCCCTGTCCCTCAGCCCTTCACTCCACTGTCCCTATCCCTCAGCCCTTCACTCCCCTGTCCCTGTCCCTCAGCCCTTCACTCCACTGTCCCTATCCCTGAGCCCTTCCCTCCGCTGTCCCTGTCCCTCAGCCCTTCACTCCGCTGTCCCTGTCCCTCAGCCCTTCACTCCACTGTCCCTATCCCTGAGCCCTTCCCTCCGCTGTCCCTGTCCCTCAGCCCTTCACTCCACTGTCCCTGTCCCTCAGCCCTTCACTCCACTGTCCCTGTCCCTCAGCCTTTCACTCCACTGTCCCTATCCCTCAGCCCTTCACTCCGCTGTCCCTGTCCCTCAGCCCTTCACTCCACTGTCCCTGTCCCTGAGCCCTTCACTCCGCTGTCCCTGTCCCACAGCCCTTCACTCCACTGTCCCTGTCCCTGAGCCCTTCACTCCGCTGTCCCTGTCCCTCAGCCCTTCACTCCGCTGTCCCTGTCCCTCAGCCCTTCACTCCACTGTCCCTGTCCCTCAGCCCTTCACTCCGCTGTCCCTATCCCTCAGCCCTTCACTCCGCTGTCCCTGTCCCTCAGCCCTTCACTCCACTGTCCCTGTCCCTGAGCCCTTCACTCCGCTGTCCCTGTCCCACAGCCCTTCACTCCACTGTCCCTGTCCCTTAGCCCTTCACTCCGCTGTCCCTGTCCCTCAGCCCTTCACTCCGCTGTCCCTGTCCCTCAGCCCTTCACTCCACTGTCCCTGTCCCTCAGCCCTTCACTCCGCTGTCCCTGTCCCTCAGCCCTTCCCTCCGCTGTCCCTGTCCCTCAGCCCTTCACTCCGCTGTCCCTGTCCCTCAGCCCTTCACTCCGCTGTCCCTGTCCCTCAGCCCTTCACTCCACTGTCCCTATCCCTCAGCCCTTCACTCGCCTGTCCCTGTCCCTCAGCCCTTCACTCCATTGTCCCTGTCCCTGAGCCCTTCCCTCCGCTGTCCCTGTCCCTCAGCCCTTCACTCCACTGTCCCTATCCCTCAGCCCTTCACTCCCCTGTCCCTGTCCCTCAGCCCTTCACTCCGCTGTCCCTGTCCCTCAGCCCTTCACTCCGCTGTCCCTGTCCCTCAGCCCTTCACTCCACTGTCCCTATCCCTCAGCCCTTCACTCCCCTGTCCGTGTCCCTCAGCCCTTCACTCCATTGTCCCTGTCCCTGAGCCCTTCCCTCCGCTGTCCCTGTCCCTCAGCCCTTCACTCCGCTGTCCCTGTCCCTCAGCCCTTCACTCCGCTGTCCCTGTCCCTCAGCCCTTCACTCCGCTGTCCCTGTCCCTCAGCCCTTCACTCCGCTGTCCCTGTCCCTCAGCCCTTCACTCCACTGTCCCTCAGCCCTTCACTCCGCTGTCCCTGTCCCTCAGCCCTTCACTCCGCTGTCCCTGTCCCTCAGCCCTTCACTCCGCTGTCCCTGTCCCTCAGCCCTTCACTCCGCTGTCCCTATCCCTCAGCCCTTCACTCCCCTGTCCCTGTCCCTCAGCCCTTCACTCCACTGTCCCTGTCCCTCAGCCCTTCACTCCCCTGTCCCTGTCCCTCAGCCCTTCACTCCCCTGTCCCTGTCCCTCAGCCCTTCACTCCACTGTCCCTGTCCCTCAGCCCTTCACTCCACTGTCCCTGTCCCTCAGCCCTTCACTCCCCTGTCCCTGTCCCTCAGCCCTTCACTCCACTGTCCCTGTCCCTCAGCCCTTCACTCCGCTGTCCCTATCTCTCAGCCCTTCACTCCACTGTCCCTATCCCTCCGCCCTTCACTCCCCTGTCCCTGTCCCTCAGCCCTTCACTCCGCTGTCCCTGTCCCTCAGCCCTTCACTCCACTGTCCCTGTCCCTCAGCCCTTCACTCCGCTGTCCCTGTCCCTCAGCCCTTCACTCCGCTGTCCCTGTCCCTCAGCCCTTCACTCCACTGTCCCTGTCCCTCAGCCCTTCACTCCACTGCCCCTGTCCCTCAGCCCTTCACTCCATTGTCCCTGTCCCTGAGCCCTTCCCTCCGCTGTCCCTATCCCTCAGCCCTTCACTCTACTGTCCCTGTCCCTCAGCTCTTCACTCCACTGTCCCTATCCCTGAGCCCTTCCCTCCGCTGTCCCTATCCCTCAGCCCTTCACTCCACTGTCCCTGTCCCTCAGCCCTTCACTCCACTGTCCCTGTCCCTGAGCCCTTCCCTCCGCTGTCCCTATCCCTGAGCCCTTCCCTCCGCTGTCCCTGTCCCTCAGCCCTTCACTCCGCTGTCCCTGTCCCTCAGCCCTTCACTCCGCTGTCCCTGACCCTCAGCCCTTCACTCCACTGTCCCTATCCCTGAGCCCTTCCCTCCGCTGTCCCTGTCCCTCAGCCCTTCACTTCACTGTCCCTGTCCCTGAGCCCTGGGGGTGCTCGATGGCCCCCGGCTACTCCATGAGTTGGAGTTTAGTCCGGAGGCTCCACCATCACCTGGCGCTGGCAGTCCTGAGGGCACGGCTTTCTCTGGGCCATGGTCTTGATGCCCTCAACCATGGAGTACTGAGACTGGGAAATGTCATTCAGTGGGTCCCTCACTGCCTCACTCATGTCCCTCTGTGCCTGTGACAGGTCCCTCTATGACTGGCTAAGGTCAATCAGTGCCCAGCCAACGCTCTTGACGCCCTCAGCCATGACCCTTTGTGGCTGGGCCAAGCTCTGGAGCACCATAGCAATGTCCCTGTGGGCCCAGTACATGGCTGGTGTGACTGGGTTCCCCTGGGTTCCCCTGCCCTGAGCCTCAGCAATCAACTGCACAGTGTGCCCCAAGCCTTGGATGTCTTGACCCATGGCTCTGAAGTCTTGTCCCAGGCCTTCCACCGCAGACACCACCTGTTCAGTGTTGGCCTGGGTGCCACGCATTGTCGGCATGATCCCCTGCACCTGAAGGTGGGTGGACTCCTCCAACAGCACCTGTCGGCACTGGAAAGTTGCTGACATCCCCTCCTGTAAATCCTGGCTCTGTGTCCACATCTTTACCAGTGATGAGAGCATACTTTACAGAAGCACAACACCTGTTCCCTGGGGTCAGGCAGCCCTCCTGCCGACCTCTCTCTTGGGAGTCCCTGCCTCCACCTGGTGTTCTGGAGCATGTGTGATGTACACACCAGAAGGTGTCCAGGGGCCTTTTCATCAAAATGTCCCACCGAGATGATAGTCTCTGCGATGGTGGAGGGTGCAGGTGATAGCATTGACGAGAAGTCGGTGTCTTCCTGGACAGGTGCTCTGGGGTGTGCTGTGACCCCGAACAGTCTGGCTTCATCTTAGTGATCCTGAAAGACAAAAGACATGGTAAGATCTTGGGGTGGACTGGTCTGTGGGAAAGGGGTGACTCCCTTGCTATAGGGACATCAGTGTTGCTTTGGGTTCTCCCTTGGTTGCCGCATGCTGACCTCCATCTTAGCCACTGCCCTTTCCTCGATCTCGCCCATTAGCTGAAATGCCCTCTCTTCCACAAGGGTTTGCACACACAGGTCAGGGGTGTTCTTTCCATTCTCCTGATGCTATTGTCTCTTATGGGCCATCTTGTCCTAGGGGACACAGAAAGGACGTGGTGAGATGCTGAACAGGCTTTGGGGAGCCGGGAGGTGAGTTTCCTGCCACAGGATTCCGACCACCTGACCTGCTCTTGTACCAACAGTATTTATATGGCTGGTCCGGTTCGGTTTCTTGTCATTGGTAATCCCCAGGATGTTGATTGTGGGCGATTCAACAATGATAATGCCATTGAATTCAAGGGGCAATGGTTAGATCCTCTCTTGTTGGAGATGGTCATTGCCTGGAACTTGTGTAGTGCGATTGTTGCCTTCAATGTGGGGAAGCTTGAGGTCATCCACTTTGGAGCTATCAGAGTATTTTCTCAATAGTGTGAAACTGCTAAGTGTGGAGAAGTAAACAGACTAATGTCCATGTATTAAAATGGCTAAAACCTAGTGGACAGGTACAAAAATAATTAAGAAGGCTCGCTGAAAGTTGGCCGTCATCACAAGGGTGTTGGGATACGAAGGGCGGTGTTGGAAAGTCGAGGGTTGGGGGGATGGTGGTGTTGGGTGAGCTATGCTCTAGTTGTATAAAGCTCCGATTTGAAGGTAGTATTGTGTTGAGTTCTGGGCACCACACCACAGGCTGGGAATCCTGGCCTTGGAGTGGGTGCAGCACAGATTCCCCAGAATTATACTGCACTGAGATGTTAGATTATGAGAACAGGTTGCATGTACCAAGCTTATATACACTCGAGTATGAAAGTTAAAGAGGTGATTTAATTGAGTTTTTTAAATTATTAAAGAATTTGTTCGGGGAGATAGGGAGAATGTAATTTAACTTGAGAGTTAGGCTGCTCAAGGTTGACATCTGGGAGCATCTCACACACAAAGTAGTGCAAATCTGTAACTCTCTTCCTGAGAAAGATGATAGGTTTAGTCAATTGAAAAATTCAAAACTATAAGATAACTCTTTGTAAGTAAGGCTATTAAGGGATATGGAGCAAAGGCAGATCAATGACCTTGATCTAACTGAATGGAGGAATAGGTTCGAGCTCTCAATAGCCTATTGCTGTTATTCTGTAATACTTGAAGTAATGGCTAAACAAGGCACTTTTGCTGATCTCTTGCCCAAGTTAAGAAGCAGGGGCGAAATTCTCCCCCAACGGCGCGATGTCCGCCGACTGGCGCCAAAAATGGCGCCAATCAGACGGGCATCGCGCCGGCCCAAAGGTGCGGAATGCTCCGCATCTTTGGGGGCCGAGCCCCAACATTGAGGGGCTAGGCCGGCGCCGGAGGGATTTCCGCCCCGCCAGCTGGCGGAAATGGCGTTTGTTGCCCCGCCAGCTGGCGGAAATGGCGTTTGTTGCCCCGCCAGCTGGCGCGGAAATGCGGCGCATGCGCGGGAGCGTCAGCGGCCGCCGACAGTTTCCCGCGCATGCGCAGTGGGGAGAGTCTCTTCCGCCTCCGCCATGGTGGAGGCCGTGGCGGAGTAGGAAGGGAAAGAGTGCCCCCACGGCACAGGCCCGCCCGCGGATCGGTGGGCCCCGATCGCGGGCCAGGCCACCGTGGGGGCACCCCCCGGGGTCAGATCGCCCCGCGCCCCCCCCCCAGGACCCCGGAGCCTGCCCACGCCGCCTGGTCCCGCCGGTAAATACCAGGTTTGATTTGCGCCGGCGGGAAAGGCAGTTTCTGGGCGGGACTTCGGCCCATCCGGGCTGGAGAATCCAGCGGGGGGTCCCGCCAACTGGCGCGGCCCGATTCCCGCCCCCGCCCAATCTCCGGTACCGGAGACTGGGCGGGGGCGGGATTCACGGCGGCCAACGGCCATTCTCCGACCCGGCGGGGGGTCGGAGAATGACGCCCCAGATCAGAAGAACTCAATGGGAATTCAGAGTCCTTGGGCGTCATTCTCCGCCGGCGGGAGTCTCCGTTCTGCCGGCGCCCGGGGGTTTCCCGACGGCGTGGGGCTGCCCCACAATGGGAAACCCCATTGACCGGCCGGTGTTACGGAGACTCCCGCCGGCCGGTCGGCGCAGAAATGTGGCGGGGCAGGATGGAGAATTTCGCCCATTATTTGTAACTAGTAACCAAAGAATTAAAGTAGCAGTTGGAAACACAATGAAGAAACTATTTAAACAATTCATTAGTTTGCTTCTTCCTCCTTGCTAGTTGGTTGCTGACTCTTCATTTATTATATTCCTATCTATTCTCTGCTGAACGATTTGAAAGCTTCTCTCCCAGAAATATCAGACAATGAGCAGAATCCAGTTACTGGTCACCTCTTGTGATTTGTTACTATTTTATTGATATGTTCAATCAATCAACTAAGTGCGGCATAAAATCATCAACAATTAAGCGAACATACATATGACACATTGAAATGTGATGAATACTTGCTTGATTCTAGACTTTAAATTATCTACTACAGAATAATCTATAAACCTTCTAGCAAGTATCCACCACACTCCAATGTGTCATACATGCAAGTAAAGTTTAATTATTAGGCTCCTGGTGTATGTAGCAGAGGTATGAGGCAGGATTCTCCGTTGACTGTCGGCAACATTGCGAAACGCGATTGGGAGGACAAGAGGTTACGATGCCAAAATCACAGGGCGTCTATTTGGTGCTAAATCGCAATTCTCCTTCACCTCGACAGCAGCGTCAATGCGGTCCAGAACGCACGGACAGTAAACACCGTTTGCATATCATTAGTGGGCCTGACCCGGTATTCTCCGGGGCCTCCATGATTCTCCACCTCCGATGGACAGTTCACTTGTGCTTTTAAAGAGAGAGGATGTAGGATACTGAGAGGCATGGCTGTGGCCTGCAGGGCCGACACTGGCTGGGCTGGCTGGAGGTCTGTCAGGGCTTGAGGAGGGAGGGTGATGGGGGAACGGCCGAGTGGCTGGGGTGACCATATTTTGCTGCGCACCCCACTGACCACCCACCTTGGCCCCTGGTTCTGCAGAGTGACACTGGCTGTATGGGTGTCTCGGCCCCCCCACCCCTGCACCCCACCCTCCGCCATAACCCCCTCCCCCACCCACCCAGCCGCCACCCGCTGGCAGAGCAACAGGCGGCCCACCCAAAGCAACACCCAACTGTATCCTTTTCGGAGATGTCGGGCGGGTGCCGTGGAGCATGCCACTGGCAAGGGCAGAACCAGCCAACCGTATCGCTGGCATCAGGGACGGGCGGCAGGACCTGAGGCCCCCATGGTGCCAGGCACACACGGGCCAGAGGTGTGGGGATGTGGGGGGGGGGGGATGCGGGGGCAGAACCCGCAGTGCTAACTGGGGCCACCATGTAGCCCGGTGGACCTGGTTGGGCACGGGCATATGCATCATGCTAACATGTCGACATTTCACCCCCTGCAGATAATGATTATTGGAATTCAACCAGCAATTGTGGCCTGTCTGCTAGTCACCGCAGTCCTGGGGGATGCCCTGCAGCGACTAGCAGGAAGGCCACCACTGGCACTGCTCGAGGAGGAGGAACCCGCAGCAGTGGAGCGTGCAGCAGTGGAGCATGCAGCAGCAGAGCGTGCAGCAGTGGAATGTGCAGCAGCAGAGCGTGCAGCAGCAGAGCATGCAGCAGCAGAATGTGCAGCAGCAGAGCATGCAGCAGCAGAGCGTGCAGCAGCAGAGCATGCAGCAGCAGAGCGTGCAGCAGCAGAGCATGCAGCAGCAGAGCGTGCAGCAGCAGAATGTGCAGCAGCGGAACGTGCAGCAGCAGAGCGTGCAGCAGCAGAGCGTGCAGCAGCAGAGTGTGCAGCAGCAGAGCGTGCAGCAGCAGAGCGTGCAGCAGCAGAGCATGCAGCAGCAGAGCGTGCAGCAGCAGAGCATGCAGCAGCAGAGCGTGCAGCAGCAGAATGTGCAGCAGCGGAACGTGCAGCAGCAGAGCGTGCAGCAGCAGAGTGTGCAGCAGCAGAGTGTGCAGCAGCAGAGTGTGCAGCAGCAGAGCGTGCAGCAGCAGAGCGTGCAGCAGCAGAGCGTGCAGCAGCAGAGCGTGCAGCAGCAGAGCGTGCAGCAGCAGAGTGTGCAGCAGCAGAGCGTGCAGCAGCAGAGTGTGCAGCAGCAGAATGTGCAGCAGCGGAGCGTGCAGCAGCAGAGTGTGCAGCAGCAGAATGTGCAGCAGCGGAGCGTGCAGCAGCAGAGCGTGTAGCAGCAGAGTGTGCAGCAGCGGAATGTGCAGCAGCGGAGCTTGCAGCAGCAGAGCATGCAGCAGCAGAGTGTGCAGCAGCAGAATGTGCAGCAGCAGAGCATGCAGCAGTGGAGCGTGCAGCAGCAGAGCGTGCAGCAGCAGAGTGTGCAGCTACGGAATGTGCAGCAGCGGAGCGTGCAGCAGCAGAGTGTGCAGCAGCAGAATGTGCAGCAGCAGAGGGTTCAGCAGCGGAGTATGCAGCAGCAGAGGGTTCAGCAGCGGGATGTGCAGCAGCAGAGCGTGCAGCAGCAGAGTGTGCAGCAGCAGAATGTGCAGCAGCAGAGGGTTCAGCAGCGGGATGTGCAGCAGCGGAATGTGCAGCAGCAGAGCATGCAGCAGCAGAGCGTGCAGCAGCAGAGCATGCAGCATTGGAGGGTGACGCAGGGGAACAGGTGACAGCTGTCCTGGATGGAGAGCAGGCTGCCCACAGGCCGAGGAGGAGGAGGTGCCAAGGAAGGGCCACATGAGGCGCACATTTACCGGCAGCGCCTGTCATTCGAGGACCTGCAGGATCGTGCATGTCCTTGAAGACTCAGGCTGAGCAGGGAGACAGTACGACACATCTGCCAGATGACGGCACACCTGGCACCACAGGGGTATGGGGGAGGACACGCGTTCCCGGTGGCTGTCAAGGTGACAGTCGCCCTGAACCTTTACACCACGGGTCCTTCCAGGCGTCGAGCGGGGCCCTGTCCGGGATCTCACAGACCTCGGTACAGAGCTGTATGTACGCCATCATGGAGGCCCTATATGCCCAGGCGGCTCAATACATCCACTTCAATTTGGACCGAGTCCACCAGGATGCCCGGGCAGTGAGGTTCGCCGCCATCTACGGGATGCCCCGGGTCCAGGGGCTGACCGTTGGGATTCATGTCCACCTACGAGCAGCTGCAGGTAACAGGCCACTCTACACAAACCAAAAGGGGTTCCACTTGATGAACGTGCACCTGATATGTGACCATCAGATGCGCTTCATACACATCTGCGCCCGATACCCGGGCAATGTGCACGTTGCCTTCATCCAGGCACACGTGACGATTCCTGACATGTTCGAGACGCCCCGCAGGCTGGGGGCAGGCCCTGGGAGACGGGCTATCCACTGTGACCATGGCTGTTGACACCTAACCGGAGGCCACAGACAGGCTGAAGGTTAAGGTGCTTGGACTGCTCTGGTGGGGCCCTGCAGTATGATGCTGATAGGGTTGCGCTGCATCGTGGCTGCCTGCTGCATCCTCCACAACACCCCGCAGCAGAGGGGCGGCGTGCTGGAGGAAGAGCTCCAGGCCTCATCCGACGAGGAGGATGCGGGAGAGGGGGAGGACGGGCAGGACATGGGGCCCAGGCAGGCACGAGAGGCTGCCTGACGTGTGCACCAGGGCCAATGAACACGTGACTCTCTGGTCCATCAGCGAGGGGGGGCCCGGCCAGGGGCAGGGACACCGCACCTCCCCCACCCCCCCGGTCACCCCTCCACCTGCAACTCCCTCTGTGATACATACTTGCTGCACTATGGGGATGTCAGCCCTGGGTTGACAGTAACAGCGGGTCTGGTCCATGGGATGGAGGATGATGACATCCTGCCCTGCGATGAGCTTTGGTGCTCCACATCGTATGACGAGGTCTGACTCCTACCCAGGCTAGCACTTTCCATGGTCCAGTAGTTGATCCCTCCATGCGAGCTGGTCATTCCATCACACAGTCCCTGGGGTGACGGTGGTGGGGACAGTGGCCGAGGGGGTGGGATGATGGGGAGCCCGGGTCACCGCCTTCTGGGTTTGTGTTACATCAATCAGTAATTGCGCTATCTCCCTCTGGGACTGGGCCACCTCCCTCTGCGTCTGTGCCATGCCGGCCAGTGGCTGGGCAATGCCGTCGATGTTCCCAGCCATGGCCCACTGTGACTGGGCCATGCTGGAGAGCGCCACTGTGATTTCCAGGTGCCTCTGGCACATGGCTTCATGTGAATCGGCAATCCTGTCCTGGGCATTCGTCAGCACCTGCACAGAATTCCCCAGGCCTTGGACATGCTGATCCGTGGCTGGTACCTTCACCCCCAATGCCTCCACCGCGGACGTCACCTGTGCGGTGTTGCCCTGGGTGGCACGCACGGCCGGCAGAACCTCCTGCTCCTGCACGTGGTTGGACTCCTCCAACTGCCCTGCAGCTGTTGGATGCTCATCGACAACCCCTCATGTAGGCCCTGGCTCCGCGACTGCACCTCCACAATCGATGGGACTGTCAGTTCCAGCAGCCCGAAGCCCGTCTGGACGACAGCTGGTCCCTGGGATCGGACTGCCCTCCGACCGTCCATGACCTTGGGGATTTCTACCTCCACCTGCTGTACCGGGTCAGCTGTGTGGTGAGCACCAGATCGGATCCGAGGAGCCTCTTCACTAACATG
This sequence comes from Scyliorhinus torazame, assembly GCF_047496885.1. NCBI lineage: Eukaryota > Metazoa > Chordata > Chondrichthyes > Carcharhiniformes > Scyliorhinidae > Scyliorhinus > Scyliorhinus torazame. The sequence goes on along the minus strand of NC_092721.1, from coordinate 136,303,272 downwards.
CCCAACCGAGGTGAGTGTCTCTGGGATGGTGGAGGGTGTTGGAAACGGCTGTGACAGAAAATCACTGTCATCATCAGACTCGAGCTCCGGGGTGTCCTGCATCTCTGGTGGAGGGCTGGTGTCCGAGCTGCTCTCCTCATCGCTGCTTGGCTCAAGGGGTGGGGGCTCCGTCTGTGGCACTGGCTGGAGACACAAGATACCAGATGGACCCGTCCCATCGCCAGCAGGTCCTCCGACACAAGACAAGACGCATGATTAGACCGCGGGCCGGGGGTTGGTGTTGTGTGTGTTGGTGTGGGGTGGTGAGGGTGAGGGTGGTGTGATGGTGAGGGTAGGAAGTGAGGGTGGTGTCGGGGTGAGGGTGGGGGTGAGGGTAGTGTGGGGGTGAGGGTGAGTGTGTTATGGGGTGAGGCTGGTGTGGGGAAGAGTGTGCGGGTGAGGGTGGTGTGGGGGTGAGGGTGGGGTAAGGGTGGTGTGGGGGAGAGTGTGCAGGTGAGGGTGGTGTGGGGGTAAGGGTGGGGATGAGGGTGATGTGCCATGAGGGAGAGGGTAGGGTGGGCGTGAGGGTGGGGGTGAGGGTAGGGTGGGCGTGAGGGTGCGGGTGAGAGTGGTGTGGGTGTGACGGTGAGGGGTTGAGGGTGTGGGTGAGGGTGGTGTGGGGTGAGGGTGGTGTGGAGGTGAGGGTGGGGGCGAGAGTGGTGTGGGGGTGAGGGTGAGGGGTTGAGGGTGTGGGTGAGGGTGGTGTGGGTGTGACGGTGAGGGGGGTTGAGGGTGTGTGTGAGGGTGGTGTGGGTGTGACGGTGAGGGGGGTTGAGCGTGTGGGTGAGGGTGGTGTGGGGGTGAGGGTGGTGTGGGGGTGAGGGTGAAGGGGTGAGGGTGAGGTTGGTGTGGGGATGAGGGTGGTGTGGGGTTGAGGGTGGGGGCGAGAGTGGTGTGGGGGTGAGGGTGAGGGTGAGGGGTTGAGGGCGTGGGTGAGGGTGGTGTAGGTGTGACGGTGAGGGGTTGAGGGTGTGGGTGAGGGTGGTGTGGGTGTGACGGTCAGGGGGGTTGAGGGTGTGGGTGGTGTGGGGTGAGAGTGGTGTGGGGGTGAGGGTGAAGGGGTGAGGGTGAGGTTGGTGTGGGGATGAGGGTGGTGTGGGGGTGAGGCAGGGGCTGAGGGTCGTGTGGTAGTGAGCGTAAGTGTGATGGGGATGTCGGGGTGAGGGTGGTGTGGTGTTGGAGGGGGTGTTGACACATCGCAACTAAGCCGGGTGTCACTTCCTCGACCACGGCCGAACCACCAGGTGACCCTCCTTTCTCACCGCCGACCACCTCTGCTCAGCCGTGGTTAGCGACCGCAGGTCCAGCGGTCCCCCTCCTGGCTTCTCCCGCTCCTGACAGTTATACCTAGAACATACCGTGCAGAAGGAGGCCATTCGGCCCATCGGGTCTTCACCGACCCACTTAAGCCCGCACTTCCACCCTATCCCCGTAACCCAATAACCCCTCCTTATAGGCAACCTTCTCCTGGCGGTAGGGGGGACAGAAACTGACGGTGTTAGACAGTCCGACCGATGATTGCAGCCCAGGGGGTGAGTTGCTGGTGGCCCCAGTGGCCAGGGCACCCGGCCATGGGTGCCGGCATGTGGTGCAGGGTGGGGGTTTGGTCGCCCTCCGGTGGTGGAGGGTGGGGTTATGGGTGTGTGGGACGGGGGCTGGTACCAGGGGCACAGTTCTGCCTACTCACCCTGGCCATCCTGAGGAGGGTGTGCAGTTTTTTTCGCTACTGCTGGCCAGTCCGGGCGGTGCTGCCCACAGTGCTAATGGCCTCTGCCACCTGCGACACACTGGGACCTGAATCGGTTGAGGTGCGACGCCGGTTTTGATGTCGTGAAAGTCCGTGAATTCTGCGTCGTCGTCAACACTTAGTCCCAGAAACGGAGAATCCCAGCCATGAACTTTATTAAAATAAATTGTTTATTGTAGCTGGTACTGTAGTGGAGAGAATGATTTTGGGCAGTTATACACTATTGTTCCATCAGGTCATTTCATCACAACAAGTTTGAAAATTGAGTACAACAGAGCGTTCTGTCCTACATTCAGAAACAAATTGCTTTCTATTCGTTGAACATGGTTAATTTTCAATATTATACACTTTATCCACTCTACGATAATTGATATAAGATATCCAGTTATAGAGGCATGTTTTCAGTTTTGTTTCAGATGAACAGATTAAGTGCTGGTGTAATTTCAAACTTGATGTTACTGTTACTGCGAATTTGGAATCATCCTTGCCTGGTTTAGAAAAAGTATTTATTTCCTTTGCGGAAGCATCATGTAAAAAATCCGACCAAAAAAGGCAGAGTGCTTTTATAATTAGCAGCTACTATAAAAGCATGAAATTGGTGGATCAGCTGCCCGTGATTATTGTAAAAACCAAGTGTGTACTTTTAATTTGCCAGCGTTGAATTGCTTATATAAGAGATAGAAAGACAGGAAATAGAAGCACGAGGAGGCCATTCGGCCCCTTGAACTGCCATTCAATCAGATGATGGTTGATCTACCCCCACACGATCCCCAATTCCCTCGATATCTTCAATATCTAAGAAATTATTCATCTGTCTTGAACATACTCAAGATTGTGCTTCAACAGCAGAGAATTCCAAAGATAAAAGCAAATTACTGCGGATGCTGGAATCTGAAACAAAAAGAGAAAATACTGGACAATCTCAACAGGTTTGACAGAATCTTTGGAGAGAGAAGGGAGCTAACGTTTTGAGTCTGGATGACTCTTTGTCAAAGAATTCCAAATGTTCACCACTCTCTGAGTGCCACCTCACCTCAGTCTTAAATCATCTATCCCTTAGTCTGAAACTGTGTGCCCTGATTCTAGCCTCATCAGCCAGGGCTAATATTCTATCTACATCCACTCTGTCATGCCTTGTAAGAATTTTGTAAGTTTCAATGAGATCACCTCTCATTCTTCAGAATTCTAGTGAATACGGGCTCTGTTTCCTGAATCTCACCGCATGAGACAGTCCTCCATCCGAGGAATCATTCAGGTAAACCTATTGTTACAATATTATGGCATAATATTGGGGTGGGTTTCGCTCAGTTGGCTAGACAGCTAGTTCATGATGCAGAACAAGGCTAGCAGCATGGGTTCAATTCCCATATTGGCTGAGGTTATCCATGAAGGCCCAGCCTTCTCAACCTTTACCTGCACCCTAGGTACAGTGATCCTCAGGTTAAATCACCATCAGTCAGCTCTCTACCTCATCTGGGATTATGGCAACTTTACCTTACCTTACCCTTCCTTAGATAAGGATACCAAAACTATAACCAATACTCCAGGTGTGGTCTCACTAAGCTTTGATGTAATTGCAGCAAGACATCTTTACTCCTGTCCTCAAATCCTTTTACTATAAGGGCCAGCATACTGTTTACCTGTATGCTAGCTCCCAGTGACTCGTGAACAAGGATACCCTTTGGATATCAACACTTCCCCACCTCTCACCATTTAATAAACTCTGCATTTAGGGGCTGGTTTAGCACACTTGGCTAAATCGCTGGCTTTTAAAGCAGACCAAGGAGGCCAGCAGCACGGTTCAATTCCCGTACCAGCCTCCCCGAACAGGCGCCGGAATGTGGCGACTAGAGGCTTTTCACAGTAACTTCATTGAAGCCTACTTGTGACAAGAAGCGATTTTCATTTCATTTCATTTCATTCATTCATTTCATTTCAGTATTTCCTACCCAAGTATCACATTTTTCCACATTATATTCCATTTGCCATGTTCTTGCCCACTCACCTAGTCTATCTAGATCCCCTTGTAGCCTCTTTGTGTCCTCCTTGCAACTCACTTTCTCACTTAGCTTTGTTTCATCAGCAAACTTGGAAATATTGCATTTGGTTCCCACATCCAAATCATTGATAGAAATTGTGAATAGCTGAGGCCCAAGTATTGATACTTGTGGTGCCCCACTTGTCACAGCCTGCCAACCTGAGGCTCACCTGTTTTTTCCAATCTCTATTTTCTGTCCCTTAACCAATTCTGAATCCATGCCAGTATATTACCCCCAATTTTGTGTGCTCTAATTTTGTGCACTGACCTCTCAGGCATGACTGAAGTTAAAAGCCACTGAATGGCGCGTTTAGCGGGGTGTTTCGCAGCGACTGAAGCGCTGAGAAACATCCCACTATCCACCGGCACTTTTCCATTGTATTTGGCCTCGGGGAGTTTCTCCCCACTGGGGTCGCACTTAGAGGGATTTCCTGCTGAAAGCCTCCTCGCAGATCGGGGTACTATTTTGTCTGGCAACCCTGATCATTCCCCCTCTTTCAGGTATCCCCTAACTTTTTGACTCCCCCAACCTTGGGGAGGCCTCCGGAAACCCCCCTTCACGTCCCCTCTACTTGACAAGGCCGCCAAGCCAGACCTGGAAGTGCCAACCTGTCACCTGGGCACCCCGGTGCAGCCAGCCTGGCATGATTCCAGTGCCCTGCTACCCTGGCAGTGCCACCCTGGTACTCTGGGAGTCCCCCAGGGCTGGAATTGAACCCGGGTCCCTGGCAATGTGAGGCAACAGTGCTAACCACTGTGCCACTGTGAAGATATGGAATCAGCTGAGGAGGCAGTTTAGGGTGGAAGGGATGTCTGTGCTATCGCCGCTGTGCGAGAATCGTGGGTTTGAGCCAGGGGAGATGGATAGTATATACAGGAGGTGGAGGGAAGTGGGGCTGGTCAAGGTGAGGGATTTGTATTTGGAGGAAGGGTTCGCCAGTCTGGAGGAGCTAAGGGAGAGGGTAGAGCTGCCGAGGGGCAGTGAGTTCAGGTATCTACAGGTTAGGGACTTTGCACGAAAGGTCTGCAAGGGGTTCCCTAGATTGCCGGGGTACACCCTGCTGGAGCGACTGCTGCTTCCTGATGTGGAAGGGGAGGGAAGAATTGCGGATATATATAAGTGGCTGGGGGAGCAGGAAGGCGAGCGGGTGGTGAAGATCAAGGAGAAATGGGAAACGGAGTTGGGAATGGAGGTCAATTGGGGAGTATGGAGTGAGGCACTGCGAAGGGTAAACGGGATCTCCTCTTGTGCAAGGATGAGCCTGATACAGTTTAAGGTGGTGCACAGGGTGCATATGACTCGGGTGAGACTGAGTGGGTTCTTTCAGGGGGTAGCAGATGAGTGTGAGAGGTGTGGGCGGGGGCCAGCGAATCACGCGCACATGTTTTGGGGTTGTGAAAAATTGGGAAGATTTTGGGCGGGAGTGTTCGCGGTCTTAGCCAGGATAGTGGAGGAGGGAGTGGACCCGGACCCTTTGGTGGTGATATTTGGGGTTTCAGAGAAGCCAGAGCTCATGGAGAGCAGGAAGGCCGATGTCTTGGCCTTCGCCTCTCTGATTGCACGGCGACAAATTTTGCTGGACTGGCGGTCGGCATCGCCACCGGGGGTAGCAGCATGGTTGGGTGACCTGTACAACTTCCTACGGTTAGAGAAGATAAAGTATGAGTTAAAGGGAGTTTGAGAAAAGGTGGGGGATGTTTGTGACCGTGTTTGAGGAGCTGTTCGTCGCAGGGGGGTGGGGGGATGGGTGATGGGGAGTGGGGGGTGAAAAAGGAGAAAAATCTGTACAAACTGTATAGTTGATTGTTGGGAAGAATGTTCCCCGGGGTGTTTATTTGCTGTAACCTACTTTGATGCAAGTTTGAATAAAATGCGTTTGTTAAAAAAAACACTATGCCACTGTGCTGCCCATAATCTCATTGGACAGTTTGTTCCATTCTAAACTAGGTTGTTGTAAGGAGTTTTGGGGTATGTTGATAGGGATTTCTGACTCTGGCATGTATAACCTAGCCTTGTAGAGTTGATGAACCTGCAATACGGGTCTCCCTCCTGTCTGAAGAAAGTAACATCAAAATAGGAGGCTGCAGTGTGGAAATAAATGGAGAAAGTATATATATGTAAAAACAGAAAAATCATGAATATGTAGCATTTCTATTTCGCAAGAGATACTGCATTGGCCACTATTGTTCATGGCACAGTGGATTTTTCATTTAGCTGAACTTTGAAAACATTTCCCTTGATAGCATTTCAGAAATTAATTCTACTTTGCCTGACTAATAATCCAGAATTATATCATCAGCAAAACAAAGGTACAGCAAGGTATCAGCCTCATAATGGCGGCACGGTGGTACAGTGGTTAGCACTGCTGCCTCACAGCGCCGAGGATCTGGGTTTGATCCCGTCCCCGGGTCTTTGTCTGTGTGGAGTTTGCACATTCTCCCCTGTGTCTGCATGGTTCTCACCCCCACATACCAAAGATGTGCAGGGTAGGTAGATTGGCCACGCTAAATTGCCCCTTAATACGAAATAAAAAAGAATTGGGTACTCAAAATTTTTTTATTTTAAAAGGTGTCAGCATTTCATTTCTAGAAATAATAAATAGCAGAGGACCTATTACTGATTCCCGTGAGGCATTTTAGATAATGATGCAATGCAATTCCAATCCCATATTTGGTCATTTGCCATGACAGTTACAAAATACTAATAGCACATATGGAAAGCTTAGAGCACAGAATTTTATAGCTAAAAGTATTGAACGCCTTTTAAAATTGAGAAATGGTATTCTAATTCAGTATCATTGATCATAAAGCAATTGGGATAAAACTTCAAGCAATATTATATTTGTACAATAGTTGGATCTATTTTCCTTCAGAGAGTGGGATGATTTGTGGCTGTGGACTTCTCTGTAACCACCAGCATTTTGCCTTTATGATTTGTCAGCAGGGAAGGTGATAAATGCCACACAGAGTCTGCTTTTCATTCTTATGTGATTGGAGGTTTAGAATTATAAAATTATTATATTTTGGTTCTGTATTTAAATTTAGGGTAAAAGAAGAAAGCTTGGGTGCATTAAATGTTCGAGATCAAAGGAAGGCTTAGATTGCTTTACTAAGAAGAAGATGTAAGTACTTAAGCTTGGAAACAACAGCAGCTGTCTTGGGGTTCACAATGGGGTAGACTCGCTGTCTCCCAAAGTCCAAGAAAGGCGTTGTAGGTATTGGGTTATAAACAGTTGTGCTAAACACTCTCCATTTATTTCTAAGATGAAAGAGAGTTAGGGATCATGATAACTCATTTGAATTTCTACCAAGATACAAGGCTAATTAGTGTCACAAGGCCATGGGAAAGATGGCAGACAAAGCATTTTTGAGATCAGGGGCGAAATTCTCCGGAAATGGCGCGATGTCCGCCGACTGGCGCCCAAAACGGCGCAAATCAGTCGGGCATCGCGCCGCCCCAAGGTGCGGAATGCTCCGCATCTTTGGGAGCCGAGCCCCAACTTTAAGGGGCTAGGTCGGCGGCGGACGAATTTCTGCCCCGCCAGCTGGCAGAAAAGGCTTTTGGTGCCCCGCCAGCTGGCGCGGAAATGACATCTCCGGGTGGCGCATGCGCGGGAGCGTCAGCGGCCGCTGATGGCATTCCCGCGCATGCGCAGTGGAGGGAGTCTCTTCTGCCTCCGCCATGGTGGAGACCGTGGCGGAGGTGGAAGGGAAAGAGTGCCCCCACGGCACAGGCCCGCCCACGGATCGGTGGGCCCCGATCGCGGGCCAGGCCACCGTGGGGGCAACCCCCAGGGCCAGATCGCCCCGCGCCCCCCCCCAGGAACCCGGAGCCCGCCCGCGCCGCCTTGTCCCGCCGGTAAGGTAGGTGGATTCATCTACGCCGGCGGAACAGGCATTTTAGCGCCGGGACTGCGGCCCATCCGGGCCGGAGAATCGCGCGGGGGGCCCGCCCACCGGCGCGGCGCAATTCCCGCCCCCGCTGAATCTCCGGTGCCGGAGACTTCGGGAACCAGCGGGGGCGGGATTCACGCCTGCCCCCGGCGATTCTCCGACCCGGCGGGAGGTCGGAGAATCTCGCCCCAGGTTACAGAATTCTCTAGAAATCAATGAAAATCGTAAACCGCACTTTTATGGGGTCAGCAGAGAAGAGGCTGGATGCAGGAGGGAAATGGTCTCTAGTCGAAGAGATGCATCCTGCAGCCACCTAAGGTTTGCGGGAAATTGTCCTGGCATGGCCAGGAGGAATAAAAATAAACAGCAGCAGCCAGAGCAGTGGCACCACGGCTGGCTCTGATGTTCAGAAGGGAGGGTCAAAGCGCAGAAGAGTAATAGTAATAGGGGACTCTATAGTCAGGGGCACAGATAGGCGCTTCTGTGGACGTGAAAGAGACTCCAGGATGGTATGTTGCCTCCCTGGTGCCAGGGTCCAGGATGTCTCCGAACGGGTAGAGGGAATCCTGAAGGGGGAGGGCAAACAGGCAGAGGTCGTTGTACATATTGGTACTAATGACAGAGGCAGGAAGGGGCATGAGGTCCTGCAGCAGGAGTTCAGGGAGCTAGGCAGAAAGTTAAAAGACAGGACCTCGAGGGTTGTAATCTCGGGATTACTCCCTGTGCCACGTGCCAGTGAGGCTAGAAATAGGAAGATAGAGCAGATAAACACGTGGCTAAACAGCTGGTGTAGGAGGGAGGGTTTCCATTATCTGGACCTCTGGGAGCTCTTCCGGGGCAGGTGTGACCTGTATAAGAAGGACGGGTTGCATCTAAACCGGAGAGGCATAAATATCCTGGCCGCGAGGCTTGCTAGTGTCACACGGGAGGGTTTAAACTAGTATGGCAGGGGGGTGGGCACGGGAGCAATAGGTCAGAAGGTGAGAGCATTGAGGGAGAACTAGGGAATAGGGACAGTGTGGCTCTGAGGCAGAGCAGACGGGGAGAAGTTGCTGAACACAGCGGGTCTGGTGGCCTGAAGTGCATATGTTTTAATGCAAGGAGCATTACGGGTAAGGCAGATGAACTTAGAGCTTGGATTACTACTTGGAACTATGATGTTGTTGCCATTACAGAGACCTGGTTGAGGGAAGGGCAGGATTGGCAGCTAAACGTTCCAGGATTTAGATGTTTCAGGCGGGATAGAGGGGGATGTAAAAGGGGAGGTGGAGTTGCGCTACTTGTTCGGGAGAATATCACAGCTATACTGCGAGAGGACACCTCAGAGGGCAGTGAGGCTATATGGGTAGAGATCAGGAATAAGAAGGGTGCAGTCACAATGTTGGGGATATACTACAGGCCTCCCAACAGCCAGCGGGAGATAGAGGAGCAGATAGGTAGACAGATTTTGGAAAAGAGTAAAAACAACAGGGTTGTGGTGATGGGAGACTTCAACTTCCCCAATATTGACTGGGACTCACTTAGTGCCAGGGGCTTAGACGGGGCGGAGTTTGTAAGGAGCATCCAGGAGGGCTTCTTAAAACAATATGTAAACAGTCCAACTAGGGAAGGGGCGGTACTGGACCTGGTATTGGGGAATGAGCCCGGCCAGGTGGTAGATGTTTCAGTAGGGGAGCATTTCGGTAACAGTGACCACAATTCAGTAAGTTTTAAAGTACTGGTGGACAAGGATAAGAGTGGTCCGAGGATGAATGTGCTAAATTGGGGGAAGGCTAATTATAACAATATTAGGCGGGAACTGAAGAACATAGATTGGGGGCGGATGTTTGAGGGCAAATCAACATCTGACATGTGGGAGGCTTTCAAGTGTCAGTTGAAAGGAATACAGGACCGGCATGTTCCTGTGAGGAAGAAAGATAAATACGGCAATTTTCGGGAACCTTGGATGACGAGTGATATTGTAGGCCTCGTCAAAAAGAAAAAGGAGGCATTTGTCAGGGCTAAGAGGCTGGGAACAGACGAAGCCTGTGTGGCATATAAGGAAAGTAGGAAGGAACTTAAGCAAGGAGTCAGGAGGGCTAGAAGGGGTCACGAAAAGTCATTAGCAAATAGGGTTAAGGAAAATCCCAAGGCTTTTTACACGTACATAAAAAGCAAGAGGGTAGCCAGGGAAAGGGTTGGCCCACTGAAGGATAGGCAAGGGAATCTATGTGTGGAGCCAGAGGAAATGGGCGAGGTACTAAATGAATACTTTGCATCAGTATTCACCAAAGAGAAGGAATTGGTAGATGTTGAGTCTGGAGAAGGGGGTGTAGATAGCCTGGGTCACATTGTGATCCAAAAAGACGAGGTGTTGGGTGTCTTAAAAAATATTAAGGTAGATAAGTCCCCAGGGCCTGATGGGATCTACCCCAGAATACCGAAGGAGGCTGGAGAGGAAATTGCTGAGGCCTTGACAGAAATCTTTGGATCCTCGCTGTCTTCAGGGGATGTCCCGGAGGACTGGAGAATAGCCAATGTTGTTCCTCTGTTTAAGAAGGGTAGCAAGGATAATCCCGGGAACTACAGGCCGGTGAGCCTTACTTCAGTGGTAGGGAAATTACTGGAGAGAATTCTTAGAGACAGGATCTACTCCCATTTGGAAGCAAATGGACGTATTAGTGAGAGGCAGCACGGTTTTGTGAAGGGGAGGTCGTGTCTCACTAACTTGATAGAGTTTTTCGAGAAGGTCACTAAGATGATTGATGCAGGTAGGGCAGTAGATGTTGTCTATATGGACTTCAGTAAGGCCTTTGACAAGGTCCCTCATGGTAGACTAGTACAAAAGGTGAAGTCACACGGGATCAGGGGTGAACTGGCAAGGTGGATACAGAACTGGCTAGGCCATAGAAGGCAGAGGGTAGCAATGGAGGGATGCTTTTCTAATTGGAGGGCTGTGACCAGTGGTGTTCCACAGGGATCAGTGCTGGGACCTTTGCTCTTTGTAGTATATATAAATGATTTGGAGGAAAATGTAACTGGTCTGATTAGTAAGTTTGCAGATGACACAAAGGTTGGTGGAATTGCGGATAGCGATGAGGACTGTCTGAGGATACAGCAGGATTTAGATTGTCTGGAGACTTGGGCGGAGAGATGGCAGATGGAGTTTAATCCGGACAAATGTGAGGTAATGCATTTTGGAAGGTCTAATGCAGGTAGGGAATATACAGTGAATGGTAGAACCCTCAAGAGTATTGAAAGTCAAAGAGATCTAGGAGTACAGGTCCACAGGTCATTGAAAGGGGCAACACAGGTGGAGAAGGTAGTCAAGAAGGCATACGGCATGCTTGCCTTCATTGGCCGGGGCATTGAGTATAAGAATTGGCAAGTCATGTTGCAGCTGTATAGAACCTTAGTTAGGCCACACTTGGAGTATAGTGTTCAATTCTGGTCGCCACACTACCAGAAGGATGTGGAGGCTTTAGAGAGTGTGCAGAAGAGATTTACCAGAATGTTGCCTGGTATGGAGGGCATAAGCTATGAAGAGCGATTGAATAAACTCGGTTTGTTCTCACTGGAACGAAGGAGGTTGAGGGGCGACCTGATAGAGGTATACAAAATTATGAGGGGCATAGACAGAGTGGATAGTCAGAGGCTTTTCCCCAGGGTAGAGGGGTCAATTACTAGGGGGCATAGGTTTAAGGTGAGAGGGGCAAGGTTTAGAGTAGATGTACGAGGCAAGTTTTTTACGCAGAGGGTAGTGGGTACCTGGAACTCGCTACCGGAGGAGGTAGTGGAAGCAGGGACGATAGGGACATTTAAGGGGCATCTTGACAAATATATGAATAGGATGGGAATAGAAGGATACGGACCCAGGAAGTGTCGAAGATTGTAGTTTAGTTGGGCAGTATGGTCGGCACGGGCTTGGAGGGCCGAAGGGCCTGTTCCTGTGCTGTACATTTCTTTGTTCTTTGTTCTTTGTTTGTTCAGACAGGTTTTATTGCTGCTGACAGATTTAAGAAACTCTCTTAAAAGTGAGGAAAATGCCTGGAGACAGTTACTAGAAGTTACTACGTAGAAAAACAAAGATATGGGAACCCACTGGAAGCTGGAAGCAACTGTGGACCGTTTTCTATAAGGATTGTAATTATTGAGAGAGTGCAATGGGTGATAAGTAGTCAAAAGGAATGCCACTTTCTGTAGTTTCAAGTCTAAGTTGCCCACAAGGATAAAATGGTGTTTAGTCAAGAGCATTTTTCATCATTTGTTACAGTAAAAGTTTTAAAACATGAAATCTTGTTGTGTAATTCTTTCAGCTAGTAACTGGAAATTTGATTTTTATTAAGTTAATGGTCTCCACCGAGATTGTAACAGAAGCATTTGCTTTCTTTTAATATTCTTACTAAATGGATGTATTTAACAAAAATTAAGGACAGTTGAATAATGGCCAATCATAGAACCTGAATTTACAACCTTCTGGTTGTGAGTCAAGCACCCAACTGTTGACAGGAAGTGATAAATTGCATGTAAATATTGGCGTGGCCTTCGTGTACGTCCAATTTAAAGAAAATACATATGTACAAAATAGCATATTATATTCCATTTATCTAAAAGATTAGATCAATTCATTTTCTGAGAACTTTACTATCCCAAAATACAGAAAATGAGTTTAGCGGGCCTGGACCCTGGCCTCTATCTAGTGACCTATTCTAGATGTATACAACCGTGGGCTCAGTCAATCGGTTCAGGAGAGAAAAGGTGGTGGGGGAAGGTTGTGGGAGTTGGGGGAGAGAAGAATTAGCAAAAAAATCCAGAAGTGTGGAGATTCCCAGAAAATACAAGACAAAATATTATTCAACCACAGTGAACCAAACAAATCAAAGCTGATAAAAGCGCATTCAGCATGCAGAGATATAGAAAGTACATTTGAGTTCCACTGCAGTTACACAGATTGGCGCGCACTGGAATCTCATTGGGAATAATTTATTCATCCTTAAAGGATATACTGGCCTTGGAGGCAGTCAGCAATAAATCACCAGTATGATACTTGAATGAGTTGACTTAGCTATGATGAGAGATGAATAGTTTAATTCATATCTATAAAGCAAGTACAGGAGTGCCATGCTGTTTAATGCATTTGAATGGTGAGTCGGATAGGCAGAACCTGTTTTTGCAAAGCTGATGGTGGTGTGTCACATCTTGGATGGTAACATTCAGATTTTCATATTTGCCTCCACATCTGCCCTTGCCTGATGTTGCTGTGTAGTTTGCACATGATTAATTGATAACTTTGCCATTATTTCGACACAAAATTGTGGACCAATTAAGGAAATGACAAAGCGATCAGGGATAGTTCTTTCCTCTTGTAAGGGGATCCAGAGCATGGGGACAAAATGTAAAATAACAACTAAATCCGTTAGAAAAGAATAAAAAAACATTTAATGGTTGCAAGCTTATGAATCCACTGCCACAATGGGCCACACGCGTAAAGGGGTTTCATTGATTTATACCAATAGGATTAATGGGTTCAGAGTATTTTACGGGGGAAAAGAGAACAATCAAAGTTGTGGTCCATGTTCGAACTAACAGCATGGAAGAGAAAACGCTTAAGGCCCTGCAACTTGAGTTTTAGGAACTAGGGGGGGAAGTTGAAGAGCAGGGACCTCAATGGAGTTTGTCCCTGGATTAGTCCCTCTGCCACATGCTAGTGAAAATCAGGAAGATGAGATAAAGTGTGACCAGGGAGGTGGTGCAGGTGGAGGGTGGGGGTGGGGGAAGGGGGCATTGGAACCAGTTCTGTGAAAGGAGGGGCCTGTACAATTTGCTCAGTTGCATGTCAATAGGATTGGCACCAATGTTCCGGCAGGGTGTTTAGCTTGTGATGTGGAGGATGGCTTAAACCAATTTTAGAGAATGAGGGGCATCATGATAAAGCATTAGAGAGAAGGCACATGGTGTATGGAGGACACTGAGAGGCAAATAGCATTAAATTGGGGGTGGAGGTGGTTGAGCGAGAAACTAAAGGCCAATGAACATGGATCTTTAATACATGTGTGTAAATGCACAGAATATGGTTAATGAGATTAGTGTGCAGCATGCACAAATTTCCACATTGGATTAGGAGCTGCCTCAAATAAGGGGAGAATTGGGAGTTTAATAGTTATGGCTTCAAGGTATTCAGGAAAGGTAGGGAGGGAAAGGAAAGGGGTGGGTGAGAAGATGGCAGTATTGATCAAAAATGCAGTTATAGCACTGGAAAGGGATGGTGTATTTGAGAGTTCACAATCCGGACCTATTCGATTGAGATTAAGGACGAATAGAAGAGAATGTATAATATTGGGTAATGGGAAGGACATAACGGAACACATTTAGAAGCAACTGCTGTTAGCCTCTAGCTGCTGTTGAGTAAAGAGTTAAGAGATCTGCTCCTTTTCCCAAACACCTCTATTTTTCTTAGAACACACTCAGCACCAAACTCTTTCATCACATCACATGTCTCAGAGGCCACCTGTAGCCTCTTTACATATCAGTGCCGATTATTGGATCAATGAGACATCTAATTGGAATGTTTCTTCCCCCATTCCTTAACAACTGCAAAACCATGCATGGACTTTAGAATAGTGATAATGAGGAACCTAGCAGCTTTTGCTTATTTTGTCTGTGTTCTTAAATTGGGGCCATTTTATCTTGATCCTTCATGAGTTGGAATAGTTTTTCCTGTCTACACTGTCAAGACTCCTCATGATTTTGAATAACTCTATCATATTTCCTATAAGCCTTCTTTTCTCCACAGAAAACAACCTCTCCAATCTAGCTTCATAACTGAACTTGCTCATCCCTGGAACCATTCTAGTGAACCTTGTCGACACTCTCTCCAATGCCTTCACACATTTCCTAAAGTGCAGTGCCCATAACTGGACTCAGTACTGAAGCTGAGGTCAAACTAGTTCTTGTACAAGTTCAATATAACTTCCTTGCTCTGGTATTTTATGCCCCTATTAATGAAGCCTAGGATACTGTATACTTCACTGACCACTTTTTCAACCTGTCCAGCCACCTTCAATGCACATATATGCCCTGCCCTCTTTAGAATTGTACCCTTTATTTTATTTTGTCTCCAGTATTCTCTCTATCACAATGATTCACTTCACATTTCTCCACATTGAACTTCATCTGCCACCTGTCTGCCCACTCTGCCAACTTGTCTATGCCCTTTGAAGTTCTACAAAATCCTCTGCGAAGTTCACAATGCTTCCAAGCTTTGTATCATCTACAAACTAAAAAATTGTGCCCTGTCCACCAAGGTCTAGGGTCATTAATGCATATATCACAAAAAGCAAGGGTCCTAACACTGACCACTGGGGAATTGCAATGTAAATCTTGCTCCAGCCCAAAAAACATCCATTAACCATTACACTCTGTTTCCTGTTACTCAGCCAATTTTGAAACCATGTTGCTACTGTCCATTTGAATCCATGAACTATGGTTTTCCCCCCCAAGTCTGATATGTGGCACTGTATCAAATACCTTATGGATGTCCATGTACACCATATCAACAGCACTGCCTTCAACAACCCCCTCTGTTAGCTCTTCAAAAGACTCCCAGCAACTTAGTTAAACACATTTTTCCGTGAACAAATCCTTGCTGACTTTCTTTAATTATCCCAGATTTGTCCATGTGACTATTAATTTTATCCCGGATAATTGTTTCTCGAAGTTTCCCATCACTGAAGTTGGACTGGCTGGCCTGTACTTGCTGGGCTTATCTTTATACCTTTTTTGAAAAAGGGGGTAATGTTTGCAATTCGCCAGTATCCTAACACCATCCTGAATCAAAGAAAGACTGAAAAATGATGGTCCTGAGCGAATGAAATTGAGCGAATGAAATTGACTGAATTGTGTGCGCTTTCTGATGGATGGCTTTCGTGCTTTAAGCTTCAACACAGCGTGAGAGGGTTAGATATATCCGGTGAACAGAAATCGGCTAACCATGATGCTGCAGAAAATTACTGTGAATGCTGTTGGTGAAGCAGAAATTATGGAGAGTGTTGTTATTATGATCCTCAAAAGCTGAAGGAGACCGACAAAGACTCTAAAGAAGAAGATTTCATTGAAGAGGAGAAAATAATTTAGCCGAATACTGCTTCAGCTTTTGATACACCAAGTTAAATTGCTTAAAGGAAGACTTGTTACACTGCACGACAGGTCATGCAATTGTATATTCTGCACTCTACTTTGATGCGGAAAAGGCAGAAGGCGAATAGGCAAGCTCACAGCAGGGATTTATTCAATAAAGAATCCAGGGCTTGTAATAGGGTCCAATCTCCTACACCTTCTACATCTTCAGGGATGCTGAGGGTGTGTTCACTTGAGTACGTTTATACTGTATTATTATATACTTTAATTTATGTTTCAATGTACTATTGAAGATTTGAAGTAAAACAAAGTTTTTTATTTTCTGAGAACTTGCGTATAATTTTACACTTCAACATTTGAAAGTTCACACTATAAGTATTGTGCTGTATTCTATTTTGAATCATACAATTTACAGTGCAGAAGGAGGCCATTCAGCCCATCATGTCTACACCGGCCCTTGGAAACAGCACTGACCTAAGCCCACACCTTCATCCTACCCCCATAACCCAGTAACCCCACCTAACCTTTTTTGGACACTAAGGGCAATTTAGCATGGCCAATCCACCTAACCTGCACATCTTTGGGCTGTGGGTGGAAACCACAGCACCCGGAGGAAACCCAAGCAGACACGGAGAGAACGTGCTGACTCTGCACAGATAGTGACCCAAGCCAGGAATCGAACCTGGGACCCTGGAGCTGTGAAGCAACAGTGCTAACCACTGTGCTACCATGCAGCCCTGTTTAATATGGCACCGTCCATTCTCCACGCATTCCAGATAATAATATTGGATATACCTATAGAAAACTCTGTGATTCCCTTTTATGGTGCCAATCTCTTTTCATACTCCCTCTTTGTTTCTCTTATTTGTTTTTCCACCACACCCCACATGAAACTCACCCCAGCCCAAACCTTCTATATTCAGGCTGGTTCTCGTATTTTCTACCTGAGATCGGTCATATGCACACTTATTCTTTTTTTTCAATCTTAATACTATCTCTTTCGTCATCCAGGATGCTCTGACTTTGTTTGCCTTTTGACTCCAATTAATTTGGCCCAGACTTGTTCTTACCCCATTGAAGCTAGCTTATTCTTCTTTTGGTTTGTTGATTGTCTTTTTCCATAGTCAGCCTAATTCAGGAAAGATAGGAAAGGAAGAAAAGAGGTAGGCATGATGGTATTGATTAAGGAGAGCATTGCGGTGCTAGAGAGAGAGAGAGCCTAAACCCTCTGATTCAATGATCACTGACCCCAAAGGTTCTCCTACTGATACTTTATCCACTTGGCCACCTCATTCCCAAGAAACAAGTCTAACAATGCCTCCTTTTCAGCTGTTCTACAATATAAGATCTAAACTCAGTATCATTAATGGAGTGGTACTTCATTTGAACACTATAGTTATACCTCAATCTCCTCACAAGGATGTACTCAAGAGGATACATGAAGGCCATCTCTTGACTAATAAGGTGATCAGGGGTTATGGGGAGAAGCAGGATAATGGGGATGAGAAAAATATCAGCCATGATTGAATGGCGGAGCAGACTCGATGGGCCGAGTGGCCAAATTCTGCTACTAGTCTTATGATCTTATGGGATTGAGAAGTGTAAACGGAGAGCTTGTGACTCTGTTTACTGGCCAGATATAAAGCAGGATATTGAGTGGATAGTCAATTGTTGTTACACATGCCAGGCACATCGCTGCAAGCAAACAAGAGAACCTATGCAAATATCTAATTTATCTACAGCAGAAAGTAGCTATGGATCTCTTTTACCTACGAAGAAAAGATTATTTAATTATCATAGACTATTTTTCAGACTATCCCGAAATGGCTCTCCTGTCAAGCGTAACGGCAAGCAGTGTAATATTGCATACCAAGTCAATTTTTGCTAGACACGGAATTCCTCAAGTCATCGTGAGTGACAATGGTCCTTGCTTTAGCTGTAAAGGGTGGCAACACATCACAGTCATTTATGATTTCAATCACGTCACATCGAGTCCATTGTATCCACAGGCCAATGGCAAAGCCGAGAAAGGTGTACATATTGTCAAGCAATTGTTGAAGAAGCCAATAGACAGCTAATCTGATCCATATCTCGCATTATTGAGTTACAGAGCATCACCATTGTCACATGGTAGATCATCAACAGTTACTCATGAATAGGAGGTTGCGTACCACACTTCCATACTTGGAACAGAAGGAAGAGAACACAATGGTACTGCAGGAAATGCAAAACATTAAAGCAAAACAAAAGCAGATATATGATAGTGTGTCGAGAACTTTACCACCTCTGAGTCGTGGTGACATTGTGAGAGTAGAAGATTCAGGCAATTGTTCGAAAAATGCCATTGTACTTGAAGAAGCAGCACCTTGTAACTACAATGTACAGACAGGACAGGTTGGTTTTAAGAAGAAATCATCATGGACTCTTGAGAACCAGAGAAGACTTTCACAACAACGTGATGGTTGACGAATCTACGCCACAATCAACGTCAGGTGCAGTGTCAGATAGTTCAGCAGTTCCTGCGTATGAGAATGTCATGGAGATCATTGAATCTACAAGTTCTGAGCAGTAAGGTAAAATGTTGAGAAGGTCAACCAAAGTCAGAAGAAAACCTGACCGACTCAATTTGTAGATTTGGACTATTTGTACGTACTTTGCTTGCTGATATATATATTTGTTAAACCAGTTTTTAAAATTTTAAAGAAAAAAGTTAATATGTTCGACCCACAGACTAATGAAATCAAATGTAAATATACTAATGATAATGTATTACTTTATTCCTTCAAAGGAAAGGGAATGTGGTGATATCATGGTTATGTTGTAATTCACAGACTGACCACGAGGAGTCTCATTAGTAAATAAGTGAATGCTAGTGTCAGGTGACCTCAGATTGGCTGGAGAGCTGTGAGAGAGGTTGCTTGTGCACGATCATACTCTTATTCATCTGTTGTTTTGTATATGGTGACCCACAGTTAATGTTAATAAATCATTTATAGCTTTAGCTACAAGTGTTCTTGTAATATAAATCAGGCCATCCGACAAGAACATTACACAGGTGAAGCCTCCTTCATGGACCAAGGTGTTGTTGCCGAGCCATCATTTTCCTCCAAGGTTGAGGAAGAACCATCACATCCTCTCTCTGCCTCGAGCACCAGTGTAGCTATTGGTCCTAAGTATGGATTTGCACATTAGGACAAGGGCAGGCACAATCCAAAGAGGGCAATTCACATCTGCAAATGCAGCTGCTGGAGAACATGGTGGTGCAGGCCTTGGGCAGTTGGAGGAGTACTTGAGATGTTCCAGAGACTGATGCCGAGCCGGATGATGAGCTATTGGAATAATTTGAAAGGTGGTGGACGTGAGCTGTCCAGCACAAGGTATTGATATTGGACAGATTTACCAGAGGGAATGCATGCCCTGGGCCGGACTTTGGAAGTATCTACCTGGGCCATGTGCACTGATCGTCCATTCTTCAGCGTATCAAGCTGCCTCCATGGACAGGATAGGAGATTGTTAAATATGGTAAGAGCCCGTGGTGTTAAGGGTAAGATCCTGGCATGGAGGGAGGATTGACTGACTGGCAGAAGGCAGAGCGTGGGGTTTAAGGGGTATTTTTCAGGGTGGCAGCCGGTGAGTAGTGGTGTGCCTCACGGGTCGGGGCTGGGACCACAACTTTTCACAATATACATTAATGATCTGGTAGAAGGAACTGAAGGCACTGTTGCTAAGTTTGCAGATGATACAAAGATCTGTAGAGGGACAGGTCGTATTGAGGAAGCAAGGGGGCTGCAGAAGGATTTGAACAGGCTAGGTGAGTGGGCAATGAAGTGGCAGATGAAATACAATGTGGAAAAGTGTGATGTTATGCACTTTGGAAGGAGGAATCTAGGCATAGACTATTTTCTAAATGGAGAAATGCTTAGGAAATTAGGAGCACAAAGGGACTTGGGAGTCTTTGTTCACGATTCTCTTAAGGTTAATGTGCAGGTTCAGTTGGCAGTTAGGAAGGCAAATGCAATGTTAGCATTCGTGTCAAGAGGGTTAGAATACAAGACCAGGGATGTACTTCTGAGGTTGTATAAGGCTCTGGTCAGACCCCATTTGGAGTGTTGTGAGCAGTTTTGGGCCCCGTATCTAAGGAAGGATGTACTGGCCTTGGAAATGATCCAGAGGAGGTTCACAAGAATGATCTCAGGAATATCAGCTCTTCGTATGAGGAACGGTTGAGGACTCTGGGTCTGTACTCGTTGGAGTTTAAAAGGATGAGGGAGATCTTATTGAAATGTACAGAATACCTGGATAGAGTGGACGTGAAGAGGATGTTTCCAATTGTAGGAAAAACTAGAACCAGAGGGCACAATCTGAGACTAAAGGGACGAACCTTTAAAACTGAGATGAGGAGGAATTTCTTCAGCCAGAGGGTGGTGAATCTGTGGACCTCTTTGCCACAGAAGGCTGGGGAGGCCAAATCACTGAGTATCTTTAAGACAGAGATAGATAGGTTCTTGGTAAATAAGGGGATTAGGGGTTATGGGGAGAAGGCAGGAGAATGGGGATGAGAAACTATCCGCCATGATTGAATGGTAAAGCAGGCTCGATGGGCCGAGTGGCCTAATTCTGCTTCTAAGTCTTATGGTGTTATGGACAGACTAATGGCTGTCAGCAAGAGGGATGGGCAACAAGGGAGGGAGGTATGGCCAAAGAGGAGGGTCGCAAAGAGATAAGGTCAGTAAGAGGGAGCGTCAGCAATGACCAGGAGGATATGGGACCAGGAGAGACCACTCCAAAATGGCACCAATTGGGTCACGTGACCTTATATTAGACCTGGCACGAAACAACGTATTTTTTAAAAAACCCAATAATAAATGTGAATATTGCCTTATTAACTTATTGACATTAAAGCGCTGTGATTTAATACAGGGCAACATAAAATGGGGACTAACTACATGGAGCTGGGATTGTCCTCCTTACAGCAGAGACAGTTAAAGGGAGTTTTAATAGTCATGTTTCAAATCCTGAAGGATTTGTAGAGAGTAAATATGGAGGAGCTGTTTTCAGTGGCAGTGTCGCTTACCAAGGGTTAGAGATTTAAGGTGATTGGCAGGGGAATCAGAGGGAAATTTGTTTTGTGCCGTGAGTTATGGTCATTTGGAATGCACAGCCTGAATAGCTGGTGGAAACAAATTCAAGGAATTGATTAAATACTTGAAATGGAAATTTTACTGAGATTTGGGAAGGAGCTGGGGAGTGAAACTGATTGGATTGATATTGTAAATAGCCGGCGCAGGTATGATGGCCTCCTTCTGTGCTGCATCGTTCAGTGACAGATTCTATCAGCAGCTCCTTTTACACTATGTCTGAGTTGACTTAAATGAAAGAGAAAATTGACCATAGTGTAAAATCCACATCCGATACATTATGACCCATTTTACCCTACTGCTGGAGAGCAATCTCAACTTCATCAAATCAGCCCAGTATTTAAAGTG
This sequence comes from Scyliorhinus torazame, assembly GCF_047496885.1. Lineage (NCBI taxonomy): Eukaryota > Metazoa > Chordata > Chondrichthyes > Carcharhiniformes > Scyliorhinidae > Scyliorhinus > Scyliorhinus torazame. Next base: position 136,281,953 of record NC_092721.1, on the reverse strand, counting down.
TGATATTCATTTGGAAGTGGAAGTGTTATGGAAAAGAGATGTAAGCAATAAATTGTGATAAATGGAAACAAAAGCTAACAAAATGATTGGACAGGCTTAATGGGTCCAAAGACCGAAAGCGATTCCTATGAATATGCAGCATAGGAACATACTTTCTTGATCTAGTTAATATAAGTCACACACTGAGTAAAATTAATGGGCAGAAAACCCTGCTGACATCTGGGTCCAAATTCGCAATATGTGCTCCTGACATGCAAAAAATCTATGCCAGGAACATGAATTAGTTATAACCACCCTATTCAGTCATCAGCCAAGACAACTCTTTTCACTGGCACTGGCTTTGGTGAGTTTAGAACTGAATCTAATGAGAAAATGGATGTTAGGTTTTGATGTAAATTTATTTTTGAATGTATCTTCACTGCAGTTTGAAATTAGTAAACAACCTTGTTTTTCTTCATTCTACAATGAATATAATTCACTCTCTACCCTGCACAGATTATTTTTAGTGCTATCTTGCAGAATAATGCATTTAATGTCATAATATCCACTCATGTAGATAATGAGATGCAGACAGGCAGTGATTGACACAAAGGACAATGAACACACACGACACAGAACAACCAATCACCAGACAGGACACCACCACTATAAAGCCCACAGGGCATTAAGACTCTCTCTCCCTCACAGGACACAGCTACTGAGATAGTTAGAGTGCACAAGCCAGTGAGCACTATCACCATGAGGTAGAGAGTTAGTCTGGTCAAGCCAGTAGGAGGTTATCAGTTAGATTGATCGAGTGTCAACTCACAGCAGATTATGGGCAGCAATTAGCAAGTTCAATAAAACAGTGTTGGACCATCTCCTGTGTCAGAAGCCTGTTTCTAGTTTCACTGCATCCAGTTGCAGTCAACGTTGAACCAACTTACTTAACACATCATTTAATAATTATGAGTTCAAGGGGCACAACAGAGAGGAGTATTTGAACCATAGAACATTGCTTAGCAAAATTCAATTGTTAATTGAGATATAGCATACACTGATTTCCCCTGGGGTCAAAGCACTCAGAGTATGAAAACATTGGGAACTCTGGAACTATATTAAGTCAAGACTCAGAAAGAAAAAGTAATTTGGTGCCCATCAAGAGGGGTGTGGAGGGGGGGTGGGGGGTGGGGGCGAGGGGGGGGCGGTTGGAGGGAAGAGGAGGAGGGGAGACATCAACCAATGGATCAGATGTCCAGTGGGCTTAGGTAGAGAGGAATGGCAGGAATGAGCCCTTGCTGACTTGGCACCACGTGGCGGCGGAGGTGACCCACTCCCTGTAGCTGCCAAGGTCAAGGCAGCCCTGAACCTCTTTGTCACTGGGTCTTTCCAGGGCTCTGCTAGGGATTTCACAGGCATCCTCCCATAAGTGTCTCTGTAATGTAAGAGATGAACTGTATGCAAGGGCTGTAGACTACATCCACTTTGATCTGGTGAGGGATAAAGGGTCTGCCACAGGTGCAGGGGGCAACAGATTACACCCATGTCGCTCTCCACCAGGGAGTCCCATTCATCAACCATAAAGGGTTCCACTCCCTCAATGTCCAGCTGGTGTGCGACCACCAGCCGCAGCACATGCACGTGTATGCCCATTTTCCATGGAGTGTGCATGCCACCCTGGGCTAGTCATAGATCCCTGGATTCTTCAAGAGACACCACAGGCTATAGGGATGGCTCCTTGGGACAACGCATATCCCCTCAAGTCGTGGCTAATGACATCAGTGTGGAGGCCACAGACTGCTGCAGAAATCAGGTACAATGAGACTCACAGTGCGACCCAATCCGTCATCGAGCAGTGCATCGGCCTGTTAAAGATGCAGTTCCGCTGCCTTGACACGTCCAGTGAGACCCTTCAGTAGAGGCCCCAGAGGGCCTCACACATTGTTGTGGTCAGTCTCCTGGGGACAACCTAGAATAGTGACATGTGTCCTCATACGAGGAGAACATGCCTGTGGATTCCAAGGAAGTGTCCGTTGAGGAACCTGAGGATGGAGGCCAGGCGGGGGCAAGAGTGCACATGGGGACAAGGGCTTGAGATGTCCTCAATGCGTCCTGCGTCATTAATGAAGACTAGCTCGATGGCCTACAGCATGAACCCCCTGCCGCACCCCCCCCCCCCCCAAAACCCCCAATATTGTGACCCCTCTGTGATCAGGGTATGAAGCTGGCTGAGATTTCAGTCATCAGGATGCTGGGGCTGGGACTCGTTGGTTGCTTGCTGACTGGTCAGTACAGGAGGGTGATGGTGACTCACAGTGAGGAATAGCCTGTGATGCTCTTCAGCTACTGCTTATGCCTGACTCATGTCTGTCTGCTGCCAACACTTTGACTCCCCGGCTCTTGTCTGAGTGTGGTTCTGCCTACATTCCTTTATCCCTTTACTCTAGCTGGGGATTAGGGGCGAGGTTCTAGGGTTCACTGAATCATGCCTGAGTCCTGTCACTGCGAGTGAAACATTCACATTGAAGGAGCCTAACCGCCTGGCAGTCATGGAGGGCCAATGGGAGCAGCTGTGTTCCGATGGGGAGAAGTTGCCATGCCACTGAGAGATGGGTTAAAGATTCTGAGGAGTTAAAGTAATGAGCAACAATAACATTTAATTCAGTAAAATTCCAAAAATTTACATGTGACAATATCCCCCAACTATTGCTGCCTAACTTCACCCGTGGCAACACTGTTGTCCTACAATTCTTTAATCTTCTGTACCTTTCCACTGCATCTAGGTGTGTGCCCAGGGTGCACCTCAAGATGGAGGTGGGATGTTGCCTTCCACGCCCTTTTGCTTGAGATGCCCTTGGTAGGCATCCTCTGCAGGGCTGAGACCTAGAGGGCCCCGGGCTATTTTCGGGTGGCACTGATGTTGTTGTGTCACCCTGTTCTGCCCACTGTGTCCGTGTTGCGCCAGACTCAAGAAGGGGGGATCCAGATTGTCTGGGCACTTCCTGGGTGAAAGGCCCCAGGATGTGCTCCAGTTGATACTCTTCCCTCTGGGTGCTCATGGGCCCCTGGGTTGCTTCATGGCAGTTGGAGTGAGCTCCAGAAGCCTCACCATCATCTGACGCTGCCAGTCCTGGAAGCCCACAATTGTCCGCACTATGGTTTTAACCCCTCAGCCATGGTCCTCAGGGGGCGAGCCATGCTTCGAACATCTCCCGTCATGAATCTGACTTCGAGCCCCAGGCTTTCCACTGCAGATGCCGCCCTTGCAATGTTGGCCTGGGTGCCGCGCACTGCCGGCACCATCTCCTACGGCAGAAGATTCTGGCATCGCACCGCCTACCTTTGCTCACTCACAACGGTTGTGAGCAAGCTAACCCTGCAGGAACACCAATGAGGATGATGCTAGCTGGCTGCCTGGCAGATTAGATGGCGATGAAACCAAGCTTGTGTGGGCATGGCACTTGAGCATGGAGGGGTTGTGAGGAGAGGAGTCCCAGGAAGTGTGAGGAAACCTGTGGGACGTCGAGTGCTGGAGCCCTGCTCGGTCAAGGTTACATTCCAAGAGGTAACAGTGAGCTGGGGTGCAGAGAGGGTACAGGGAGCACTTGCTCTGGCAGAACAGAGGAGGTTGTTCATCAGCATTGCACCCCTGTCCTCTTGTGGAGGGTGCTGGCACTGACCAGCGCTGCCATTGTCTCCCAGGCAGGGATCGTGATCTTGCTGGAGGGTCACCTGCCAGCCCAAGGGTCAATTATTCCCCTTCTGCCTCTATGGCATCAAGCAAATGGGTGAGGGCCCCATCCGTGAAGTGAGGGGCAGACTCCTTCATTGCCATCCACCTTTCTTAACTGTGACAAGTGCTGTGGAGCTGTTTTAATAATAGATTATCATAGAATTTACAGTGCAGAAGGAGGCCATTCGGCCCATCGAGTCTGCACCGGCTCTTGGAAAGAGTACCCTACCCAAGGTCCACACCTCCACCCTATCCCCATAACCCAGTAACCCCACCCAACACTTAAGGGCAATTTTGGACACTAAGGGCAATTTTTAGCATGGCCAGTCCACCTAACCTGCACATCTTTGGACTGTGGGAGGAAACCGGAGCACCCGGAGGAAACCCACGCACACACGGGGAGGATGTGCAGACTCCGCACAGACAGTGACCCAAGCTGGAATCGAACCTGGGACCCTGGAGCTGTGAAGCAATTGTGCTATCCACAATGCTACCGTGCTGCCCTCGGCGCACGCCTGTTGATTGAACTTCCCTGATGACCCCTGGCCAGGTGAATTAAACGGTTCATACATAGGAATGCCGGGCGGGATTCTCCCACCCCGGGGCTGGGCCGGAGAATCGCCGGGACGGGCGCGAATCACACCAGGCCGCCCCAACGCCAGTCCGACGATTCTCCAGAGAGCGGAGAATCAATGCCACTGGCGCCAGTGCGGTTGGCCCAGCGCCGTTCGGGGGCCGCTCTACGGGGGCCCACCCCGGCAATTCTCTGCCCGGGATGGGCTGAGCGGCCATGCAAAAAAAGCCGAGTCCCGCCGGCGCCATTCACACTTGCTCTTAACCGACGAGACCTCGGCCTGGTGGGGGTCTGACCCCGGGGGGGGGGGGGGGCCTACCGATCGGAGGGCCGCCCTCTCGGGCTGGGTGCCTCTTTTGTCCTGCGTCGGCCCCTGTAGCCCTATGCCATGTTGCGTCGGGGCCGGCGCAGGGTAGGGAGCCACTGTGCATGTGTGCGTCGCTCCCACTGCGCATGCGCGGCAATCACGCCGGTCCCACTGCACATGCACAGACCCGCGGCGCCCATCTGACACCAGGGATCGGCAGCTGGAGTGGCGTGGGTCCCTCCAGTGCCATGCTGGCCCCCTGTCAGGGTCAGAATCCCCTGAGGCTATGTTGTCGCCGTCAAGAAACGCAACGGCATTGACGATGGCGTCAACACTTAGCCTCAGGATCAGAGAATCCCGCGCGCTGTTTTTCATGTGGGGATTTTGTCATGATATTCAGGTACACATCATAGCACATACATACTTACTGATGGACAGATCAATGGACCAATCAACACACACAACACGACAGCCAATCACAGGCAAGAGCATACACGGAACAAAACAGGGAAGACAATACTTCCTGGGCACTGGAGCAGGAGATGGCTCAGGGCACAGAGCTCATGACAAGCCACTCAGACATCCACCATGTGCTGAGTGCCACTACAAGATAGAATTAGGAATAGGTCCACAGAATTAAGGGTCATGATCAAACCTCAGTAAATAGTCTACCAATGTAAATAGATGTTTGGAATAAAACTGTGTTGTACCATTCGCAACCGTGTTGGTTCGTCTGTGTGGCAGAGCACCCAACACTTCAGATTTTTCTTTTCAAAGTGCCAGAAACATCACTGGGGCCAGCGGGATTCACACCGGTTTTTGTGCTGAAAGAGACAGTTTGGGGGAAATTCCACCCCACGCCTCCATATTTTTTGCACCAAGTGCTGGATTATCTGGCAAGACGTTCCGCTGTGCAGCCAGAGAACCGCACATCGGTTTTCTCGTCTGAACCAAAAATTATAAAAATTCTGTCCAATTATTTCAGAGGAGTATGAAGAACACACATTTCCTCTCTCATCGCAGCATCTATGGCCTGAGGTATTCAACTGTTGGAGACAAGCCATTAAGACTAATTGCTTGGGCTAAGTTAGCTTCAGACTGTGGTAGTATGTATTGGGGGTCATGTGGGACTGGAAGCCCTAATG